>NC_039367.1:150175990-150868862 GCF_003573695.1 Papaver somniferum | reverse complement strand
AGTGAGCATGTGAAACCATTTTAGCATCTGTGAAAGGAGGGACTCTCTCCTGTGGCTATGCAAGGCACATGATCGTGAAAGGGGGGACTCCTCCCTGTAGCCCTGCTTGCTATGGGCAGGGATATAGTGGGCATGCTATTTTAACAGTCGCGAATGCGTAAAATCTACTAAATGGTGTGACCACTCCCTGCTCCACCTGCGGCACGGAAGGTTCCAAAGACTTACTACTGCCCCGACAGGCTGCCCAGACAGGTGAGACGGTGTAGAAACTTAACCATATCATGGAGATAAGATCGTTATGCGGTTTATCTCTGCCCAACCTGGTACGTGATACTGGAAAATGGGCTTTGGATATTGGATTGGGTTCTTATGTACGAGATCAAAGCCTAAAGAGTATCGAATTATTATGCGTATAATGGGTGCATACTTCTGAAAATTTGCTCCACTTGAATCCGATAATGGGTGCTTCTATTAATCTTTCTACTATTCTTCAACCTTCCTTCAAAAGTTGAGTATCTTATGGTTAGATACCCATCTCAAGTTAGATTTTATTAAACGAAGTTTTGTAAAACATCTTCTTCAACTGAGGGGAGCTTGAACACCATCTTGTGTCGATGTTCCGATTCCTGATAGGAGGTAATCTAAAAAAGAAATTTTTCGATAAAAAAATGGATAAATTTGTAGCATTTCTTTGCATCAGCTCAAATGGAAGAAGATAAAACAGATGATAAATAAACTTTTGAAACAATTCAATATACTTAAACTGCCAATGTTAATCAATTGATAGTTAGGGTGCTTGGTAAACAAAAAAAGTCAACGAATGATTATCTAACGGTCTTTGGTTAGTCTACGACCCTAACACATTAACGACATTTTATACGACCCGTACCCTAATTTGACTATAAAGTAACGACCCTTTTACGAAATATCTCTTGTATACTTAAACTGTCAATGTTATCTAACGGTCTTTGGTTAGTCTACAACCCTAACGCATTAACGAAATGCTCTACGACTCATACCATAATTTGACTATAAAGTAACGACCCTTTTACAAAATATCTCTTGTATTTAATCTTTGAAACCCATTTGCACCCAACTAGGTTTGTATCCAGAGAAGGATCAACAAGTGTCCATATACCAACAGAATTTAGAGCACCATGTTCATTGTGCATAAAGCTCAACCACTTTGCAGATTTAATTGCTTGCTTGTAGGAAATAGGTGGACACTCATCAATGTTAGCCGTTAGAGCCTTAGATAGGGGATCTTATATAACAAAAGGATTAGTACCAGAAACTCCATCAACAAATGCCTCCCTTGGAGGTTCTTGAATTTATCCATCAACATGTCTAAAAAGATATGTGGAGATCAAGATCGCTACTCTAACTGATCTCTCCACAACAAGTAATTTTGACCATCAAGTTTTGTTAAAAAAAAAATTAGGAATATTCTTGAAAGGTAAAGAAAAAATCAGAGAAGAATCGCGCTGAGCAACAGAAGTATTTGAAGTTGATCCCTATGGATTTTATGTAAAATTATTGTGTGCCATGTTTTTGTTAGTTACCATTAAAGATTGAAGTCAAGAAATGAAGAAATTACCGATAAAAGTGGATCTGGAGAAAAATTATTTAATAAAAAACAAATGTTTAATTGATGTTAAATATTGAATTGGTAGGATCAATTAAGAGTATGATACCATATAAAGAATATGGAACAGAGTGATGAAGAAAATGTTTTTGAGACAAAATAAAAATGGATTGATTAATCAGAACAAATGATGTCCAGACAATATTAATACATCAAGAGAAACATAAAATTACAGGATTGTTGGAACATCAGTAATGGATTGACTATGTCAATGCCAAGTCATAGCGGAATGACCTAGACTGGCTACTTATTTCGGACAATTACTATGGGCCCAACATTACTTACAGTTCTGTTCTGGGTTTTTGGGATGTTTATGTAGAATCTCGGTGAAGGAATTATGAAGGGAATTAGAATGGAGATTTGGGATGAGTACTGGTTATTGATTTATTTTCAGAATTTTGGGTTTTTGGGATTTTTTATGTTTCTTGATGATTGATTTTTATTTTTGATGTTTAATAAATAAACTGATAAGATGTGTTATTATGTGATTGAATTGCGGTCTGCTGCTTGGATTAGTGGGTTAACAAACAAAATATAATAAGATATGTCAAAATATAATTATCTGTTAACAGAAGTTGAGATGTTTCTGATGCAACTGGGGTTGCCCAAGTCATTATTGAGACTGGTAACCAGCTTGGTATGCTAATGAGTCCTTAAAAGAAACGGAATCAAAATCCCCAATTCATGACTGCAATTGGTGCAAACCTTGCACTCCGTTTCTGCAGATGATTTTTGTGTGTCTGTTGCAGTATATTGGCAACATCGGACCTGAGATGAAGAAATTAGTTATTGTTTAAGACCATGCATTCCACATCAAAGAATTGATAAATTTAATAATCTTAAAACATATAGTAGAGAACCATAGCTTTTTGATCCTGCAGTTAGGTAGGTCTGTATGTATTTCAGTCCGAATACCTCACTTTCGATTGCAATATAAATCTGGACAATTACCACAATCAATATCGTAACTTTCTTGCAATGTTCTTGGAATGGCCTGCAAAAAAAATAAAAAATAAAAAGCAAATAGGACTAAATGATTTAAATTAACACCATAACTAATCTACCAAAATTTATTTAAGTTTGTTGCGAAAATCATTCTGGTGAAAGTGAAGCAAGGGGGATGTGAAAGCATCAATGGTTCATTGTCACACTGTTCAGACATTCTACAAACTCTGGATCCAAACACACAAAATATACTTTAGATTCCACCAACACGTAAATTGCTATTCTAGATTGGAACAATCAGCTAATTAACATTTTGATTCATGGAACTCGCGCAAAATAAATGCTCACAAACTCTTGATCAAAAGAAAACAGGCAAAAAAGTTCAAACACGGGCATATTCTGTATGTTAACATCCACAGCGTCAGCCTGTACCAACAACAACAACAAACCACGGGCATTTAAAGCCAAATGAAAATAAAATCAGTGCTGATCATAGATTTAATTATCAACTTATCATTGGCTAAACCAAGCACACTTATGCATAAATCTGAACCAAGCACACTTATGCATAGATCTGGACAGTTGACGCCATCTCGGAACCAAAGTATTGTCAGAGTCTGGGAAAGATGTTGCACAACCAAAATGCCAAATTGCGTATGACACCTTGCTAAAAAACCTTCAGTGGTTTCCTCTCACCTTTTCAGAGTAACTCTTGTTGCGTCTGTAACAATAAAACACTCAAGAAAGATGTTAGAATAAAAGGATAATTTCTGGAAAGTAAATAGACACTCAATTGGACTGCAAACAGAGGAAAGAGTCACGTGTTCAACACGCTGTCCTTAACACGATATTTGACCGGTACACCTCAAGAATGAGTGATGCCTATACCATGTGGTCAAGTTCGTATCCAGGATAAAATTGCCTGTTGCAAGCACTATTAGCACTACAGTACTTGCCCACTCTTACGACCTCAACAGCAATTGCGCACGGAATGAAATAAAGGACCACACAGGGGGAGAAGACGAAAAGAAGAGGATAGTAGCTCTTCTGGACACAAGTTGAAATGAAAAATGTGATCGGTTTATATAGGGGAGAAGAGAGATCGAATTGATTGTGCAATAAAGCGAATTAAAGAGAGAATAAATTTTGAATTAAAAACAAAATAAATTCGAATTAAATTCAAGATTTTTTGTATCAGCAATAAAACGGTCATGCACATAATGTCGACATAAAAATGGAAATAAACATAATGTCGACATTCGCCGGGTCAGACGCCCCCAACAATTAAGAGAAAATTATTTTCTCTTAAAATCTTTTAGGTAATAATTAAAAAGAAGTTTTGCCAAAAAGATAAGTCTTGTTTAACCCACACCCACACCCGAGCCCGAGCATTGCCTAAGTCCTCTCCCTTGCACAAAGGTGCTACTGACACAAGGGCCACTCTAATATCAAAATTTTCAATACTTATGGAGAGGTATCATCTTTAGTTTTCCCTATGTGGGACTAAAGGTTCATTCACAAATAGTGAAAATGAGCTAGTGTCCTTAGTGACCAATAGATCCTAAATTCCAATCCCACCAAGACCAAAAACCAAACTATTTTATAAACACATTTTCTCTAACAACTCTAAGCATCCAATAAACTAGAACGAACATGACAAGAAACCAAACTCATTAGCTTGAACACTCAAAGAAAACCGAGCACCCTTCCCCAAGCCGTTGTAAACAATTCGAGGACACTTTTTTAAAATATAAACCAACTGTGATGTGGATTTTGACATGATTTGTTTGGGAGAAACAAATAAAAAAAAAGCCTTTCAAAAAGAAGTGATTCTAATGGAGATTGCAATATTTCATGGGTAGGACGCTACCTTTGTACTAAATAATAATTATAAACTCTTCAGCTTAAACTACCTAGTACTTAGGTGCACCCTAACCATGTAATCTTAGTATCTCCACAAGAATCAAATTTCTTGAAAAATAATATATGAATGCTAACATGAATATAAACTAGAACGAAAAGCAGTAAGCTCTCGACATTTAATTAGCATGATAGCTAGAACCTAATTCGATCTTTTAACTAGCTAGTCTATATATGAAACAAACCCACGCAAAGGGTTCAGTATAGGACTGGTTGACTTTCATACATACATGGATACCCATATATTATGTCCCTTCATCTAAATCCATAAAAGAGGTTCGGGAAAGGAAAAGCAGTAGAAATATTTCTAATGGAGAAATAAATTGAATCAGAACTACTGGTACATCAGAAACTCAAAGCAGCCACCAAACAAAACAACTGCAATGTTGGATTTGACAAGACTGTTTGGGAGAAACAAATAAAGAAAAAAAAAACTTTCAAAAAGAAGTGATTCTAATGGAGATTGCAATATTTCATGGGTAGGATGCTACTTTCATACTAAATAATAAGCTCTTCAGCTTGAACTACCTAGTACTTAAGTGCACCCTAACCATGTAATCTTAAAATCTCCACAAGAATCAAATTT
Organism: Papaver somniferum; assembly: GCF_003573695.1. Lineage (NCBI taxonomy): Eukaryota > Viridiplantae > Streptophyta > Magnoliopsida > Ranunculales > Papaveraceae > Papaver > Papaver somniferum. The sequence goes on along the minus strand of NC_039367.1, from coordinate 150,863,766 downwards.
CTTGAAAAATATGAATGGTCTCGACATTTAACTAGCATGATAGCTAGAACAACATATTCCTCGATTTTTTAGCTAGTCTACATATGAAACAAAGCCATGCAAAAAAATAAAGAAAAACATGGAGAAAGTCGTATTTCACGTAGTAATGTATAGGTTTAAGGATGAAAGCTCAAAACGGAGTATATGGAGTTGCATATTTATAGATTTAACGGTGAAAACACATACAGCGATTACTCAAGTTATGGAAACTCATACCTGAACTTGGTGATCAAGTAATCAAATTATGGGAACAATTACACGAACTTGGTGATCAAGTAAACACCGACCGAATAGAAAGGTGGTAACTGAAATTCCTAAAGCGGGATGAGCCAGTTTGAGCTTCGAGATAGAATCCTGATTTGCGCAGGAAGGAATTGCGTTGGGTGGAGTATCCAAAGAAACGCAGCAACTATCACAGGACACTGCCCAAACTAGGAGACCTAATTAATGTTTCCCTACATAGGACCGTGGATCGGAAAGTATCATCTCCCGCAAGTACTGTAGATTGTTCTTATTTATCCACTGGACAAACTGTAAACTCTTTTGAACGCTTCTTCTCACGTCTACTCTCCTTGTATAGGAGGCTTATTCGATATTACACGAAGGGATGCGTATCCAAATTCCAAACCCAGTATTTCCATGGATTAGATTGCTGGAGATTATAATATCTCTTGGGTACACATTAAATAGTTAGCTCTTTAGCTTGAACTAAATAACACTCGTAAGATACGGATAGACCCTAACCATGTGATTTTAATATCTAAAGAATCAAATTTCTTGAAGAAACAAAATTTGGATCCTCCATTGATAATCGGTAAAGAATATTAGGTAAGGAGAAGCGAATACCGGGTATACCAAGGATTAAATTGGTTGAATGTGATACTTACTTGATAGCATCGAACCGATATACCGTGATCAAAGCTGATATCTCCCAATATTAACGAAAATATAAATAATATGAATATAGAAGGTTCCGGCATGCAAATTTTATTTGAAATCAACGCATGGAACCACAAGTGCCGGCATTCTAGTTATCTATGGTTTTAATCCGTTACTTGTTTCCGGCATAACCCATGATTAATATACCATGCCGGTATTTAGTTTTGGAAAACACTCCTTCCCTATGTTATTTTCTAAGGTACCGGCATAGTAACGTTATAATTGAACAAAGGCGGTGGCCCGGTGCCGACATTGTCGTTATCTATGGTTCTACGCCGATATATGGTCCCGGCGTGGTAGTTAATTTATTTTGATTTGGAAGGCAATGCTTCCTGTATGTTTTTCATGCAGTACCGGCATGGTAACCTTTCAATACAACCATGCCAGTAGTATATTCCGTAGAATATTCCTTGATAGGTAAAAAGTAACTTTTGCACCGGAATAGTTTTTTGGTTGAACACTATGCCGGATTGATATTCAAAATGGGGGATATCGGGATGCCGGCATGGCTGTAGTATGAATACCATGCCGGTATGGGGACTTCCGGCATTGTATTCATACCACTACTATGCCGGCACCGAACTTTTTCAGCTGAAAAAATGGGTGGTTCCAAGAAAAAAATCAAAATTTCAACCTCTTAGCAGTTTTACCTGTACGTTAGGGATGCTTGTATGTTGTGCAAGTTTACTTTCTTGTGTAGGTTCTTCATAAAACTCTCCATGCTCGTAAAAATCATCATTCAAGGGTGTTGGATCAACAAAGAGCTGCAATTGTGAGTTGTTGTCATTAGCTGAAGATTCAAGATATAATCCTTGTTGTAGTTGAGCTAAAGATTCAAGGATTATATCTTTACTGAATTTTATGTTACAATTTTTATACACACATCATCTACCTATAAACAAGCTTATAGACAAATATAATTTTGTGCTTCTGTTTTACTTGAGATTGCACTTTTTGTAGAAATATTTTCTCCCATTTATGAAATTCATCCATTAGTGAATAATAAGATGATGGAAAAATGGTTGCGCTTAATCTTACAGTCTATATCTAGTCTTCAGCTTTTATTAGAGGCGGCGAACGACGCTTAATATTACTGTCTATAAGCATATATTGTATTGTTGATGATCGATTAAAGACGAGGCAATTGGTTTTCCTATATGGAGATATTGTATGTGGTGGATCTGTAGTTTCTTATTCTGTTTTGAAGAGAAGCGATCGAAGATGAGGTCGACACAATTTTTGGCATATGCACCTTGGGATATGATTAAAGAAGGGTTTGTTTGAATGTGTTGAGTGTGAAACTTACTTGAAGAGCATTGAATTTTTGCAAGCTTTTGTTGTTTACACAACAATGTAGGAGCAGAGCTTTTCGTATCGTGAACACCGCAAATATGGTATGTTTTGAATCATCCATTCGGATGTTTGAAGGCACCTCTTTGATTTACTGTTTTTTTTTAAAGAGGAGCTAGGTAGTTTGTTACCTTTATTTTTGGATGACATTTGGCGGAGATTTAAGGTGTTTACCTTTTGAAGTCATCAAGTTGAAGAAGTGCAAGACCGTGGTGAAATAACAGATTGGTCATATGGATATGTTCCGTTTTTGAGGTGAAAATCGGTTGCAAGGAACAAGTACCATTGTAGCACTTCACAATTGTAAGGTACAATACTACATGTGAAGAATATAGTTAAACGAATAAATCGCAAGCTATTCGAAGAAATCGCAAGCTATTCGAAGGATGCGGTATGTGAATTGAATTGAATTGAATTGCTTTTTCATAAGAAAAAGCATTGGAAAACAGGAAAGAAGTTTCAAGTTCAGACGTGAATGTTGGAACATAAAGATCTAATGTTGATGAAGAATATTTGAAAGTTCTCGAGTGTTTGAATGTTTGTGTATCATGTGCATCCTCTAGGGAATGGTTTCTGACTTTTAGGAGTTGGAGTTTGAAGTTGAAGATATTAAGCATTCGTTTGAAGTACTTAGGTGCAACTCGAGAAGTTTGAAGTTGTTGTGTACCGTAGTTTAATAAGAATCTGAAATCATTAGATCCATTTAACTCTGTGGGGTTTACAGTTGTTTAAAGAAGTTTCCAATGCAGTTGCAGGATGAAAATTGAAGAACAAAATCAATGACTTACGTTTGCAGCATCTTTAGATGCATTAGTATGTTGGTGTTTTTTCTAAGACACGTTGCAGCCCTATTATGGGATTGAATTTGTGAAGCACATGTTGAAGCACATTGCATCTTTAAAAGGTATTTGAAACACCATACGGTGTGTTGGTGTCAGTTGACACATTTGAACCTTACACAAGGATTTTGGAAGTTGTACCAGTGCAACATCTTAGGATGATTGAAGTATGAAAGCTCTTCGTCTCATTCTTTGTGGTTCCACAATAACTTTTTCTACTACCATATAGTTAAGTTATTGTGAGGTGATTGATATTTCTAGGTTTTCTACGGGAATATAAGACTGTATTATCAATTGGTTCCAGTTCACCTTGATTTATCAAAAGACGGGACAAAAAACTTCTAGGTATTTTTGTGGGAGAAAGATTTATCTATCAGAATAAACATTTCTGTGGGAGACAAATTTGTTTATAATCTTCGACTTTGGGTCGTAGCAACTCTTTGTTGTGGGTGAGATCAGCTAAGGAAATCAAGTGCGTAACTGGATTCAGAGGCGTAAGGAACGCGACTGTACCTTAATAGGTGTGAGACTTGGTTAGAGTTCAACTTCCAGTCCGAATGTAGTAGTCTAGTGTATATAACGACTTAATACAATGTGGTGTTCAAACCTGGACTTGGTCCCGGGGTTTTTTGCATTTGCAGTTTCCTCGTCAAAAAAACTTCTGGTGTGTGTGTTATTTCTTTTCCGCATTATATTTTCTTATATAATTGAAATATCACAGGTTGTGTGTAGTTCAATCAATTGGTAAATCCAACTTTCGGTTGTTGATTGAAATTGATTGGCACTTGAACATTGGTATCTGGTACCGTTCAAGTTATATCAATCAGACTCACATATCTCTATATGTTAGATTGCAGATTGTATTGAGAACTTGAGATATAACTCTTGGATGTATTTCTTTGATTGAGTATGACTGTCTAGTTGATTCTCTTGGAATGATATTAAAGTTAGTCCATACAGATTCCCAATCGAAATATTGGGTGTGGTTTTTAGACCCCCGCGTTTTCACTAGTTATACCGTAATACAAACATTTTATCAAATATCTGAAGTACGAGAGAATACAACAAGGAAGAAGAATTGGGAAACTCTCGCAGTCTTTCTAGTCGTTTGGTTGATTTCACAACCATCGTCTAGAAGTGCTGGGAATGATTTCTTTTCTTCAAAAAAAATCCAATTGGTTTCTAAAACTCCAATATAAGATATCCATTTAAATACTACAGTACTAAGAGAACTGATGATCACTATCCGTGAAGATCAGAAGAATTCTGCTACATTGATTGTTTTTGGTTCAGATTTTTAACTTGATGGGTACTGTTGTACGACAACATAGGATGATTCAGATTTCTTTTGGTCGACCGAAACTTATGTGGGATGAGTCGGTAAAGGAGGACTTGAAGAACCGGAACCTAACAGAGGATGACGCACTGGACAGACAGAAGTGGAGAGCAGCGATTCACGTGGAAGAGGTAGGATTTCTATTTCCAGTTAGAGTTGGCCCATGTATGTTCGCGCACAGTGTGTCCATTGGGAATGACTTGTCTCGGGAACTCGTGTTCCTCTTGTCACCACTGACATGAGTTGCTAGTTCTTCCTGAAACGGTTGTTTCTCGATGGACAATACGTGTTGGCGTATGAGTGGTGTTTGGTTTTTGGTGCTGGTTGGCCCCCGTTTCACGCGAAGACAACAAGCCCAACTACCTCTTCAGCTTTTTCCTCGGTCATCCGAGGGGAAGAATAGTTTCGTCCCCTGTGCTTAGCTGTCGAAAAGTTATTGAATATTGTCCCTTATAACAGTGAGCATGTGAAACCATTTTAGCATCTGTGAAAGGAGGGACTCTCTCCTGTGGCTATGCAAGGCACATGATCGTGAAAGGGGGGACTCCTCCCTGTAGCCCTGCTTGCTATGGGCAGGGATATAGTGGGCATGCTATTTTAACAGTCGCGAATGCGTAAAATCTACTAAATGGTGTGACCACTCCCTGCTCCACCTGCGGCACGGAAGGTGCCAAAGACTTACTACTGCCCCGACAGGCTGCCCAGACAGGTGAGCCGGTGTAGAAACTTAACCATATCATGGATATAAGATCGTTATGCGGTTTATGTCTGCCCAACCTGGTACGTGATACTGGAAAATGGGCTTTGGATATTGGATTGGGTTCTTATGTACGAGATCAAAGCCTAAAGAGCATCGAATTATTATGCGTATAATAGGTGCATACTTCTGAAAATTTGCTCCACTTGAATCCGATAATGGGTGCTTCTATTAATCTTTCTACTATTCTTCAACCTTCCTTCAAAAGTTGAGTATCTTATGGTTAGATACCCATCTCAAGTTAGATTTTATTAAACGAAGTTTTGTAAAACATCTTCTTCAATTGATGGGATCTTGAACACCATCTTGTGTCGTTGTTCCGATTCCTGATAGGAGGTAATCCAAAAAAGAAATTTTAAAATAAAAAAATGGATAAATTTGTAGCATTTCTTTGCATCAGCTCAAATGGAAGAAGATAAAACAGATGATAAATAAACTTTTGAAACAATTCAATATACTTAAACTGCCAATGTTAGTCAATTGATAGTTAGGGTGCTTGGTAAACAAAAAAAGTCAAGAATGATTATCTAACGGTCTTTGGTTAGTCTACGACCCTAACACATTAACGACATGTTATACGACCCGTACCCTAATTTGACTATAAAGTAACGACCCTTTTACGAAATATCTCTTGTATACTTAAACTGTCAATGTTATCTAACGGTCTTTGGTTAGTCTACAACCCTAACGCATTAACGAAATGCTCTACGACTCATACCATAATTTGACTATAAAGTAACGACCCTTTTACAAAATATCTCTTGTATTTAATCTTTGAAACCCATTTGCACCCAACTAGGTTTGTATCCAGAGAAGGATCAACAAGTGTCCATATACCAACAGAATTTAGAGCACCATGTTCATTGTGCATAAAGCTCAACCACTTTGCAGATTTAATTGCTTGCTTGTAGGAAATAGGTGGACACTCATCAATGTTAGCCGTTAGAGCCTTAGATAGGGGATCTTATATAACAAAAGGATTAGTACCAGAAACTCCATCAACAAATGCCTCCCTTGGAAGTTCTTGAATTTATCCATCAACATGTCTAAAAAGATATGTGGGGATCAAGATCGCTACTCTAATTGATCTCTCCACAACAAGTAATTTTGACCATCAAGTTTTGTTAAAAAAAAATTTAGGAATATTCTTGAAAGGTAAAGAAAAAATCAGAGAAGAATCGCGCTGAGCAACATAAGTATTTGAAGTTGATCCCCATGGATTTTATGTAAAATTATTGTGTGCCATGTTTTTGTTAGTTACCATTAAAGATTGAAGTCAAGAAATGAAGAAATTACCGATAAAAGTGGATCTGAAGTCAAGATTTGGGTAATCTGGAGAAAAATTATTTAATAAAAAACAAATGTTAAATATTGAATTGGTAGGATCAATCAAGAGTATGATACCATATAAAGAATATGGAACAGAGTGATGAAGAAAATGTTTTTGAGACAAAATAAAAATGGATTGATTAATCAGAACAAATGATGTCCAGACAATATTAATACATCAAGAGAAACATAAAATGACAGGATTGTTGGAACATCAGTAATGGATTGACTATGTCAATGCCAAGTCATAGCGGAATGACCTAGACTGGCTACTTATTTCGGACAATTACTATGGGCCCAACTATAATTATTTATTATCTATCGGGAATGATAGGCGGCGGCCGTTTATAAGAGGCCATTCTTTTTGAAGACAGTTTGGGATACGCAAAAATTTGGAGGCATATAACATGATTACCCTAACTAGTATGGGTTTAATAGGATGTCTAAGGCTAGTTAAATTACTTAGATGACCTTGATTAATTAATTTATTTACTCTTCTAAATTATTTTTTATAACTAATTTTAATTCTGGATTTTTTAAATATCTTTGTTTAATTCTCGATTTTTTATAACTAATTACAACGTAACCAATGTTTGCCAATTGTTTAGCTTAAATGGGAACTGATGATCTATGTGAACTGTGAAGCGGAAAAACTAAAGGACACCCGTCAAAGCAGAGCCCAAATCAATAAAGAAAAACTTCAAATAAAAAATCCAAAATCAAACCAAAATTTCTAATCAAAAACTTTAATCGGATCCAATAAGAAAGACTTATTTATTGAACTTCTTCATCAAAAATTGAGAGAATTTCCAGTCTTTATCACCCTAACCTAATAAGAATCAATTTCCTTTGTTTCACCCTAAAGTTTGTTCGATCTAATAAATAACTTTGAAATTGGAGAAATCAATCAATTTTACTAATCAAATTAACCAAACCAAATCGATCTTTATTGTAACGAAGGAAGTTCGAATTTGAGAGAAAATCGATTTTTCTAACCGATCCGTACGAAGAAAAAAGAGAGTAGAAGGAATTGGAAAAGAAAGAAGCCGAAGAGATTTAAGCGCCTTGTTTTTATTTGAGGAAAAACCCAGTATGATTTCTCATCTTGATGTTACTTTCATACTAGGCGAATTCAGCTGCCACGCTTCCAAGGAAGATCTGGAGATCTTATTCAAACATTTAGATCCCAATTCGAAAGGATTGGTATCTATTCCTGATCTTCTTAAACTCTTAGGAGTAGAATCTCGGTACCAGAATTAGGCAGAGAATTAGAATGGACATTAAGAATGAGTACCAATTTATTACTTACAGTTCTGTTCTGGGTTTTTGGGATGTTTATGTAGAATCTCGGTGAAGGAATTATGAAGGGAATTAGAATGGAGATTTGGGATGAGTACTGGTTATTGATTTATTTTCAGAATTTTGGGTTTTTGGGATTTTTTATGTTTCTTGATGATTGATTTTTATTTTTGATGTTTAATAAATAAACTGATAAGATGTGTTATTATGTGATTGAATTGCGGTCTGCTGCTTGGATTAGTGGGTTAACAAACAAAATATAATAAGATATGTCAAAATATAATTATCTGTTAACAGAAGTTGAGATGTTTCTGATGCAACTGGGGTTGCCCAAGTCATTATTGAGACTGGTAACCAGCTTGGTATGCTAATGAGTCCTTAAAAGAAACGGAATCAAAATCCCCAATTCATGACTGCAATTGGTGCAAACCTTGCACTCCGTTTCTGCAGATGATTTTTGTGTGTCTGTTGCAGTATATTGGCAACATCGGACCTGAGATGAAGAAATTAGTTATTGTTTAAGACCATGCATTCCACATCAAAGAATTGATAAATTTAATAATCTTAAAACATATATATAGAGAACCATAGCTTTTTGATCCTGCAGTTAGGTAGGTCTGTATGTATTTCAGTCCGAATACCTCACTTTCGATTGCAATATAAATCTGGACAATTACCACAATCAATATCGTAACTTTCTTGCAATGTTCTTGGAATGGCCTGCAAAAAAAATAAAAAATAAAAAGCAAATAGGACTAAATGATTTAAATTAACACCATAACTAATCTACCAAAATTTATTTAAGTTTGTTGCGAAAATCATTCTGGTGAAAGTGAAGCAAGGGGGATGTGAAAGCATCAATGGTTCATTGTCACACTGTTCAGACATTCTACAAACTCTGGATCCAAACACACAAAATATACTTTAGATTCCACCAACACGTAAATTGCTATTCTAGATTGGAACAATCAGCTAATTAACATTTTGATTCATGGAACTCGCGCAAAATAAATGCTCACAAACTCTTGATCAAAAGAAAACAGGCAAAAAAGTTCAAACACGGGCATATTCTGTATGTTAACATCCACAGCGTCAGCCTGTACCAACAACAACAACAAACCACGGGCATTTAAAGCCAAATGAAAATAAAATAACAGTGCTGATCATAGATTTAATTATCAACTTATCATTGGCTAAACCAAGCACACTTATGCATAAATCTGAACCAAGCACACTTATGCATAGATCTGGACAGTTGACGCCATCTCGGAACCCAAAGTATTGTCAGAGTCTGGGAAAGATGTTGCACAACCAAAATGCCAAATTGCGTATGACACCTTGCTAAAAAACCTTCAGTGGTTTCCTCTCACCTTTTCAGAGTAACTCTTGTTGCGTCTGTAACAATAAAACACTCAAGAAAGATGTTAGAATAAAAGGATAATTTCTGGAAAGTAAATAGACACTCAATTGGACTGCAAACAGAGGAAAGAGTCACGTGTTCAACACGCTGTCCTTAACACGATATTTGACCGGTACACCTCAAGAATGAGTGATGCCTATACCATGTGGTCAAGTTCGTATCCAGGATAAAATTGCCTGTTGCAAGCACTATTAGCACTACAGTACTTGCCCACTCTTACGACCTCAACAGCAATTGCGCACGGAATGAAAATAAAGGACCACACAGGGGGAGAAGACGAAAAGAAGAGGATAGTAGCTCTTCTGGACACAAGTTGAAATGAAAAATGTGATCGGTTTATATAGGGGAAAGAGAGGTCGAATTGATTGTGCAATAAAAGCGAATTAAAGAGAGAATAATTTTGAATTAAAAAAAAATAAATTCGAATTAAATTCAAGATTTTTTGTATCAGCAATAAAACGGTCATGCACATAATGTCGACATAAAAATGGAAATAAACATAATGTCGACATTCGCCGGGTCAGACGCCCCCAACAATTAAGAGAAAATTATTTTCTCTTAAAATCTTTTAGGTAATAATTAAAAAGAAGTTTTGCCAAAAAGATAAGTCTTGTTTAACCCACCCCACACCCGAGCCCGAGCATTGCCTAAGTCCTCTCCCTTGCACAAAGGTGCTACTGACACAAGGGCCACTCTAATATCAAAATTTTCAATACTTATGGAGAGGTATCATCTTTAGTTTTCCCTATGTGGGACTAAAGGTTCATTCACAAATAGTGAAAATGAGCTAGTGTCCTTAGTGACCAATAGATCCTAAATTCCAATCCCACCAAGACCAAAAACCAAACTATTTTATAAACACATTTTCTCTAACAACTCTAAGCATCCAATAAACTAGAACGAACATGACAAGAAACCAAACTCATTAGCTTGAACACTCAAAGAAAACCGAGCACCCTTCCCCAAGCCGTTGTAAACAATTCGAGGACACTTTTTTAAAATATAAACCAACTGTGATGTGGATTTTGACATGATTTGTTTGGGAGAAACAAATAAAAAAAAAGCCTTTCAAAAAGAAGTGATTCTAATGGAGATTGCAATATTTCATGGGTAGGACGCTACCTTTGTACTAAATAATATTATAAACTCTTCAGCTTAAACTACCTAGTACTTAGGTGCACCCTAACCATGTAATCTTAGTATCTCCACAAGAATCAAATTTCTTGAAAAATAATATATGAATGCTAACATGAATATAAACTAGAACGAAAAGCAGTAAGCTCTCGACATTTAATTAGCATGATAGCTAGAACCTAATTCGATCTTTTAACTAGCTAGTCTATATATGAAACAAACCCACGCAAAGGGTTCAGTATAGGACTGGTTGACTTTCATACATACATGGATACCCATATATTATGTCCCTTCATCTAAATCCATAAAAGAGGTTCGGGAAAGGAAAAGCAGTAGAAATATTTCTAATGGAGAAATAAATTGAATCAGAACTACTGGTACATCAGAAACTCAAAGCAGCCACCAAACAAAACAACTGCAATGTTGGATTTTGACAAGACTGTTTGGGAGAAACAAATAAAGAAAAAAAAAAACTTTCAAAAAGAAGTGATTCTAATGGAGATTGCAATATTTCATGGGTAGGATGCTACTTTCATACTAAATAATAAGCTCTTCAGCTTGAACTACCTAGTACTTAAGTGCACCCTAACCATGTAATCTTAAAATCTCCACAAGAATCAAATTTCTTGAAAAATATATGAATGGTCTCGACATTTAACTAGCATGATAGCTAGAACAACATATTCCTCGATTTTTTAGCTAGTCTACATATGAAACAAAGCCATGCAAAAAAATAAAGAAAAACATGGAGAAAGTCGTATTTCACGTAGTAATGTATAGGTTTAAGGATGAAAGCTCAAAACGGAGTATATGGAGTTGCATATTTATAGATTTAACGGTGAAAACACATACAGCGATTACTCAAGTTATGGAAACTCATACCTGAACTTGGTGATCAAGTAATCAAATTATGGGAACAATTACACGAACTTGGTGATCAAGTAAACACCGACCGAATAGAAAGGTGGTAACTGAAATTCCTAAAGCGGGATGAGCCAGTTTGAGCTTCGAGATAGAATCCTGATTTGCGCAGGAAGGAATTGCGTTGGGTGGAGTATCCAAAGAAACGCAGCAACTATCACAGGACACTGCCCAAACTAGGAGACCTAATTAATGTTTCCCTACATAGGACCGTGGATCGGAAAGTATCATCTCCCGCAAGTACTGTAGATTGTTCTTATTTATCCACTGGACAAACTGTAAACTCTTTTGAACGCTTCTTCTCACGTCTACTCTCCTTGTATAGGAGGCTTATTCGATATTACACGAAGGGATGCGTATCCAAATTCCAAACCCAGTATTTCCATGGATTAGATTGCTGGAGATTATAATATCTCTTGGGTACACATTAAATAGTTAGCTCTTTAGCTTGAACTAAATAACACTCGTAAGATACGGATAGACCCTAACCATGTGATTTTAATATCTAAAGAATCAAATTTCTTGAAGAAACAAAATTTGGATCCTCCATTGATAATCGGTAAAGAATATTAGGTAAGGAGAAGCGAATACCGGGTATACCAAGGATTAAATTGGTTGAATGTGATACTTACTTGATAGCATCGAACCGATATACCGTGATCAAAGCTGATATCTCCCAATATTAACGAAAATATAAATAATATGAATATAGAAGGTTCCGGCATGCAAATTTTATTTGAAATCAACGCATGGAACCACAAGTGCCGGCATTCTAGTTATCTATGGTTTTAATCCGTTACTTGTTTCCGGCATAACCCATGATTAATATACCATGCCGGTATTTAGTTTTGGAAAACACTCCTTCCCTATGTTATTTTCTAAGGTACCGGCATAGTAACGTTATAATTGAACAAAGGCGGTGGCCCGGTGCCGACATTGTCGTTATCTATGGTTCTACGCCGATATATGGTCCCGGCGTGGTAGTTAATTTATTTTGATTTGGAAGGCACTGCTTCCTGTATGTTTTTCATGCAGTACCGGCATGGTAACCTTTCAATACAACCATGCCAGTAGTATATTCCGTAGAATATTCCTTGATAGGTAAAAAGTAACTTTTGCACCGGAATAGTTTTTTGGTTGAACACTATGCCGGATTGATATTCAAAATGGGGGATATCGGGATGCCGTCATGGCTGTAGTATGAATTCCATGCCGGTATGGGGACTTCCGGCATTGTATTCATACCACTACTATGCCGGCACCGAACTTTTTCAGCTGAAAAAATGGGTGGTTCCAAGAAAAAAATCAAAATTTCAACCTCTTAGCAGTTTTACCTGTACGTTAGGGATGCTTGTATGTTGTGCAAGTTTACTTTCTTGTGTAGGTTCTTCATAAAACTCTCCATGCTCGTAAAAATCATCATTCAAGGGTGTTGGATCAACAAAGAGCTGCAATTGTGAGTTGTTGTCATTAGCTGAAGATTCAAGATATAATCCTTGTTGTAGTTGAGCTAAAGATTCAAGGATTATATCTTTACTGAATTTTATGTTACAATTTTTATACACACATCATCTACCTATAAACAAGCTTATAGACAAATATAATTTTGTGCTTCTGTTTTACTTGAGATTGCACTTTTTGTAGAAATATTTTTCCCATTTATGAAATTCATCCATTAGTGAATAATAAGATGATGGAAAAATGGTTGCGCTTAATCTACAGTCTATATCTAGTCTTCAGCTTTTATTAGAGGCGGCGAACGACGCTTAATATTACTGTCTATAAGCATATATTGTATTGTTGATGATCGATTAAAGACGAGGCAATTGGTTTTCCTATATGGAGATATTGTATGTGGTGGATCTGTAGTTTCTTATTCTGTTTTGAAGAGAAGCGATCGAAGATGAGGTCGACACAATTTTTGGCATATGCACCTTGGGCATATGATTAAAGAAGGGTTTGTTTGAATGTGTTGAGTGTGAAACTTACTTGAAGAGCATTGAATTTTTGCAAGCTTTTGTTGTTTACACAACAATGTAGGAGCAGAGCTTTTCGTATCGTTGAACACCGCAAATATGGTATGTTTTGAATCATCCATTCGGATGTTTGAAGGCACCTCTTTGATTTACTGTTTTTTTTAAAGAGGAGCTAGGTAGTTTGTTACCTTTATTTTTGGATGACATTTGGCGGAGATTTAAGGTGTTTACCTTTTGAAGTCATCAAGTTGAAGAAGTGCAAGACCGTGGTGAAATAACAGATTGGTCATATGGATATGTTCCGTTTTTGAGGTGAAAACTCGGTTGCAAGGAACAAGGTACCATTGTAGCACTTCACAATTGTAAGGTACAATACTACATGTGAAGAATATAGTTAAACGAATAAATCGCAAGCTATTCGAAGAAATCGCAAGCTATTCGAAGGATGCGGTATGTGAATTGAATTGAATTGAATTGCTTTTTTAATAAGAAAAAGCATTGGAAAACAGGAAAGAAGTTTCAAATTCAGACGTGAATGTTGGAACATAAAGATCTAATGTTGATGAAGAATATTTGAAAGTTCTCGAGTGTTTGAATGTTTGTGTATCATGTGCATCCTCTAGGGAATGGTTTCTGACTTTTAGGAGTTGGAGTTTGAAGTTGAATATATTAAGCATTCGTTTGAAGTACTTAGGTGCAACTCGAGAAGTTTGAAGTTGTTCGGTGTGTACCGTAGTTTGAATAAGAATCTGAAATCATTAGATCCATTTAACTCTGTGGGGTTTACAGTTGTTTAAAGAAGTTTCCAATGCAGTTGCAGTGATGAAAGGATTGAAGAACAGAAATCAATGACTTACGTTTGCAGCATCTTTAGATGCATTAGTATGTTGGTGTTTTTTCTAAGACACAGTTGCAGCCCTATTATGGGATTGAATTTGTGAAGCACATGTTGAAGCACATTGCATCTTTAAAAGGTATTTGAAACACCATACGGTGTGTTGGTGTCAGTTGACACATTTGAACCTTACACAAGGATTTTGGAAGTTGTACCAGTGCAACATCTTAGGATGATTGAAGTATGAAAGCTCTTCGTCTCATTCTTTGTGGTTCCACAATAACTTTTTCTACTACCATATAGTTAAGTTATTGTGAGGTGATTGATATTTCTAGGTTGTTCTACGGGAATATAAGACTGTATTATCAATTGGTTCCAGTTCACCTTGATTTATCAAAAGACGGGACAAAAACTTCTAGGTATTTTTGTGGGAGAAAGATTTATCTATCAGAATAAACATTTCTGTGGGAGACAAATTTGTTTATAATCTTCGACTTTGGGTCGTAGCAACTCTTTGTTGTGGGTGAGATCAGCTAAGGAAATCAAGTGCGTAACTGGGATTCAGAGGCGTAAGGAACGCGACTGTACCTTAATAGGTGTGAGACTTGGTTAGAGTTCAACTTCCAGTCCGAATGTAGTAGTCTAGTGTATATAACGACTTAATACAATGTGGTGTTCAAACCTGGACTTGGTCCCGGGGTTTTTGCATTTGCAGTTTCCTCGTCAAAAAAACTTCTGGTGTGTGTGTTATTTCTTTTCCGCATTATATTTTCTTATAATTGAAATATCACAGGTTGTGTGTAGTTCAATCAATTGGTAAATCCAACTTTCGGTGTTGATTGAAATTGATTGGCACTTGAACATTGGTATCTGGTACCGTTCAAGTTATATCAATCAGACTCACATATCTCTATATGTTAGATTGCAGATTGTATTGAGAACTTGAGATATAACTCTTGGATGTATTTCTTTGATTGAGTATGACTGTCTAGTTGATTCTCTTGGAATGATATTAAAGTTAGTCCATACAGATTCCCAATCGAAATATTGGGTGGTGGTTGTTAGACCCCCGCGTTTTCACTAGTTATACCGTAATACAAACATTTTATCAAATATCTGAAGTACGAGAGAATACAACATGGAAGAAGAATTGGGAAACTCTCGCAGTCTTTCTAGTCGTTTGGTTGATATCACAACCATCGTCTAGAAGTGCTGGGAATGATTTCTTTTCTTCAACAACAAATCCAATTGGTTTCTAAAACTCCAATATAAGATATCCATTTAAATACTACAGCACTAAGAGCACTGATGATCACTATCCGTGAAGATCAGAAGAATTCTGCTACATTGATTGTTTTTGGTTCAGATTTTTAACTTGATGGGTACTGTTGTACGACAACATAGGATGATTCAGATTTCTTTTGGTCGACCGAAACTTATGTGGGATGAGTCGGTAAAGGAGGACTTGAAGAACCGGAACCTAACAGAGGATGACGCACTGGACAGACAGAAGTGGAGAGCAGCGATTCACGTGGAAGAGGTAGGATTTCTATTTCCAGTTTGAGTTGGCCCATGTATGTTCGCGCACAGTGTGTCCATTGGGAATGACTTGTCTCGGGAACTCGTGTTCCTCTTGTCACCACTGACATGAGTTGCTAGTTCTTCCTGAAACGGTTGTTTCTCGATGGACAATACGTGTTGGCGTATGAGTGGTGTTTGGTTTTTGGTGCTGGTTGGCCCCCGTTTCACGCGAAGACAACAAGCCCAACTACCTCTTCAGCTTTTTCCTCGGTCATCCGAGGGGAAGAATAGTTTGGTCCCCTGTGCTTAGCTGTCGAAAAGTTATTGAATATTGTCCCTTATAACAGTGAGCATGTGAAACCATTTTAGCATCTGTGAAAGGAGGGACTCTCTCCTGTGGCTATGCAAGGCACATGATCGTGAAAGGGGGGACTCCTCCCTGTAGCCCTGCTTGCTATGGGCAGGGATATAGTGGGCATGCTATTTTAACAGTCGCGAATGCGTAAAATCTACTAAATGGTGTGACCACTCCCTGCTCCACCTGCGGCACGGAAGGTGCCAAAGACTTACTACTGCCCCGACAGGCTGCCCAGACAGGTGAGCCGGTGTAGAAACTTAACCATATCATGGGATAAGATCGTTATGCGGTTTATCTCTGCCCAACCTGGTACGTGATACTGGAAAATGGGCTTTGGATATTGGATTGGGTTCTTATGTACGAGATCAAAGCCTAAAGAGCATCGAATTATTATGCGTATAATGGGTGCATACTTCTGAAAATTTGCTCCACTTGAATCCGATAATGGGTGCTTCTATTAATCTTTCTACTATTCTTCAACCTTCCTTCAAAAGTTGAGTATCTTATGGTTAGATACCCATCTCAAGTTAGATTTTATTAAACGAAGTTTTGTAAAACATCTTCTTCAACTGAGGGAGCTTGAACACCATCTTGTGTCGATGTTCCGATTCCTGATAGGAGGTAATCTAAAAAAGAAATTTTTCGATAAAAAAATGGATAAATTTGTAGCATTTCTTTGCATCAGCTCAAATGGAAGAAGATAAAACAGATGATAAATAAACTTTTGAAACAATTCAATATACTTAAACTGCCAATGTTAATCAATTGATAGTTAGGGTGCTTGGTAAACAAAAAAAGTCAACGAATGATTATCTAACGGTCTTTGGTTAGTCTACGACCCTAACACATTAACGACATTTTATACGACCCGTACCCTAATTTGACTATAAAGTAACGACCCTTTTACGAAATATCTCTTGTATACTTAAACTGTCAATGTTATCTAACGGTCTTTGGTTAGTCTACAACCCTAACGCATTAACGAAATGCTCTACGACTCATACCATAATTTGACTATAAAGTAACGACCCTTTTACAAAATCTCTTGTATTTAATCTTTGAAACCCATTTGCACCCAACTAGGTTTGTATCCAGAGAAGGATCAACAAGTGTCCATATACCAACAGAATTTAGAGCACCATGTTCATTGTGCATAAAGCTCAACCACTTTGCAGATTTAATTGCTTGCTTGTAGGAAATAGGTGGACACTCATCAATGTTAGCCGTTAGAGCCTTAGATAGGGGATCTTATATAACAAAAGGATTAGTACCAGAAACTCCATCAACAAATGCCTCCCTTGGAGGTTCTTGAATTTATCCATCAACATGTCTAAAAAGATATGTGGAGATCAAGATCGCTACTCTAACTGATCTCTCCACAACAAGTAATTTTGACCATCAAGTTTTGTTAAAAAAAAAATTAGGAATATTCTTGAAAGGTAAAGAAAAAATCAGAGAAGAATCGCGCTGAGCAACAGAAGTATTTGAAGTTGATCCCTATGGATTTTATGTAAAATTATTGTGTGCCATGTTTTTGTTAGTTACCATTAAAGATTGAAGTCAAGAAATGAAGAAATTACCGATAAAAGTGGATCTGGAGAAAAATTATTTAATAAAAAACAAATGTTTAATTGATGTTAAATATTGAATTGGTAGGATCAATTAAGAGTATGATACCATATAAAGAATATGGAACAGAGTGATGAAGAAAATGTTTTTGAGACAAAATAAAAATGGATTGATTAATCAGAACAAATGATGTCCAGACAATATTAATACATCAAGAGAAACATAAAATTACAGGATTGTTGGAACATCAGTAATGGATTGACTATGTCAATGCCAAGTCATAGCGGAATGACCTAGACTGGCTACTTATTTCGGACAATTACTATGGGCCCAACTATAATTATTTATTCTATCTATCGGGAATGATAGGCGGCGGCCGTTTATAAGAGGCCATTCTTTTTGAAGACAGTTTGGGATACGCAAAAATTTGGAGGCATATAACATGATTACCCTAACTAGTATGGGTTTAATAGGATGTCTAAGGCTAGTTAAATTACTTAGATGACCTTGATTAATTAATTTATTTACTCTTCTAAATTATTTTTTATAACTAATTTTAATTCTGGATTTTTTAAATATCTTTGTTTAATTCTCGATTTTTTATAACTAATTACAACGTAACTAATGTTTGCCAATTGTTTAGCTTAAATGGGAACTGATGATCTATGTGAACTGTGAAGCGGAAAAACTAAAGGACACCCGTCAAAATAAAGCCCAAATCAATAAAGAAAAACTTCAAATAAAAAATCCAAAATCAAACCAAAATTTCTAATCAAAAACTTTAATCGGATCCAATAAGAAAGACTTATTTATTGAACTTCTTCATCAAAAATTGAGAGAATTTCCAGTCTTTATCACCCTAACCTAATAAGAATCAATTTCCTTTGTTTCACCCTAAAGTTTGTTCGATCTAATAAATAACTTTGAAATTGGAGAAATCAATCAATTTTACTAATCAAATTAACCAAACCAAATCGATCTTTATTGTAACGAAGGAAGTTCGAATTTGAGAGAAAATCGATTTTTCTAACCGATCTGTACGAAGAAAAAAGAGAGTAGAAGGAATTGGAAAAGAAAGAAGCCGAAGAGATTTAAGCGCCTTGTTTTTATTTGAGGAAAAACCCAGTATGATTTCTCATCTTGATGTTACTTTCATACTAGGCGAATTCAGCTGCCACGCTTCCAAGGAAGATCTGGAGATCTTATTCAAACATTTAGATCCCAATTCGAAAGGATTGGTATCTATTCCTGATCTTCTTAAACTCTTAGGAGTAGAATCTCGGTACCAGAATTAGGCAGAGAATTAGAATGGACATTAAGAATGAGTACCAATTTATTACTTACAGTTCTGTTCTGGGTTTTTGGGATGTTTATGTAGAATCTCGGTGAAGGAATTATGAAGGGAATTAGAATGGAGATTTGGGATGAGTACTGGTTATTGATTTATTTTCAGAATTTTGGGTTTTTGGGATTTTTTATGTTTCTTGATGATTGATTTTTATTTTTGATGTTTAATAAATAAACTGATAAGATGTGTTATTATGTGATTGAATTGCGGTCTGCTGCTTGGATTAGTGGGTTAACAAACAAAATATAATAAGATATGTCAAAATATAATTATCTGTTAACAGAAGTTGAGATGTTTCTGATGCAACTGGGGTTGCCCAAGTCATTATTGAGACTGGTAACCAGCTTGGTATGCTAATGAGTCCTTAAAAGAAACGGAATCAAAATCCGCAATTCATGACTGCAATTGGTGCAAACCTTGCACTCCGTTTCTTTAGATGATTTTTGTGTTGTCTGTTGCAGTATATTGGCAACATCGGACCTGAGATGAAGAAATTAGTTATTTTTTAAGACCATACATTCCACATCAAAGAATTGATAAATTTAATAATCTTAAAACATATATAATGAGAGAACCATAGCTTTTTGATCCTGCAGTTAGGTAGGTCTGTATGTATTTCAGTCCGAATACCTCACTTTCGATTGCAATATAAATCTGGACAATTACCACAATCAATATCGTAACTTTCTTGCAATGTTCTTGGAATGGCCTGCAAAAAAAAATAAAAAATAAAAAGCAAATAGGACTAAATGATTTAAATTAACACCATAACTAATCTACCAAAATTTATTTAAGTTTGTTGCGAAAATCATTCTGGTGAAAGTGAAGCAAGGGGGATGTGAAAGCATCAATGGTTCATTGTCACACTGTTCAGACATTCTACAAACTCTGGATCCAAACACAAAATATACTTTAGATTCCACCAACACGTAACATGGAACTCGTGCAAAATAAATGCTCACAAACTCTTGATCAAAAGAAAACAGGCAAAAAAGTTCAAACACGGGCATATTCTGTATGTTAACATCCACAGCGTCAGCCTGTACCAGCAACAACAACAAACCACGGGCATTTAAAGCCAAATGAAAATAAAATAACAGTGCTGATCATAGATTTAATTATCAACTTATCATTGGCTAAACCAAGCACACTTATGCATAAATCTGAACCAAGCACACTTATGCATAAATCTGGACAGTTGACGCCATCTCGGAACCCAAAGTATTGTCAGAGTCTGGGAAAGATGTTGCACAACCAAAATGCCAAATTGCGTATGACACCTTGCTAAAAAACCTTCAGTGGTTTCCTCTCACCTTTTCAGAGTAACTCTTGTTGCGTCTGTAACAATAAAACGCTCAAGAAAGATGTTAGAATAAAAGGATTAATTTCTGGAAAGTAAATAGACACTTAATTGGACTGTAAACAGAGGAAAGAGTCACGTGTTCAACACGCTGTCCTAAACACGATATTTGACCGGTACGCCTCAAGAATGAGTGATGCCTATACCATGTGGTCAAGTTCGTATCCAGGATAAAATTGCCTGTTGCAAGCACTGTTAGCACTACAGTACTTGCCCACTCTTACGACCTCAACAGCAATTGCGCACGGAATGAAAATAAAGGACCACACAGGGGGAGAAGACGAAAAGAAAAGGATAGTAGCTCTTCTGGACACAAGTTGAAATGAAAAATGTGATCGGTTTATATAGGGGAGAAGAGAGAGGTCGAATTGATTGTGCAATAAAGGTGAATTAAAGAGAGAATAAATTTTGAATTAAAAACAAAATAAATTCGAATTAAATTCAAGATTTTTTGTATCAGCAATAAAACGGTCATGCACATAATGTCGACATAAAAATGGAAATAAACATAATGTCGACATTCGCCGGGTCAGACGCCCACCAAAATTAAGAGAAAATTATTTGCTCTTAAAATCTTTTAGGTAATAATTAAAAAGAAGTTTTGCCAAAAAGATAAGTCTTGGTTGACCCACACCCACACCCGAGCATTGCCTAAGTCTTCTCCCTCGCACAAAAGTGTTAATGACCCAAGGGCCACTCTAATATCAAAATTTCCAATACTTATGGAGAGGTATCATCTTTAGTTTTCCCTATGTGGGACTAAAGGTTCATTCACAAATAGTGAAAATGAGCTAGTGTCCTTAGTGACCAATAGATCCTAAGTTCCAATCCCACCAAGACCAAAAACCAAACTATTTTATAAACTCATTTTCTCTGACAACTCTAAGCATCCAATAAACTAGAACGAACATGACAAGAAACCGAACTCATTAGCTTGAACACTCAAAGAAAACCAAGCACCCTTCCCCAAGCCGTTGTAAACAATTCGAGGACACTTTTTTAAAATATAAACCAACTGTGATGTGGATTTTGACATGATTTGTTTGGGAGAAACAAATAAAAAAAAAGCCTTTCAAAAAGAAGTGATTGTAATGGAGATTGCAATATTTCATGGGTAGGACGCTACCTTTGTACTAAATAATAATTATAAACTCTTCAGCTTAAACTACCTAGTACTTAGGTGCACCCTAACCATGTAATCTTAGTATCTCCACAAGAATCAAATTTCTTGAAAAATAATATATGAATGCTAACATGAATATAAACTAGAACGAAAAGCAGTAAGCTCTCGACATTTAATTAGCATGATAGCTAGAACCTAATTCGATCTTTTAACTAGCTAGTCTATATATGAAACAAACCCACGCAAAGGGTTCAGTATAGGACTGGTTGACTTTCATACATACATGGATACCCATATATTATGTCCCTTCATCTAAATCCATAAAAGAGGTTCGGGAAAGCAGTAGAAATATTTCTAATGGAGAAATAAATTGAATCAGAACTACTGGTACATCAGAAACTCAAAGCAGCCACCAAACAAAACAACTGCAATGTTGGATTTTGACAAGACTGTTTGGGAGAAACAAATAAAGAAAAAAAAACTTTCAAAAAGAAGTGATTCTAATGGAGATTGCAATATTTCATGGGTAGGATGCTACTTTCATACTAAATAATAAGCTCTTCAGCTTGAACTACCTAGTACTTAAGTGCACCCTAACCATGTAATCTTAAAATCTCCACAAGAATCAAATTTCTTGAAAAATATATGAATGGTCTCGACATTTAACTAGCATGATAGCTAGAACAACATATTCCTCGATCTTTTTAGCTAGTCTACATATGAAACAAACCCATGCAAAAAAATAAAGAAAAACATGGAGAAAGTCGTATTTCACGTAGTAATGTATAGGTTTAAGGATGAAAGCTCAAAACGGAGTATATGGAGTTGCATATTTATAGATTTAACGGTGAAAACACATATAGCGATTACTCAAGTTATGGAAACTCATACCTGAACTTGGTGATCAAGTAATCAAATTATGGGAACAATTACACGAACTTGGTGATCAAGTAAACACCGACCGAATAGAAAGGTGGTAACTGAAATTCCTAAAGCGGGATGAGCCAGTTTGAGCATCGAGATAGAATCCTGATTTGCGCAGGAAGGAATTGCGTTGGGTGGAGTATCCAAAGAAACGCAGCAACTATCACAGGACACTGCCCAAACTAGGAGACCTAATTAATGTTTCCCTACATAGGGCCGTGGATCGGAAAGTATCATCTCCCGCAAGTACTGTAGATTGTTCTTATTTATCCACTGGACAAACTCTAAACTCTTTTGAACGCTTCTTCTCACGTCTACTCTCCTTGTATAGGAGGCTTATTCGATATTACACGAAGGGATGCGTATCCAAATTCCAAACCCAGTATTTCCATGGATTAGATTGCTGGAGATTATAATATCTCTTGGGTACACATTAAATAGTTAGCTCTTTAGCTTGAACTAAATAACACTCGTAAGATACGGATAGACCCTAACCATGTGATTTTAATATCTAAAGAATCAAATTTCTTGAAGAAACAAAATTTGGATCCTCCATTGATAATCGGTAAAGAATATTAGGTAAGGAGAAGCGAATACCGGGTATACCAAGGATTAAATTGGTTGAATGTGATACTTACTTGATAGCATCGAACCGATATACCGTGATCAAAGCTGATATCTCCCAATATTAACGAAAATATAAATAATATGAATATAGAAGAAGATCGAGGCACTAAGTAGAGGGAGAAAAGGGAGAAACTCTATTCATGTGGGTATAGTACAGTGTTTAAGCCTATATTTATATTCATCGAAAGACTTGGTGTCCAAAATATGGAAACCTTAAGGAGGATATTTTAGTAAATAAACTAGCTTGATTAATCTACAAGCCTATATAGGGAGGCAGTGGCTATCTGACGGTCGAAAATATACTTCGGATACATGATTGTCATGCATCTTGAGAACTTATTAGGTAGGTAGCAACAATAGTTAATTTATTTTTTTTGCGAACATTTTGGTCCTTCCATTGATTATTGAGGAAAAAAATGATTCATGTGCTATGCACGTGCCCTCTGCTAGTTAGTTATTACTAAAAAGTACCAATGAGCTCTTTCTCCTATAGTCCTATTGTCAAACTACTTGGCACATCGATCACATAGCCATAGGAGAAAATCATCTCGTTTATTTTATGTAATAGCCTTGAAATTTAATCTTCATCAACTAAAGGCCAGCAGGATTATTACACCATCAATCCTGCATGCTCTCTCTACTGGGTACATCTTATATCTCCCAGCTGATGCAAACTGTCGTAGTAGTTGACTGCAAGTAGAGCAGTGGGTATATTGCTGTATACACTCTATCATCTATGCTTCCTTCACACTTGAAACAAGTGTTCACCTTCTTTTACAAGCCACACCGCTCACGTCACTGGCTCGCTCCCTTGAGAGTCCTATGTATGAAACTTGAAATGCACGATGAACGTAGTCCCTCTTCTATATGAGTTTTTTTACGATCGATTACTATAGGAGCTATTGATTTAAGCTATTAACTTGTGGCTAATATGGTTTCTTTCTCAAAACTATTAATCGAAGTACAAGGAATGGCTTGGAAGAGTCACGCATTAGAAAGGGTGAATCTCATCCTCAGAATCACTACCGTCTTTTGTTTCCATTCTTAGATAATAAACTCAAAAGAAAATTTTCTGATCGATAATGTCGATGTTTGTATTTTCAGGTCCATATTGAGATAATTTTGAAAATAATTAAAGTTCAAAAATAACATCACGATATTGACAAGGCATTAATAGAACTTGAGAACCCGACGAAAGGCGTTATTGAACAACTCCGAAAACGTATAGCTGAGAAATATGAGGAAGTTCAGGGTCTTGAGGATGTTAATCGAGTTCTGATTGTCAAGGAGCGCTCCTACAACGAAGAGCTTCGGGAAGCTCGTAAAGTACTCATCAAGGTATAATGTAATATAGCTAGCAAGGGCTTAATTGCTTAGTTAAGTCTAAATTTATCATTGTTCTACTTCGAAAAAAAATCTAAGCTACTGAATGGTTTTGTAGGAATTGAGTTCAGAGGAGGTAACGGAACATACTGTAATTGGAGTGAAGAGAAATGCGAGAGCTTGATCGAAGACTGTGGTGACTTGGCAGAAGCGGATTCAGGATTGAATTGGAATCCTTTTAAAGTCATCAGGGATGGTGACATGTATATGGTTATATAACTCATCACCAGTACTACTTTTAGATGTCATTTTGAATACGAGTGAATCTTGCGTTGCAGGAAGTAATTGATGATCATTATGAGAGTGATGGAGGAAATGAATGAATACAATCCCAGCGGAAGGCAGATAGTGCAAGAGCTTTGGAATTTCAAAGAGGCGAGGAGAGCCACTCTTAAAGAATCAATTTGTTGTCTGCTGAGCCTCGCAGCCAATAAGCAAAAAAATGGATTCTGATCACGAAGACAAGGAATGATTGTCATCCCATAATTTGTTTCGGCTAACCAAATATGAACTGGTATTGTAGGTTGTTTTGGTTGATAAAGAGAAAGTGCACACACTTAAGTATAAAGCAGGCAATTCTGGGGGCCACACGACATTGACATAGGTCGTATTTTGTTTTTATTTATTTTGTTATGGTACCCTGGATGTGTCCAAGGGTCATGAAAAAAACTTTGTCCTAATCCTGAGTATGGTGCAACATTGCAAGCCTATATAGAAGCTTGAATGGGCATACTGTAATATGGTTTAGCTCATGAATCTAAGGTGGTTTCAGGTTTAACTCATGAATGTATAGTGGTTCCTGAGATTTAAGCTTACTGCATAGATTGGTATGACAAAAAACTTCCAATAAAGTGATAAACTAAATAGTTCAGTAGAAGCCAACCTCCTCCCACAGCAGATTGGATTTACGGCTATGAAAGTCTTGAATAAGCATCTTCAATTTCTAATTACCAACTACTGCCTATAGTTTCAAGATTTTCCTTTGCTGAAACTAAATTTCATTACAGCTAGCAGCATCTGAGAATGCTTGGTTCAGTATGTACTATAATATCTACGCTTATATACATTGTCAAACAGTGTTGTAATATTGAAAAACTACAAAATTGTACTAATTCATGCAGATAGAATATTATTTGGATAATGCAAGTGTTAAAGCAGATTGACTGAGACAATAGGCACAGAGATGTGGCTGAGAGACTAAAAGGCTAGACCGCAGACCTACTTAACTTGAAACGTTGCCAGATAGCGCTATACTGACTATATTGTTTCTTACAATGCACCAAAATGAATTCGGATAGTTCGCTAAAAGTCGAAGAACATTGCTTAAGATCTTCTCAATGAGATTCATGTTTACTATAAAAAAATAATATTGCAAAGACCCAACTAAAGAAGCTGCATATGAGCTAAAATTCTCCTTAACTAAAAATTCTCCAAACTGAATTCGTCTATCCCGAAACACCACTCTCTGTGCTTGAAGATCCCTGCAGAGAAAAACCAAAACATGAATATTGTTAATATTATGGGCTCAGACAAAGAAGATATCAAACAACACCATAATTTCACAGATCTTACCTAGAGGAGGCAACTACATCGGATGTGTACTCTCACAAACAACTTAGATTTTAGAGGAGAAGTCATTATAACAATTGCAAGGATCTGGGACTCTTGATTTGATCATATAACCAAAACTACTTTCATCATAACTCGCCACCATCTGATTTTGGGAACGACAACAAAAACTCCGGTTACTGGTTTTCCAGTCAGCGCCGCCTCCTCACTCACACTGAGGTCTCTACTCTCACTTTGTGTGGAACTGAACTCTAGGGCTTCATTTATAAGGAATATACTCTTTTTACTAAAATGTCCCTGCACTAACTCTAACTGACATAGTTGAGAGCAGCCCAGCGTGCAAGGCCTGTGCTTATAAATTCTGGAGCCTATACAGTCCTGGGTGTGAACTGAGAACAACTTGACTGACCCACGCTTCGCTTTACAGGAAAACAGATCTTGATTACGAGGAAAAATGAGTAGAAAAGTTGGTAATTCTAGTTGGGATGTGAACTGCACGAAATAGCAAAGGTTCAATAATCTGAAATAGCCTAGTAGGTCGTTACTTTAATCATTTTGAAATGTATAAATATTATGGAGTCATAGTGCAGTTATTTACTATCATCTTGAGGCCACAATGCGTGCATAGAGTACAAAGTGGAATATGCGAAACAACGCCATTGATGTTCAGGAAGCTGGAATGACTGTACCGCAATACGGTTTAGCTCGGGAATTTAAAGTGGTTTCATTAATGGACTTTTCTCCTGAGCTTTTAAGCCTACTGTATAGATTGGTAAGCTTATAACATTTACCAATTTGAGGCCCATCAAATAGGGATTTCCATTCAATCTTCCTGGAAATCCAACCACTTTTTATGATTTTGCGCATGTTCTTTGTCCACTCGCTCTTTTATCTAGCCTCTCTCATCTTCTTCTTTTTCGGGTGATAGTTTATTCTTGCAAACATCTTCCTCTAGTTGAACAATCATTCTCTTTTCAATATCCGCCTTAGTGGGTTCAAACAAGGCATGGCAAGTTTTTATGATATTTTGATGGGTTATTTTGTTTTTGGTACTCAAGTTTTGTCCAACTTTTGAGTTTGGTCTAACATTTGTCCAGCTTGGTGTTTGGTACTTGGAAAAGACGTTGACCCTGGTTGACTTTGTTAAATATTGACTTTAGGTTAGTAATTATAAAAAAAAACATTAAATAAAATTTAATAATAAAATAAATTTACCACTGTACCCTTAACTTTACTAATATTTACATAATAATAATTTCCCTTCACTGTCTTCTTCTTTATATCCGATTAGAGAACCTAACTTCCCTTCACCATCTTATCAAGTGTCTAAATTCCCTCTCCTCTGTTCAGCTTTGATGAAACGAAATCCCCATGATATGTTTAGCTAATATTTCACGAAACGAAATCTCTATAATTGAAATACTACACATGAACTCTTCAATTATAACAGATCAGACCACCATTAACATACATCGAATCTTTCTTCCGGTAACTCATTCGGCCATTCCACTTGTTCTCTGTACTTTTTGATTCAAAACTTCCTAAAACCCACACAAACTCGACCCATGTTACCTGATTAACCAGCGGCAAACTCATTGGATCCATGGCTAACAATTTGATGCTGGGAAGAAATGGTCGTTCAGGCCTTTTATCAAACAAGGTGTGTGCATGAAACTGATATAACAGAGAGTTAACCATTCTTCTTGTATGAGCTCTCCAATCTCTGCAATTTCAAATTAGAGAAAAACCCATTGTCCGAGCATTCACAAAAACTCAAAATACATTCTCAATCATGCATCATTCATTGTCAATCATATGGCAACAAACTCTTTCTTTCCCTGACTTTTCACTTGTACTATACCCAAAACTGTATACAACTCAAACCAATAATTTCGTGTCCATCTCAGCTTCAATTTCATGACCACAAGAACCCAAGGCTGACCTGGAAACTTCAATATCACTTCTCAATTGATTTCTCATTGAATTCTTTAACCCAAAATTCTTCACTATCATTCAATTTTTAGAGTCATTCATACATCGAAAACCCTAAAACCATAAGAGCATCTCCGCTCCCTTGTCGTAAAATCAGAATCAATTCACAAAAACACCAAATTCATCTTTCATTGATGTAAAACCTAATTTTAATCCACTGCTAGAAATCCCCAAAATCCAGACCATATCAACATATTCCAATTACATCTCGATAAAGACAACTCACAGTAAACACAACCACTAACCATCCCTTCATTGTCTCACGAACTGTTAGTCAGACCCAATCTGAACTTCATACCAAAAAATAAATTCATAAAGACCGAAAAGATTTTCAAACTTAAATTCCGAAAAACAATCTTTTGGTTCAGACTTTCAATTGATGTATTCAAAGTTGTTTGTTTGAGACTACTTACGGGTTTTAAGAGGATGGGTTGATAAAATTTACAGATTATAGAACAGGAGTGAGAGATTTTATAGGCGGCTGGTTGTTTAAAGATTATAGAGGGACAGGAAAAGTGATGGTGTTGGTGCGGTGTTAAGGACGACGAAAGGCGTAGATAATGAATCACGAAATACATCTCAAAAGTTTTTCTCTATATTGATGTAAGTAAGCATACAATAGTAAATTCAGTTAATAATTAATTATATTTAAATTACTAATCATGTAACAGAAGTCAAGATATAGCAAAGTCAACGCGGGTCAACGTTTTTTCCAAGTACCAAACGCAAAGCTGGACAAATGTTAGAAACTCAAAAGTTGGACAAAACCTGAGTACCAAAAACAAAATAACTCTATTTTGATATGATATGTACATAGGAAATTTTGTGTATCCGGGAAGACGTCGGATATTGCTTTCATTAATGCGTCATCTTGATCGGTTTTGATGACCCTAGGAAGTTGATTTTACGGGAATAATAATTTCAATTGTAGTAGTGCCCAATGATAATTATAGTCCCTCTCGTTTTCCATTAAACACCGAGCCAATGTGAATGATACCTTGTCGGTTGTTTGCCCCACGATGTTGAAGAACGACATATTGTATTTGTTTGTCTTGTAGGTGCAATCCATCAAAAGAACACCACAACATGTATGCGACAACTGTGAAAGCAAAAGATGCCAGATGAATATTTGAAGGGTCTTGTTGTCAGGCCCTCTTTTAATGATACGCGTGTAGTTGTGATCCCAAACTATCTTCTTAAATTCTCATAACGGTCCTCCCTTCCCATTCCACCCTCTTAATACTTGCTTGTGCGCTATAAATTGTACTTAGAGAAGACACGTTCGTCCGATCCTTTTCCTTGAAGCCTCTGAGAATTTGTCTCGGTTTGATAAGTGCTTTGATCAATCTCTTTACATCCTCCATTTCATGAGGTTTTAGCTTCGCAACTAAGGAGTGACCAACAAAATCTTTCGGATCCTGGTGGTTATGACGGCCGAACCAAACCACACAATCCCATTCATTGTTCTTGTCATTTAGATGGAATACAAGCTTAAAGGGGCAATTATCCTTCCTCGTACGAGTCTTGTATACCCTATTAGTCTTGTTTGGATATACATAATCCTTTCTCTTGTAGCTATTTTTCTTCTTGTATTCCCCATTCTTCTTCTTGTATTCCCCACTTTTTTGGCAAACCATCTCAAAACTGCTCTTTGAACCTTGGGTATTCCTCACCAACACACACATGTTCTTAAGAGCCGTCTCTTTATCCCAAGTGATTGCTTCCTTAGGATCTTTTATTCCCTACATAAGGACAACAATGGGAGATTAGAAGGTTCATTACAAGCAATCAATTAGTAAAGTTCAAGATACTAGGTGAAAAGTATTCTTTGGTAACATACCAGAGGCATTTTATAGTATCCTGACGTATCCCGACCAAGCGGCTTTGCATTTGTTGGATCAATATATGTCACCACCTAAGGATCGAATGAAAATAAAATAAATTATTTCCAAAAAAAATTAAAACACTATGTCGGAAACAGGTTCCGGCATGCTCGACCAATCTATCGGCATGGTCGAACTGAACCGAAACCTAAGACAAAATTGTAAAACGTTTCCGGCATGCAAATTTTATTTGAAATAAACGCATGGAACCACAAGTGCCGGCATTCTCGTTATCTATGGTTTTAATACGGTACCTGTTTTCGGCGTAACCCATAATTAATATACCATGCCGGTATTTAGTTTTGGAAAACACTCCTTCCCTATGTTTTTTTCTAAGGTACCGACATAGTAACGTTATAATTGAACAAAGGCGGTGGCCCGGTGCCGACATTGTCGTTATCTATGGTTCTACGCCGATATATGGTCCCGGCGTGGTAGTTAATTTATTTTTCGTGCCGGTATTTTGATTTGGAAGGCACTGCTTCCTGTATCTTTTTCATGCAGTACCGGCATGGTAACCTTTGAATACAACCATGCCGATAGTATAGTCCGTAGAATATTACTTGGTAGGTAAAAAGTAACTTTTGTACCGGCATAGTTTTTTGGTTGAACACTATGCCGGATTGATATTCAAAATGGGGGATATCGGGATGCCGGCATGGCCATAGTATGAATACCATGCCGGTATGGGGACTTCCGGCATTGTATTCATACCACTACTATGCCGGCACCGAACTTTTTCAGCTGAAAAAATGGGTGGTTCAAAGAAAACAAATCAAAATTTCAACCTCTTAGCAGTTTTACCTGTATGTTAGGGATGCTTGTATGTTGTGCAAGTTTACTTTCTTGTGTAGGTTCTTCATAAAACTCTCCATGCTCGTAAAAATCATCATTCAAGGGTGTTGGATCAACAAAGAGCTGCAATTATGAGTTGTTGTCATTAGCTGAAGATTCAAGATATAATCCTTGTTGTAGTTGAGCTAAAGATTCAAGGATTATATCTTCACTGAATTTTATGTTACAATTTTTATACACACATCATCTACCTATAAACAAGCTTATAGACAAATATAATTTTGTGCTTCTGTTTTAATTGAGATTGCACTTTTTGTAGAAATATTTGCTCCCGTTTATGAAATTCATCCATTAGTGAATAAGAAGATGATGGAAAAATGGTTGCGCTTAATCTTACAGTGTATATCTATTCTTCAGCTTTTATTAGAGTCTGCGAACGACGCTTAATCATACTGTCTATAAGCATATATTATATTGTTGATGATCGATTAAAGACGCGGTAATTGGTTTTCCTATATGGAGATATTGTATGTGGTGGAGTTGTAGTTTCTTATTCTGTTTTGAAGAGAAGCGATCTAAGATGAGGTCGACACAATTTTTGGCATATGCACCTTGGGCATATGATTAAAGAAAGGTTTGTTTGAATGTATTGAGTGTGAAACTTACTTGAAGATCATGGAATTTCTGCAAGCTTTTGTTGTTTACAAAATAATGTAGGAGCAGAGCTTTTCGTACCGTTGAACACTGCAAATATGGTACGGTTTGAATCATCCATTCGGATTTTTGAAGGCACCTCTTTGATTTATTGTTTTTTTAAAAGAGGAGGTAGGTGGTTTGTTATCTTTATTTTTGGATGATATTTGGCGGAGAATTAAGGTGTTTACGTTTTGAAGTCATCAAGTTGAAGAAGTGAAAGACCATGGTGAAATACACAGATTGGTCATATGGATATGTTCGTTTTTGAGGTGAAAACTCGGTTGCAAGGAACAAGGTACCATTGTAGCACTTCACAATTGTAAGGTACAATACTACATGTGAAGAATATAGTTAAACGAAGAAATCGCAAGTTATTCGAAGAATGCGGTATGTGAATTGAATTGCTTTTTTTCATAAGAAAAAGCATTCGAAAACAGGAAAGAAGTTTCAAGTTCAGACGTGAATGTGGGAACATGAAGATCTAATGTTGATGAAGAATATTTGAAAGTTCTCGAGTGTTTGAATGTTTGTGTATCATGTGCATCCTCTAGGGAATGGTTTCTGACTTTTAGGAGTTGGAGTTTGAAGTTGAAGATATTAAGCATTCGTTTGAAGTACTTAGGTGCAACTCGATAAGTTTGAAGTTGTTCGGTGTGTACCGTAGTTTGAATAAGAATCTGAAATCATTAGATCCATTTAACTCCGTGGGGTTTACAGTTGTTTAAACGGTGGAGTATTGAAGAAGTTTTCCAATGCAGTTGCAGTGATGAAAGGATTGAAGAATGGAAATCTATATTGTTGAATATGGAAGTAGAAGTATTATATAGTGTGCTAATACATTTGAAGACTAAATCATGCAGCTAAGGCATGAAGTTGAAGAACGTATAATCACGGAGTTTAGAATTTTGTGAACATTGTGTGAAGGTGGAGAAAGAATCAAGCTTAGAGTTGGAGTTGAAAGTTCTAGTTTTATGAAGATATGAAAATATCATGAATATCACCACATATGGAATACCGGAATGTGTTCACACAGATTTTTGGGAACTTACTTTGTGTGGAGAAAGAAATGAATTATTTCATCTTTGAAGAAAACTTCGTAGGTATGGGGGTACACCATACATTTGCGTGTGATGAAATATTGAACTCCCGCATTGAAAGACGAAGTGTTGGAATTTGAAGAAGTAGGATGGAGGAAGAGCTCAAATTTGACAAGTGAAGTGGTGAGTTTAAGTTAAAGACTATATCCAACAAGTTGAAGTAAATGCGCAAAAAATTGAATCTTGCAAGTTTGACGAATATGTGCATGTGAAAATCTATGAAGTTGAAGACGCGTCAAGAATTCATAAATAACTGGAATTGATGAGAAATCAGCAAAGTTACGAAAGAATTGGTTATGTTTAGGATTGGCCATCTTGAACTAAATCAATGACTTACGTTTGAAGCATCTTTAGATGCATTAGTATGTTGGTGTTTTTTCTAAGACACAGTTGCAACCCTGTTATGGGATTGAATTTGTGAAGCACATATTGAAGCACATTGCATCTTTAAAAGGGATTTGAAACACCATACGGTGTGTTGGTGTCAGTTGACACATTTGAACCTTACACAAGGATTTTGGAAGTTGTACCAGTGCAACATCTTAGGATGATTGAAGTATGAAATCTCTTCGTCTCATTCTTTGTGATTCCACAATAACTCCTTATACTACCATATAGTTAAGTTATTGTGAGGTGATTGATATTTCTAGGTTGTTCTACGAGAATATAAGACCGTATTATCAATTGGTTCCAGTTCACCTTGATTTATCAAAAGACGGGACAAAAAACTTCTAGGTATTTCTGTGGGAGAAAAATTTATCTATCAGAATAAACATTTCTGTGGGAGACAGATTTGTTTATAATCTTCAACTTTGGGTCATAGCAACTCTTTGTTGTCGGTGAGATCAGCTAAGGAAATCAAGTGCGTAACTGGGATTCAGAGGCGTAAGGAACGCGACTGTACCTTAATAGGTGTGAGACTTGGTTAGAGCTCAACTTCCAGTAAGAATTTAACTTGTAGTAGTCTAGTGTATATACGACTTAATACAATGTGATGTTCAAACCTGGACTTGGTCCCGGGGTTTTTCTGCATTTGCAGTTTCCTCGTCAAAAAAACTTCTGGTTTGTGTGTTATTTCTTTTCCGCATTATATTTTCTTATATAATTGAAATATCACAGGTTGTGTGTAGTTCAATCAATTGGTAAATCCAACCTTCGGTTGTTGATTGAAATTGGTTGACACTTGAACATTGGTATCTGGTACCGTTCAAGTTATATCAATCAGACTCACATATCTCTATATGTTAGATTGCAGATTGTATTGAGAAATGGAAATATAACTCTTGGATGTATTTCTTTGATTGAGTATGATTGTCTAGTTGATTCTCCTAGAATGATATTAGAGTTAGTCCATACACATTTCCAATCGAAATATTGGGTGTGGTTATTAAACCCCCGCTTTTTCACTAGTTATACCGTAATACAAACATTTTATCAAATACCTGAAGTACGAGAGAATACAACATGGAAGAAGAAATGAGAAACTCGCGCAGTGTTTCTAGTCGTTTGGTTGATTTCATACCCATCGTCCAGAAGTGCTGGGAATGATTTCTTTTCTTCAACAACAAATCCAATTGGTTTCTAAAACTCCAATATAAGATATCCATTTACATACTACAGTACTCAGAGCACTGATGATCACTATCCGTGAAGATCATAAGAATTCTGCTACATTGATTGTTTTTAGTTCAGATTTTTAACTTGATGGGTACTGTTGTACGACAACAGAGGATGATTCAGATTGTTTTTGGTCGACCAAAACTTATGTGGGATGAGTCGGTGAAGGAGGACTTGAAGAACCGGAACCTAACAGAGGATGATGCACTGGACAGACAGAAGTGGAGAGCAGCGATTCACGTGGAAGAGGTAGGATTTCTATTTCCAGTTTGAGTTGGCCCGTGTATGTTCGCGAACAGCGTGTCCATTGGGAATGACTTGTCTCGGGATCTCGTGTTCCTCTTGTCACCACTGACATGAGTTGCTAGTTCTTCCTGAAACGGTTGTTGCTCGATGGACAATACATGTTGGCGTATGATTGGTGTTTGGTTTTTGGTGCTGGTTTGCCTCCGTTTCACGCGACGACAACAAGCCCAACTACCTCTTCAGCTTTTTCCTCGGTCATCTGAGGGGAAGAATAGTTTGGTCCCCTGTGCTTAGCTGTCGAAAAGTTATCGAATATTGTCCCTTATAACAGTGAGCATGTAAAACCATTATAGCATCTGTGAAAGGAAGGACTCTTTCCTGTGGCTATGCAAGGCACATGATCGTGAAAGGGGGGACTCCTCCCTGTAGCCCTGCTTGCTATGGGCAGGGATATAGTGTGCATGCTATTTTAACAGTCGCGAATGCGTAAACTCTACTAAATGGTGTGACCACTCCATGCTCCACCTGCGGCACGGAAGGTGCCAAAGACTTACTACTGTCCCCGACAGGCTTCCCAGACAGGTGAGCCGGTGTAGAAACTTAACCATATCCTGGAGATAAGATCGTTATGCGGTTTATCTCTGCCAAACCTGGTACGTGATACTGGAAAATGGGATTTAGATATTGGATTGGGTATTGCTGTACGAGATCAAAGCCTAAAGAGCATCGAATTATTATGCGTATAATGGGTGCATACTTCTGAAAATTTGCTCCACTTGAATCTAATAATGGGTGCTGCTATTAATCTTTCTATTATTCTTCAACCTTCCTTCAAAAGTTGAGTATCCTATGGTTAGATACCCATCTCAAGTTATATTTAATTCAACGAAGTTTTGTAAAACATCTTCTTCAATTGAGGGGAGCTTGAACACCATCTTGCGTAGATGTTCCGATTCCTGATAGGAGGTAATCCAAAAAAGAAATTTTTAGAGAAAAAATGGATAAATTTGTAGCATTTATTTGCATCAGATCAAATGGAAGAAGATAAAACAGATGATAAATAAACTTTTGAAACACTTGAATATACTTAAACTGCCAATGTTAGTCAAGTGATAGTTACGGTGCTTGGTAAATAAAAAAAGTCAACGAATGATTATCCAACGGTCTTTGGTTAGTCTACGACCCTAACACATTAACGACATGTTATACGACCCGTACCCTAATTTGACTATAAAGTAATGACCCTTTTACAAAATATCTCTTGTATACTTAAACTGTCAATGTTATCTAATGGTCTTTGGTTAGTCTACCATCCTAACGCATTAACGACATGTTCTACGACCCATACCCTAATTTGACTATAAAGTAACGACCCTTTTACAAAATATCTCTTGTATTTAATCTTTGAAACTCATTTTCACCCAACTAGGATTGTATCCAGAGAAGGATCAACAAGTGTCCATATACCAACATAATTTAGAGCACCATGTTCATTGTGCATAAAGCTCAACCACTTTGCAGATTTAATTGCTTGCTTGTAGGAAATAGGTGGACACTCATCAATGTTAGCCGTTAGAGCCTTAGATAGGGGATCTTATATAACAAAAGGATTAGTACCAGAAACTCCATCAACAAATGCCTCCATTGGAGGTTCTTGAATTTATCCATCAACATGTCTAAAAAGATCTGTGGAGATCAAGATCGCTACTCTAACTGATCTCTCCACAACAAGTAATTTTGACCATCAAGTCTTGAAAGGTAAAGAAAAAATCAGAAAAGAATCGCGCTGAGCAACAGAAGGATTTGAAATTGATCCCAATGGATTTTATGTAAAATTACTGTGTGCCATGTTTTTGTTAGTTACATTAAATATTGAAGTCAAGAAATGAAAAAATTACCGATAAAAGTGGATCTGAAGTCAAGATTTGGGTAATCTGGAGAAAAATTATTTAATAAAAAACAAATGTTTAATTGATGTTAAATATTGAATTGGTAGGATCAATCAAGAGTATGATACCATATAAAGAATATGGAACAGAGTGATGAAGAAAATGTTTTTGAGACAAAATAAAAATGGATTGATTAATCGGAACAAATGATGTCCAGACAATATTAATACATCAAGAGAAACATAAAATGACAGGATTGTCGGAACATCAGTAATGGACAGACTATGTCAATGCCAAGTCATAGCGGAATGACCTAGACTGGTTACTTATTTCGGACAATTACTATGGGCCCAACTATAATTATTTATTCTATCTATCGGGAAATATTTCTAATGGAGGAATAAATTGAATCAAAACTACTGGTACATCAGAAACTCAAAGCAGCCACCAAGCAAAACAACTGCAATGTTGGATTTTGACAAGACTGTTTGGGAGAAACAAATAAAGAAAAAAAAACTTTCAAAAAGAAGTGATTCTAATGGAGATTGCAATATTTCATGGGTAGGATGCTACTTTCATACTAAATAATAAGCTCTTCAGCTTGAACTACCTAGTACTCAAGTGCGCCCTAACCATGTAATCTTAAAATCTCCACAAGAATCAAATTTCTTGAAAAATATATGAATGGTCTCGACATTTAACTAGCATGATAGCTAGAACAACATATTCCTCGATCTTTTTAGCTAGTCTACATATAAAACAAACCCATGCAAAAAAATAAAGAAAAACATGGAGAAAGTCGTATTTCACGTAGTAATGTATAAGTTTAAGGATGAAAGCTAAAAACGGAGTATATGGAGTTGCATATTTATAGATTTAACGGTGAAAACACATATAGCAATTACTCAAGTTATGGAAACTCATACCTGAACTTGGTGATCAAGTAATCAAATTATGGGAACAATTACACGAACTTGGTGATCAAGTAAACACCGACCGAATAGAAAGGTGGTAACTGAAATTCCTAAAGCGGGATGAGCCAGTTTGATCATCGAGATAGAATCCTGATTTGCGCAGGAAGGAATTGCGTTGGGTGGAGTATCCAAAGAAACGCAGCAACTATCACAGGACACTGCCCAAACTAGGAGACCTAATTAATGTTTCCCTACATAGGACCGTGGATCGGAAAGTATCATCTCCCGCAAGTACTGTAGATTGTTCTTATTTATCCACTGGACAAACTCTAAACTCTTTTGAACGCTTCTTCTCACGTCTACTCTCCTTGTATAGGAGGCTTATTCGATATTACACGAAGGGATGCGTATCCAAATTCCAAACCCAGTATTTCCATGGATTAGATTGCTGGAGATTATAATATCTCTTGGGTACACATTAAATAGTTAGCTCTTTAGCTTGAAGTAAATAACACTCGTAAGATACGGATAGACCCTAACCATGTGATTTTAATATTTAAAGAATCAAATTTCTTGAAGAAATTGTTAGAGAAAATGAGTTTATAAAATAGTTTGGTTTCTGGTCTTGGTGGGATTGGAACTTAGGATCTATTGGTCACTAAGGACACTAGTTCATTTTCACTATTTGTGAATGAACCTTTAGTCCCACATAGGGAAAACTAAAGATGATACCTCTCCATAAGTATTGAAAATTTTGATATTAGAGTGGCCCTTGGGTCATTAGCACTTTTGTGCGAGGGAGAGGACTTAGGCAATGGGCTAGTTGGTGCAATCACACATTTTCACACACGCGCGGTGCTTCGCACCGAAGCACGCACGTCGTTGCCCGTGCGGGCCGGGTTCGGGTGTGGGTGTGGGTGTGGGTGTGGGTCAAGACTTACATGAGACCTCTCTCTATTCTCCCCTATATAAAGCGATCACTTTCATTATCCTCTTCTTTTCGTCTTCTCCCCCTGAGTGGTCCTTTATTTTTCATTCCGGTCCTTTATTTTTCATTCCATGCGCAATTGCTGTTGAGGTCGTAAGAGTGGGAAAGTACTGTAGTGCTAACAGTGCTTGCAACGGGCAGTTTTATCCTGGATACGAACTTGACCACAGGTGATAGACGCATTTATGTGTCTATTTTCATCTCTATTGTGTATATTGTTAGTACCCATTTTTGTATTTATTTCGGCATTTTATCTCTTTGTAGGTGTTTTTGGAGAAATAAGCTTTTGCGGCGAAATTGGCTCGAAAAGTTGTTAAAGGCACCTGAGAGGACATTTGCTATTCGGACTCTCGCTTTGGATAAGGGGTAACCTATTTCCAGGCACTTGCTAAAGGGAGAACAACACAGGATAGGGGGACACCTTCTTCACGATTTGAATTATAGAATTTGGCGGGAAAGCACTCGTTTACGCTGTTAAGATTTGAAATGATTTCTGAAGCGTTTTCAAGGAGATTAAACACTGGAAATTGATTGGGTTGGACATGATATGACTTAAAAAGTTCATTAGAAGCAATTGGATCGATCTAATTAGGCTGGAATTGCCGGAAAAAGGAAACAGAGTAAAAAAGGAAATACGGCCCCTGTCGAGTTTGTTTTTGGACATTCAGAGAGATTAAAGGAAAGAAATTCGTTCCAAAGATACATATTCTATCTAAGGAAGAGTTTTATACAATTGGGAGAGCTCAGAAACGCGTGAAACGAATTAGGGAAGAGATTATTGCCGTGACTGCCAAGGAAGGAAAGAAGAGATTTCGAAGCGATTTGGGAAAGATTAAATGACCCTTTTGTGTATAAATAGGATTCTTAGGTCCCCTAGAAGGATGAAGAATAGTTTGGAGTAGTTTAGAGCACCACAGAGCTGAGAAGATCGAGTTGCAGGAAGTTACAGCTGAACTGTCCGTTTTCTGCTGCTGCTGAAGAACAAACGTTTCGCAAGGAAGAACAGCGTCTCAAATTCGCAACATCACTTGTTTGTAACAGCTGAACTGTCTTCTTTTCTTTCTCTGTAACAATTGAACAGCGCCTTTGCAACAGTTATTTCTGTTGCAATTTTTCTGTTTTATTGTTTCACCTCTTGTAAACACTTTTGGGCTATAAGCATGTATTTTGAGCAAGTGATTAATATGAGGGGATAAATCCCTTAGCCTAGGCAACGGAGGAAGCCATTGTTCCATGAAAAGTGGTATAATTCTATTTTAATTATTTATTGCAATTATTTTACATGATTATTTGCATAGAACTATTATAGAAAATTGATTTTTATTGAGTAGTTGTGAATCGTTTTGATGGAGCATGCTTGGTTCTAAAACTTTTGATGTTTCATGCTTTGTGATTACAACTATTACTTCAAAATCTATTAGAGGCAAAATATTAGATCACTTTAAAAGAAAGAATTGCATGAATATTGATTAGAATTTTTACTTAATTGGTTAATGGTGGAATCCAGAGTCTCGGTATTTTCTTATTATCTTTGAAACAACTTTATTTAATTTTCGAAAACCCTTCACAAATTCGAGTTGAACGAATCTTATTACCACTTTTTCTACAACAATTAAAAACAAATCAATTTTTGGCGCCGCCGACGCGGATTTGCTTTTGGGGTTTTTAGACTTAGTTTCCTTTGTCTTTTGTCTACAGGTTTTTATTATTTTTGTTCTTTTTTACGTTTTTGGGTATTTGTCTTTTGTCTACAGGTTTTGGATCATAAAGCGAATTGAGCCAAGGAGTTTGGCGATTTCGTAAAGACTGGAACTTAAAGCATAAAGACTTGGAGCAAAAGATTAAAGCGAAAAGAACGGAAAAGAAGACAATTTCTTTTTAGATATTTTTTTTTAGGGATTGTTTATTTTTCTTTATTAAAAAAAAAAAGAGAGAGAGAACTGTATTAGGGTTTGCAATTTTTGTAATTTTTTTCTTTTCTTTTTGGACACTTGGACATTGGACTTTGGACATTATTATGTTTAAACCCTAAGGAAGGGTTGGTTTAAATACAAACTGTGTGCAGGGAAGAACGGTGATTACGATATCACCTCGGCCCCTCGGGTTCGTACATAACATAGGAGTTGTGGCCCGAGTCGACTTCAGCGGTTCTTCGCCCGTCTGGTACGGGAGGTAAGTTTTTCGAAACACCCGCGAATCCCCTGTCAGCGGGTTTACTGTATTCCTTAAGGTGAATATATGCTGAGGACTTGAATACTGTTGCTTTTAATTCCTAATAAAGGGCAAGGACTGGCCATACAAGATAAGGGTTCGGATTTCATCACCGTTCTCTTCTTGCCCGCCTTAGGAACACGAAACCAAACGTGAACCTAAGCCTAAAATTTTGACTAGAACGAGACCTATAGGGTAACGATCTTAGTAGGAAAGTCGTTTGAAAAATATTGGTTACTCTTTTGAGCATACTTCGAAGTTCTTGACGGTTTCTGTGAGTTGAATGCGTGACTGCGCCGCCTTGTAACCGGTGAGGCCTTGGGTATCAAAGCTCCACTGATCTTCCCTCGCGTTGATTCAACTTACTTTGACTCGGATTGATTCCAGAGGGGTTTGCTAAAATTGTAACGAATTCCCCTTCGAGAGACAGAAGCTAGTCTAGAAACAATCTAAGTGGAGCCATCATGCTTTTTGTTTGCTAGAAATCTTTAGGTTTGCATTGGTCAATTCGAGTCGGCCTTGTTTTGTGTTTGCATAGAATTCCCTTCCTTATTCTGTTGCATGCCTGAACGTAAAAGAGACGCCCTAGGTAGATTTGTTAAAGAGAAACCTAGTAGTTCTAAGCGTCTTGATTACCTCAATTTAGAGAGTCTGATTCGTGAAGATTCCGTTTTTGAACGTCCGTTTGAAGAGAAAATCCCTGATAGTCCAATAGCGCCAGAAATGGCAACTTTGAAAGCCTTGTTGAATCCTACTAGGACTACTCGTCCCTCGTTTATCAAGTTACCTGAAACTGAAGCAAATTATGAACTTAAGCCTGGAACCTTACAGTTTCTCCCAATCTTTTTAGGAAAGGAAAATGATAACCCCTATTTCCATGTTAGGGACTTTGAGGAAATCTGTAGTACCCTGAAAATTAGAAACCTTGATGATGATGCTTTAAGACTTAGGTTATTCCCCTTTTCCTTAAAAGATAAATCCAAGTCGTGGATGTATAGTTTGGCTTCCGAATCAATTGAAACCTATGAACAACTTACATCCGCCTTTTTGAACAAGTTTTTCCCTAGGCACAAAACCTCGTCTATTAGGACGCAAATCTGCACGTTTACACAACAGGAGGGAGAATCTTTGTATAGGTATTTGGAAAGGTTCAATGATTTATTAGCCCAATGTCCTCATCATGGTTTTGAAAAGGTTAGGTTAGTTCAGATCCTTTATGAGGGTTTAGATTATCCCACCACAACTACAGTAGAGTCCATGTGTACAGGTGGGTTTGAAAACCAAACAGTTGATAATGCGATGACATACTTGCATGAAATCGCTGAAAAGACCCAACAATGGGAAAGTAATAGGGTACCCCAGAAAACAATTCTTCTAGGCAGAGGAAACGTTAATAGGGTAGAAGGAATCTTTGAATCAGATGCCAAAATTGCTGCTATAGCAAAAAGGTTAGAAGCTTTAGAAGTTGGTCACACTAGTGGTAGATTGGAGCCTTTTTGGGAAGTCCAAAATAATGAAGAGCAAGCCAATGCTCTCTATAATAACACTAGATTCGATAACCGTCAGAAGTTTGACCCATATTCAGAAACCTATAATCCTGGTTGGAGAAACCATCCGAACCTTTCGTGGTCTAAAGCCCAGAGTCAAGGTCAGTTTAGTAATTCTAATGTTCCCCCAGGTTTTGGTTCAGATAAGAACTCTTCAGGTGAGTTTCAGAACTCTTCAGAGAATAGAATAACGAGCTTAGAGGAATCTCTTAGTATACTAAGAAAGAGCCAGGATATGTTAGCACAGAGCCATGACATGTTATTAAAGAGCCAACTTAGTTTTCAACAGGAAACCAAGCAGAACTTTCAAACTAGTTCTCAGAGCCTTGCTAATCTAGAAATTCAAGTCGGCCAAATAGCTAAAACCTTAAGTGAGAGAGATAACGGAAGGCTCCCTAGTCAGACTAATCCCAACCCTAGAGGAGTTCATGAAGTAGGTGCAAAACCATCGAATCAATTGAATGCTATTAGAACCCTTAGGAGTGGTAGAGTAGTAGACAATCAGGTAAACATGCCCGATAGTGAACATACTGTAGTTCACCCCTCAGGATCTCATCCCTCGGGACCGCTAACTGAGGGGACTGATAAAATTTCCAATGATGATGACTCGGTTCCTGAGAGGTCTGATCCTGTGCCTAGATCCCCATTTCCCCAGCTGTTAGCACCAACAAAGAAGGAATCGAACTTTAATGACATATTGGAGGTTTTTAAGCAAGTTACCATAAACCTTCCTTTATTAGATGCAATTAGGAAAATTCCTGCTTATGCCAAGTTCCTTAAGTATATGTGTACGCGAAAGAGAAAACTTAGCGTCCATAAGAAAGCCTTTTTATCTAGTCATGTAAGTTCAATCATTCAGAACACTACCACTCCAAAGTACAAAGACCCAGGTTCCCCAACCATTGCTTGCACAATAGGTAAACACCGGGTATAAAGAGCTTTACTTGACTTAGGAGCCAGTGTGAACTTACTGCCGTACCATGTGTACTTACAGCTAGGTCTTGGTGAAATGAAACCTACTCAGATAACACTGCAGTTAGCTGATAGGTCTGTCAAAATTCCTCGAGGTGTTATCGAGGATGTTCTAATTGAGGTCGACAAGTTTATTTATCCAGTGGATTTCGT
This sequence comes from Papaver somniferum, assembly GCF_003573695.1. NCBI lineage: Eukaryota > Viridiplantae > Streptophyta > Magnoliopsida > Ranunculales > Papaveraceae > Papaver > Papaver somniferum. The sequence continues at coordinate 150,820,810 of NC_039367.1, read as the reverse complement.
GGTCCTAGATACCCAACCTGTCCCTGACCCAGAGAACCAGATACCTGTGATTTTAGGTCGCCCATTCTTATCTACGTCTAATGCAATCATAAACTGTCGAAATGGTGTGATGAATTTATCCTTTGGTAATATGACTATCGAAATGAACATTTTTAATGTTAGTAAGCTACCTTATGAGCTAGATGACACATGTGTTGAAGGAGTGAATATGATAGAATCCTTAGTTCAGGAGTCATTACCAAACATCTTGTCTGAAGACCCACTAGAGAGTTGTCTATCCCATTTTGGTTTAGATTTCGACGAAGATAGCAATATTGAACAATTGAATTCTATGTTGGATTCTTTTCCTATGTTAGATACTGATAAATAGAAAGCTAGGTTCGAACCATTACAAGCTTTTGAGTCTACCTTAATCCCTTGTTCAGAAGAGCCTCCTAAGTTGGACCCTAAATCTGCATTCTTAGGGCCATCTAAGAGTTTTCCTGTGATTATAACATCCGATCAGGATAGCAGGCCAGAAATCATGCTTCAAGACAATAAGGAAACTCTAGGGTTGACCATACAAGATATGAAACATATAAGTCCTACATCTAGTATACCTCAAAAGAATTTAGAGGATGAACCACCTTATTATAACTCAGAGAAAGCAATTGACCTTTTTCAGAAACCTGATGGTCAAGAAATTAGGAATATTGTGACTAGTCTATCTAGAGACACCCAAAATTCTAAGTTTGGGGGTAGTGATCGTCAATTATCCCCAGTAGAAGTCCCTAACTTGGGACTCGATACTAGTGCTTATGAGGTATCACTTGAGTCTATTCAGACTCCACAGCCCGATCCTCCCGTAACTGTCCAGGAGGAAATCCAGCTATTAAAGTCCCGTTTTTCGGATGAATCTGTTTTTCAAGACACTCATATGAAGCCCAATTGGGTGCCCCAAATAAATCTATTTGTCTTGCAAGAAACTTTCAATGAGGTTGTGCTCCTTATGTTATTTCTTCTGATCCTGTGCAGTTGTTTCATATTAGTGGCAGTTTTATTTGGTTTTGATGACCCACAGTTATTTCGACTACTGATATATGATTTGAAAGGTAACTAGCCATTTTATGAAACTTGATGTCTGGCTGAAGACTTTAAACTTAGCACTTCTTGGGAGGTAACCCAATATTCATGCGACACGGTAATATATTTCCTTATCTCTTTTGCTTCAAATGGTAATTGTTTCTCCTTGTTCATGCTTTTAATTTTATCTTTAGAACATTGAGGACAATGTTAGATTTAAGTTTGGGGGTATGGGAGAAACTTTTTAGTTGCAGTATGAATAAATAAACTCCAGAGCTTAGAAATTTATGCCTATTTAGGATGGCACTAACCAATTTAAGTGGATGGAAGCATTTTGGTTGTAGGAGTTGAGGAACCAATCTGATTAGATGGCAACATCTAGAAGAGTCTATTCATAAAAGCACAGAGCTCAGGTGTTAGAAATAACATGATAGTTTCACCATATCTCGTTGAGTCCTTTTCACTTCTATTTTTATTTTATTTTGTTTTTAAACTATGTTTCTCTAAGTGATAGGTGGGGCCCACGATTCAAGTTGTTACCAATGCTAGGGTGAATTAGAGTGATTGAGATACCATGAAAAAAAAAAGTTGAAAAAGAAAAAAAAATGGTAGTTACCAAAAAGTTGAAAAAAAAAATTGAGACCAGATCATTTGACCAAAAGGAATAAATTCAATAAAGTCGACCACTGGTACCCTTGTATATGCCAGTTGTGTTGACCTAGAGTTAGGTTATCGACCACTGGTTCCCTTGTATATGCCAGTGTGTTGATATTAGTCAGACTAGTATCTCAATCCATTAGGATAGGTTCATTTTGGCGGAGGCCTTCAGACAGATATGGGAAACGCCGTTCACTTAGTAAACATCAAAACCATCTATGTTTTTCTATATCCATCTTCTTGATCTATCCATGTGATTAGTTTTGACTCCGAATATGATGTCCATAGTGCAACTATTTGAGTAGAGCTCTGTCACTTTATATGAATTTTAGTATGCTTGAGTGCAAACTCGTGTACAACAATTGGAATTTCGCATCAGGGTACTTCGTCCTGTAGTCAATAAGTATGCCAACCAAGGAGATTCTTTAGTGCCTTCCAAGGTTCTGCATAGATAGCTAAGGTCTGGAGTAAAGGTTTTGTGGGTATATCTCTTGTAAGCCCTCCCGAGACTATAACTCGGCCACTAGGGACACCTAGGGGTTTAAAGGCTTATTGCATACGCTAAATGCAATCGACGATGCCTGCGACAGTGAGTTAGGATTTTATTTTGTAGTTTTGATTTGCTCGGGACTAGCAAATAATAAGTTTGTGGGTATTTGATAGACGCATTTATGTGTCTATTTTCATCTCTATTGTGTATATTGTTAGTACCCATTTTTGTATTTATTTCGGCATTTTATCTCTTTGTAGGTGTTTTTGGAGAAATAAGCTTTTGCGGCGAAATTGGCTCGAAAAGTTGTTCAAGGCACCTGGGAGGACATTTGCTATTCGGGAAAGATTCAATGACCCTTTTGTGTATAAATAGGATTCTTAGGTCCCCTAGAAGGATGACGAATAGTTTGAAGTAGTTTAGAGCACCACAGAGCTGAGAAGATCGAGTTGCAGGAAGTTACAGCTGAACTGTCCGTTTTCTGCTACTTCTGCTGAAGAACAAACGTCGCAAGGAAGAACAACGTCATTCGCAACATCACTTCTCTGTAACAGCTGAACTGTCTTCTTTTCTTTCACTGTAACAATTGAACAACGCCTTTGCAACAGTTATTTCTGTTGCAATTTTTCTGTTTTATTGTTTCACCTCTTGTAAACACTTTTGGGCTATAAGCATGTATTTTGAGCAAGTGATTAATATGAGGATCTAAATCCCTTAGCCGAGGAAACGTAGGAAGCCATTGTTCCATGAAAATTGGTATAATTCTATTTTAATTATTTATTGCAATTATTTTACATGATTATTTGCATAGAATTATTATAGAAAATTGATTTTTATTGAGTAGTTGTGAATCGTTTTGATGGAGCATGCTTGGTTCTAAAACTTTTGATGTTTCATGCTTTGTGATTACAACTATTACTTCAAAAATCTATTATAGGCAAAATATTAGATCACTTTAAATGAAATAATTGCATGAATATTGATTAGAATTTTTACTTAATTGGTTAATGGTGGAATCCAGGGTCTCGGTGTTTTCTTATTATCTTTGAAACAACTTTATTTAATTTTCGAAAACCCTTCACAAATTCGAGTTGAACGAATCTTATTACCACTTTTTCTACAACAATTAAAAACAAATCAACAGGGTATTGGCATCACTCATTCTTGAGGCGTACCGGTCAAATATTGTGTTAAGGACAACGTTATTTCTGTTTTCTGTCTGTAACAATGGGTAAGAACGATGTTGAAAGGCCTCCAAAGTTTTCTGGAAAAGACTTTAAGAGGTGGCAGTCAAAAATGTTATTCTTTCTAAGTTAGCATGAGTTGGATTCCTATGTTATGAAACCTTTTGATGAATCGCAGAATGATGCTGGTCGTGAGTCTTCTTTAGAAGAATGGAAGAGGAACAATTACATGTCTAAAAATCATATTCTGAATTTCTTAGAGGATGCTTTGTATGATTTTTACAATGCTAAAGAAAACTTTTCTGCTTTTGATTTGTGGGCTGCATACCCAAATTTAGTTTGGGAAAGGAACACAAATCTGAAATATGCGTAGAATCAAAGTATGCTAGAAAACCTTTTAGAACAAATGTTCATAGAAATTCTAAACCCTTAGAATTAATTCACTCAGACCTAGTTGACATGAAATCAGTTCAAACTAGAGGCGGTAAGAAATGGTTTGTTACTTTCATAGACGACTGTACTAGGTACTGTCATATTTATTTGCTTAGAGGTAAGGATGATTCCTTAGAAGCATTTAAGAGGTATAAACTATAAGTTGAAAACCAATTGAACACTACCATTAAAACCATTAGGTATGACCGTGGTGGTGAGTACATAACTCCTATAGGAGATTTCTGTGTAGAACATGGCATAATACACGAGGTTACCCCTCCTTATTCACCTCAGTCGAACGGAGTAGCTGAACGTAAGAACGGTACCCTTAAGGAGATGATGAATGCCATGTTAATTAGTTCAGGATTACCTTCGAACTTGTGGGGGGAAGCTATCCTCTCAGCCTGCTATATCCTGAACAGAGTACCTTTTAAAGGATCAGATAAAACTCCATAGGAATTGTGGAAAGGTAGACAACCTTCTTTAGCATACTTTAAAGTGTGGGGGTGTTTGGCTAAGGTTCAGATCCCTAAACCTAAATCAACCAAGATAGGATCCAAAACTGTTGACTGTGTCTTCATAGGGTATCCTGAGCATACACCTGCATATAGATTTATGGTTGTGAATTATGATGTTTCTGAAATTGGTGTAAATACTATTATGGAGTCTAGGGATGCTGTGTTTTTTGAAAATGTTTTTCCTTTAAAATCTGACTCTCGTAAGAGAGGTGTTGATCCCCTAGATGTTCCTTCAACCAGTCAGACTTTACCTTTAGAGGAAGATGAAGTAGAATTTGATCTTAGGAGGAGTAAAAGGGATAAACCAAAACCTCTTTGGACCTGACTTCATAACACTAGCAGAGTCTGATCCTCAGACTTATAGAGAAGCCATGACTTCTTCTGAAGCTCCGTGGTGGAAAGAGTCTTCTATTAGTGAAATGGAATCCATCAAAGAAAATGATACATGGGAGATAAGATTTACCTCCAGGGTGTAAGGCCATAGTAAATGGATCTTCAGGAGGAAACGTAACATAGATGGAACTATTCAAAAATACAAGGCTAGGTTAGTAGTCAAAGGCTACAAACAAAAGGAAGGTGTAGATTTCTTTGATACTTACTCACCCGTTACGAGAATTACTTCCATTAGGATGTTAATTGCTATAGCCGCGGTTCATAACCTAGAAATACATCAAATGGATGTAAACAGCTTTTCTACATGGTGAATTAGATGAAGAAATTTACATGGAACAACCTGAGTGACTGAGGTTGTGAAAGGTTGTGAAAACAAAGTTTATAAACTGAAAAAATCTTTGTATGGATTGAAACAAGCACCTAAACAATGGCATGAAAAATTTGATCATGTAATGTTCTAGTGGTTTTAGAATCAATGAATCTGACAAGTGTGTATATACTAAGCTTGTAAATGATGCCTGTGTGATTGTATGCTTGTATGTTGATGATATGCTTATACTTGGTACAAACATGGATGTAATTAATTCCACTAAGAACATGTTGAATGAGAACTTTGACATGAAAGACTTAGGCCCTGCAGATGTAATCTTAGGGATGAAAATTAGGAGAAATTCTAACGGTTATAGTCTTAGTCAATCTCATTATGTTGAATCTGTGCTTAGAAAATTCAATCATTTTGATTGTAAACCTGCTTATACTCCGTATGATCCTTGTTGTAAACTCAAAAAGAACAGAGGTAATGGAGTATCACAACTTGAATACTCACGAGTTATAGGAAGTCTGATGTATTTGATGAACTGTACTAGGCCAGACATTGCTTATGATGTGAGTAGGTTAAGTAGGTATACTTGTAATCCAGGGCAGGAACACTGGGATGCACTTTTTAGAGTGTTGAGGTATTTGAAATACACGTTGACCTTTTGTTTGAATTATGAAAGGTATCCTGCCATCCTTGAGGGATTTTATGATGCAAACTGGATATCAGACTCAGAGGAGTCTAAGTCTACGAGTAGATATGTTTTCACTCTAGCATGTGGGGCTGTTTCTTGGAAGAGTTCCAAACAGACCTGCATAGCTCGATCCACTACGGAATCTGAGTTTATTGCGCTAGATAAAGCAGGAGAGGAAGCCGCTTGTCTAAGATGCTTTTTATAAGACATTCCTCTCTGGCATAGGCCTGTGGCAGCTATATCTATACGTTGTGATAATCAAGCTGCCATAGCTAAAGCTAAAAACAACTACTATAATGGGAAGTCTATACATATAAAGAGAATACTCGATACCCTAAAACAACCAATCTCAAAAGGCGTTATTTCCATTGATTGGGTTAAGTCCAAGGAGAATATCGCGGACCCTTTGACGAAAGGTTTGTCCAAAGAGATAGTTAGTAATGCATCTAAGGGGATGGGGCTTAGGCTCATTAAATAAACTTGCCATGAAGGATACTCAACCTTGCTGACTGGAGATCCCAAGATCAAGGTTTCGAATGAGAAACTAATTTGTGGCGGGTCAAGGTAAACACTATCAGAGAATTCATTCTCTGCCCCTTCCCTATGGTGTAGACGTGATAGTGTGACTGCATGTGAGGATGACTTTCTATTAAGTCTCAATGAGTTCTATAGTTTCAATTTGATAGAACTCACCTATCTGAATGTGGAAGTGGGTCGCTTCCTATGAGAAGAGAGATGATTCTCTAGAGCATTCGGAGAAACGGGATTTGTCCAGGGCCAAAAAGGACACAACAGCACGAACTCGACAGCACCTAGAGAGATATCACGCGTGGTTATTATCTCGGATTACACCAAACGATGGTAGTTCAAGACATAGCGTTCACTGTCCATCAAGTAGTTCCGGCAATTTCTCACTAAGAAAAGGTTCAAGACCTCATGGACACCTCTTTCCTAAGTGGTATTTCTCGCTTTCCGTTTTCTAATTTTTTTATCGGTATTTCATTCATGTGGGGGATTGTTAGAGAAAATGAGTTTATAAAATAGTTTGGTTTTTTGTCTTGGTGGGATTGTAACTTAGGATCTATTGGTCACTAAGGACACTAGCTCATTTTCACTATTTTTGAATGAACCTTTAGTCCCACATAGGGAAAACTAAAGATGATACCTCTCCATAAGTATTGAAAATTTTGATATTAGAGTGTCCCTTGGGTCATTAGCACTTTTATGCGAGGGAGAGGACTTAGGCAATGGGGTAGTTGGTGCAATCACACATTTTCACACACGCGCGGTGCTTCGGGTTCGGGTGTGTGTCAAGACTTATCTTTTTTGGCAAAACTTCTTTTGAATTTTTGAATTAATACTTATCTTTTTTGGCAAAATAAATATTTGGGCGACATTATGTCTATGCATGAACGTTATATCAACATTAATTTGCATGAACGTTTTATATGAAACTTAAATTTGCATGAACGTTTTTATTTCAAATTTAAATTTGCATGAACGTTTTATATCAAACATAATGACGCATGAACGTTTCAAACCGTTGGAAAAATCTGAATTAATTGAAATTGTTTTAATGCGCGTTTATGAGACCTCTCTCTATTCTCCCATATATAAAGCGATCACTTTCTCTCATTTCGTTTTGTGTCCAGAAGAGCTACTATCCTCTTCTTTTAGTCTTCTCCCCCTGTGTGGTCCTTTATTTTTCATTCCGTGCGCAATTTCTGTTGAGGTCGTAAGAGTGGGCAAGTACTGTAGTGCTAACAGTGCTTGCAACAGGCAGTTTTATCCTGGATACGAACTTGACCACAGGGTATTGGCATCACTCATTCTTGAGGCGTACCAGTCAAATATCGTGTTAAGGACAGCGTGTTGAACACGTGACTCTGTCCTCTGTTTGCAGTCCAATTGAGTGTTGCTTTACTTTCCAGAAATTAATCATTTTTATTCTAACATCTTTCTTGAGTGTTTTATTGTTACAGACGCAACAGAAACAAAATTTGGATCCTCCATTGATAATTGGTAAAGAATATTAGGTAAGGAGAAGCGAATACCGAGTATACCAAGGATTAAATTGGTTGAATGTGATACTTACTTGATAGCATCGAACCGATATACCGTGATCAAAGCTGATATCTCCCAATATTAACGAAAATATAAATAATATGAATATAGAAGAAGATCGAGGCACTAAGTAGAGGGAGAAAAGGGAGAAACTCTATTCATGTGCGTAGAGTACAATGTTTAAGCCTATATTTATATTCATCGAAAGACTTGGTGTCCAAAATATGGAAACCCTAAGGAGGATATTTTAGTAAATAAACTAGCTTGATTAGTCTACAAGCCTATATAGGGAGGCAGTGGCTATCTGACTGTCGAAAATATACTTCGGATACATGATTGTAATTCATCTTGAGAACTTATTAGGTAGGTAGCAACAATAGTTAATTTTTTGTTTTTGGCAAACTTTTTGGTCCTTCCATTGATTATTGAGGAAAAAAATGATTCATGTGCTATGCACGTGCCCTCTTCTAGTTAGTTATTACTAAAATGTACCAATGAGCTCTTGCTCCTATAGTCCTATTGTCAAACTACTTGGCACATCGATCACATAGACATAGGGGAAAATCATCTCGTTTATTTTATGTAATAGCCATGAAATTTAATCTTCATCATCTAAAGGCCTGGATTATTACACCATCAATCCTGCATGCTCTCTCTACTGGGTACATCTTATATCTCCCAGCTGATGCAAACTGTCGTAGTAGTTGACTGCAAGTAGAGCAGTGGGTATATTGTTTTATACACTCTGTCATCTATGCTTCCTTCACACTTGAAACAAGTGTTCACCTTCTTTTACAAGCCACACCGCTCACGTCACTGGCTCGCTCCCTTGGGAGTCCTATGTATGAAACTTGAAATGCACGATGAACGTAGTCCCTCTTCTATATGAGTTTTTTGTACGATCGATTACTATAGGAGCTATTGATTTAAGCTATTAAATTGTGGCTAATATGGTTTCTTTCTCAAAACTATTAATCGAAGTACAAGGAATGGCTTGGAAGATTCACGCATTAGAAAAGGTGAATCTCATCCTCAGAATCACTACCGTGTTTTGTTTCCATTCTTAGATAATAAACTCAAAAGAAAATTTTCTGATCGATAATGTCGGTGTTTGTATTTTCAGGTCCATATTGAGATACTTTTGAAAATAATTAAAGTTCAAAAATAACATCACGATATTGACAAGGCATTAATAGAACTTGAGAACCCGACGAAAGGCGTTATTGAACAACTCCGAAAACGTATAGCTGGGAAAGAAGAGGAAGTTCAGGGTCTTGAGGATCTTAATGGAGTTATGATTGTCAAGGAGCTCTCCTACAACGAAGAGCTTCAGGAAGCTCGTAAAGTACTCATCAAGGTATAATGTAATATAGCTTGCAAGGGCTTAATTCCTTAGTTAAGTCTAAATTTATCATTGTTCTACTTTGAAAAAAAATCTAAGCTACTGAATGGTTTTGTAGGAATTGAGTTCAGAGGAGGTAACGGAACATACTGTAATTGGAGTGAAGAGAATGCGAGAGCTTGATCGAAGACTGTGGTGTTTTTGGCAGAAGCGGATTCAGGATGTGAATTGGAATTGGTATCCTTTTAAAGTCATCAGGGATGGTGACAAGTAAAAGGTTATATAACTCATCACCAGTACTACTTTTAGATGTCATTTTGAATACGAATGAATCTTGCGTTGCAGGAAGTAATTGATGATCATTATGATGAGAAATTGAAGGAAGTTATTGAGGAACATGGGCATGATGCGTGCAAGGCAGTGATAAGAGTGATGGAGGAAATGAATGAATACAATCCCAACGGAAGGCAGATAGTGCAAGAGCTTTGGAATTTCAAAGAGGCAAGGAGAGCCACTCTTAAAGAATCAATTTGTTCTCTGCTGATCCTCGCAGCCAATAAGCAAAAAAAAATGGATTCTGATCACGAAGACAAGGAATGATTGTCATCCCATAATTTGTTTCGGCTAACCAAATATGAACTGGTATTGTAGGTTGTTTTGGTTGATAAAGAGAAACTACACACACTTAAGTATAAAGCAGGCAATTTTGGGGGCCACACGACATCGACGTAGCTCGTATTTTGTTTTTATTTATTTTGTTATGGTACCCTGGATGTGTCCAAGGGTCATGAAAAAAACTTTGCCCTAATCCTGAGTATGGTGCAACATTGAAAGCCTATATAGAAGCTTGAATGAGCATACTGTAATATGGTTTAGCTCATGAATCTAAGGTAGTTTCAGGTTTAACTCATGAATGTATAGTGGTTCCTGAGATTTAAGCTTACTGCATAGATTGGTATGACAAAAAACTTCCAATAAAGTGATAAACTAAATAGTTCAGTAGAAGCCAACCTCCTCCCACAGCAGATTGGATTTACGGCTATGAAAGTCTTGAATAAGCATCTTCAATTTCTAATTACCAACTACTTCCTATAGTTTCAAGATTTTCCTTCGCTGAAACTAAATTTCATTACAGCTAGCAGCATCTGAGCATGCTTGGTTCAGTATGTACTATAATATCTACTCTTATATACATTGTCAGACAGTGTTGTAATATTGAAGAACTACAAAAATGTACTTTATTCATGCAGATATAATATTATTTGGATAATGCAAGTGTTAAAGCAGATTGAATGAGACAATAGGCACAGAGATGAGGCTGAGAGACTAAATGGCTAGACCGCAGAACTACTTAACTTGAAACGTTGTCAGATAGCGCTATACTGACTATATTGTTTCTTACAATGCACCAAAATGAATTCGGATAGTTTGCTATAAGTCGAAGAACATTGCTTAAGATCTTCTCAATGAGATTCATGTTTACTATAAGAAAATAATATTGCAAAGACGCAACTAATGAAGCTGCATATGAGCTAAAATTCTCCTTAACTACTTGCGCAAAAACAACTGTTTTACTACTTGGGCCAAACATTGATGATTATGAACTTCACTTTCGGCATTGCTTTATAACATAAAATTTCCTTCCTCTATACCTATGAAGTGTGTACATCGCATGACCAGATAACTTACAGATATATCCAATCCTAGCTAATCTTAAGGAAAAACCATTCTCACACGAAACATGTACAATTCCAAGTAAGCAGAAGTGAAAAGTCATACACAAAGTACTCTGAAATGTATGCTAAATGTCATTCAAGGAAAGACACATTACGTTCCTTTAACATAACTGATGTTAAGAGTTGTTTATAGTTTCTCAAATTAGTTGTAAAGATGGTGGAGGCTCGAACCAAAATATGCATGCTTACAAGAGTTAATTGCTGCCAACGCCAAGTAAGAAATGGACTGTTAAAGATTATCCCTAGAACATTTATTTCAAAACCTAGATTACATGATATGAGTTAATTGTCCTGGAACAAATTATATAAATAACAATGCCATGAGTTATCAAGTAGATGGGAGTGACTTGGGCAACATAACTGAAATTTTATCCAACTAAAACAAACTTCATACTTTGTCCCAATCCTATTTCTTAACCAGAAACATTGGGTTTTTGAGTGAGAAGCTAATGTCTAAATTATTTAAACTTGCAAACAATTCAAAACATCTCTAGATCAATGATAACCAATTTTCTGTAAATCTACCATTTCCTCTGCAAACCTACCATTTCAGCAGTTGGATCATGTCAATTGCACAAACTGTCAAAAATTGATACCAAATTCATGTTGAAGAGTACTCTCTCCGAACTGAATTAGTCTATCCCGAAACACCACTCTCTGTGCTTGATGATCCCTGCAGAGAAAAACCAAAACATGAATATTGTTAATATTGTGGGCTCAGACAAAGAAGATATCAAACAACACCATAATTTCACAGATCTTACCTAGAGGAGGCAACTACATCGGATGTGTACTGTATAGATTGGTAGACTTGTAACATTTACCAATTTGAGGCCCATCAAGTAGGAATTTCCATTCAATCTGCCTGGAAATCCAACCATTTTTTATGATTTTCCGCATGTTCTTTGTCCACTCGCTCTTTTATCTAGCCTCTCTCATCTTCTTCTTCTTCGGGTGATAGTTTATTCTTGCGAACATCTTCCTCTAGTTGAACAATCATTATCTTCTTAATATCCGCCTTAGTGGGTCAAACAAGGCATGGCAAGTTTTTATGATATTTTGATGGGTTATTTTGTTTTTGGTACTCAAGTTTTGTCCAACTTTTGAGTTTGGTCTAACATTTGTCCATCTTGGTGTTTGGTACTTGGAAAAGATGTTGACCCTGGTTGACTTTGTTAAATATTGACTTCAGTTTAGTAATTATAAAGAAATATTAAATAAAATTTAATAATGAAATAAATTTACCACTGTACCCTTAACTTTACTAATATTTACATAATAATAATTTCCCTTCACTGTCTTCTTCTCTATATCCGATTAGAGAACCTAACTTCCCTTCACCATCTTATCAAGTGTCTAAATTCCCTCCCATCTGTTCAGCTTTGATGAAACAAAATCCCCATAATATGTTCAGCTTTGAACTCTTCAATTATAACAGATCAGACCACCATTAACATACATCAAATCTTTCTTCCGGTAATTCATTCGGCCATTCCACTTGTTCCCCGTACTTTTTGATTCAAAACTTCCTAAAACCCACACAAACTCGACCCACGTTACCTGATTAACCAGCGGCAAACTCATTGGATCCATGGCTAACAATTTGATGCTGGGAAGAAATGGTCGTTCAGGCCTTTTATCAAACAATGTGTGTTCATGAAACTGATATAACAGAGAGTTAACCATTCTTCTTGTATGAGCTCTCCAATCTCTGCAATTTCAAATTAGAGAAAAACCCACTGTCCGAGCATTCACAAAAACTCAAAATACATTCTCAATCATGCATCATTCATTGTCAATCATATGGCAACAAACTCTTTCTTTCCCTGACTTTTCACTTATACTATACCCAAAACTGTATACAACTCAAACCAATAATTTCTTGTCCATCTCAGATTCAATTTCATGACCACAAGAACCCAAGGCTGACCTGGAAACTTCAATATCACTTCTCAATTGATTTCTCATTGAATTCTTTAACACAAAATTCTTCACTGTCATTCAATTTTTCGAGTCATTCATACATCGAAAACCCTAAAACCATAAGAGCATCTCCACTCCCTTGTTGTAAAATCAGAATCAATTCACAAAAACACCAAATTCATCTTTCATTGATGTTAAACCTAATTTTAATCCACTGCTAGAAATCCCCGAAATCCAGACCATATCAACAAATTCCAATTACATCTCGATGAAGACAACTCACAATAAACACAACCACTAGCCATCCCTTCATTGTCTCACGAACTGTTAGTCAGACCCAATATGAACTTCATACCAAAAAATAAATTCATAAAGACCGAAAAGATTTTCAAACTTAAATTCCGAAAAACAATCTTTTGGTTCAAACTTTCAATTGATGTATTCAAAGTTGTTTGTTTGAAACTACTTACGGGTTTTAAGAGGATGGGTTGATAAAATTTAAAGTTTATAGAATAGGATCGAGAGATTTTATAGGTGGGTGATTGTTCAAAGCTTATAGAGGGACAGGAAAAGTGATGGTGTTGGTGCGGTATTAAGGACGACGAAAGGCATAGATAATGAATCACGAAATATATCTCAAAAGTTTTTCTCTATATTAATAAGTAAGGATACAATAGTAAATTCAATTAATAATTAATTTATATTTAAATTTATTACTAATCATGTAACAGAAGTCAAGATATAACACAGTCAACGCGGGTCAACGTTTTTTCCAAGTACCAAACGCAAAGCTGGACAAATGTTAGAAACTCAAAAGTTGGACAAAACCTGAGTACCAAAAAAAAATAACCTGATTTTGATATGATATGTACACAGGAAATTTTGTGTATCCGGGAAGACATCGGATATTGCTTTCATTAATGCGTCATCTTGATCGGTTATGATGACCCTAGGAAGTTGATTTTTCGGGAATAATAATTTCAATTGTCGTAATGCCCAATGATATTTATAGTCCCTCTCGTTTTCCATTAAACACCGAGCCAATGTGAATGATACCTTGTCCAATGTTTGCCCCACGATGTTGAACAACGACGTATTGTATTTGTATGTCTTGTAGGAGCAATCCATCAAAAGAACACCACAACATGTATGAGTCAATTGTGAAAGAAAAGGATGCCAGATGAATATTTGAAGGGGCTTGTTGTCCGGCCCTGTTTTAATGATACGCATTTAGTTGTGATCCCAAACTATCTTCTCAAATTCTTGCATAACGGTCTTCCATTCCTATTCCACCCTCTTAATACTTGCTTGTGCGCTATAAATTGTACTTAGAGAAGACACGTTCGTCCGATCCTTTTCCTTGAAGCCTATGATAATTTTTCTCGGTTTTATAAGTGCTTTGTAAAACATCTTCTTCAATTGAGGGGAGCTTGAACACCATCTTGCGTCGATGTTCCGATTCCTGATATGAGGTAATCCAAAAAAGAAATTTTTCGAGAAAAAATGGATAAATTTGTAGCATTTCTTTACATCAGATCAAATGGAAGAAGATAAAACAGATGATAAATAAACTTTTGAAACAATTGAATATACTTAAACTGCCAATGTTAATCAATTGATAGTTAGGGTGCTTGGTAAATAAAAAAAGTCAACGAATGATTATCTAACGGTCTTTGGTTAGTCTTCGACCCTAACACATTAACGACATGTTATACGACCCGTACCCTAATTTGACTATAAAGTAACGACCCTTTTACAAAATATCTCTTGTATACTTAAACTGTCAATGTTATCTAACGGTCTTTGGTTAGTCTACGACCCTAACGGATTAACGACATGTTCTACGACCCATACCCTAATTTTACTATAAACTAACGACCATTTTATAAAATATCTCTTGTATTTAATCTTTGAAACCCATTTTCACCCAACTAGGTTTGTATCCAGAGAAGGATCAACAAGTGTCCATATACCAACAGAATTTGGAGCACCATGTTCATTGTGCATAAATCTCAACCACTTTGCAGATTTAATTGCTTGCTTGTAGGAAATAGGTGGACACTCATCAATGTTAGCCGTTAGAGCCTTAGATAGGGGATCTTATATAACAAAAGGATTAGTACCAGAAACTCCATCAACAAATGCCTCCCTTGGAGGTTCTTGAATTTATCCATCAACATATCTAAAAAGATGTGTGGAGATCAAGATCGCTACTATAACTGATCTCTCCACAACAAGTAATTTTGACCATCAAGTTTTGTTAAAAAAAAATTTAGGAATATTCTTGAAAGGTAAAGAAAAATTCAGAGAAGAATCGCATTGAGTAACAGAAGGATTTGAAGTTGATCCCCATGGATTTTATGTAAAATTATTGTGTGCCATGTTTTTGTTAGTTTCCATTGAAGATTGAAGTCAAGAAATGAAGCAATTACTGACAAAAGTGGATCTGAAGTCAAGATTTGGGTAATCTGGAGAAAAAATTATTTAATAAAAAACAAATGTTAAATAGATGTTAAATATTAAATTGGTAGGATCAATCAAGAATATGATACCATATAAAGAATATGGAACAAACTGAAGAAGAAAATGTTTTTGAGACAAAATAAAAATGGATTGATTAACCGGAACAAATGATGTCCAGACAATATTAATACATCAAGAGAAACATAAAATGACAGGATTTTTGGAACATTAGTAATGGACTGACTATGTCGATGCCAAGTCATAGCGGAATTACCTTGACTGGATACTTATTTCGGACAATTACTATGGGCCCAACTATAATTATTTATTCTATCTATCGGGAATGATAGGCTGCGGCCGTTTATAAGAGGCCATTCTTTTTGAAGACAGTTTGGGATACGCAAAAATTTGGAGGCATATAATATGATTACCCTAACTAGTATGGGTTTAATAGGATGTCTAAGGCTAGTTAAATTACTTAGATGACCTTGATTAATTAATTTATTTACTCTTCTAAGTTATTTTTTATTATTAATTTTAATTCTCAATTTTTTTAAATTTATTTATTTTCTTAAAAAAGATTTAAATTATTTTTAATAAATAAATTTTTATGCACTGAAAAAAATCAAATAATAATAAAATCAAATAATAATATACCAAGAATTGGGGAATTGAAAAAAAGCATCTTTTGAATCAAGTGCTCATTCTTTAATCTGACCTGGAGGCGAAGGATCTTGAGCTTTGGAAAATTTACTGATTCCGGAAGTTCTAAGATATACGACTTATTTATCTCCAATAAAGTCAACGACTTGCAAGTAAAAAGTCTTGGAGGAAACATTATACCTTTTAAATCTACAAGAGCAAACTCTTCAACTTTATGTCGCAACACAGTGGAAATCCATCCATTAAATCGTGATGTATCAGAATCAGTATGTAAATAGAGCCGGAATTTTTTTATAAACGGTGAATGAACATCTTGACGATCAGACAACACTCTATCCACAAATCTCATAAAACTATCGTCCTTTGGTTTATAACTACAAGTATAAAGAGCCGGCAATGGTTGATTTCGTAAATGAATAGTGGGAGTGGATGTCCATAAATACCTCCAGTTTGTAGATAAAACACTTGTAGAAACAACAAATTCGATAGGAAGAAAGGAGAATGTGTGATGAATGAGGGGTTCTGGTAACTCACTGATCCGATCCTCTTCCCTTTCCCTTCCAGCATCATGACTTACCAAATTCATGATTTTAATGAACTTAAACTACACAATAACCTAGTTTACAGAATTTCTTTAAACCCTAAAATATTTTGCAAAATTTTTAAACCCTAAAAGCAAATTTAAAATTAGGATATAAAGAACAGAAAAATCAATTAAATTACCTCACTTGATCAGAGTCTAAGGATATATAAGATTTCAGCTAAATTGAAGAACCAAACAATTACAAAAAAAAAAATTCGGCGTATCTGGATGGAGAGTCTCGGGGATATAGGAACTCAACACCGGAATTAAAATTTTTAATATGCTAAGATTTGCACATATTTGGGCTTGGACCTTCTTTAGGATACGGCCGTACAGGTAGACTTTATTTTATTTTATTTTTGTCTAAGCAGCTAACCTAGCTACTTGGAGGACTCATGGTGCAGATTCGAGAACATGGTCCCATGTTTCATGTTTGAGTCACTTAGCCATCTTTGGCTGACATAAGAGATTTTCGGTCACATTGATTATCTTTAGATAATGATACAACCATTGGCATTCTGTCGGAATAAATCTGGGTATACATGTTGGAAATACTTTGTATTACAATGGAAATTATTTATATTTCGGTACACGGGGGAATATTTGATCACAAGATAGATCATAAGATATAAATCCGATTTTAAGTCACGATATTAGGTTTTGGTTAATATTTTCTTCCCTTTATCATTGGGATTGATTTTTTGTACTGGGATGATAATTTTCTAGATTACGGTATAGGTTTCAGGTTTACAGTTTAGGTTTAGTGTTATCGTGCTTATTTTTAAGTCATGTGACAATTGTTCGTTTTAATCACTGATCATTGGCCGTGAGGCAGATTTTGGTTCGGTAAATACTTTGAATCATAATGTTAGTTTTCAGATCACGGTTTATATTACCATCATGAGACATATTAATAGTGTAAAAAATTTGGACCATAATGCAAATTTTAGGTTTCGGAACTTATTTTATGACAAGAATGCTACAAAGAGTTACCAAAATCTACGAATGCTCGTCATTGGATACAGGGGAAATATGATTCTTGTGAAATTTAATAATCTCATTAGCAACTTGTATTATGAGTTTTGGAACAAATTAATTAGCTCTCTGGGGAGACATTATGTCACTGTAGTTACGGAAAATTTCCTTTCCGACAAATTATGTGTTATGTCCAATTATGACGAGATTTTATTTTTTTTTGAAGAAAATTATAATGAGATGCTTTAAACGATTTCAACTACTGGAAAATTTCCCTCTAAAGAAATTACTTTTCCTCTTGACTCTTGTCCAAGTTACCAACCAAATAACAAATGGTAAACAAAATTTGATGCAAACTACGCATTTGTAGCTGAGCCGCGGAAGACCTATCTTTAAGAACTTAAATCAATGTGTGCTAGGAGGATACCAATTTGACGTAATGATCAATACTTCTTTATAGTATAAAGGAGAAACTTTCAATCATGCATAAACCTTTGAGATCCATATCTGTTGGTAGTGTTGTCAATACCGATACTACTTACAGAATGAAGATAATTACGTAAAGTTTGGACCTTTCCAATTAAAGTTATCTAAGTTACTAGAATTGGAATTCAAACTAGCCAAATTAATTGTCGTAGGATTTTGATCTTTAATGATTTTGATCAGCTTTCCACGAACAAAAGAGATTGCTTCAAACTTTCCATCTTTCATCCTTCCCAGGTTTCCGTGAACTTCTGAATTGCATTGATATTCTAGCTTCCTTAGAGTTGCATCGCTTCTTCTTGAAAATCGATGTTTTTGCTCTTTGCAACTCTTTGGCCCATCCCACTGCTAGGTCAGCTCCTCTTTTGGCTATATTGTCTCCAGAAATGTATTCTTTGATTCTTCTTGATCCCTCACAGATTCTTGGATAATATATGGCAATGAAAGAGGAATTAACATGTCCTTCCATATTAGAATAAGTCGTGGAACTTATGCTGATAGTGATACCAAATAGTAGACCGTTAAGGTCGAGCAGAGGTCTACAGACTAAGGGCCTTTCTCATGGTAAGAGTGTTATATGATCGACTATAGAGCTCTTAATCAAACCTTTATCTGATGCAAGGTTACCGTTGATGTTGAACTGGGAAGAACAAGAAACCAGCCAACATTTTATGAAGTAGATTGCAAGTTTTAGTTTTTCAGTGAAAGATATAAGATATGAGCATCAATTGCATCTATTTTTTGATTCAAATGTAATTAAAATTTAGGAAATTGCAAACATATCATTGGTAGGGAATGTATCAACATGGTTACATGGTTTTTCCAAACTACTTACATGGCATGGAAAATGCTATATATTAGTGTGTCTTGCGTGTTTCCTTGGTTGGAGGATTCTTCACAAGTTCATACACTAGATGATTTCTTTCACAATGGGGTCCAACCAAAAATGATTAAGCTATTCTGAGAACGGATGATTTTGGTGATAATTCTTGCTTAACATCAATTATTGAAGCATATAAGTCAAAATAGCGTGGAGAGTTTTCATATATTAGTCACACTCGAATATTTCCACTGATTTAATAGGAAGAAATGTATTTACCGGACTCACTTTATTTTGACATGTGTGTTGGTTATATGTTCTCTTGTTATTTTGGAAGACTGGCTTGTTTGTTTTGCACTAATAGTTACCATAACTTGTAATATAATTTATAGATCTAGAACTCTGATAATTAGGAGTGCAGTTAAGACTTGGTGGTCATTATGCTGAGGTTTTTTCCCGTTCAAGTTCATATGCCATACGGTGCGGTTGATAAAAATATTTACTCGGCCAACTGATAGTACTAGCTAATACCGGGTTTGGGATTCACGGACTTGAAAAGGTCTTAGGGTTTATCAATACGACAACACACACTATATAAATACTTGGGAATCTCTATTCTCATTCTCATCCAACAATAAAAATACCTTGTCGTCTTCTCCATTTACTATATATCTTTTTCCGCCTATTTCTTTTTCTCTGTAGATCTATTATTCTGTTTATTTTTATGGGTTTTTGATATTTATGTAAGAGTCTTTGTTGTTGAGGTTATGTTCACTAGTTGTAGACCAACTGGATGTAGTGTGAATTTATGATTTAAAGGTTTTATCAAAGTTATGTAGTGTTGTAGTATTAGTGTTAGGATTCTGCGTTCCATGTGTTTGATAGAATGTCTGAATCAGTTACATATATGTAAAGCACATGTAAAATGTATAATTTAATTTATATCCCAAATAAAAGGAAGCATGTTTACTTTTCTAATTCTGTTTGTGATGCTGAGTTATCCCATTGTTTAAGAATTTGTTTATAATAAGTATATTTGTGATCTTAATAAGATTACAAAAAGAATTTTTCCCTTTTATTGTTTTAGGATTACAAAAAGAACGACATAAAGAACGCCAAGTAAAGAAGTGTCGGATGAGATAGAAAAAGATACAATGGAAAAGAGTGATGGGGATGAATATGATGAGAATGAGGATAGTTATGAAGCAAAAAGTGATGACGAGATTGGTGATAAGGATAATAAAAAGATCAATAGTTATGAGTATGACAACGAAAATGGTGATAAACATGATGAAGAGAATAGTAACAAGGATGGTGATATAAAGTATAAAAGAAAAATAGCGGTCGAAGCAAGTGACATCCCTGGACAACCAATTGATCCACATCTTTTATGCTATTATAAAGACCACATTGCACGACTAGCATGGGAAATCTCGGTATGCTAAATTACATTTTATTTTTATATTTATGGTGTAAGCGTTAGTTACTTTATTGTTAATAATTTGTTCTTTTGTTTGGTTAAATCCAAGGGAAAACCCAAAACTGTTGCTTAAACCTCACCAACACCAAGACATGATAAAAATAATTCTACTAATTGATAAAAAATATGTCAAAGTTCGAGAGCATGTGCAAAACAAGGTTTCTATCATTAATCAAGTATACTCTTGATAAGATTGGTCGCACTCTTATCAACCAATTTTTTGACCGTTGGTATAGACCAAATGTGTCATCTACCTTGAAATGACTCCAACAATTGAGGATATTGAGCACGTCAATGGATTACTTTCTCAAGGAGAAGAAGTTTGTACAATATATGCAAATAAAACTATGACTTGAATTATGTAGAGTGATTCTGCACATACCGTGTTTGGAAACCACACCAAAACCGCATCTAACTTTTGTCTCACAAATTTTTTGACGTGGTCCCTGTGGGCTTGCAGAGGACAACAGGGGGTTCAGCTTGTGTGAGAGCTTTTCAGACAGTTTTTTTGACGGTTCATACATCTTTTCTGATTTATTTATGATTTCATCAAAACAACTCTTGGAGAAATTGAGGCACAAATTAGAAAATAATGAGCATTATGCCGAACCCTAAAACAAGATATTAAAGAAAAAAAATTCCTTGCATTGGATGACAAAAACATCGTTCGGAGAGTTAACAGAGAGTTAACCATTCTTTTTGTATGAGCTCCCCAATCTATGCAATTTCAAATTAGAGAAAAACCCACTGTCCGAGTATACACAAAAACTCAAAATACATTCTCAATCATGCATCATTCGTTGTCAATCATATGGCAACAAACTATTTCTTTCCCTGACTTTTCACTTGTACTATACCCAAAACTGTATACATCTCAAACCAATAATTTCGTGTCCATCTTAGCTTCAATTTCATGACCACAAGAACCCAAGGCTGACCTGGAAACTTCAATATCACTTCTCAATTGATTTCTCATTGAATTCTTTAACCCAAAATTCTTCACTGTCATTCAATTTTTCGAGTCATTCATACATCGAAAACCCTAAAACCATAAGAGCATCTCCACTCCCTTGTTGTAAAATCAGAATCAATTCACAAAAACACCAAATTCATCTTTCATTGATATAAACCCTAATTTTAATCCACTGCTAGAAATCCCCAAAATCCAGACCATATCAACAAATTCCAATTACATCTCGATGAAGACAACTCACAGTAAACACAACCACTAACCATCCTTTCATTGTCTCACGAACTGTTAGTCAGACACAATATGAACTTCATACCAAAATATAAATTCATAAAGACCGAAAAGATTTTCAAACTTAAATTCCGAAAAACAATCTTTTGGTTCAGACTTTCAATTGATGTATTCAAAGTTGTTTGTTTTAAACTACTTACGGGCTTTAAGAAGATGGGTTGATAAAATTTAAAGTTTGTAGAACAGGATCGATAGATTTTATAGGCCGGTTGGTTGTTTAAAGCTTATAGAGGGACAAGGAAAGTGATGGTGTTGGTGCGATGTTAAGGACGACGAAAGGCGTAGATAATGAATCACGGAATATATCTCAAAAATTTTTCTCTATATTGATATAAGTAAGCATACAATAGTAAATTCAATTAATAATTAATTTATATTTAAATTTATTACTAATTATGTAACAGAAGTCAAGATATAGCACAGTCAACGCGGGTCAACGTTTTTTCCAAGTACCAAACGCAAAGCTGGACAAATGTTAGAAACTCAAAAGTTGGACAAAACCTGACTACCAAAGACAAAATAACCCTATTTTGATATGATATGTACATAGGAATTTTTGTGTATCCGGGAAGACGTCGGATATTGCTTTCATTAATGCGTCATCTTGATCGGTTTTGATGACCCTAGGAAGTTTATTTTTCGGGAATAATAATTTAAATTGTCGTAGTGCCCAATGATAATTATAGTCCCTCTCGTTTTCCATTAAACACCGAGCCAATGAGAATGATACCTTGTCCGATGTTTTCCCCACGATGTTGAACAACGACATAGTATATTTTTTTGTCTTGTAGGTGCAATCCATCAAAAAAACACCACAACATGTATGAGCCAATTCTGAAAGCAAAGGATGCCATATGAAATATTTGAAGGGGCTTGTTGTCCGGACCTATTTTAATGATACGCATGTAGTTGTGATCCCAAACTATCTTCTCAAATTCGCATAACGGTCCTCCCTTCCCATTCGACCCTCTTAATACTTGCTTGTGCGCTATAAATTGTACTTAGAGAAATCCCGTTCGTCCGATCCTTTTCCTTGAAGCCTCTGAGAATTTGTCTCGGTTTGATAAGTTCTTTGATCAATCTCTTTACATCCTCCATTTCATAAGGTTTTAGCTTCGCAACTAAGGAGTGACCAACAAAATCTTTCGGATCCTGGTGGTTATGACGGCCGAACCAAACCGCACAATCCCATTCATTGTTCTTGTCATTTAGATGGAATACAAGCTTAAAGGGGAAATTATCCTTCCTCATAAGAGTCTTGTATACCCTATTAGTCTTGTTTGGATATACAAAATCCTTTATCTTGTGGTTATTCTGCTTCTTGTATTCCGCATTCTTCTTCTTGTATTCCCCACTTTTTTGGAAAACCATCTCAAAACTGCTCTTTGAACGTTGGGTATTCCTCACCAACACACACATGTTCTTAAGAGCCGCCTCTTTAGCCCAAGTGATTGCTTCCTTTGGATCTTTTATTCCCTACATAAGGACAACAATGAGAGATTATAAGGTTCATTACAAGAAATCAATTAGTAAAGTTCAAGATACTAGGTGAAAAGTATTCTTTGGTTACATACCAGAGGCTTTTTATAGTATTCCGACGTATCCCGACCAAGCGGCTTTGAATTTGTTGGATCAATATATGTCACCACCTAAGGATCGAATGAAAATAAAATAAATTAGTTCCAAAAAAATTAAAACACTATGTCGGAAACAGGTTCCGGCATGCTCGACCAATCTACCGGCATGGTCGAACTGAACCGAAACTTAAGACAAAATTGTAAAATGTTTCCGGCGTGCAAATTTTATTTGAAATCAACGCATGGAACCACAAGTGCCGGCATTCTAGTTATCTATGGTTTTAATCCGGTACCTGTTTCCGGCGTAACCCATAATTAATATACCATGCCAGTATTTAGTTTTGGAAAACACTCCTTCCTTATGTTTTTTTATAAGGTACCGGCATAGTAACGTTATAATTGAACAAAGGCGGTGGCCCGGTGCCGACATTGTCGTTATCTATGGTTCTACGCCGATATATGGTCCCGGCGTGGTAGTTAATTTATTTTCCGTGCCGGTATTCTGATTTGGAAGGCACTGCTTCCGGTATGCTTTTCATGCAGTACCGTCATGGTAACCTTTGAATACAACCATGCCGGTAGTATATTCCGTAGATTATTCCTTGGTAGGTAAAAAGTAACTTTTGTACCGGCATAGTTTTTTGGTTGAATACTATGCCGGATTGATATTCAAAATGGGGGATATCGGGATGCCGACATGGCCGTAGTATGAATACCATGCCGGTATGGGGACTTCCGGCATTGTATTCATACCACTACTATGCCGGAACCGAACCTTTTCAGCTGAAAAAATAGGTGGTACAAAGAAAAAAAATCAAAATTTCAACCTCTTAGCAGTTTTACCTGGATGTTAGGGATGCTTGTATGTTGTGCAAGTTTACTTTCTTGTGTAGGTTCTTCATAAAACTCTCCATGCTCGTAAAAATCATCATTCAAGTGTGTTGGATCAACAAAGATTTGCAATTTTGAGTTGTTGTCATTAGCTGAAGATTCAAGATATAATCCTTGTTGTAGGTGAGCTAAAGATTCAAGGATTATATCTTTACTGAATTTTATATTACAATTTTTATACACACATCATCTACCTATAAACAAGCTTATAGACAAATATAATTTTGTGTTTCTGTTTTACTTGAGATTGCACTTTTTGTAGAAATATTTGCTCCCATTTATGAAATTCATCCATTAGTGAATAAGAAGATGATGGAAAAATGGTTGCGCTTAATCTTACAGTCTATATCTATTCTTCAGCTTTTATTAGAGGCGGCGAACGACGCTTAATCTTACTGTCTATAAGCATATATTGTATTGTTGATGATCGATTAAAGGAGATGCAATTGGTTTTTCTATATGGAGATATTGTATGTGGTGGAGCTGTAGTTTCTTATTCTGTTTTGAAGAGAAGCGGTCGAAGATGAGGTCGACACGATTTTTGGCATATGCACCTTGGGCATATGATTAAAGAAGGGTTTCTTTGAATGTGTTGAGTGTGAAACTTACTTGAAGAGCATTGAATTTCTGCAAGCTTTTTTTGTTTACACAACAATGTAGGAGCAGAGCTTTTCGTATCATTGAACACCGCAGATATGGTATGTTTTGAATCATCCATTCGGATGTTTGAAGGCACCTCTTTGATTTACTGTTTTTTTAAAAGAGGAGCTAGGTGGTTTGTTACCTTTATTTTTGGATGATATTTGGCGGAGATTTAAGGTGTTTACCTTTTGAAGTCATCAAGTTGAAGAAGTGCAATACCGTGGTGAAAAAAACAGATTGGTCATATGGATATGTTCCATTTTTGAGGTGAAAACTCGGTTGCAAGGAACAAGGTACCATTGTAGCACTTCACAATTGTAAGGTACAATACTACATGTGAAGAATATAGTTAAACGAAGAAATCGCAAGCTATTCGAAGAATTCGGTATGTGAATTGAATTGAATTGAATTTAATTGCTTTTTTTCATAAGAAAAAGCATTGGAAAACAGGAAAGAAGTTTCAAGTTCAGACGTGAATGTGGGAACATGAAGATCTAATGTTGATGAAGAATATTTGAAAGTTCTCGAGTGTTTGAATGTTTGTGTATCATGTGCATCCTCTAGGGAATGGTTTCTGACTTTTAGGAGTTGGAGTTTGAAGTTGAAGATATTAAGCATTCATTTGAAGTACTTAGGTGCAACTCAAGAAGTTTGAAGTTGTTCGGTGTGTACCGTAGTTTGAATAAGAATCAGAAATCATTAGATCCATTTAACTCCGTGGGGTTTACAGTTGTTTAAACGGTGGAGTATTGAAGAAGTTTTCTAATGCAGTTGCAGTGATGAAAGGATTGAATAACGGAAACCTGTATTGCTGAATATGGAATTAGAAGTATTAGATAGTGTGCTGATACATTTGAAGACTAAATCATGCAGCTAAGGCATGAAGTTGAAGAACGTATAATCACACAGTTTAGAATTTTGTGAACATTGTGTGAAGGTGGATAAAGAATCAAGCTTAGTGTTGGAGTTGAAAGTTCTAGTTTTATGAAGATATGAAAATATCATGAATATCACCACATATGAAATAACGGAATGTGTTCACACAGATTTTTAGGAACTTACTTTGTAAGGAATGAATTATTTCATCTTTGAAGAAAACTTCGTAGGTATGGGGGTACACCATACATTTGCGGGTGATGAAATATTGAACTCCGCATTGAAAGACGAAGTGTTGGAATTTGAAGAAGTAGGACGGAGGAAGAGCTCAAATTTGACAAGTGAAGTGGTGAGTTGAAGTCAGAGACTATATCCAACAAGTTGAAGTAAATGCGCAAAGAATTGAATCTTGCAAGTTTGAAGAATATGTGCATGTGAAAATCTATGAAGTTGAAGACGCGTCAAGAATTCATAGATAACTGGAAATGATGAGAAATCATCAAAGTTACGAAAGAATTGGTGATGTTTAGGATTGGCCATCTTGAACTAAATCAATGACTTACGTTTGCAGCATCTTTAGATGCATTAGTATGTTGGTGTTTTTTGTAAGACACAGTTGCAGCCCTGTTATGGGATTGAATTTGTGAAGCACATGTTGAAGCACATTGCATCTTTAAAAGGTATTTGAAACACCATACGGTGTGTTGGTGTCAGTTGACACATTTGAACCTTACACAAGGATTTTGGAAGTTGTACCAGTGCAACATCTTAGGATGATTGAAGTATGAAAGCTCTTCGTCTCATTCTTTGTGGTTCCACAATAACTTCTTCTACTACCATATAGTTAAGTTATTGTGAGGTGATTGATATTTCTAGGTTGTTCTACGGGAATATAAGACTGTATTATCAATTGGTTCCAGTTCACCTTGATTTATCAAAAGACGGGACAAAAAACTTCTAGGTATTTATGTGGGAGAAAGATTTATCTATCAGAATAAACATTTCTGTGGGAGACAAATTTGTTTATAATCTTAGACTTTGGGTCGTAGCAACTCTTTGTTGTGGGTGGGATCAGCTAAGGAAATCAAGTGCGTAACTGGAATTCAGAGGCGTAAGGAACGCGACCGTACCTTAATAGGTGTGAGACTTGGTTAGAGTTCAACTTCCAATCCGAAGTTAACTTGTTGTAGTCTAGTGTATATAACGACTTAATACAATGTGGTGTTCAAACCTGGACTTGGTCCCGGGGTTTTTATGCATTTGCAGTTTCCTCGTCAAAAAAACTTCTGGTGTGTGTGTTATTTCTTTTACGCATTATATTTTCTTATATAATTGAAATATCACAGGTTGTGTGTAGTTCAATCAATTGGTAAATCCAACTTTCGGTTGTTGATTGAAATTGATTGACACTTGAACATTGGTATCTGGTACCGTTCAAGTTATATCAATCAGACTCACATATCTCTATATGTTAGATTGCAGATTGCATTGAGAAATTGAGACATAACTCTTGGATGTATTTCTATGATTGAGTATGATTGTCTAGTTAATTCTCTTGGAATGATATTAAAGTAAGTCCATACAGATTCCCAATCGAAATATTGGGTGTGGTTGTTAGACCCATGCTTTTTCACTAGTTATACCGTAATACAAACATTTTATCAAATATCTGAAGTATGAGAGAATACAACATGGAAGAAGAAATGGGAAACTCGCGCAGTCTTTCTAGTCGTTTGGTTGATTTCACAACCATCGTCTAAAATCCATGGGGATCAACAACAAATCCAATTGGTTTCTAAAACTCCAATATAAGATATCCATTTAAATACTACAGTACTCAGAGCACTGATGATCACTATCCGTGAAGATCAGAAGAATTCTGCTACATTGATTGTTTTTGGTTCAGATTTTTAACTTGATGGGTACTGTTGTACGACAACAGAGGATGATTCAAATTGTTTTTGTTTGACCGAAACTTATGTGGGATGAGTCGGTGAAGGAGGACTTGAAGAACCGGAACCTAACAGAGGATGATGCACTGGACAGACAGAAGTGGAGAGCAGCAATTCACGTGGAAGAGGTAGGATTTCTATTTCCAGTTTGGGTTGGCCCATGTATGTTCGCGCACAGCGTGTCCATTGGGAATGACTTGTCTCGGGATCTCGTGTTCCTCTTGTCACCACTGACATGAGTTTCTAGTTCTTCCTGAAACGGTTGTTGATCGATGGACAATACATGTTGGCGTATGAGTGGTGTTTGGTTTTTGGTGCTGGTTGGCCCCCGTTTCACGCGACGACGACAAGCCTAACTACCTCTTCATCTTTTTACTCGGTCATCCGAGGGGAAGAATAGTTTGGTCCCCTGTGCTTAGCTGTCGAAAAGTTATCGAATATTGTCCCTTATAATAGTGAGCATGTGAAACCATTTTAGAATCTGTGAAAGGAAGGACTCTCTCCTGTGGCTATGCAAGGCACATGATCGTGAAAGGGGGGACTCCTCCATGTAGCTCTGCTTGCTCTGGGCAGGGATACAGTGTGCATGCTATTTTAACAATCGCGAATGTGTAACCCCTACTAAATGGTGTGACCACTCCCTGCTCCACCTGCGGCACGGAAGGTGCCAAAGACTTACTACTGTCCCCGACAGGCTGCCCAGACAGGTGAGCCGGTGTAGAAACTTAACCATATCCTGGAGATAAGATCGTTATGTGGTTTATCTCTGCCCAACCTGGTACGTGATACTGGAAAATGGTCTTTGGATATTGGATTGGGTACTTCTGTACGAGATCAAAGCCTAAAGAGCATTAAATTATTATGCGTATAATGGGTGCATACTTCTGAAAATTTGCTCCACTTGAATCCGATAATGGGTGTTGCTATTAATCTTTCTACTATTCTTCAACCTTCCTTCAAAAGTTGAGTATCCTATGGTTAGATACCCATCTCAAGTTAGATTTAATTCAACGAAGTTTTGTAAAACATCTTCTTCAATTGAGGGGAGATTGAACACCATCTTGTGTCGATGTTCCGATTCCTGATAGGAGGTAATCCAAAAAAGAAATTTTTTGAGAAAAAAATGGATAAATTTGTAGCATTTCTATGCATCAGCTCAAATGGAAGAAGATAAAACAGATGATAAATAAACTTTTGAAACAATTGAATATACTTAAACTGCCAATGTTAGTCAATTGATAGTTAGGGTGCTTGGTAAATAAAAAAAGTCAACGTATGATTATCTAACGGGCTTTGGTTAGTCTACGACCCTAACACATTAACGACATGTTATACGACCCGTACCCTAATTTGATTATAAAGTAACGACCCTTTTACAAAATATCTCTTGTATACTTAAACTGTCAATGTTATCTAACGGTCTTTGGTTACTCTACGACCCTAACGCATTAACGACATGCTCTACGAGTCATACCCTAATTTGACTATAAAGTAACGACCCTTTTACAAAATATCTCTTGTATTTAATCTTTGAAACCCATTTGCACCCAACTAGGTTTGTATCCAGAGAAGGATCAACAAGTGTCCATATACCAACAGAATTTAGAGCACCATGTTCATTGTGCATAAAGCTCAACCACTTTGCAGATTTAATTTCTTGCTTGTAGGAAATAGGTGGACACTCATCAATGTTAGCCGTTAGAGCCTTAGATATGGGATCTTATATAACAAAAGGATTAATACCAGAAACTCCATCAACAAATGCCTCCCTTGGAGGTTCTTGAATTTATCCATCAACATGTCTAAAAAGTCCTGTGGAGATCAAGATCGCTACTCTAATTGATCTCTCCACAACAAGTAATTTTGACCATCAAGTTTTGTTAAAAAAAAATTTTAGGAATATTCTTGAAAGGTAAAAAAAAAATCAGAGAAGAATCGCGTTGAGCAACATAAGGATTTGAAGTTGATCCCCATGGATTTTATATAAAATTATTGTGTGCCATGTTTTTGTTAGTTACCATTAAAGATTGAAGTCAAGAAATGAAGAAATTACCGATAAAAGTGGATCTGAAGTCAAGATTTGGGTAATCTGGAGAAAAATTATTTAATAAAAAACAAATGCTTAATTGATGTTAAATATTGAATTGGTAGGATCAATCAAGAGTATGATACCATATAAAGAATATGGAACAGAGTGATGAAGAAAATGTTTTTGAGACAAAATAAAAATGGATTGATTAATCGGAACAAATGATGTCAAGACAATATTAATACATCAAGAGAAACATAAAATGACAGGATTCTTGGAACATCAGTAATGGATTGACTATGTCAATGCCAAGTCATAGCGGAATGACCTAGACTGGCTACTTGTTTCTGACAGTTACTATGGGCCCAACTATAATTATTTATTCTACCTATCGGGAATGATAGGCGGCGGCCGTTTATAAGAGGCCCTTCTTTTTGAAGACAGTTTGGGATACGCAAAAATTTGGAGGCATATAATATGATTACCCTAACTAGTATGGGTTTAATAGGATGTCTCAGGCTAGTTAAATTACTTAGATGACCTTGATTAATTAATTTATTTACTCTTCTAAATTATTTTTTATTACTAATTTTAATTCTCGATTTTTTTAAATATCTTTGTTTTCTTAAAAAAGGTTTAAGTTCTTTTTAATTAATAAATTGTTATGCACTGAAAAAAATCAAATAATAAAAAAATCAAATATAGTTTATACAAGAAACTGGATGGTAGCCTTGCAACAAGTTGTTCTCCAATACCTTTTTGGATAGATAAACCTACTCTAATAAAAAGGAAATTGCGAACTTTAATGTCTACATCATGCCTAGCTATGAAATTTTTCAATCTTAACAAAAAAGTCTATTGTTTCATTTCCAAGCTCACCCAAAGTATCGAAACTATACCCGTTGGCTCTACATACATCATGGTAATTGCTGCTTTTACGAACGCTTAACAACCTTAATCAAGGCAAGACTCGGTGTAAAAGCTTTTACGCCACCACCTGCTAAAAGAGAAACCCCTGTCATATCCAAACAAGTATCGCGATCTTCCTCCCAATTGTAGAAAAGGATGTCTGCAGGTCTAGAATCACAACCTTCACGAGACAAGAAACCCAAAGATGCTTCAATTTTCATTTGAACACATGCCCTGTAACAAATAGGTGCAAAGGTGTCATGGACAAGATCATGCCGAAACTTAAGACCAAATTCATTATCTTTTTAATTTTACCTTTAATTTTTTTATTTTTTTTTATTTTACAGTTACTAGTATAACATGCACGCGCGATGCGCCTTCCCACCTGAACAGACGGTCCACTATCCAAAACTTATGTACGTATGACATTTTTATTTTTCATACGAAACAACAACAAACTGTTGGTGTGGTTTTTACATGACATGGAAACAAAGATTGGGTGGCTAATGAATATCTAAGAATACATGAAGATTCGAAACCTTATTGTCCTTGATTACAATTCCCCTAAATAAATAGAAGAAGCTAACAACTATGAAGATTCTAACAACTGATGAATATAATCCAAAATAAGAGACTGCACACATATAAACGATGAATTGCAATAGATAGATTCAATGAATATACTTTTTTTACATGAAGACATTTAAAGACATAAAAGCAGCCAATCTAAGTTAGCTAATTGTATGATATATCTGATTTCAGCAGTGAAAATAAGTCTCCATCATGAACCATGAAGCGATAAAATTAATCTGCAATCTTGTACAAAATTTGAGCTTTATTGAACTTGTAACTAAAGCACTCAACCATTATAGACAAAACCTTTACCCTTTATTGCAGCATATCTGAAGCATTCGGTTTTTTTCAGATAAAAAGACACCAATGTTTCTGAGATAAAGCAGAAAAGAAAAAACCTAGTTAGTATGGTAAAAAAAGATTCTAAAATAGTTGCAATAAGAAATTAAATAATTATCCAGAAGGGAAGTCATGTTTGTATAATATTCAAATAGTTGGACTTGCCGCCTCCAAATTGGTATTTTTTCAAATGCAGACACAACCATATACTGGAAAGGCATGAAATATATCCAAACAAAGAGCATAGTATGTTACGTAGACTTCATTGTTTTGTAATTGCCGAGAGAGGGAAACGTTTTCGATGTCAATAGAAGAATGATATTCTCAAACTCTACAAAAATTTTACATTTCAAAATATTAGAATTCTTTTCCTTGAAACAGTAATATAAACGAAAATCAACTGCAACCCTTAACCATTTAATTTACAAGTTAACACATGCTTGCTTGGTTGAAATTTTATCTTTCTAAAACCCTCAACCCATTTAAGAACGCAGTTGGGTCACGTTGAAAATTGATTGCCAAGTTGACTGCCATTTAATCTATGATTAACGCTGAAAATTGACTGCCAAGTTGAAGAAATCCAAAGTTAATAGCTTACTTATCATAGAAGCAGAGAACTAAAGACCAAAGTGAGTTTTTCATGCAAAAGACTACATTCTCACAGAAATTGTCCTATACTACTCATTTTGCACTGGAAAACACTTTGGGAAGTTACATATAACTTCAATGATAATACATATACATTTAACAGAAACCAAGGAACACATTCCAAACAATGACAAAAAATAAACTAAAAATGTTATACTAATATAAAGAAAAGAGGTATTTTTGGTATGTGACCCCCTAAATTACTTAGTTTACCATATTTTTTTACATATTTACATAAATGCCATTGTTTTAAAAATAGATCTAAAATCTTAAAAAATTGATATCTTTCAAAATATGTACCGGATTTTTGTAAAATTTATATATCTGAAAATCTCTTTCAATTATCTACGTAACGAGTACAAATAAGAATAATAAATTTTTGTTTTACGCAAAAAAAATCATTGCTTTCAAATTTTATATTGTTGAATGAGTAAAATTCAAGCATGTGCATCGCACATGTGTCCTTACTGTATAGTATATATGAACAAATGTCATAAATTACAACGTAACCAATGTTTGCCAATTATTTAGCTTAAATGGGAACTGATGATCTATGTGAATTGTGAAGCGGAAAAACTAAAGGACACCCGTCAAAGCAGAGCCCAAATCGATAAAAAACACTTCAAATAAAAAATCCAAAATCAAACCAAAATTTCTAATCAAAAACTTTAATCGGATCCAATAAGAAAGACTTACCTTATTGAACTTCTTCATCAAAAGTTGAGAGAATTTCCAGTCTTTATCACCCTAAACTAATAAGAATCAATTTCCTTTATTTCACCCTAAACTTTGTTCGATCTAATAAATAACTTTGAAATTGGAGAAATCAATCAAGCTTACTAATCAAATTAATCAAACCAAATCGATCTTTATTGTAACGAAGGAAGTTCGAACTTGAGAGAAAATCGATTTTTCTAACCGATCTGTACGAAGAAAAAAGAGAGTAGAAGGAATTGGAAAAGAAAGAAGCTGAAGAGATTTAAGCGCCTTGTTTTTATTGTGCCCTTGAGCATTTCGTAATTTACGTAGCTTGGCATGTGTGACTGATATATTATTAAGGGTAATATAGTAGTTTAGGGGGGTTCGGACCTAATCCGAGGTCGAACCAAAAATCGGTTTTTTCTTTATATTAGTAAGATAACAGTGTTATGAATAACGAAAGCTTTAGAAAAAATGAACTTTTCTTTTTCAAAACAAATTTAAAATTTTTAGAAAAGTTTACAAAAATGATGAGGACAATACTATCATTGTAAAATATAACGGATAAGGGGTTACAGGTTTTATTACCTAGTACCTCTGTTTAGTCTTCAAAATAATCTTCTTCTTTTCATAGACCAAAAATATGTTGGCCATGAAATATTTATTACTTTCGGCCGGCAAAGGAAGCCTTTTCTTTTTTTTTTTATTGAAACAAACACCCCTTAGCGGCAAACGGAAATGTCAGATATGGCTGGACCGATTGTTTAAGTCGGTGCGCAAATTATATAAACGTTGGCCCACCACCCTTCTAACATCATTCAATCGCGCCCTCCTTCCAGTTACTTTCTCTGTCTCCCTCCCTCCTTCCAATTTCTTTCTCTGTCTCCCTCCTTCCAAACACAATGGACTGCTCCTGTTTCGGTGTCTTTAGGTTGAAGAAAGTATCACCAGTTCTTTCAATTCAAGAAGCGAACAGAGATTTTGCGAAAGGGGGTCTAGAAAGAATTTTTAGGGTTTTTGAGGAAAAACCCAATATGATTTCTCATCTTGATGTTACTTTCATACTAGGCGAATTCAGCTGCCACGCTTCCAAGGAAGATCTGGAGATCTTATTCAAATATTTAGATCCCAATTCGAAAGGATTGGTATCTATTCCTGATCTTCTTAAACTCTTAGGAGTAGAATCTCGGTACCAGAATTAGGCAGAGAATTAGAATGGACATTAAGAATGAGTACCAATTTATTATTTACAGTTCTGTTCTGCGTTTTTGGGATGGTTACGTAGAATCTCGGTGAAGGAATTATGAAGGGAATTAGAATGGAGATTTGGGATGAGTACTGGTTATTGATTTATTTTCAGAATTTTGGGTTTTTGGGATTTTTTATGTTTCTTGATGATTGATTTTTATTTTTGATGTTTAATAAATAAACTGATAAGATGTGTTATTATGTGATTGAATTGCGGTCTGCTGCTTGGATTAGTGGGTTAACAAACAAAATATAATAAGATATGTCAAAATATAATTATCTGTTAACAGAAGTTGAGATGTTTCTGATGCAACTGGGGTTGCCCAAGTCATTATTGAGACTGGTAACCAGCTTGGTATGCTAATGAGTCCTTAAAAGAAACGGAATCAAAATCCCCAATTCATGACTGCAATTGGTGCAAACCTTGCACTCCGTTTCTGCAGATGATTTTTGTGTCTGTTGCAGTATATTGGCAACATCGGACCTGAGATGAAGAAATTAGTTATTGTTTAAGACCATACATTCCACATCAAAGAATTGATAAATTTAATAATCTTAAAACATATATAATAGAGAACCATAGCTTTTTGATCCTGCAGTTAGGTAGGTCTGTATGTATTTCAGTCCGACCTCACTTTCGATTGCAATATAAATCTGGACAATTACCACAATCAATATCGTAACTTTCTTGCAATGTTCTTGGAATGACCTGCAAAAAAAATAAAAAATAAAAAGCAAATAGGACTAAATGATTTAAATTAACACCATAACTAATCTACCAAAATTTATTTAAGTTTGTTGCGAAAATCATTCTGGTGAAAGTGAAGCAAGGGGGATGTGAAAGCATCAATGGTTCATTGTCACACTGTTCAGACATTCTACAAACTCTGGATCCAAACACACAAAATATACTTTAGATTCCACCAACACGTAACAAGGAATTGCTATTCTAGATTGGAACAATCAGCTAATTAACATTTTGATTCATGGAACTCGCGCAAAATAAATGCTCACAAACTCTTGATCAAAAGAAAACAGGCAAAAAAATTCAAACACGGGCATATTCTGTATGTTAACATCCACAGCGTCAGCCTGTACCAACAACAACAACAAACCACGGGCATTTAAAGCCAAATGAAAATAAAATAACAGTGCTGGTCATAGATTTAATTATCAACTTATCAATGGCTAAACCAAGCACACTTATGCATAAATCTGAACCAAGCACACTTATGCATAAATCTTTCAAAATGTTGCAGAGCCTGGGAAAGATGTTGCACTACCAAAATGCCAAATTGCGTATGACACCTTGCTAAAGAACCTTCAGTGGTTTCCTCTCACCTTTTCAGAGTAACTCTAAGCATCCAATAAACTAGAACGAACATGACAAGAAACCAAACTCATTAGCTTGAACACTCAAAGAAAACCAAGCACCCTGCCCCAAGCTGTTGTAAACAATTCGAGGACACTTTTTTAAAAATATAAACCAACTGTGATGTGGATTTTGACATTATTTGTTTGGGAGAAACAAATAAAAAAAAACCTTTCAAAAAGAAGTGATTCTAATGGAGATCGCAATATTTCATGGGTAGGACGCTACCTTTGTACTAAATAATTATAAGCTCTTCAGCTTAAACTACCTAGTACTTAGGTGCACCCTAACCATGTAATCTTAGTATCTCCACTAGAATCAAATTTCTTGAAAAATAATATATGAATGCTAACATGAATATAAACTAGAACGAAAAGCAGTAAGCTCTCGACATTTAAGGAGCATGATAGCTAGAACCTAATATTCCTCGATCTTTTAACTATCTAGTCTATATATGAAACAAACCCACGCAAAGGGGTTCAGTGTAGGACTGGTTGATTTTCATACATACATGGATACCCATATATTATGTCCCTTCATCTAAATCCATCAAAGAGGTTCGGGAAAGGAAAAGCAGTAGAAATATTTCTAATGGAGAAATAAATTGAATCAGAACTACTGGTACATCAGAAACTCAAAGCAGCCACCAAACAAAACAACTGCAATGTTGGATTTTGACAAGACTGTTTGGGAGAAACAAATAAAGAAAATTTTTTTTTCTAAAAGAAGTGATTCTAATGGAGATTGCAATAGTTCATGGGTAGGATTCTACTTTCATAATAAATAATAAGCTCTTCGGCTTGAACTACCTAGTACTTAAGTGCGCCCTAACCATGTAATCTTAAAATCTCCGCAAGAATCAAATTTCTTGAAAAATATATGAATGGTCTCGACATTTAACTAGCATGATAGATAGAACAACATATTCCTCGATCTTTTTACCTAGTCTACATATGAAACAAACCCATGCAAAAAAATAAAGAAAAACATGGAGAAAGTCGTATTTCACGTAATAATGTATAAGTTTAAGGATGAAAGCTAAAAAAGGAGTATATGGAGTTGGAAGAGACACGCATTAGAAAAGGTGAATCTCATCCTCAGAATCACTACCGTGTTTTGTTTCCATTCTTAGATAATAAATTCAAAAGAAAATTTTCTGATCGATAATGTCGATGTTTGTATTTTCAGGTCCATATTGAGATACTTTTGAAAATAATTAAAGTTCAAAAATAACATCACGATATTGACAAGGCATTAATAGAACTTGAGAACCCGACGAAAGGCGTTATTGAACAACTCCGAAAACGTATAGCTGAGAAAGAAGAGGAAGTTCAGGGTCTTGAGGATCTTAATCGAGTTCTGATTGTCAAGGAGCGCTCCTACAATGAAGAGCTTCAGGATGCTCGTAAAGTACTCATCAAGGTATAATGTAATATAGCTAGCAAGGGCTTAATTGCTTAGTTAAGTCTAAAATTATCATTGTTCTACTTCGAAAAAAAATCTAAGCTACTGAATGGTTTTGTAGGAATTGAGTTCAGAGGAGGTAACGGAACATACTGTAATTGGAGTGAAGAGAAATGCGAGAGCTTGATCGAAGACTGTGGTGTTTTTGGCATAAGCGGATTCAGGATGTGAATTGGAATCCTTTTAAAGTCATCAGGGATGGTGACAAGTATAAGGTTATATAACTCATCACCAGTACTACTTTTAGATGTCATTTTGAATACGAATGAATGTTGCGTTGCAGAAAGTAATTGGTGACATTATGAGAGTGATGGAGGAAATGAATGAATACAATCCCAGCGGAAGGCAGATAGTGCAAGAGCTTTGGAATTTCAAAGAGGCAAGGAGATCCACTCTTAAAGAATCAATTTGTTTTCTGCTGAGCCTCGCAGCCAATAAGCAAAAAAATGGATTCTGATCACGAAGACAAGGAATGATTGTCATCCCATAATTTGTTTCGGCTGACCAAATATGAACTGGTATTGTAGGTTGTTTTGGTTGATAAAGAGAAAGTGCACACACTTAAGTATAAAGCAGGCAATTCTGGGGGCCACATGACATCGACATAGCTCGTATTTTGTTTTTATTTATTTATTTATGGTACCCTGGATGTGTCCAAGGGTCATGAAAAAAACTTTGCCCTAATCCTGAGTATGGTGCAACATTGCAAGCCTATATAGAAGCTTGAATGGGCATACTGTAATATGGTTTAGCTCATGAATCTAAGGTGGTTTCAGGTTTAACTCATGAATGTATAGTGGTTCCTGAGATTTAAGCTTACTGCATAGATTGGTATGACAAAAAACTTCCAATAAAGTGATAAACTAAATAGTTCAGTAGAAGCCAACCTCCTCCCACAGCAGATTGTATTTACGGCTATGAAAGTCTTGAATAAGCATCTTCGATTTCTAATTACCAACTACTGCCTATAGTTTCAAGATTTTCCTTCGCTGAAACTAAATTTCATTACATCTAGAAGCATCTGAGCATGCTTGGTTCAGTATGTACTATAATATCTACGCTTATATCCATTGTCAAACATTGTTGTAATATTGAAGAACTACAAAAAATGTATTAATTCATGAAGATAGAATCTTATTTGGATAGTGCAAGTGTTAAAGCAGATTGAATGAGACAATAGGCACAAAGATGAGGCTGAGAGACTAAAAGGCTAGACCGCAGACCTACTCAACTTGAAACGTTGCCAGATAGCGCTATACTGACTATATTGTTTCTTACAATGCACCAAAATGAATTCGGATAGTTCGCTAAAAGTCGAAGAACATTGCTTAAGATCTGCTCAATGAGATTCATGTTTACTATAAGAAAATAATATTGCAAAGACGCAACTAATGAAGCTGCATATAAGCTAAAATTCTCCTTAACTAAAAATTGATACCAAATTCATGTTGAAGAGTACTCTCTCCGAACTGAATTAGTCTATCCCGAAACACCACTCTCTGTGCTTGAAAATCCCTGCAGAAAAAAACCAAAACATGAATGTTGTTAATATTATGGGGTCAGACAAAGAAGATATCAAAAAACACCATAATTTCACAGATCTTACCTAGAGGAGGCAACTACATCGGATGTGTACTCTCACAAACAACTTAGATTTTAGAGGAGAAGTCATTTTAACAATTGCAAGGATCTGGGACTCTTGATTTGATCATATAACCAAAACTACTTTCATCATAACTCGCCACCATCTGATTTTGGGAACGGCAACAAAAACTCCGGTTACTGGTTTTCCAGTCAGCGCCGCCCCCTCACTCACACTGAGGTCTCTACTCTCACTTTGTGTGGAACTGAACTCTAGGGCTTCATTTATAAGGAATATAGTCGATTTACTAAAATGTCCGTGCACTAACTCTAACTAACATAGTTGAGAGCAGCCCAGTGTGCAAGGCCTGTGCTTATAAATTCTGGAGCCTATACAGTCCTGGGTGTGAACTGAGAACGACTTGACGGACCCACGCTTCGCTTTACAGGAAAACAGATCTTGATTACGAGGAAAAATGAGTAGAAAAGTTGGTAATTCTAGTTGGGATGTGAACTGCACGAAATAGCAAAGGTTCAATAATCTGAAATAGCCTAGTAGGTCGTTACTTTAATCATTTTGAAATGTATAAATATTATGGAGTCATAGTGCAGTTATTTACTATCATCTTGAGGCCACAATACGTGCATAGAGTACAAAGTGGAATATGAGAAACAACGCCATTGATGTTCAGGAAGCTGGAATGACTGTACCGCAATACAGTTTAGCTCAGGAATTTAAAGTGGTTTCATTAATGGACTTTTCTCCTGATCTTTTAAGCTTACTGTATAGATTGGTAGGCTTGTAACATTTAGCAATTTGAGGCCCATCAAGTAGGGATTTCCATTCAATCTGCTTGGAAATCCAACCACTTTTTATGACTTTGCGCATGTTCTTTGTCCACTCGCTCTTTTATTTAGCCTCTCTCATCTTCTTCTTCTTCGGGTGATAGTTTATTCTTGCGAACATCTTCCTCTAGTTGAACAATCATTCTCTTTTTAATATCCGCCTTTGTGGGTTCAAACAAGGCATGGCAAGTTTTTATGATATTTTGATGGATTATTTTGTTATTGGTACTCAAGTTTTGTCCAACTTTTGAGTTTGGTCTAACATTTGTCCATCTTGGTGTTTGGTACTTGGAAAAGAAGTTGACCCTGGTTGACTTTGTTAAATATTGACTTCAGTTTAGTAAGTACAAAAAAGTATTAAATAAAATTTAATAATGAAATAAATTTACCACTGTACCCTTAACTTTACTATTATTTACATAATAATAATTTCCCTTCACTGTCTTCTTCTCTATATCTGATTAGAGAACCTAACTTCCCTTCACCATCTTATCAAGTGTCTAAATTCCCTCCCCTCTGTTCAGCTTTGATGAAACGAAATCCCCATAATATGTTCAGCTAATATTTCACGAAACAAAATCTCTATAATTGAAATACTACACATGAATCTTCAATTATAACAGATCAGACCACCATTAACATACATCGAATCTTTCTTCCGGTAACTCATTCGGCCATTCCACTTGTTCCCTGTTCTTTTTGATTCAAAACTTCCTAAAACCCACACAAAATCGACCCATGTTACCTGATTAACCAGCGGCAAACTCATTGGATCCATGGCTAACAATTTGATGCTGGGAAGAAATGCGTTCAGGCCTTTTATCAAACAATGTGTGTGCATGAAACTGATATAACAGAGAGTTAACCATTCTTCTTGTATGAGCTCTCCAATCTCTGCAATTTCAAATTAGAGACAAACCCACTGTCCGAGCATTCACAAAAACTCAAAATACATTCTCAATCATGTATCATTCATTGTCAATCATATGGCAACAAACTCTTTCTTTCCCTGACTTTTCACTTGTACTATACCCAAAACTGTATACAACTGAAACCAATAATTTCGTGTCCATCTCAGCTTCAATTTCATGACCACAAGAACCTAAGGCTGACCTGGAAACTTCAATATCACTTCTCAATTGATTTCTCATTGAATTCTTTAACCCACAATTCTTCACTGTCATTCGATTTTACGAGTCATTCATACATCGAAAACCATAAGAGAATCTCCACTCCCTTGTTATAAAATCAGAATCAATTCACAAAAACACCAAATTCATCTTTAATTCATGTAAACCCTAATTTTAATCCACTGCTAGAAATCCCCAAAATCCAGACCATATCAACAAATTCCAATTACATCTCGATGAAGACAACTCACAGTAAACACAACCACTAACCATCCTTTCATTGTCTCACGAACTGTTAGTCAGACCCAATATGAACTTTACCAAAAAATAAATTCATAAAGACCGAAAAGATTTTCAAACTTAAATTCCGAAAAACAATCTTTTGGTTCAGACTTTCAATTGATGTATTCAAAGTTGTTTGTTTGAAACTACTTATGGGTTTTAAGAGGATGTTTTTGATAAAATTTTCATGTCCCTCTATAAAATTTATAGAGGGACATGAAAAGTGATGGTGTTGGTGCGGTATTAAGGACGACGAAAGGCTTATTGTTTGAAGGCGCCTCTTTGATTTATTGTTTTTTTAAAAGAGAAGCTAGGTGGTTTGTTACCTTTATTTTTGGATGATATTTGGCGAAGAATTAAGGAGTTTACCTTTTGAAGTCATCAACTTGAAGAAGTGCAAGACCGTGGTAAAAAAAAAACAGATTGGTCATATGGATATGTTCCGTTTTTGAGGTGAAAACTCGGTTGCAAGGAACAAGGTACCATTGTATCACTTCACAATTGTAAGGTACAATACTACATGTGAAGGATATAGTTAAACGAAGAAATCGCAAGCCATTCTAAGAATGCGGTATGTGAATTGAATTTAATTGAATTGAATTGCTTTTTTTCATAAGAAAAAGCATTGGAAAATAGGAAAGAAGTTTCAAGTTCAGACGTGAATGTTGGAACATGAAGATCTAATGTTGATGAAGAATATTTGGAAGTTCTCGAGTGTTTGAATGTTTGTGTATCATGTGCATCCTCTAGGGAATGGTTTCTGACTTTTAGGAGTTGGAGTCTGAAGTTAAAGATATTAAGAATAAACATTTCTGTGGGAGACAGATTTGTTTATAATCTTCGACATTGGGCTGTAGCAACTCTTTGTTGTGGGTGAGATCAGCTAAGGAAATCAAGTGCGTAGCTTGGATTCAGAGGCATAAGGAACGCGACTGTACCTTAATAGGTGTGAGACTTGGTTAGATCTCAACTTCCAGTCCGAAGTTAACTTGTAGTAGTCTAGTGTCTATAACGACTTAATACAATGTGGTGTTCAAATCTGGACTTGGTCCCGGGGTTTTTCTGCATTTGCAGTTTCCTCATCAAAAAAACTTCTGGTGTGTGATATTTCTTTCCGCATTATATTTTCTTATATAATTGAAATATCACAGGTTGTGTATAGTTCAATCAATTGGTAAATCCAACCTTCGCTTGTTGATTGAAATTGATTGACACTTGAACATTGGTATCTAGTACCGTTCAAGTTATATCAATTAGACTCACATATATCTATATGTTAGATTGCAGATTGTATTGAGAAATTGAGATATAACTCTTGGATGTATTTCCTTGATTGAGTATGACTGTCTAGTTGATTCCCTTGGAATGATATTAGAGTTAGTCCATACATATTCTCGATCGAAATATTGGGTGTGGTTGTTAGACCCCCTCTTTTTCACTAGTTATACCGTAATACATACATTTTATCAAATATCTAAAGTACGAGAGAATACAACATGGAAGAAGAAATGGGAAACTCGCGCAGTCTTTCTAGTCGTATGGTTGATTTCACACTCATCGTCTAGAAGTGCTGGGAATGATTTCTTTTCTTCAACAACAAATCCAGTTGGTTTCTAAAACTCCAATATAAGATATCCATTTACATACTACAGTACTCAGAGCACTGATGATCACTATCCGTGAAGATCAGAAGAATTCTGCTACATTGATTGTTTTTGGTTCATATTTTTAACTTGATGGGTACTGTTGTATGACAAAAGAGGATAGTTCAGATAGTTTTTGGTCTACCTAAACTTACGTGGAATGAGTCGGTGAAGGAGGAATTGAAGAACCGGAACCTAACAAAGGATGATGCACTGGACAGACAGAAGTGGAGAACAGCGATTCACGTGGAAGAGGTAGGATTTTTAATTCCAGATTGATTTGGACTGTGTATGTTCGGTATATCGTGTCCATTGGGAATGACTTGTCTCGGGAGCTTGTGTTTCTGTTGTCACCACTGACATGAGTTTCTAGTTCTTCCTGAAATGGTTGTTGCTCGATGGACAATACGTGTTGGCGTATGAGTGGTTTTTGGTGCTGGTTGGACCCCGTTTCACGCGACGACAACAAGCCCAACTACCTCTTTAGCTTTTTCCTCGGTCATCCGAGGGGAAGAATAGTTTGGTCCCCTGTGCTTAACTGTAGAAAAGTTATCGAATATTGTCCCTTATAACAGTGAACATGTGAAACCATTATAGCATATGTGAAAGGAGGGACTCTCTCCTGTGGCTGTGCAAGGCAAAGGATCGTGAAAGGAGGGACTCCTCCCTGT
This sequence comes from Papaver somniferum, assembly GCF_003573695.1. NCBI lineage: Eukaryota > Viridiplantae > Streptophyta > Magnoliopsida > Ranunculales > Papaveraceae > Papaver > Papaver somniferum. The sequence continues at coordinate 150,777,899 of NC_039367.1, read as the reverse complement.
AGCTCTGCTTGCCTGGGACGGGATAAAGTGGGCATGCTATTTTAATGGTGGTGAATGCGTAAACTCTACTAAATGGTGTGACCGCTCCCTGCACCACCCGCGGCACGGAAGGTGCCAAAGACTTACTATTGTACTAAATGGTGAGCCGGTGTAGAAACTTAACCATATCCTGGAGATAAGATCGTTATGCGGTTTATCTTTGCCAAACCTGGTTCGTGATACTGGAAAATGGGCTTTGGATATTGGATTGGGTACTGTTGTACGAGATCAAAGCTTAAAGAGCATCGAATTATTATGCGTATAATGGGTGCATACTTCTGAAAATTTGCCCCACTTGAATCCAATAATGGGTGCTGCTATTAGACACCCCAATCTTTCTACTATTCTTCAACCTTTCTTCAAAAGTTGAGTATTCTATGGTTATATACCCATCTCAAGTTAGATTTAATTCAGCGAGGTTTTCTAAAACATCTTCTTCAATTGAGGGGAGCTTGAACACCATCTTGTGTCAATGTTCCAATTCCTGATAGGAGGTAATCCAAAAAAGAAATTTTTCGAGAAAAAAATGGATAAAGTTGTAGCATTCTTTGCATCAGATCAAATGGAAGAAGATAAAACAGATGATAAATAAACTTTTGAAACAATTGAATATACTTAAATTGTCAATGTTAGTCAATTGATAGTTAGGGTGCTTGGTAAATAAAAAAAGTCAACAAATGATTATCTAACGGTCTTTGGTTAGTCTCCGACCCTAACACATTAACGACATGTTATACGACCCGTACCTAATTTGACTATAAAGTAACGACCCTTTTACAAAATCTCTCTTGTATACTTAAACTGTCAATGTTATCTAACGGTCTTTGGTTAGTCTACAACCCTAACGCATTAACGACATGTTCTATGACTCATACCCTAATTTTAGTATAAAGTAACGACCCTTTTACAAAATATCTCTTGTATTTAATCTTTCAAATCCATTTGCACCCAACTAGGTTTGTATCCAGAGAAGGATCAACAAGTGTCCATATACCAACAGAATTTAGAGCACCATGTTCATTGTGCATAAAGCTCAACCACTTTGCAGATTTAATTTCTTGCTTGTAGGAAATAGGTGGACACTCATCAATGTTAGCCGTTAGAGCCTTAGATAGGGGATCTTATATAACAAAAGGATTAGTACCAGAAACACCATCAACAAATGCCTCCCTTGGAGGTTCTTGAATTTTTCCATCAACATATCTAAAAAGATCTGTGGAGATCAAGATCGCTACTTTAACTGATCTCTCCACAACAAGTAATTTTGACCATCAAGTTTTATTAAAAAAAATTTTAGGAATATTCTTGAAAGGTAAATCAAAAATCAGAGAAGAATCGCGTTGAGCAACAGAAGGATTTGAAGTTGATCCCCATGGATTTTATGTAAAATTATTGTGTTCCATGTTTTTGTTAGTTTCCATTGAAGATTGAAGTCAAGAAATGAAGAAATTACTGATAAAAGTGGATCTGAAGTCAAGATTTGGGTAATCTGGAGAAAAATTACTAATAAAAAACAAATGTTTAATTGATGTTAAATATGGAATTGGTAGGATCAATCAAGAGTATGATACCATATAAAGAATATGGAACAGAATGATGAAGAAAATGTTTTTGAAACAAAATAAAAATGGATTAATTAATCGGAACAAATGATGTCCAGACAATATTAATACATAAAGAGAAACATAAAATGACAGGTTTGTTGGAACATCAGTAATGGACTGACTATGTCAATGCCAAGTCATAGCGGAATGACCTAGACTGGCTACTTATTTCGGACAATTACTATGGGCCCAACTATAATTATTTATTCTATCTATCGGGAGTGATAGGCGGCGGCCGTTTATAAGAGATCCTTCTTTTTGAAGGCAGTTTGGGATACGCAAAAATTATCCTAACTAGTATGGGATAAGGCTAGTTAAATTACTTAGATGACCTTGATTAATTAATTTATTTACTCTTCTAAGTTATTTTTTATTATTAATTTTAATTCTCGATTTTTTTAAATATCTTTGTTTTCTTAAAAAAGATTTAAATTCTTTTTAATAAATAAATTGTTATGCACCGAAAAAAAATCAAATAATAATAAAATCAAATATAGTTTATACAAGAAACTGGATGGTAGCCTTGCAACAAATTTTTCTCCAATACCTTTTTGGATAGCTAAACCTACTCTAATAAAAATGAAATTGCGAACTTTAATATCTACATCATGCCTAGCTATGAAATTTTTCAATCTTAACAAAAAAGTCTATTGTTTCATTTCCAAGATCACCCAAAGTATCGAAACTATATCCGTTGGCTCTACATACATCATGGTATTTGCTGCTTTTACGAATGCTTAACAACCTTAATCAAGGCAAGACTCGGTGTAAAAGCTTCTACGCCACCACATGCTAAAAGAGAAACCCCTGTCATATCCAAAAAAGTATCGCGATCTTCTTCCTAATTGTATACAAGGATGTCTGCAGGTCTAGAATCACAATCTTCACGAGACAAGAAACCCAAAGATGCTTCAACTTTCATTTGAACACATGCCCTATAACAAATAGGTGCAAAGGTGTCATGGACAAGATCATGCCGAAACTTAAGACCAATTTCATTATCTTTTTAATTTTACCTTTAATTATTTTATTTATATTTTATTTTACAGTTACTCCTATAACACGCACGCGCGATGCACCTTCCCACCTGAACGGACGGTCCACTACCCAAAACTTATGTACGTATGACATTTTTCTTTTTCAGAGGAAACAACAACAAACTGTTGGTGTGGTTTATACATGACATGGAAACAAAGATTGGGTGGCTAATGAATATCTAAGAATACATGAAGATTCGAAACCTTATTATCCTTGATTACAATTCCCCTAAATGTGAAGATTCTAACAACTGATTAATATAAGTCAAAATAAGAGACTGCACACATATAAATGATGAATTGCAATAGACAGATTCAATGAATATACTTTTTTTTTACATGAAGCCATTTAAAGACATAAAAACAGCCAATCTAAGTTAGCTAATTGTATGATATATCTGATTCAGCAGTGAAAATAAGTCTCCATCATGAACCATGAAGCGATAAAATTAATCTGCAATCTTGTACAAAACTTGAGCTTTATTGAACTTGTAACTAAAGCACTCAACTATTATAGACAAAACCTTTACCCTTTATTGCAGCATATCTGCAGCATTCGGTTTTTTTCGGATAAAATGACACCAATGTTTCTGAGATAAAGCAGAAAAGAAAAAACCTAGTTAGTATGGTAAAAAAAGATTCTAAAATAGTTGCAATAAGAAATTAAATAATTATCCAGAAGGGAAGTCATGTTTGTATAAGATTCAAATAGTTGGACTTGCCGCCTCCAAATTGGTATTTTTTCAAATGCAGACACAACCATATACTGGCATGGCATGAAATATATCCAACCAAAGAGCATAATATGTTACGTAGACTTCATTGTTTTTTAATTGCCGAGAGAGTGAAACGTTTTCGGTGTCAACAGAAGAATGATATTCTCAAACTCTACAAAAATTTTACATTTCAAAATATTAGAATTCTTTTCCTTGAAACAGTAATATAAACGAAAATCAACTGCAACCCTTAACCATTTAATCTACAGGTTAACACATGCTTGCTTGGTTGAAATTTTATCTTTCTAAAACCCTCAACCCAGTTAAGAATGCAGTTGGGTCACGTTGAAAATTGATTGCCAAGTTGACTGCCATTTAATCTATGATTAATGCTGAAAATTGACTGCCAAGTTGAAGAAATCCAAAGTTAATAGCTTACTAATCATAGAAGCAGAGAACTGAAGACCAAAGTGAGCTTTGCATGCAAAAGACTAAATTGTCACAGAAATTGTCCTATACTACTCATTTTGCACTGAAAGACACTTTGGCAAGTTACATATAACTTCAATGATAATACATATACATTTAACAGAAACCAAGGAACACATTCAAAACAATGACAAAAAATAAACTAAAAATGTTATACTAATATAAAGAAAAGAGGTATTTTTAGTATGTGACCCCCTAAATTACTTAGTTGTCCATATCTTTTTACATATTTACATAAATGCCATTGTTTTAAAAATAGATCTAAAATTTTAAAAAATTGATATCTTTCAAAATATGTACCAGAGTTTTGTAAAATTTATATATCTGAAAAGCTCTTTCAATTATCTACGTAACGAGTACAAATAAGAATAATAAATTTTTGTTTTACGCAAAAAAATCCATTGCTTTCAAATTTTATATTGTTGAATGAGTAAAATTCTAGCATGTGCATCGCACATGTGTCCTTACTATATGGTATATATGAACAAATGCCGTAAATTACAATGTAACCAATGTTTGCCCATTTTTTAGCTTAAATGGGAACTGATGATATGTGTGAACTGTGAAGCGGAAAAACTAAAGGACACCCGTCAACTAACATTGGCCGAATACAGGTCTATGAAAGGAGATAAATTTAAGAGATGCAATTATTATACAGTAATCTTCTGAAATAAATTGACATTCGTCAACTAACATACAGTCACAGAAAAAATTAAAAACATTCTAGCATGTAGAACTTATGGTTTATCAGTTTGTATTGTATGACTATAACCTGAGCTGAAGGGAAGATTGACAAATTGAAAGTAATGCCATTTTCTGTCATACTAATGAATAATGCTAAAGGTAATGACAGTAGCGAGCTAAAACCTAGTTCCCCTTGGCTCACTTAGATGTTGTAATTGTCATTAACAAAATCGAAACTGCTGAACAAAACTGTAACTACCCTAACAACTAAAAACCCCATTGATTTCTATTATTAGATGAAACAAAATCAGCTCCAAAGTACCCAATCTATAAATTCCAAATCATACCCATACAAAAACTATCCACCAAAACTATTCACAAATCAAAGCAGAGCCCAAATCAATAAAAAAATAAACTTCAAATAAAAAATCCAAAATCAAACCAAAATTTCTAATCAAAAACTTTAATCGGATCCAATAAGAAAGACTTACTTTATTGAACTTCTTCATCAAAAGTTGAGAGAATTTCCAGTCTTTATCACCCTAACCTAATAAGAATAAATTTCCTTTATTTCACCCTGAACTTTGTTCGATCTAAAAAATAACTTCGAAATTTGAGAAATCAATCGCTCTTACTAATCAAATAACCAAACCAAATCGATCTTTATTGTAACGAAGGAAGTTCGAACTTGAGAGAAAATCGATTTTTCTAACCGATCTGTACGAAGAAAAAAGAGAGTAGAAGGAATTGGAAAGAAGCTGAAGAGATTTAAGCGCCTTGTCTTTATTGTGCCCTTGAGTATTTCGTAATTTACGTGGCTTGGCATGTGTGACTGATATATTCTTAAGGGTAATATAGTAGTTTAGGGGGGGTCCGGACCTAATCCGAGGTCGAACCAAAAATCGGTTTTTTCTTTATATTAGTAAGATAACAGTGTTATGAATAACGAAAGCTTTAGAAAAAATGAACTTTTCTTTTTCAAAACAAATTTAAAATTTTTAGAAAAGTTTACAAAAATGATGAGGACAATACTATCATTGTAAAATATAACGGATAAGGGGTTACAGGTTTTATTACCTAGTACCTCTGTTTAGTCTTCAAAATAATCTTCTTCTTTTCATAGACCAAAAATATGTTGGCCATGAAATATTTATTACTTTCGGCGGGCAAGGGAAGCCTTTTCTTTTTCTTTTTATTGAAACAAACACCCCTTAGCGGCAAACGGATATGTCAGATATGGTTGGACCGATTGTTTAAGTCGGTGCGCAGCTTATATATACGTTGGCCCACCACCCTTCTAACATCATTCAATCGCGCCCTCCTTCCAGTTACTTTCTCTGTCTCCCTCCCTCCTTCCAATTTCTTTCTCTGTCTCCCTCTTTCCAATTTCTTTCTCTGTCTCCCTCCTTCCAAACACAATGGACTGCTCCTGTTTCGGTGTCTTTAGGTTGAAGAAAGTATCACCAGTTCTTTCAATTCAAGAAGCGAACAGAGATTTCGCGAAAGGGGGTCTAGAAAGAATTTTTAGGGTTTTTGAGGGAAAACCCAATATGATTTCTCATCTTCATGTTACTTTCATACTAGGCGAATTCAGCTGCCACGCTTCCAAGGAAGATCTGGAGATCTTATTCAAACATTTAGATTCCAATTCGAAAGGATTGGTATCTATTCCTGATCTTCTTAAACTCTTAGGAGTAGAATCTCGGTACCAGAATTAGGCAGAGAATTAGAATGGACATTAAGAATGAGTACCAATTTATTATTTACAGTTCTGCTCTGGGTTTTTGGGATGGTTACGTAGAATCTCGGTGAAGGAATTATGAAGGGAATTAGAATGGAGATTTGGGATGAGTACTGGTTATTGATTTATTTTCAGAATTTTGGGTTTTTGGGATTTTTTATGTTTCTTGATGATTGATTTTTATTTTTGATGTTTAATAAATAAACTGATAAGATGTGTTATTATGTGATTGAATTGCGGTCTGCTGCTTGGATTAGTGGGTTAACAAACAAAATATAATAAGATATGTCAAAATATAATTATCTGTTAACAGAAGTTGAGATGTTTCTGATGCAACTGGGGTTGCCCAAGTCATTATTGAGACTGGTAACCAGCTTGGTATGCTAATGAGTCCTTAAAAGAAACGGAATCAAAATCCCCAATTCATGACTGCAATTGGTGCAAACCTTGCACTCCGTTTCTGCAGATGATTTTTGTGTGTCTGTTGCAGTATATTGGCAACATCGGACCTGAGATGAAGAAATTAGTTATTTTTTAAGACCATACATTCCACATCAAAGAATTGATAAATTTAATAATCTTAAAACATATATAATGAGAGAACCATAGCTTTTTGATCCTGCAGTTAGGTAGGTCTGTATGTATTTCAGTCCGAATACCTCACTTTCGATTGCAATATAAATCTGGACAATTACCACAATCAATATCGTAACTTTCTTGCAATGTTCTTGGAATGGCCTGCAAAAAAATAAAATAAAAAAAAAAGCAAATAGGACTAAATGATTTAAATTAACACCATAACTAATCTACCAAAATTTATTTAAGTTTGTTGCGAAAATCATTCTGGTGAAAGTGAAGCAAGGGGGATGTGAAAGCATCAATGGTTCATTGTCACACTGTTCAGACATTCTACAAACTCTGGATCCAAACACACAAAATATACTCTAGATTCCACCAACACGTAACAAGGAATCGCTATTGTAGATTGGAACAATCAGCTAATTAACATTTTGATTCATGGGACTCGCGCAAAATAAATGCTCACAAACTCTTGATCAAAAGAAAACAGGCAAAACAATTCAAACACGGGCATATTCTGTATGTTAACATCCACAGCGTCAGCCTGTACCAACAACAACAATAAACCACGGGCATTTAAAGCCAAATGAAAATAAAATAACAGTGCTGATCATAGATTTAATTATCAACTTATCATTGGCTAAACCAAGCACACTTATGCATAAATCTGGACGGTTACGCCATCTCGGAACCCAAAGTATTGTCAGAGCCTGGGAAAGATGTTGCACTACCAAAATGCCAAATTGCGTATGACACGTAGCTAAAAAACCTTCAGTGGTTTCCTCTCACCTTTTCAGAGTAACTCTAAGCATCCAATAAACTAGAACGAACATGACAAGAAACCAAACTCATTAGCTTGAACACTCAAAGAAAACCAAGCACCCTGCCCCAAGCCGTTGTAAACAATTCGAGGACACTTTTTTAAAATATAAACCAACTGTGATGTGGATTTTGACATGATTTGTTTGGGAGAAACAAATAAAAAAAAATCCTTTCAAAAAGAAGTGATTCTAATGGAGATTGCAATATTTCATGGGTAGGACGCTACCTTTGTACTAAATAATAACTATAAGCTCTTCAGCTTAAACTACCTAGTACGTTAGGGGCACCCTAACCATGTAATCTTAGTATCTCCACAAGAATCAAATTTCTTGAAAAATAATATATGAATGCTAACATGAATATAAACTAGAACGAAAAGCAGTAAGCTCTCGACATTTAAGTAGCATGATAGCTAGAACCTAATTCGATCTTTTAACTAGCTAGTCTATATATGAAACAAACCCATGCAAAGGGGTTCAGTATAGGACTGGTTGACTTTCATACATACATGGATACCCATATATTATGTCCCTTCATCTAAATCCATCAAAGAGGTTCGGGAAAGGAAAAGCAGTAGAAAAATTTCTAATGGAGAAATAAATTGAATCAGAACTACTGGTACATCAGAAACTCAAAGCAGCCACCAAACAAAACAACTGCAATGTTGGATTTTGACAAGACTGTTTGGGAGAAACAAATAAAGAAAAAAAAAACTTTCAAAAAGAAGTGATTCTAATGGAGATTGCAATATTTCATGGGTAGGATGCTACTTTCATACTAAATAATAAGCTCTTCAGCTTGAACTACCTAGTACTTAAGTGCGCCCTAACCATGTAATTTTAAAATCTCCACAAGAATCAAATTTCTTGAAAAATATATGAATGGTCTCGACATTTAACTAGCATGATAGCTAGAACAACATATTCCTCGATCCTTTTAGCTAGTCTACATATGAAACAAACCCATGCAAAAAAATAAAGAAAAACATGGAGAAAGTCGTATTTCACGTAGTAATGTATAAGTTTAAGGATGAAAGCTAAAAACTGAGTATATGGAGTTGCATATTTATAGATTTAACGGTGAAAACACATATAGCAATTACTCAAGTTATGGAAACTCATACCTGAACTTGGTGATCAAGTAATCAAATTATGGGAACAATTACACGAACTTGGTGATAGATAGAACAACTAGGGTTTTGGTTTAACTTAGAACTTAACAGAAGAAGAAAAACATAACTTGTTTTGTTATTAATTCATGGACTTATCAATTTGTTTGTACAAGACACATATATATACACAAAGTCTTCCTTGAACTACAAGGTAAGATGATTTCCAAATTTAAACCAATTTCCTAAAATACAAAAGACTTAGAATTTCCTAAATTATAAAAGACTTATTTAACAAGGAATACGTGTGTTAAGTAACACAGTATGGTATGCCTTAACACCCTCTCGCAAGCGTAACGGGTGATCTTGAACCGTGAGCTTGGTCCTTAAGAGAGAAAACCGGTCTTTAGACAGAGATTTTGTGAAGATATCTGCGATTTGAGGTTGAGATTTTGCAATATCTCGTCATCAAAACTAAACATGGTAATTCTAAGAGGAAACGTGGAGCTGACGGAATGGTGGACAGGAGAAGAAGAGACAAGCTAGCTAACATGAAGGTGGATAGAAAATAGATGGGGTTAGATGTTGGGCTTAGAGAGTTTGGTGGGTTTGGAATTAAAAAGTGGGATAATTAAGAAAGAAGTATACGTGGACCAGACAGAATGAAAGAAAATAAATAAAGATCACAAAGAAAAGATCAAGAATTAGGAAGAGTAATGGGGGACGAAAAGAAAAAAGATAGAGAAGTTGGGTATTGTATGTAGGGAGACAGAAAAAGAGAAAGTGGAAGAGGACAATGTGAAATAATAAGTTAAAGAAGGTAAGAATGAAAAAGAAGAGAAAAAAGTTTGTGCTTGAAGGAATTAATTAATAAATTAAAGAATAAGGGAACAATAGAGGAAGAGGTATTGCCGTGGTGGACGGGGAGAAAGAAAAAATGGTGAAGGATTTTGTAGCACCGTGGACGACGTTTTTTTTTTTTTTTAATAAACGTAAATAAAAAGATGGTTGATAGGGTTTAGAAGAAAAGATAAGGAGATCTTAATAGGCAGAGAAGAAACGAAAGGGTAAAGAAAATTAGATGAAAAGAATTGCCAAGATATATTGTTTGACGGTGATGATATGGTGAGGTTGTGAAAAAACAGAGGAAGCCATCATTGATTGAGACGAGTTGATTACAGTTGAGAGAACAGATGTTGTAGAGACAACGGAAGACATGAGGATCAACCAGTCTGATACCAAGATAGAACAACTAGGGTTTTGGTTTAACTTAGAACTTAACAAAAGAAGAGAAACATAACTTGGTTTTTTATTAATTCATAGACTTATCAATTTGTTTGTACAAGACACATATATATACACAAAGTCTTCCTTGAACTACAAGGTAAGATGATTTCCAAATTTAAACCAATTTCCTAAAATACAAAAGACTTAGAATTTCCTAAATTATAAAAGACTTATTTAACAAGGAATACGTGTGTTAAGTAACACAGTATGGTATGCCTTAACAGTGATCAAGTAAACACCGACCGAATAGAAAGGTGGTAACTGAAATTCCTAAAGCGGGATGAGCCAGTTTGAGCATCGAGATAGAATCCTGATTTGCGCAGGAAGGAATTGCGTTGGGTGGAGTATCCAAAGAAACGCAGCAACTATCACAGGACACTGCCCAAACTAGGAGACCTAATTAATGTTTCCCTACATAGGACCGTGGATCGGAAAGTATCATCTCACGCAAGTACTGTAGATTGTTCTTATTTATCCACTGGACAAACTCTAAACTCTTTTGAACGCTTCTTCTCACGTCTACTCTCCTTGTATAGGAGGCTTATTCGATATTACACGAAGGGATGCGTATCCAAATTCCAAACCCAGTATTTCCGTGGATTAGCCTTCTAAACAAGTGATTCTGCTGGAGATTATAATATCTCTTGGGTACATATTAAATAGTTAGCTCTTTAGCTTGAATAACACTCGTAAGATACGGATAGACCCTAACCATGTGATTTTAATATCTAAAGAATCAAATTTCTTGAAGAAACAAAATTTGGATCCTCCATTGATAATCGGTAAAGAATATTAGGTAAGGAGAAGCGAATACCGGGTATACCAAGGATTAAATTGGTTGAATGTGATACTTGCTTGATAGCATCGAACCGATATACCGTGATCAAAGCTGATATCTCCCAATATTAACGAAAATATAAATAATATGAATATAGAAGAAGATCGAGGCACTAAGTAGAGGGAGAAAAGGGAGAAACTCTATTCATGTGCGTAGAGTACAGTGTTTAAGCCTATATTTATATTCATGGAAAGACTTGGTGCCCAAAATATTGAAACACTAAGGAGGATATTTTAGTAAATAAACTAGCTTGATTAATCTACAAGCCTATATAGGGAGGCAGTGGCTATCTGACTGTCGAAAATATACTTCGGATACATGATTCATGTGCTATGGACGTGCCCTCTGCTAGTTAGTTATTACTAAAAAGTACCAATGAGCTCTTGCTCCTATAGTCCTATTGTCAAACTACTTGGCACATCGATCACATAGCCATAGGAGAAAATCATCTCGTTTATTTTATGTAATAGCCTTCAAATTTGATCTTCATCATCTAAAGGCCAGCAGGATTATTACACCATCAATCCTGCATGCTCTCTCTACTGGGTACATCTTATATCTCCCAGCTGATGCAAACTGTCGTAGTAGTTGACTGCAAGTAGAGCAGTGGGTATATTGCTTTATACACTCTATCATCTATGCTTCCTTCACACTTGAAACAAGTGTTCACCTTCTTTTACAAGCCACACCGCTCACGTCACTGGCTCGCTCCCTTGAGAGTCCTATGTATGAAACTTGAAATGCACGATGAACGTAGTCCCTCTTCTATATGAGTTTTTTTACGATCGATTACTATAGGAGCTATTGATTTAAGCTATTAACTTGTGGATAATATGGTTTCTTTCTCAAAACTATTAATCGAAGTACAAGGAATGGCTTGGAAGAGTCACGCATTAGAAAAGGTGAATCTCATCCTCAGAATCACTACCGTCTTTTGTTTCCATTCTTAGATAATAAACTCAAAAGAAAATTTTCTGATCGATAATTTCGATGTTTGTATTTTCAGGTCCATATTGAGATACTTTTGAAAATAATTAAAGTTCAAAAATAACATCATGATATTGACAAGGCATTAATAGAACTTGAGAACCCGAAGAAAGGCGTTATTGAACAACTCCGAAAACGTATAGCTGAGAAATAAGAGGAAGTTCAGGGTCTTGAGGATCTTAATCGAGTTCTGATTGTCAAGGAGCGCTCCTACAACGAAGAGCTTCAGGAATCTCGTAAAGTACTCATCAAGGTATAATGTAATATAGCTAGCAAGGGCTTAATTGCTTAGTTAAGTCTAAATTTATCATTGTTCTACTTCGAAAAAAAATCTAAGCTACTGAATGGTTTTGTAGGAATTGAGTTCAGAGGAGGTAACTAAGGCGAAAGATGACAATATAAACACACAGCGGAGAACACATGAATTACGTGGTTCATCTCATAGCTTACATCCACAGGAGAAGAGAGAAAATCATATTACTGTTATGCAAATACAATGGAGGCTCAGGCGCTAAATAGGAGTTCGAGGATATAATTCTTGCCATAAACAAAACTGTATACAGGGAAAGAATATCACTCACAGTATATGACAGAGTGCACACTCTTAACACAAAAGGAATGAGTATAAACATAGCAGATCCTCAATATTCTCTTCTCCGCCAACACTCCCCCTCAAGTTGGTGCGAAAATGTCAATTGAACCCAACTTGCCCAGTATTTCACGAAACTTCGCAGTTGGTAATCCTTTCGTGAAGATATCAGCTAACTGTTGCTCACTGCGAATAAAGGGAGTGCAAATGATTTTGGCGCTCAATTTCTCACGTAAAAAATGACAATATACTTCAATGTGCTTGGTCCTTTCATGGAATACCGGATTTGATGCTATATGAATTGCCGCTTGATTATCGCAAAACAATTTTGTTGGTTGAGAAGAACCAAATCCTAAATCTCTTAAAAGGGAACGGAGCCAAATAATCTCACAAATAGTTGATGCCATTGCTCTATATTCTTCCTCGGCACTTGATCTAGAGACAACATTTTGTTTCTTGCTCTTCCGTGTAACTAGATTTCCTCCAACAAAGGTACAAAAGCCTGTTGTAGATTTCCTTTCTACTGGACAACCAGCATAATCAGCATCAGTATACGCAGTTATGCAACTAGCCGTTACAGAACTGTGGCCATTTTTCCGCATCCAAATACCTCTCCCTGGAGAACCTTTCAGATATTGGATAATTCGATCGACTACATGCATATGACTGATTTTAGGAGCATGCATGTATCGGATAACTAAACTCACTGCATACGAGATATCTGCGCGGGTGATGGTCAAATAGATTATCTTACCTACCAGTCTTTGAAACAAACCAATATCTGACACTAGCTCTCCATCATCACCAAGTTTGCTGCCACTATCAATAGGTGTGTCAGATGGTTTTATTCCCATCTTTCCACTCTCCTGTAGCATGTCTATAACATATTTTCTTTGGTTAAGAAATATACCCTTATTTGAATAAGCCACCTCTATGCCAAGAAAATACTTGAATATACCCAAGTCTTTAATGGGAAACTTTTTATGTAAGAATGCCTTTAACTTCAAGACTCCTTGTTGATCATCACCAGTGATAACAATGTCGTCGACATAAACCAACACAATAATGGTACCTGCCATTCCTTTTTTAGTAAAGAGGGATGGGTCTGCAGTACTTGTTTTAAACCCACTAGTCTTGAGAACACCACTCAATTTCGCATACCAAGGTCGTGGCGACTGTTTAAGACCATAGATTGCCTTTTTAAGTTTACAAGCATACCCATACCGAGTCTCTTGAGGGTGACCAGGGGGTATACTCATATACACTTCTTCCTCTAAATCTCAATGTAAAAACGCATCTTTTACATCCATTTGGAACAATTTCCATCCTTGATTGACTGCCAAAGATAGAAGTACTCGAAATGTATTCATTTTTGCTACAGGTGCAAACATTTCTGTGTAATCAAATCCATAGGTCTGAGTAAATCCCTTAGGCACCAATCTAGATTTGTACCGTTCAATGGTTCCGTCACTCTTATACTTGATCTTGTATATCCAACGACATCCAACTGTTTTCTTCCCTACCGGCAATTTGACAATATCATATGTATCATTGTCATCAAGAGCTTGTAATTGTTCTTTCATGGATTTCCTCCAAATTGGTTTTGAGTTAGCCTCTTTGAAATTTGTGGGTTCACGTTCATTTGATAACGAACTCAAGAATGAAAAATGAGGTTGAGTGACATTATCATATGTTATATAATCTTCTATAGGGTATGAAACTGTGTGATATGTGAGATAATCTTTTAGCTTTTATGGTGGGTGACTATCTCTTCCCGAACGTCGTAAAACAGGAGGAACTGGAGCAGATGGTTATGCAGGTGATATCTCAGGTGGAATTGTGTCACCATTATACACCTCTTCGGGTTCAGATACTAAGGGAGATATCATGTCACTACTAACTGGAAATGTATCCTCAATATTTGAAGATACGGTTGGTTCACTTGTTGTCGGAGCACAACCAGTTGGAAGTGGTAAAAAACTAACAGGTGTTAAATCACCTAAATACTCCCCCTGAGAGCGAATCTCGGAATCAAGCATTGGACGGAAGAACGATTCTGTTTCAACAAACCTAACATCACGAGAGACAACCAACTTTCGAGAAGTAACATTGTAGCATATATATCCTTTCTTGGTCGATGAATAACCAAAAAATACACAACGCGCTGCTCGGGGGTCTAGCTTATCACGGTGAATTTCTTGGAGATGCACGTAACAAACACAACCAAAGACCCGCAGGTGAGATATAACAGACTTGTGACCCTTTAAGACTTCTAGCGGGGACTTGAATTCAATAATACGACTAGGTAGTCGATTAATTAGATAGGTATCCGTTAAAACCCCATGAGACCAGTATTTTTCGGTACATTCATATGAAGCATAATGGCCCTGGCTGTTTCAAGAATGTGTCTAAGTTTCCTTTCGGCTACCCCATTTTATTGAGTCGTTCCCACACAACTAGACTGATGAATAATCCCTTGATTTTTAAGAAAAATAGGAAGTGAACCTTTGACAAATTCTGTACCGTTATCCGATCTAAGCACCTTAACTTTAGAACAAAATTGAGTAACCACCATAGCATGAAACTCCATAAAAGCAGAATACACTTCATTTTTTAATTTCAATAAGTATAACCAAGTTGCTCGAGAAAAATCATCAATTAATACTAAGAAATACGTGTATCCATCATAGGAATCAATAGGTGCAACACCCCATAAATCTGAATGAACTAAAGCAAATGGCTCACTAGAAACATATGTTGATTTAGGAAATGGTAAGCGAGCTTGTTTAGCATATTGACAAGTATCACAAACAGTTGATACAACTGACAAAGATGGAAAACGACTCGAAAAAATACGAGAAGACGGATGCCCCAAACGATAATGCAGAATCTGATTGTCCAATGAGCTAGTAGTACGCAAAGCTTTGTTAACAAAATTGCAGGGATTAAATAGATAGAGCCCATGCGAATATATTCCTTCACCAATCAGTTTCTTCGTCTTTCAATCCTGAAAAATGACCGACGTAGGAGTAAATAAAACATTATAATTCAATGAATTTGTAATTCTCCCATCCGATAACAGTTGAACATGAAATGATGGAACAACTAAAGCATCATCACTTGAAGAGTTTGGAAAAATATTAATTTTTCCACTTCCTAAAATGGGTACAGATTTTCCATCAGCAACAGAAACCGTTTTCTTTTCACAATTAGAATTATACGATTGGACTGAATCTGGATTGTTTGCCATATGATCAGTGGCTCCAAAATCAACAATCCAGCTATCCATTTTATGATTCGAAGTAAGATAGGCTTGGAGAATACCTGAAGCATTAGTAGAAGGGTCTTCAGATGACTTCATTGTTGACTTACTATATTGTTGAAGAATGTGGTTTAACTGACTTAAAGTGATAGAAGTATCAGCTACAGCGGCTTGCTCCTTTTGTTCTTTCTTTTTATTGCTGTCAAACGTGGGTTTTAAGTGCGGGTGAAGCTTCCAACAATGATCCTTTGTATGCCCGGTTCTATTGCAATGATCACAGCGGTATATTTCTCGTTTCCCTTGACCCTTATTGCGATTACCATATGACTTTCCTCTTTCAATATCAAGAGCACTAGTTTCCTCTCTAACATGAACAATTTTGGAGTCCATGACTTCTTTTCGAGTTTCTTCACGCTGAATAGTTGCACAAATGCTAGAAAGTGAAGGAACGGTCGAGTTCATCAATACATGACTCTTAAGAGCTTCATATTCAGGCTTCAAGCTGTGAAGTAAGGAGAAAATTTTATCTTCTTCAGCGTGCTTAAGAAGTACTTTTGGATCTATAGTATGTGGTCGATAAATAGCTAGTTCATCCCACATTCGTTTCAAGTTCCCATAATGCAAAATAAATGGTTTATCTCCTTGAGTTGCTGCTGCAATTTCATGTTGCAGCTGGAATATCCTTGCGGCATTATTTTGATTACCATATAACTCGGCTATAGAATCCCACATTTCCTTTGAAGAATCAGAGAAGTTAAAAACGTTTGAAATAGTTGGTTCCATGAAATTGAGAAGCCAAGTCATAACAAGATGATCTTGAGAAATCCATTCTTCTAATTTCTTATCATCACTTGGTCGACTAATTTTTCCGTTAATGTAACCAAGTTTTGATTTCCCACCAAGAGATAAAGTCACAGCTCTTGCCCATGCTACATAGTTGGTACCATTAAGAGGGACATGAGATAACTTTATGTTTGTATTCGAATCAGACTCTGACATATTAAAATTTTATCAAACAAGATATATTGATTCAGATCCATAAATATACGGAAGAACAACTTCAACCAAAGAAGTATAAGAAAAAAAATTTGATTTGACTTGAGATTTAGTCAGATCACTTACCAACAAATATAGAAGAACAATGACCTCTTTAAGAAGAAATATGACAGAACAACAAAAAAAAAAATCCAGCAATAACAAGTTTCAGAAATCAATGACCAGAGATCGCAATAACCTTCTCTGATACCATAAAGCGAAAGATGACAATATAAACACACAGAGGAGAACATAGGAATTACGTGATTCAGCTCATAGCTTACATCCACAGGAGAAGAGAGAAAATCATATTACTGTTATGCAAATACAATGGAGGCTCAGGCGTTAAATAGGAGTTCGAGGATATAATTCTTGCCATAAAAAAAACTGTATACAGGGCAAGAATATCACTCACAGTATATAACAGAGTGCACACTCTTAACACAAAAGGAAAGAGTATAAACATAGCAGATCCTCAATATTCTCTTCTCCGCCAACGGAACATACTGTATTTGGAGTGAAGAGAAATGCGAGAGCTTGATCGAAGACTGTGGTCTTTTTGGCAGAAGCGGATTCAGGATGTGAATTGGAATCCTTTTAAAGTCCTCAGGGATGGTGACAAGTATAAGGTTATATAACTCATCACCAGAACTACTTTTAGATGTCATTTTGAATACGAATGAATCTTGCGTTGCAGGAAGTAATTGATGATCATTATGATGAGAAATTGAAGGAAGTTATTGAGGAACATGGGCATGATGCGTGCAAGGCGGTGATAAGAGTGATGAAGGAAATGAATGAATACAATCCCAGAGGAAGGCAGATAGTGCAAGAGCTTTGGAATTTCAAAGAGGCAAGGAGAGCCACTATTAAAGAATCAATTTGTTGTCTGCTGAGCCTCGCAGCCAATAAGCAAAAAAATGGATTATGATCACGAAGACAAGGAATGATTGTCATCCCATAATTTGTTTCGGCTAACCAAATATGAACTGGTATTGTAGGTTGTTTTGGTTGATAAAGAGAAAGTGCACACACTTAAGTATAAAGCAGGCAATTCTGGGGGCCACACGACATCGACATAGCTCGTATTTTGTTTTTATTTATTTTGTTATGGTACCCTGGATGTGTCCAAGGGTCATGAAAAAAACTTTGCCCTAATCCTGAGTATGGTACAACATTGCAAGCCTATAGAAGCTTGAATGAGCATACTGTGTGTATGGTACCACATTGCAAGCCTATAGAAGCTTGAATGAGCATACTGTAATATGGTTTAGCTAATGAATCTAAGGTGGTTTCAGGTTTAACTCATGAATGTATAGTGGTTCCTGAGATTTAAGCTTACTGCATAGATTGGTATAATGGCAACTGTAAGATGAAACTTAGCTTATATAAAGACAACTCTCTTTATTGATGTTTAGAAAATCTCTCAAAACTAAACACAAGATCTAATCTTGCTCATATGATCAACCACAACTTTGGTGATCATATATATATAGAACTATGAATTCGTTTTCCTAGTCCTATTACCTTATTACATGTCTTTCCTTTTCTTGTTTAATCTGAATCCCATTGGTATTGATGATTATGGGTCATTTGCCTTCATAAATTACTTGACCCCATCTCATGTGAAACATTCCTGGATCCTTACTTGGTCCATCATTAGTTTCTTTCCAGTTCCAGTTTGCTTTTTCATCGAATACCACATCTCGACTCACTATTACTCTTTTCGTTGTTGGATTGAATAATCTGTAAGCTTTGAATCTGTCAAATGCTTCACTCTTTTCTTTCATAAGAATAGACCACATATATCTTGAGAAGTCATCTATAATAACAAATATGTATTAGTTATTTGCAAGGGTTTGTGGTGTAATAGGACCACATAAATCAGCATCAAGAAGCTCTAATGGATTTGAGGCTCTGAATGTTGTTGCTTTTGGAAAACCTTGACGCGTTTGTTTCCCAACTAAACATGATTCACAGATCCTTGATTCATCGTTTATCTGTGGTAGCCCTCGAACCATCTTGTTCTGAGACATAGTTTTTAAGGTTCTGAAACTTATGTGTCCTAACCTTGCGTGCCACTTCCATGACTGATCTTCCAGTCTCATATTCAGACACAATGGCCTTCCAATCATGAGACTTATCTTGTAGAGTCTATTCTGTGAGCGTGAGACTCTAACTAAAAGTCTTCCACTTGGGTCATGAACTGTTAGATAATCTTGTCGCATTCTAACATCACATCCAACTTCTGTAGCTTGTCCTAAACTTAGAATGTTTCTTTGTAAGTTTGGGATGAAGTAGATGTTTTTGACAAGCTTCTGTTCTCCGGTCTTGCTATGAAATAGAATTGATCCTTTCCCTTCAATTTCTACAGAAGATCCATCCCCAAACCTCACTTGTCCTTTGATTTTCTCATTGAGTTCAGAAAAGTAATGTCTCTTACCAGTCATGTGATTGCTGGCTCCATTATCTAAATACCAGATTCCTTCTTCTCCATCCTTTGATTCGTAGTTCTTTGGTATTAGTTTCCCTCGTTTAAGAATACAGCTTCGTGCATGTGAAGTTCCCTGTTCACCAACTTGTAGAACAAGACATTCTGGTATTGCTTGAAAGAGTAATCCAATGGCAACATTGTTTTTGTCTGGGTCCATACTGTTTCCCAAACTTTGTAGATTTTCATCAGTACCTTCATTCTCATGGCCCATACTGTGTAGTTTGTGGCATTGAGGATTGTAACTTGTATTGATGGTGGCGTGAACTGTCTTGCACCCACAATGGTGGTTTCGTTTTCCATGGCTCAGAAACAAGATCTGATACCAATTAATGGCAACTGCAAGATGAAACTTAGCTTATATAAAGACAATTCTCTTTATTGATGTTTAGAAAATCTCTCAAAACAAAACACAAGCTCTAATCTTGCTCATATGATCAACCACAACTTTGGTGATCATATATATAGAACTATGAATTCCTTTCCTAGTCCTATTAACTTATTACATGTCTTTTCTTTTCTTAGAACTAGATGACTTCTAATTCCCTTAGGATTACATCAATTTCCTAATCTTGTCCTAACCAGCTTGTTAGTGACTTCTATGTTGAAGTTTAACCAACATGGTATGACAAAAAACTTCCAATAAAGTGATAAACTAAATAGTTCAGTAGAATCCAACCTCCTCCCACAACAGATTGGATTTACGGCTATGAAAGTCTTGAATAAGCATCTTCAATTTCTAATTACCAACTACTGACTATAGTCTCAAGATTTTCCTTCGCTGAAACTAAATTTCATTACAGTTAGCAGCATCTGAGCATGCTTGGTTCAGTATGTACTATAATATCCACGCTTATATACATTGTCAAACAGTGTTGTAATATTGAAGAAATACAAAAATGTACTAATTCATGCAGATAGAATATTATTTGGATAATGCAAGTGTTAAAGCAGATTGAATGAGACAATAGGCACAGAGATGAGGCTGAGAGACTAAAAGGCTAGACCGCAGACCTACTTAACTTGAAACGTTGCAAGATAGCGCTATGCTGACTATATTGTTTCTTACAATGCACCAAAATGAATTCGGATAGTTCGCTAAAAGTCGAAGATCATTGCTTAAGATCTTCTCAATCACATTCATGTTTACTATAAGAAAATAATATTGCAAAGACGCAACTAATGAAGCTGCATATGAGCTAAAATTCTCCTTAACTACTTGGGCAAAAACAACTGTTTTACTACTTGGGCCAAACATTGATGATTATGAACTTCAGTTTCGGCATTGCTTTATAACATAAAATTTCCTTCCTCTATACCTGTGAAGTGTGTACATTGCATGACCAGATAACTTACGGATATATCCAATCCTAGCTAATCTAAGGAAAACCCATTCTCACACGAAACATGTACAATCACAAGTAAGCAGAAGTGAAAAGTCATACACAAAGTACTCTGAAATGTATGCTAAATGTCATTCAAGGACAGACACATTACGTTCCTTTAACATAACTGATGTTAAGAGTTGTTTATAGTTTCTCAAATTAGTTGTAAAGATGGTGTAGGCTCGAACCAAAATATGCATGCTTACAAGAGCTAATTGCTTCCAACGCCAAGTAAGAAATGGACAGTTAAAGATTATCCCTAGAACATTTATTTCAAAACCTAGATTACATGATATGAGTTAATTTTCCTGGAAAAAACTATAAAAATAACAATGCCATGAGTTATCAAGTAGATGGGAGTGACTTGGGCAACATAACTGAAATTTTATCCAACTAAAACGAACTTCATACTTTGTCCCAATCCTATTTCTTAACCAGAAACATTGGGTTTTTGAGTGAGAAGCTAATTTCTAAATTATTTAAACTTGCAAACAATTTAAAACATCTCTAGATCAATGATAACCAATTTTCTGTAAATCTACCATTTTCTCTGCAAACCTACCATTTCAGCAGTTGGATCATGTCAATTGCACAAACCGTAGAAAAATTGATAACAAATTCATGTTGAAGAGTACTCTCTCCGAACTGAATTAGTCTATCCCGACATACCACTCTCTGTGCTTGAAGATCCCTGCAGAGAAAAACCAAAACATGAATATTGTTAATATTGTGGGCTCAGACAAAGAAGATATCAAACAACACCATAATTTCACAGATCTTACCTAGAGGAGGCAACTACATCGGATGTGTACTCTCACAAACAACTTAGATTTTAGAGGAGAAGTCATTATAACAATTGCAAGGATCTGGGACTCTTGATTTGATCATATAACCAAAACTACTTTCATCATAACTTGCCACCATCTGATTTTGGGAACCGCAACAAAAACTCCGGTTATTGGTTTTCCAGTCAGCGCCTCCTCCTCACTCACACTGAGGTCTCTACTCTCACTTTGTGTGGAACTGAACTCTAGGGATTCATTTATAAGGAATATACTGGATTTACTAAAATGTCCCTGGACTAACTCTAACTAATATAGTTGAGAGCAGCCCAGTGTGCAAGGCCAGTGCTTATAAATTGGATCCATTGCGAACAATTTGATGCTGGGAAGAAATGGTCATTCAGGCCTTTTATCAAACAATGTTTGTGCATGAAACTGATATAACAAAGAGTTAACCATTCTTCTTGTATGAGCTCTCCAATCTCTGCAATTTCAAATTAGAGACAAACCCACTGTCCGAGCATTCACAAAAAGTCAAAATACATTCTCAATCATGCATCATTCATTGTCAATCATATGGAAAAAAACTCTTTCTTTCCCCGACTTTTCACTTACACTATACCCAAAACTGTATACAGCTCAAACCAATAATTTTGTGTCCATCTCAGCTTTAATTTCATGACCACAAGAACCCAAGGCTGACCTGGAAACTTCAATATCACTTCTCAATTGATTTCTCATTAAATTCTTCACTGTCATTCAATTTTTCGAGTCATTCATACATCGAAAACCCTAAAACCATAAGAGCATCTCCACTCCCTTGTAAAATCAGAATCAATTCACAAAACACCAAATTCATCTTTCATTGATGTAAACCCTAATTTTAATCTACTGCTAGAAATCCTAAAAATCCAGACCATATCAAAAATTTCCAAATACATCTCGATGAAGACAACTCACAGTAAACACAACCACTAACCATCCCTTCATTGTCTCACAAACTGTTAGTCAGACCCAATACGAACTTCATAACAAAAAATAAATTCATAAAGACCGAAAAAAATTTCAAACTTAAATTCCGAAAAACAATCTTTTGGTTCAGACTTTCAATTGATGTATTCAAAGTTGTTTGTTTGAAACTACTTACGGGTTTTAAGAGGATGGGTTAATAAAATTTAAAGTTCATAGAACATGATCAAGAGATTTTATAGGTGGGTGGTTGCTTAAAGCTTATAGAGGGACAGGAAAAGTGATGGTGTTGGTGTTGTGTTAAGGATGACGAAATGCGTAGATAATGAATCACGGAATATATCTCAAAAGTTTTTCTCTATATTAATATAAGTAAGGTTACAATAGTAAATTCAGTTAATAATTAATTTAAATTTAATTTTATTACTAATTATGTAACAGAATTCAAGATATAACACAGTCAACGCGGGTCAACGTTTTTTCCAAGTACGAAACGTAAAGCTGGACAAATGTTAGAAACTCAAAAGTTGGACAAAACCTGAGTACCAAAAAAAAAACACTATTTTGATATGATATGTACATAGGAAATTTTGTGCATCCGGGAAAACGTCGGATATTGCTTTCATTAATGCGTCATCTTGATCGGATATGATGACCCTAGGAAGTTGATTTTTCGGGAATAATAATTTCAGTTGTCGTAATGCCCAATGATAATTATAGTCTCTCTCGTTTTCCATTAAACACCGAGCTAATGTGAATGATACCTTGTCCGATGTTTTCCCCACGATGTTGAACAACGACATATTATATTTGTTTGTCTTGTAGGTGCAATCCATCAAAAGAACACCACGACATGTATGAGCCAATTGTGAAAGCAAAGGATGCCAGATGAATATTTGAAGGGGCTTGTTGTCCGGCCCTGTTTTAATGATACGCGTGTAGTTGTGATCCCAAACTATCTTCCCAAATTCTTGCATAACGGTCATCCCTTCCCATTCCACCCTCTTAATACTTGCTTGTGCGCTATAAATTGTACTTAAAGAAGGCACGTTCGTCCGATCCTTTTCCTTGAAGCCTCTGAGAATTTGTCTCGATTTGATAAGTGTTTTGGTCAATCTCTTTACATCCTCCATTTCATGAGGTTTTAGCTTCGAAACTAAGGAGTGACCAACAAAATCTTTCGGATCCCGGTGGTTATGACGGCCGAACCAAACCGCACAATCCCATTCATTTTTCTTGTCATTTAGATGGAATACAAGCTTAAAGGGGAAATTATCCTTCCTCGTACGAGTCTTGTATACCCTATTAGTCTTCTTTGGATATACATAATCCTTTCTCTTGTGTCTATTCTTCTTCTTGTGTTCCCCATTCTTATTCTTGTATTCCCTACTTCTTTGGCAAACCATCTCAAAACGACTCTTTCAACCTTGGGTATTCCTCACCAACACACACATGTTCTTAGGAGCCGTCTCTTTAGCCCAAGCGATTTCTTTCTTTGGATCTTTTATTCCCTACATAAGGACAACAATGGGAGATTAGAAGGTTCATTACAAGCAATAAATTAGTAAAGTTCAAGATACTAGGTGAATAAATATTCTTTGGTAACATACCAGAGGCATTTTATAGTATTCCGACGTATCCCGACCAAGCAGCTTTGCATTTATTGGATCAATATATGTCACCACCTAAGGATTGAATGAAAATAAAATAAATTAGTTCCAAAAAAATTAAAACACTATGTCGGAAACAGGTTCCGGCATGCTCGACCAATCTACCGGCATGATCGAACTGAACCGAAACTTAAGACAAAATTGTAAAACGTTTCCGGCATGCAAATTTCATTTGAAACCAACGCCGGAACCACAAGTGTCGGCATTCTCGTTATCTATGGTTTTAAGCCGGTACCTGTTTTCGGCATAACCCATAATTAATATACCATGCCGGTATTTAGTTTTGGAAAAAACTCATTCCCTATGTTTTTTCTAAGGTACCGGCATAGTAATTTTATAATTGAACAAAGGCGGTGGCCTGGTGTCTATGGTTCTATGCTGATATATGGTCCCGACGTGGTAGTTAATTTATTTTCGGTGCCGGTATTTAGATTTGGAAGGCAATGCTTCTTATATGTTTTTCATGCAGTACCGGCATGGTAACCTTTGAATACAACCATGCCGGTAGTATATTCCGTATAATATTCCTTGGTAGGTAAAAAGTAACTTTTGTACCGGCATAGTTTTTTGGTTGAATACTATGCCGGATTGATATTCAAAATGGGGGATATCGGGATGCTGGCATGGCTGTAGTATGAATACCATGCCGGTATGGGGACTTCCGGAATTGTATTCATACCACTACTATGCCGGCATCGAGCTTTTCCAGCTGAAAAAATGGGTGGTTCAAAGAAAAAAATCAAAATTTCAACCTCTTAGTAGTTTTACCTGTATGTTGGGGATGCTTGTATGTTGTGCAAGTTTACTTTCTTGTGTAGGTTCTTCATAAAACTCTTCATTCTCATAAAAATCATCATTCAAAGGTGTTGGATCAACAAAGAGTTGCAATTGTGATTTGTTATCATTAGCTTAATATTCAAGATATAATCCTTGTTGTAGTTGAGCTAAAAATTCAAGGATGATATCTTTACTGAATTTTATGTTATCATTTTTATACACACATCATCTACCTATAAACAAGCTTATAGACAAATATAATTTTGTGCTTCTGTTTTACTTGAGATTGCACTTTTTGTAGAAATTCATTTTTTGATTCAAAAAAAAGTGGTTATTGATGGTTAAATTAGGTTTGTTATTAAGAAAGATTTGCTCCAATTTATGAAATTCAAAAATTAGTGAATAAGAAGATGATGGAAAAATGGTTGCGCTTAATCTTACTGTCTATATCCATTCTTCAGATTTTATTAGAGGCGGCGAACGACGTTTAATCTTACTGCCTGTAAGCATATATTGTATTGTTGATGATCGATTAAAGACGCGGTAATTGGGTTTCCTATATGTAGATATTGTGTGTGGTGGATCTGTAGTTTCTTATTCTGTTTTGAAGAGAAGCGATCGAAGATGAGGTCGACACAATTATTGGCATATGCACCTTGGGCATATGATTAAAGAAGGGTTTTTTTGAATGTGTTGAGTGTGAAACTTACTTGAAGAGCATTGAATTTCTGCAAGCTTTTGTTGTTTACACAACAATGTAGGAGAAGAGCTTTTCGTATCGTTGAACACCGCAAATATGGTATGTTTTGAATCATCCATTCGGATGTTTGAAGACACCTCTTTGATTTACTGTTTTTTTAAAAGAGGAGCTAGGTGGTTTGTTACCTTTCTTTTTGGAAGATATTTGGCGGATATTTAAGGTGTTTACCTTTTGAAGTCATCAAGTTGAAGAAGTGCAGGACCGTGGTAAAAAAAACAGATTGGTCATATGGATATGTTCCGTTTTTGAGGTGAAAACTCGGTTGCAAGGAACAAGGTACCATTGTAGCACTTCACAATTTTAACGTACAATACTACATGTGAAGAATATAGTTAAACAAAGAAATCGCAAGCTATTCGAAGAATGCGATATGTGAATTAAATTGAATTGAATTTCTTTTTGTCATAAGAAAAAGCATTGGAAAACAGGAAAGAAGTTTCAACTTCAGATGTGAATGTTGGAACATGAAGATCTAATGTTGATGAAGAATATGTGGAAGTTCTAGAGTGTTTGAATGTTTGTGTATCATGTGCATCCTCTAGGGAATGGTTTCTGACTTTTAGGAGTTGGAGTTTGAAGTTGAAGATATTAAGCATTCGTTTAAAGTACGTAGGTGCAACTCGAGAAGTTTGAAGTTGTTCGGTGTGTACCGTAGTTTGAATAAGAATCTGAAATCATTAGATCCATTTAAATCCGTGGGGTTTAAAGTTGTTCAGACGGTAGAGTATTGAAGAAGTAGAAGTATTAGATAGTGTGCTGATACATTTGAAGACTAAATCATGCAGTGATGAAAAGATTGAAGAATGAAAATCTGTATTGCTGAATATGGAAGTAGAAGTATGAGATAGTGTGATAATACATTTGAATACTAAATCATGCATCTAAGGCATGAAGTTGAAGAACGTATAATCACGCAGTT
The DNA here is from genome assembly GCF_003573695.1 of Papaver somniferum. Taxonomy (NCBI): domain Eukaryota; kingdom Viridiplantae; phylum Streptophyta; class Magnoliopsida; order Ranunculales; family Papaveraceae; genus Papaver; species Papaver somniferum. The sequence continues at coordinate 150,751,329 of NC_039367.1, read as the reverse complement.
TAGAATTTTGTGAACATTGTATGAAGGTGGAGAAAGAATCAATCTTAGAGTTGGAATTGAAAGTTCTAGTTTTATGAAGATATGAAAATATCATGAATATGACCACATATGGAATTCCGGAATGTGTTCACACAGATGTTTGGGAACTTACTTTGTAAGGTATAAATTATTTCATCTTTGAAGAAAACTTCGTAGGTATGGGGGTAAACCATACATTTGTGTGTGATGAAATATTTAACTCCACATTGAAAGACGAAGTGTTGGAATTTGAAGAAGTAGGATAGAGGAAGAACTCAAATTTGACAAGTGAAGTGGTGAGTTGAAGTCAAAGACTATATCCAACAATTTGAATTAAATGTGCAAAGAATTGAATCTTGCAAGTTTGAAGGATATGTGCATGTGAAAATCTATGAACTAAATCAATGACTTACGTTTGTAGCATCTTTAGATGCATTAGTATGTTGGTGTTTTTTCTAAGACACGGTTGCAGCCTTGTTATGGGATTGAATTTGTGAAGCACATGTTGAAGCACATTGCATCTTTAAAAGGGATTTGAAACACCATACGTTGTGTTGGTGTCAGTTGACACATTTGAACCTTACACAAGGATTTTGGAAGTTGTACCAGTGCAACATCTTAGTATGACTGAAGTATGAAATCTCTTCATCTCATTCTTTGTGATTCCACAATAACTTCTTCTACTACCATATAGTTAATTTATTATGAGGTGATTGATATTTCTAGGTTGTTCTACGGGAATATAAGACCGTATTATCAATTGGTTCCAGTTCACCTTGATTTATCAAAAGACGGAACAAAAAACTTTTAGGTATTTATGTGGGAGAAAGATTTATCTATCAGAATAAACATTTCTGTGGGAGACAGATTTGTTTATATCTTCGACTTTGGGTCGTAGCAACTCTTGGTTGTGGGTGAGATCATCTAAGGAAATCAAGTGCGTAGCTGGGATTCATAGGCGTAAGGAACGCGACTATACCTTAATCGGTGTGAGACTTGGTTAGAGCTCAACTTCCAGTCCGAAGTTAACTTGTAGTATTCTGGTGTCTATAACGACTTAATACAATGTGGTGTTCACATCTGGACTTGGTCCCGGGGTTTTTCCTGCATTTGCAGTTTCCTCGTTAAAAAAATTTCTGGTGAGTGTGTTATTTCTTTTCCGCATTATATTTTCTTATATAATTGAAATATCACAGGTTGTGCGTAGTTCACTCAATTGGTAAATCCAACCTTCGGTTGTTGATTGAAATTGATTGACCCTTGAACATTGGTATCTGGTACCGTTCAAGTTATATCAATCAGACTTACATATATCTATATGTTAGATTGCAAATTGTATTGAGAAATTGAGATATAACTCTTGGATGTATTTCCTTGATTGAGTCTGACTGTCTATTTGTTCTCTTGGAATTATATTATAGCTAGTCCATACAGATTCCCGATCGAATTATTGGATGTGGTTGTTAGGCCCCCCGCTTTTGCACTAGTTATACCGTAATACAGATATTTCATAAAAAATCTGAAGTACGAGAGAATACAACATGGAAGAAGAAATGGGAAACTCGCGCAGTCTTTCTAGTCGTTTGGTTGATTTCACACCCAACGTCTAGAAGTGCTGAGAATGATTTATTTTCTTCAACAACAAATCCAATTGGTTTCTAAAACTCCAATATAAGATATCCATTTACATACTACAGTACTCAGAGCACTGATGATCACTATTCCTGAAGATCTGAAGAATTCTGCTATATTTATTGTTTTTGGACTTGATGGGTACTATTGTACGACAACATATGATGGTTCAGATTGTTTTTGGTAGACCTACACTTACGTGGGATGAGTCGGTGAAGAAGGACTTGAAGAACCGGAACCTAACAAAGGATGATGCAATGGACAGACAGAAGTGGAGAGCAGCGATTCACGTGGAAGAGGTAGGATTTCTATTTCCAGTTTCAGTTGGCCCGTGTATGTTCGCGCACAGCGTGTCCATTGGGAATGACTTATCGGGAGCTCGTGTTCCTCTGGTAACCACTGACATGAGTTGCTAGTTCTTCCTGAGACGGTTGTTGCTCGATGGACAATATGTGTTGGCGTACAAGTGGTGTTTGGTTTTTGGTGCTGGTTGGCCCCAGTTTCACGCGACGAAAACAAGCCCAACTACCTCTTCAGCTTTTTCCTCGGTCATCCTAGGGGAAGAATAGTTTGGTCCCCTGTGCTTAGATATCGAAAAGTTATCGAATATTGTCTCTTAAAACAGTGAACATGTGAAACCATTATAGGATATGTGAAAGTAGGGACTCTCTCTTGTTGCTATGCAAGGCACATGATCGTGAAATGGGAGACTCCTCCCTGTAGCCCTGCTTGCTCTGGGAAAGCATAAAGTGGGAATTCTATTTTAACGGTCGCGAATGCGTAAACCCTATTAAAATGGTGTGACCACTCCCTGCTCCACCCGCGACACGGAAGGTGCCAAAGACTTACTACTGTCTCCGACAGGTTGCCCAGGCAGGTGAGCCGGTGTAGAAACTTAACCATATCCTGGAGATAAGATCGTTATGGGGTTTATCTCTGCCCAACCTGGTACGTGATACTGGAAAATGGGCTTTGGATATTGGATTGGGTACTGTTGTACGAGATAAAAGATTAAAGAGCATCGAATTATTATGCATATAATGGGTGCATACTTCTGAAATTTTGGTCCAATTGAATCCAATAATGGGTGATGCTATTAGACACCCAAATCTTTCTACTATTCTTCAACATTTCTTCAAAATTTGAGTATCCTATGGTTAGATACCCATCTCAAGTTAGATTTCATTCAGTGAAGTTTTGTAAAACATGTTCTTCAATTAAGGGGAGCTTGAACACCATCTTGTGTTGATGTTCCTATTTCTGATAGGAGGTAATCCAAAAAAGAAATTTTTCGAGAAAAAAATGGATAAATTTGTAGCATGTCTTTGCATTAGATCAAATGGAAGAAGATAAAACAGATGATAAATAAAGTTTTGAAACAATTTAATATACTTAAACTGTCAATGTTAGTCAATTGATAGTTAGGGTGCTTGGTTAATAAAAAAAGTCAACGAATGATTATCTAACGGTCTTTGGTTAGTCTACGACCCTAACACATTAACGACATGTTATACGACCCGTACCCTAATTTGACTATAAAGTAACGACCCTTTTACAAAATATCTCTTGTATACTTAAACTGTTAATGTTAGTCAATTGACAGTTAGGGTGCTTGGTAAATAAAAAAAGTCAACGTATGATTATCTAACGGTCTTTAGTTAGTCTATGACCCTAACGCATTAACGACATGTTCTACGACCCATACCCTAATTTAACTATAAAGTAACGACCATTTTACAAAATATCTCTTGTATTTAATATTTAAAACTCATTTGCACCCAACTAGGTTTGTATCCAGAGAAGGATCAACAAGTGTCCATATACCAACAGAATTTAGAGCACCATGTTCATTGTGCATAAAGCTCAACCACTTTACAGATTTAATTGCTTGCTTGTAGGAAATAGGTGGACACTCATCAATGTTAGTCGTTAGAGCCTTAGATAGGGAATCTTATATAACAAAAGGATTAGTACCAGAAACTCCATCAACAAATGCCTCCCTTGGAGGTTCTTGAATTTATCCATCAACATATCTAAGAATATTTGTGGAGATCAAGATCGCTACTCTAGCTGATCTCTCCACAACAAGTAATTTTGACCATCAAGTTTTGTCAAAAAAAAATTTAGGAATATTCTTGAAAGGTAAAGAAAAAATCATAGAAGAATCGCGTTGAGCAACAAAAGGATTTTAAGTTGATCCCCATGGATTTTATGTAAAATTATTGTGTGCCATGTTTTTGTTAGTGTCCATTGAAGATTGAAGTCAAGAAATGAAAAAATGTTTAATTGATGTTAAATATTGAATTGGTAGCATCAATCAAGAATATGATACCATATAAAGAATATGGAACAGACTAATGAAGAAAATGTTTTTGATACAAAATAAAAATGGATTGATTACCGGAATAAATGATATCCAGACAATATTAACACATCAAGAGAAACATAAAATGACAGGATTGTTGGAACATCAGTCATGGACTGACTATGTCAATGCCAAGTCATAGCGGAATGACCTTGACTGGTTACTTATTTCGGACAATTACTATGGGCCCAACTATAATTATTTATTCTATCTATCGGGAATGATAGGCGGCGGCCGTTTATAAGAGGCCATTCTTTTTGAAGACAGTTTGGGATACACAAAAATTTGGACGCATATAATATGATTACCCTAACTAGTATGGGTTTAATAGGATGTGTAAGGCTAGTTAAATTACTTAGATGACCTTGATTAATTAGTTTATTTACTCTTCTAAATTATTTTTTATTATTAATTTTAATTCTCGATTTTTAAAATTTCTTTGGTTTCTTAACAAAGATTTAAATTCTTTTTAATAAATAAATTGTTATGCACTGAAAAAAAAATCAAATAATAGGAATTGAAAAGAAGCAGCTTTTGAATCAAGTGCTCATTCTTTAATCTGACCTGGAGGCGAAGGATCTTGAGCTTTGAAAAATTTACTGATTTCGGAAGTTCTAAGATATACCAGTTATTTATCTCCAATAAAGTCAACGAATTGCAAGTAAAAAGCCTTGGAGGAAACATTATACCTTTTAAATCTATAAGAGCAAGCTCTTCAACTTTCTGTCGCAACACAGTGGAAATCCATCCATTAACTCGTGATGTATTCGAATCAGTATGTAAATAGAGCCAGAATTTTTTTATAGACGGTGAATGAACATCTTGATGATCAGACAACACTCTATCCACAAATATCATAAAACTATCGTCCTTTGGTTTATAATTACAAGTATAACGAGCCGGCAATTGTTGATTTCGTAAATCAATAGTGGGAATGGATGTCCATAAATACCCCCAGTTTGTAGATAAAACACTTGTAGAAACAACAGATTCGATAGGAAAAAATGAGAATATGTGATGAATGAGGGGTTCTGGTAACTCACTGATCCGATCCTCTTCCCTTTCCCTTTCAGCAACATGACTTACCAAATTCATGATTTTAATGAACTTAAACTACACAGTAACCTGTTTAGAGAATTTCTTTAAACCCTAGAATATTTTGCAAAATTCTTAAACCCTAAAAGTAAATTTAAAATTAGGATATCAAGAACAAAAAAATCTATTAAATTACCTCACTTGATCGAAGTCTAAGGATAGATAAGATTTCATCTAAATTGAAGAACCAAACAACTACAAAAAAAAAAAAAATCGGCGTATATGGATGGAGAGTCCCGGGGATATAGGAACTCAACACCGGAATTACAAATTTTAATATGCTAAGATTTGCACAGATTTGGGCTTGGACCTTCTTTAGGATACGACCGTACAGGTAGACGTTATTTTATTTTTGTCTAAGCAGCTAAGATAGCTACTTGGAGGACTCATGGTGCAGATTGGAGAACATGGTCCCATGTTTCATGTTTGAGTCACTTAGCCATCTTTGGCTGACATAAGAGATTTTTGGTCACATTGATTATCTTTAGATAAGGATACAACCATTGGCATTCTGTCGAAATAAATCTGGGTCTACATGTTGGAAATACTTTGTATTACAATGGAAATTATTTATATTTCGGTACACGGGCGAATATTTGATCATAAGACGGATCATAAGATATACATTCGATTTTAGGTCACGATATTAGGTTTTGGTTAATATTTTTTTCCCTTTATCACTGGGATTGATTTTTTGTACTGGGGTGATAATTTTCTAGATTACGGTATAGGTTTCAGGTTTAGTGTTATCGTGCTTATTTTTAAGTCATGTGACAATTATTCGTTTTAATCACTGATCATTGGCCATGAGGCAGATTTTGGTTCGGTAAACACTTTGAATCATAATGTTAGTTTTCAGATCACGTTTTATATTACCATCATGAGACATATTAATCGTGTAAAAAATTTGGACCATAATGCAAATTTTAGGTTTCAGAACTTATTTTATGACAAGATTGCTACTAAGAGTTACTAAAATATACGAATGCTCGTCATTGGATACAGGGGAAATATAATTCTTGTGAAATTTAATAATCTCATTAGCAACTTGTATTATGAGTTGTGGAACAAATTAATTAGCTCTCAAGGGAGACATTAGGTCACTGTAGTTACGGAAAATTTCCTTTCCGAAAAATTATGTGCTATGTTCAATTATGACGAGATTTTTTTTTTTTTGAAGAAAATTATAATGAGATGCTTTAAACGATTTCAACTACTGGAAAATTTCCCTCTAAAGAAATTACTTTTCCTCTTGACTCTTGTCCAACTTACCAACCAAATAACAAATGGTAAACAAAATTTGATGCAAACTACGCATTTGTAGCTGAGCCGCGGAAGACCTATCTTTAAGAACTTAAATCAATGTGTGCTAGGAGGATACCAATTTTACGTAATGATCAATACTTCTTTATAGTATAAAGGAGAAACTTTCAATCCCATGTGTCGCTATAAGATTTTTTCTTTTTTTTTTTTTTGTATAAGAAAAAGAGTAGTATGCTCGAAAGTAGAAACTCATCATTTACAACTAAGGTCTGCAGAGTTGCCTCCAACATCATGCATAAACCTTTGCGATCCATATTTGTTGGTAGTGTTGTCAATACCGTTACTACTTACAGAATGAAGATAATTACGTAAAGTTTGGACCTTTCCAATTAAAGTTATCTAAGTTACTAGAATTGGAATTCAAACTAGCCAAATTGATTATCGTAGGATTTTGATCTTTAATGATTTTGATCGGCTTTCCACGAACAAAAGAGATTGCTTCAAACTTTCCATCTTTCATCTTTCCCAGGTTTCCGTGAACTTCTGACTTGCATTGATCTTCTAGCTTCCTTAGAGTTGCATCGCTTCTTCTTGAAAATCGATGTTTTTGCTCTTTGCAACTCTTTGGCCCATCCCACTGCTAGGTCAGCTCCTCTTTTGGATATGTTATCTCCAGAAATGTATTCTTTGATTCTTCTTGATCCCTCACAGATTCCTGGATAATATATGGCAACGAAAGAGGAATTAACATGTCCTTCCATATTAGAATAAGTCGTGGAACTTACGCTGATAGTGATACCAAAAAGTAGACCGTCAAGGTCGAGCAGAGGTCTACAGGCTAAGGGCATTTCTCATGGTAAGAGTTTTATATGATCGACTATAGAGCTCTTAATCAAACCTTTATCTGATGCAAGGTTACCGTTGATGTTGAACTGGGAAGAACAAGAAACCAGCCAACATTTTATGAAGTAGATTGCAAGTTTTAGTTTTTTCAGTGAAAGATATAAGATATGAGCATCAATTGCATCTATTTTTTGATTCAAATGTAATTAAAATTTATGAAATTGCAAACATATCATTGGTAGGGAATGTATCAACATGGTTACATGGTTTTTCCAAACTACTTACATGGCATGGACAATGCTATATATTAGTGTGTCTTGCGTGTTTCCTTGGTTGGAGGATTCTTCACAAGTTCATACACTATATGACTTCTTTCACAATGGGGTCCAACCAAAAATGATTAAGCTATTCTGCGAACGGCTGATTTTGGTGATAATTCTTGCTTAACATCAATTACTGAAGCATATAAGCCAAAATAGCGTGGAGAGTTTTCATATATTAGTCACACTCGAATATTTCCAAGGATTTAATAGGAATAAATGAATTTACCGGACTCACTTTATTTTGACATGTGTGTTGGTTATATGTTCTCTTGATATATTGGAAGACTTGGTTGTTTGTTTTGCAATAGTAGTTACCATAACTTGTAATACAATTTACATATCTAGAACTCTAATAATTAGGAGTGCAGTTAAGACTTGGTGGTCATTATGCTAAGTTTTTTTTCCGTTCAAGTTCATATGCCATATGGTGTGGTTGATATAAATATTTACTCGGCAAACTGACAGTACTAGCTAATACCGGGTTTGGGATTCACAGACTTGATAAGGTCTTAGGTTTATCAAGACGACCACACACACTATATAAATACTTGGGAATCTCTATTCTCTTTCTCATCCAACAATAAAAATACCTTGTCGTCTTCTCCATTTACTATATATATTTTTCCGCCTATTTCTTTTTCTCTGTAGATCTACTATTTTGTTTCTTTTTATGGGTTTTTGGTATTTATGTAAGAGTCTTTGTTGTTGAGGTTATGTTCACTAGTTGTAAACCAATTGGATGTAGTGTGAATTTATGATTTAAAGGTTTTATCAAAGTTATGTAGTGTTGTAGTATTAGTGTTAGGATTCTGCATTCCATGTGTTTGATAGAATGTCTGAATAAGTTACATATATGTAAAGAACATGTAAAATGTATAATTTAATTTATATCCCAAATAAAAGGAAGCATTTTACTTTTTTAATTCTGTTTATGATGCTGAGTTATCCCATTGTTTAAGAATTAGTTTATAATAAGTATATTTGTGATCTTAATAGGATTACAAAAAGAAATTTTCCCTTTTATTGTTTTAGGATTACAAAAAGAACGACATAAAGAACGCCAAGTAAAGAAGTGTCGGATGAGATAGAAAAAGATACAATGGAAAAGAGTGATGGGGATGAATATGATGAGAATGAGGATAGTTATGAAGCAAAAAGTGATGACGAGATTGGTGATAAGGATAATAAAAAGATCAATAGTTATGAGTATGACAACGAAAATGGTGATACACATGATGAAGAGAATAGTAACAAGGATGGTGATATAAAGTATAAAAGAAAAATAGCGGTCGAAGCAAGTGACATCCCTGGACAACCAATTGGTCCACATCTTTTATGTTATTATAAAGACCACATTGCAACACTAGCATGGGAAATATCGGTATGCTAAATTACGTATTTTTTTATATTTATGGTGTAAGCGTTAGTCACTTTATTGTTAATAATTTGTTCTTTTGTTTGGTTAAATCCAAGGGAAAACCCAAAACTGTTGCTTAAACTCCACCAACACCAAGACTTGATAAAAATAATTCTGCTAATTGATAAAGAATATGTCAAAGTTAGAGAGCATGTGCAAAACACTTTTTCTATCATTAATCAAGTATACTCTTGATAAGATTGGTCGCACTCTTATCAAACAATTTTGTGACCATTGGTATAGACTAAATGTGTCATCTACCTTGAAATGACTCCAACAATTGAGGATATTGAGCACGTCAATGGATTACTTTCTAAAGGAGAAGAAGTTCGTAAAATATATGCAAATAAAACTATGAATTGAATTATGCAGAGTGAATCTGCACAGACCGTGTGTGGAAACCACACCACAACCGCATCTAACTTTTCTCTCACAGATTTTTTGACGTGGTCCCTCTGGGCCAGCAGAGGACAGCAGGGGGTTCAGCTTGTGTGAGAGCTTTTCAGACGGTTTTTTTGACGGTCATACATCTTTTCTGATTTATGTATGATTTGATCAAAACCACTCTTGGAGAAATTGAGGCACAAATTAGGAAAGAAGGAGCATTATGCCGAACCCCAAAACAAGATATTAAAGAAAAAAAAATCCTAGCATCAGATGATAAAAACACCGTTCGGAGAGTTAACAAAGATTTAACCATTCTTTTTGTATGAGCTCTCCAATCTCTGCAATTTCAAATTAGAGATAAACCCACTGTCCGAGCATTCACAAAAACTCAAAATAAATTCTCAATCATGCATCATTAATTGTCAATCATATGGAAACGAACTCTTTCTTTCCCTGACTTTTCACTTGTACTATACCCAAAACTGTATACAACTCAAATAAATAATTTCGTGTCCATCTCAGCTTCAATTTCATGACCACAAGTACCCAAGGCTGACCTGGAAACTTCAATATCACTTCTCAATTGACTTCTCATTGAATTCTTTAACCCAAAATTCTTCACTGTCATTTAATTTTTCGAGTCATTCATACATCAAAAACCCTAAAACCATAAGAGCATCTCCACTCCCTTGTTGTAAAATCAGAATCAATTCACAAAAACACCAAATACACCAAATTCATCTAAATTTTTTTTCTCTATATTAATATAAGTAAAGATACAATAGTAAATTCAGTTAATAATTAATTTATATTTAAATTTATTACTAATTATGTAACAGAAGTCAAGATATAACACAGTCAACGCGGGTCAACGTTTTTTCCAAGTACCAAACGCAAAGCTGGACAAATGTTAGAAAATCAAAAGTTGGACAAAATCTGAGGACCAAAAATAAAATAACCCTATTTTCATATGATATGTACATAGGAAATTTTGTGTATCCGGGAAGACGTCGGATATTGCTTTCATTAGTGCGTCATCTTGATAGGTTATGATGACCCTAGGAAGTTGATTTTTCGGGAATAATAATTTCAATTGTCGTAATGCCCAATGATAATTATAGTCCCTCTCGTTTTCCTTTAAACACTGAGCCAATGTGAATGATACCTTGTCCGATGTTTGCCACACGATGTTGAACAACGACATATTGTATTTGTTTGTCTTGTAGGTGCAATCCATCAAAAGAACACCACAACATGTATGAGCCAATTGTGAAAGCAAAGGATGCCAGATGAATATTTGAAGGGGCTTGTTGTCCGGCCCTTTTTTAATGATACGCATGTAGTTGTGATCCCAAACTATCTTCTCAAATTCTTGCATAACGGTCCTCCCTTCCCATTCCACCCTATTAATACTTGCTTGTGCGCTATAAATTGTACTTAGAGAAGACACGTTCGTCCGATCCTTTTCCTTGAAGCCTTTGAGAATTTGCCTCGGTTTGATAAGTGCTTTGGTCAATCTCTTTACATCCTCCATTTCATGAGGTTTTAGCTTCGCAACTCAGGAGTGACCAACAAAATATTTCAGATCCCGGTGGTTATGACGGCCGAACCAAACCGCACAATCCCATTCATTGTTCTTGTCATTTAGATGGAATACAAGCTTAAAGGGGAAATTATCCTTCCCCGTACGAGTCTTGTATACCCTATTAGTCTTCTTTGGATATACATAATCCTTTCTCTTGTGGCTATTCTTCTTCTTGTGTTCCCCATTCTTCTTCTTGTATTACCCGCTTCTTTCGCAAACCATCTCAAAACGGCTCTTTGAACCTTGGGTATTCCTTACCAACACATACATGTTCTTCAGAGCCGTCTCTTTAGTCCAAGCGATTGCTTCCTTTGGATATTTTATTCCCTACATAAGGACAACAATGGGAGATTAGAAGGTTCATTACAAGCAATCAATTAGTAAAGTTCAAGATACTAGGTGAAAAGTATTCTTTGGTAACATACCGGAAGCATTTTATAGTATTCCGACGTATCTCGACCAGCGGCTTTGAATTTGTTGGATCAATATATGTCTCCACCTAAGGATCAAATGAAAATTAAATAAATTATTTCCAAAAAAAATTAAAACACTATGTCGGAAACAGGTTCCGGCATGCTCGACCAATCTACCGGCATGGTCGAACTGAACCGAAACTTAAGACAAAATTGTAAACCGTTTCCGGCATGCAAATTTCATTTGAAATCAACGCCGGAACCACAAGTGTCGGCATTCTCGTTATCTATGGTTTTAATCCGGTACCTATTTCTGGCGTAACCCAAAATTAATATACCATGTCGGTATTTAGTTTTGGAAAAAACTCCTTCCCTATGTTTTTTTCTAAGGTACCAGCATAGTAACGTTATAATTGAACAAAGGCGGTGGCCCGGTGCCGGCATTGTCGTTATCTATTTTTCTACGCCGATATATGGTCCCGGCATGGTAGTTAATTTATTTTCCGTGTCGGTATTAGATTTGGAAGGCACTGCTTCCTGTATGTTTTTCATGTAGTACCGGCATGGTAACCTTTGAATACAACCATGTCGGTAATATATTCTGTAAAATATTTCTTGGTAGGTAAAAAGTAACTTTTGTACCGGCATAGTGTTTTGGTTGAATACTATGCCGGATTGATATTCAACATGGGGGATATCGGGATGTCGGCATGGCCGTAGTATGAATACCATGCCGGTTTGGGGACTTCCGACATTGTACTCATACCACTACTATGCCGGCACCGAGCTTTTTCAGCTGAAAAAATGGGTGGTTCAAAGAAAAAAAATCAAAATTTCAACCTCATAGCAGTTTTACCTGTGTGTAGGGATGCTTGTATGTTGTGCAAGTTTACTTTCTTGTGTAGGTTATTCATAAAACTCTCCATGCTCGTAAAAATCATCATTCAAGGGTGTTGGCTCAACAAAGAGTTGCAATTGCGAGTTGTTATCATTAGATGAAGATTCAAGATATAATCCTTGTTGTAGTTGAGTTAAAGATTCAAGGATTATATCTTTACTGAATTTTATGTTACAAGTTTTATACACACATCATCTACCTATAAACAAGCTTATAGACAAATATAATTTTGTGCTTCTGTTTTACTTGAGATTGCATTTTTTTGTAGAAATTCATTTTTTGATTCAAAACAAAGTGGGTATTGATGGTTAATTAGGTTTGTTATTAAGAAAAATTTGCTCCCATTTATGAAATTCATCCATTTTTGAATAAGAAGATGATGGAAAAATGATTCCGCTTAATCTTACTGTCTATATCTATTCTTCAGCTTTTATTAGAGGCGGCGAACGACGCTTAATCTTACTGTCTATAAGCATATATTGTATTGTTGATGATCGATTAAAGACACGGTAATTGGTTTTCCTATATGGAGATATTGTGTGTGGTGGAGCTGTAGTTTGTTATTCTGTTTTGAAGACAATCGATCGAAGATGAGGTCAACACAATTTTTGGCATATGCACCTTGGGAATATGATTAAAGAAGGGTTTGTTTGAATGTGTTGAGTGTGAAACTTACTTGAAGAACATTGAATTTCTGCAAGCTTTTGTTGTTTACAGAACAATGTAGGATCAGAGCTTTTCATACCGTTCAACACCGCAAATATGGTACGTTTTGAATCATCCATTCGGATGTTTGAAGGCACCTCTTTGATTTACTGTTTTTTTAAAAGAGGAGCTAGGTGGTTTGTAATCTCTATTTTTGGATGATATTTTGCGGAGAATTAAGGTGTTTACCTTTTGAAGTTATCAAGTTGAAGAAGTGCAAGACCGTGGTGACAAAAACAGATTGGTCATATGGATATGTTCTGTTTTTGAGGTGAAAACTCGGTTGCAAGGAACAAGGTACCATTGTAGCACTTCACAATTATAAGGTACAATACTACATGTGAAGAATATAGTTAAACGAAGAAATCGCAAGCTATTCGAAGAATGCGGTATGTGAATTGAATTGCTTTTTTTCATAAGAAAAAGCATTGGAAAACAGGAAAGAATTTTCAAGTTCAGACGTGAATGTGGGAACATGAGGATATAATGTTGATGAAGATTATTTGAAAGTTCTCGAGTGTTTGTGTATCATGTGCATCCTCTAGGGAATGGTTTTTGACTTTTAGGAGTTGGAGTTTGAAGTTGAAGATATTAAGCATTCGTTTGAAGTACTTAGGTGCAACTCGAGAAGTTTGAAGTTGTTCGGTGTGTACCTTAGTTTGAATAAGAATCTGAAATCATTAGATCCATTTAACTCCGTGGGGTTTACAGTTGTTTAAACGGTTGAGTATTGAAGAAGTTTTCCAATGCAGTTGCAGTGATGAAAGGATTGAAGAATGGAAATTTGTATTGCTGAATATGGAAGTAGAAGTATTATATAGTGTGTTAATACATTTGAAGACTAAATCATGCAGCTAAGGCATGAAGTTGAAGAACGTATAATCACGCAGTTTAGAATTTTGTGAACATTGTGTGAATGTGGAGAAATAATCAAGATTAGAGTTGGAGTTGAAAGTTATAGTTTTATGAAGATATGAAAATATCATGAATATCACCACATATGGAATACCGCAATGTGTTCACACAGATTTTTGGGAACTTACTTTATAAGAAATGAATTATTTCATCTTTGAAGAAAACTTCGTAGGTATGGGGGTACACCATACATTTGCGGGTGATGAAATATTGAACTCTGCATTGAAAGACGAAGTGTTGGAATTTGAAGAAGTAGGATGGAGGAAGATCTCAAATTTGACAAGTGAAGTGGTGAGTTCAAGTCAAAGACTATATCCAAGAAGTTGAAGTAAATGCGAAAAGAATTGAATCTTGCAAGTTTGAAGAATATGTGCATGTGAAATCTATGAAGTTGAAGACGCGTCAAGAATTCATAGATAACTAGAATTGATGAGAAATCATCAAAGTTACGAAAGAATTGGTGATGTTTAGGATTGGCCATCTTGAACTAAATCAATGACTTACGTTTGCAGCATCTTTAGATGCATTAGTATGTTGGTGTTTTTTCTAAGACACGTTTGCATCCCTGTTATGGGATTGAATTTGTGAAGCACATGTTGAAGCACATTGCATCTTTAAAAGGGATTTGAAACACCATACGGTTTGTTGGTGTTAGTTGACACATTTGAACCTTACACAAGGATTTTGGAAGTTGTACCAGTGCAACATCTTAGGATGATTGAAGTATGAAAGCTCTTCGTCTCATTCTTTGTGGTTCCACAATAACTTCTTCTACTACCATATAGTTAAGTTATTGTGAGGTGATTGATATTTCTAGGTTGTTCTACAGGAATATAATACCGTATTATCAATTGGTTCTAGTTTACCTTGATTTATCAAAAGACGGGACAAAAAACTTCTAGGTATTTCTGTGGGAGAAAGATTTATCTATCAGAATAAATATTTCTGTGGGAGACAGATTTGTTTATAATCTTCGACTTTGGGTCCTAGCAACTCTTTGTTGTGGGTGAGATCAGCTAAGGAAATCAAGTGCATAGTAGGGATTCAGAGGCGTAAGGAACGCGACTGTACCTTAATAGGTGTGAGACTTGGTTAGAGCTCAACTTCGAGTCCGAAGTTAACTTGTAGTAGTCTAGTGTCTATAACGACTTAACACAATGTGGTGTTCAAATCTGGACTTGGTCCCGGGGTTTTTCTGCATTTGTAGTTTCCTCGTTAAAAAAAACTTATGGTGTGTGTTTTATTTCTTTTTCGCGTTATATTTTCTTATATAATCACAGGTTGTGTGTAGTTTAATAAATTGGTAAATCCAAACTTCGGTTGTTGATTGAAATTGATTGACACTTGAACATTGGTATCTGGTACCTTTCAAGTTATATCAATCAGACTCACATATCTCTATATGTTAGATTGCAGATTGTATTGAGAAATTGAGATATAACTCCTGGATGTATTTCCTTGATTGAGTCTAACTGTCTAGTTGATTCTCTTGGAATTATATTAGAGTTAGTCCATACAGATTCCCGATCGAAATATTGGGTGTGATTGTTAGACCCCTGCTTTTTCACTAGTTATACCGTAATACATACATTTTATCAAATATCTTAAGTACGAGGGAATACAACATGGAAGAAGAAACGGGTAACTCGCACAGTCTTTCTAGTCGTTTGGTTGATTTCACACCCATCGTCTAGAAGTGTTGGGAATGATTTCTTTTCTTCAAACCAAATCCAATAGGTTTCTAAAACTCCAATATAAGATATCCATTTACATACTACAGTACTTATAGCACTGATGATCACTATCCGTGAAGATCAGAAGAATTCTGCTACATTGATTGTTTTTGGTTCAGATTTTTAACTTGATGGGTACTGTTGTACGACAATAGAGGATGGTTCAGATTGTTTTTGGTCGACCGAAACTTACGTGGGATGAGTCGGTGAAGGAGGACTTGAAGAACCGGAACCTAACAGAGGATGATGCACTGGACAGACAGAAGTGGAGAGCAGCGATTCACGTGGAAGAGGTAGGATTTCTATTTCCAGTTTGAGTTGACCTGTGTATGTTCGCGCACAGCATGTCAATTTGGAATGACTTGTCTCGGGAGCTCGTGTTCCTCTTGTCACCACTGACATGAGTTGATAGTTCTTCCTGAGACGGTTGTTGCTCGATGGACAATATGTGTTGGCGTATGAGTGGTGTTTGGTTTTTGGTGCTGGTTAGCCCCCGTTTCACGCGACGACAACAAGCCCAACTACCTCTTCAGCTTTTTCCTCGGTCATCCGAGGGGAATAATAGTTTGGTCCCCTGTGCTTAGCTGTCGAAAAGTTATCGAATATTGTCCCTTATAACAGTGAACATGTGCAACCATTATAGCATATGTGAAAGGAGAGACTGTCTCCTGTGGCTATGAAAGGCACAAGATCGTGAAAGTGGGGACTCCTCCCTGTAGCCCTGCTTGCTCTGGGCAGGGATAAAGTAGGCATGCTATTTTAACGGTCGCGAATGCGTAAACCCTACTAAAATGGTGTGACCGCTCCCTACTCCACCCGCGGCACGAAAGGTGCCAAAGACTTTCTACTGTCCCCGACAGATTGTCCAAGCAGACGAGCCGATGTAGAAACTTAACCATATCCTTGAGATAAGATCGTTATTCGGTTTATCTCTGCCCAACCTGGTACGTGATACTGGAAAATGGGCTTTGTATGTTGGATTGGGTACTGCTGTACGAGATCAAAGCTTAAAGAGCATCGAATTATTATGCGTATAATGGGTGCATACTTCTGAAAATTTACTCCACTTGAATCCAATAATGGGTGCTGCTATTTGACACCCCAATCTTTCTACTATTCTTCAACCTTTCTTCAAAAGTTGAGTACCATATGTTTAGATACTCATCTCAAGTTAGATTTAATTCAGCGAAGTTTTGTAAAAAATCTTCTTCAATTGAGGGGAGCTTGAACACCATCTTGTGTCGATGTTCCTATTCCTAATAGGAGGTAATCCAAAAAAGAAATTTTACGAGAAAAAAATGGATAAATTTGTAGCATTTCTTTGCATCAGATCAAATGGAAGAAGATAAAACAGATGATAAATAAACTTTTGAAACAATTGAATATACTTAAACTGTCAATGTTAGTCAATTGATAGTTAGGGTGCTTGGTAAATAAAAAAAGTCAACGAATGATTATCTAACGGTCTTTGGTTAGTCTACGACCCTTGGAGGTTCTTGAATTTATCCATCAACATGTCTAAAAAGATCTGTGGAGATCAAGATCGCTACTCTAACTGATCTCTCCAGAACGAGTAATTTTGACCATCAAGTTTTGTTAAAAATTTTTTTAGGAATATTCTTGAAAGGTAAAGCAAAAATCAGAGAAGAATCACATTGAGCAACAGAAGGATTTGAAGTTGATCCCCATGGATTTTATGTAAAATTATTGTGTGCCATGTTTTTGTTAGTTTCCATTGAAGATTGAAGTCAAGAAATGAAAAAATTACCGATAAAAGTGGACCTGAAGTCAAGATTTGGGTAATTTGGAGAACAAATTATTTAGTAAAAACCAAATGTTTAATTGATGTTAAATATTGAATTGTTAGGATCCATCAAGAATATGATACCATATAAAGAATATGGAACAGAGTGATGAAGAAAATGTTTTTGAGACAAAATAAAAATGGATTGATTAACCGGAACAAATGATGTCCAGACAATATTAATACATCAAGAGAAACATAAAATGACAGGATTGTTGGAACATCAGTAATGGACTGACTATGTCAATGCCA
The DNA here is from genome assembly GCF_003573695.1 of Papaver somniferum. NCBI lineage: Eukaryota > Viridiplantae > Streptophyta > Magnoliopsida > Ranunculales > Papaveraceae > Papaver > Papaver somniferum. The sequence goes on along the minus strand of NC_039367.1, from coordinate 150,733,681 downwards.
AGTCATAGCGGAATGACCTTGACTGGCTACTTATTTCGGACCATTACTATGGGCCCAACTATGATTATTTATTCTATCTATCGGGAATGATAGGCGGCCGTTTATAAGAGGCCCTTCTTTTTGAAGACAGTTTGGGATACACAAAAATTTGGAGGCATATAATATGATTAGCCAAACTAGTACGAGTTTAATAGGATGTCTAAGGCTAGTTAAATTACTTAGATGACCTTGATTAATTAATTTATTTACTCTTCTAAATTATTTTTTTATTATTAATTTTAATTCTCGATTTTTTTAAATTTCTTTGTTTTCTTAAAAAAGATTTAAATTCTTTTTTATAAATAAGTTGTTATGCACTGAAAAAAATCAAGTAATAATAAAATCAAATATAGTTTATACAAGAAACTGGATGGTAACCTTGCAACAAGTTGTTCTCCGTTACTTTTTTGGATAGCTAAACCTACTCTAATAAAAAGGAAATTGCGAACTTTAATATCTACATCATGCGTAGCTATAAAATTTTTCAATCTTAACAAAAACTCTATTGTTTCATTTCCAAGCTCACCCAAAGTATTGAAGCTATATCTGTTGGCTCTACATACATCATGGTATTTGTTGCTTTTAGGAACGCTTAACAACCTTAATTAAGGCAAGACTCGGTGTAAAAGCTTCTACGCCACCACATGCTAAAAGAGAAACCCCTGTCATATCCAAAGAAGTATCGCGATCTTCCTTCCAATTGTAGACAAGGATGTCTGCAGGTCTAGAATCACAACCTTCACGAGACAAAAAACCCAAAGATGCTTCAACTTTCATTTGAAGACATGCCCTATAACAAATAGGTGCAAAGGTGTCATGGACAAGATCATGCCGAAACTTAAGACCAATTTTTATTATCTTTTTAATTTTACCTTTAATTATTTTTTTTATTTTTTTATTTTTTTATTTTTTATTTTACAGTTACTAGTATAACACGCACGCGCGATGCGCGTTCCCACCTGAACGGACGGTCCACTACCCAAAACTTATGTACGCATGATATTTTTCTTTTCACACGAAACAACAACAAACTGTTGGTGTGGTTTATACATAACATGGAAACAAAGATTGGGTGGCTAATGAATATCTAAGAATACATGAAGATCGAAACCTTATTATCCTTGATTACAATTCCCCTAAATAAATAGAAGAAGATAACAACTATGAAGATTCTAACAACTGATGAATATAAGTCAAAATAAGATACTGCACACGTATAAACGATGAATTGCAATAGATAGATTCAATGAATATACTTTTTTTACATGTAGCCATTTAAAGACATAAAAACAACCAATCTAAGTTAGCTATTTGTATGATATTTCTGATTTCAGCAGTGAAAATAAGTCTCCATCATGAACCATGAAGTGATAAATATAATCTACAATCTTGTACAAAACTTGAGCTTTATAGAACTTGTAACTAAATCACTCAACTATTATAGACAAAACCTTTACCCTTTATTGCAGCATATCCGAAGCATTCGGTTTTTTCGGATAAAAGGACACCAATGTTTCTGAAATAAAGAACAAAAGAAAAAACCTAGTTAGTATGGTAAAAAAAGATTCTAAAATAATTGCAATAAGAAATTAAATAATTATCCAGAAGGGAAGCCATGTTTGTATAAGATTCAAATAGTTGACTTGCCGCCTCCAGATTGGTATTTTTTCAAATGCAGACACAACCATATACTGGCAAGGCATGAAATATATCCAAACAAAGAGCATAATATGTTACGTAGACTTCATTGTTTTGTAATTGCCGAGAGAGTGAAACGTTTTCGGTGTCAATAGAAGAATGATATTCTCAAACTCTACAAAATTTTTACATTTCAAAATATTAGAATTCTTTTCCTTGAAATAGTAATATGAACGAAAATCAACTGCAACCCTTAACCATTTAATCTATAGGTTAACACATGCTTGCTTGGTTGAAATTTTTCCTTTCTAAAACCCTAAACTCAGTTAAGACGCAGTTGGGTCACGCTGAAAATTGATTACCAAGTTGAATGTCATTTAATCTATGATTAACGCTGAAAATTGACTGCCAAGTTGAAGAAATCCAAAGTTAATAGCTTACTTATCATAGAAGCAGAGAACTGAAGACCAAAGTGAGCTTTGCATGCAAAAGACTACATTGTCACATAAATTGTCCTATACTACTCATTTTGCACTGGAAAACACTCCGGGAAGTTACATATAACTTTAATGATAATACATATACATTTAACAGAAACCAAGGAACACATTCGAAACAATGACAAAAAATAAACTAAAAATGTTATACTAACATAGAGAAAAGAGGTATTTTTGGTATGACTATCACCCGAGCTGAAGGGGAGACTGTCAAACTGAAAGTAATGCCAATTTTCTGTCATACTAATGCATAATGCTAAAGGTAATGACAGTAGCGAGCTAAAACCTAGTTCCCCTTGGCTCACTTAGATGTCGTTATTGTCACTAACAAAATCGAAACTGCTGAACAAAACTATAATCCTAACAACTAAAAACCCCATTGATTTCTATTATTAGCTGAAACAAAATCAGCTCCAAAGTACCCAATCTATAAATTCCAAATCACACCCATACAAAAACTATCCACCAAAACTATTCACAAATCAAAGCAGAAACCAAATTTAATAAAAAAAACTTCAAATAAAAAATCCAAAATCAAACCAAAATTATAATCAAAAACTTTAATCGGATCCAATAAGAAAGACTTACCTTATTGAACTTCTTCATCAAAAGTTGAGAGAATTTCCAGTCTTTATCACCCTAACCTAATAAGAATCAATTTCCTTTATTTCACCCTAAACTTTGTTCGATCTAAAAAATAACTTCGATATTGGAGAATCAATCAATTTTACTAATCAAATTAACCAAACCAAATCGATCTTTATTGTAACGAAGGAAGTTCGAACTTGAGAGAAAATCGATTTTTCTAACCGATTTGTACGAACAAAAAAGAGAGTAGAAGGAATTGGAAAAGAGAGAAGCTGAAGAGATTTAAGCGCCTTGTTTTTATTGTGCCCTTGAGTATTTCGTAATTTACGTGGCTTGGCATGTGTGACTGATATATTCTTAAGGGTAATATAGTAGTTTAGGGGGGTCCGGACCTAATCCGAGGTCGAACCAAAAATCGGTTTTTCTTTATATTAGTAAGATAACAGTGTTATGAATAACGAAAGCTTCTTTTTCAAAACAAATTTAAAAATTTTAAAAAAGTTTACAAAAATGATGAGGGCAATACTATCATTGCAAAATATAACAGATAAGGGGTTATAGGTTTTATTACCTAGTACCCCTGTTTAGTCTTCAAAATAATCTTCTTCTTTTCATAGACCAAAAATATGTTGGCCATGAGATATTTATTACTTTCGGCCGGCAAGGGAAGCCTTTTCTTTTTTTTATTGAAACAAACACCCCTTAGCGGCAAACGGAAATATCAGATATGGCTGGACCGATTGTTTAAGTCGGTGCGCAGCTTATATATACGTTGGCCCACCACCCTTCTAACATCATTCAATCGCGCCCTTGTTTCAATTACTTTCTCTGGCTCCCTCCCTCCTTCCAATTTCTTTCTCTGTCTCCCTCCTTCCAAACACAATGGACTGCTCCTGTTTCGGTGTCTTTAGGTTGAAGAAAGTATCACCAGTTCTTTCAATTCAAGAAGCGAACAGAGATTTCGCGAAAGGGGGTCTAGAAAGAATTTTTAGGGTTTTTGAGGAAAAAACCCAATATGATTTCTCATCTTGATGTTACAGTTGTAAACGAAATGGTACATGCATATCATATGAATGAAATCAGTATAAGCCAATTCAATTTGATATCGCAAAGGATGCACTACAAAAAACAAAAAAATGAAGAACATTATCTTGCCCCAGCTCGTCACCTAGGTGAATCTGTTCTTTCAATCACCACTGTTCTAAGGGAACACATATTGTAAGAGATTCTAGGCCCAAGCACATCCAGTTACATGCCACAATATGCTCTTTCCTTAAAGACTACGTTCGACTATATATTGTGATCATTTACAAATACCTTTATTAAGTTTCAAAAACTTGATGGAAAAGACGGATTTGAATCCACCATCCATGCATTTTCCGTACACCATGTAAACAACATCAACCTCTGTCAGTAATTGTGCATACCTCTAAAAAGTTATCTCAAAAAGAAACAATAAACAAAGAGTAACAATAAATAGTCATCCGAAAACTCCAAATCTGATCAAGCAAATTCAAGCTAAAAATGATATTATCAATCTGATATGCCCTTTCAAATGGTATTCATTAAGAAGGGATAGGTCCACCAATAACACATCCTAAACATTTATACTTACTTGAGCATGACATTTAGATCTGGAGATCTTATTCAAACATTTAGATCCCAATTCGAAAGGATTGGTATCTATTCCTGATCTTCTTAAACTCTTAGGAGTAAAATCTCTGTACCAGAATTAGGCAGAGAATTAGAATGGACATTAAGAATGAGTACCAATTTATTATTTACAGTTCTGTTCTGGGTTTTTGGGATGTTTATGTAGAATCTCGGTAAAGGAATTAGAATGGAGATTTGGGATGAGTACTGGTTATGGAACAAAGAGGATATCAACCGTTCTTCATTCTATTGGTTTGAACAAAACCAATCAAAAGTTTTCGTGCCAAACTAATGTTTCCACGAAAGAACACATCCCAGTCACCACATGGGTCGCGACTTTTCAAAATTTACCTTACCATTTGAAAAGCCAAAATTCAGAATCAGCATACAGAGAACAACAAAACCAGTTCCATCAACAGACTGAACTACCATAGATCCAATCATGTTGGCTAAAGTATTATCACTTAGTTCAATCTAGGACCCACGCAACCAGAAACTTAGAATAGTTCCCTGGTGAGGTGGAACATCAATTTAAGATTAGTTCTTTCCTGAAAGACCTTTTCTTAATTTCCCAACATGAATGGTGGCGTTCTCCATCATTGTTGTTCTCTAAAGTTAAAGACAGCTTGCATACGCCGTAGAACATCTACGACACCCCAATACGTATGCCTTTCCATTGTTTTTAACGAAGCCTTAAAATCAATAACAAAGATTATTAACAAAGATCAAATGTCTTAAGATTGTTGGATAATTATCTTCGTTACCGATTCTCTAATAATACAACTCGTGTATTATTCACCGATCCGTTACAACTCTTTGTAACACGGGTTTCACTTATGTATCAAATCTCGTAATACCAACAACAAAACAAGAAAAAAATGATAGAAAAGAGATGATCAATCACAAAACTTAGACAAACTTACTTGGATGTATTGAGGCGAGTAATCTCTTTGCTTAAGACATTTGATGCCATGTATAAAATGTTGTTACAGATTTAGCGGCATATGTCTCCAACATTTAACAATACCTCGATGTTTTTCGCAGCACTTCGATAACACCGAACAGCGAACGCGAATGGATGTAGCACAAACTCTTCTTTAACTCTTGAAGACACATGCAAACTCATAAATTTCTAGTACTAGTTTTATGACTCTAAAAAACACATGCTTGCAATGGAGAATGAGTGGAGTTTATATAGGTTTACAGGTGACTCTTGGAGAAGTCCTTTCATGAAGAGTCACAACCCTTAATGGAGAGTCACATCCCTTGAGATAAGACACTAATGTTGAAAAGACTCAAGTGAGTTGACACACCTATTCATATTTCTATTCAAAAATTCCAACAGTGATGATCATAGATTTAATTATCAACTTATCATTGGCTAAACCAAGCACACTTATGCATAAATCTGAACCAAGCACACTTATGCATAAATCTGGACAGTTGACGCCATCTCGGAACCCAAAGTATTGTCAGAGCATGGGAAAGATGTTGCACTACCAAAATGCCAAATTGCGTATGACAGCTTGCTAAAAAACCTTCAGTGGTTTCCTCTCACATTTTCAGAGTAACTCTAAGCATCCAATAAACTAGAACGAACATGACAAGAAACCAAACTCATTAGCTTGAACACTCAAAGAAAACCAAGCACCCTGCCCCAAGCCGTTGTAAACAATTCGACGACACTTTTTTAAAAATATAAACCAACTGTGATGTGGATTTTGACATGATTTGTTTGGGAGAAACAAATAAAAAAAAGCCTTTCAAAAAGAAGTGATTCTAATGGAGATTGCAATATTTCATGGGTAGGACGCTACCTTTGTACTAAATAATGATAAGCTCTTCAGCTTAAACTACCTAGTACTTAGGTGCACCCTAACCTAATCTTAGTATATCCACTAGAATCAAATTTCTTGAAAAATAATATATGAATGCTAACATGAATATAAACTAGAACGAAAAGCAGTAAGCTCTCGACATTTAAGGAGCATGATAGCTAGAACCTAATATTCCTCGATCTTTTAACTATCTAGTCTACATATGAAACAAACCCACGCAAAGGGGTTCAGTGTAGGACTGGTTGATTTTCATACATACATGGATACCCATATATTATGTCCCTTCATCTAAATCCATCAAAGAGGTTCGGGAAAGGAAAAGCAGTAGAAATATTTCTAATGGAGAAATAAATTGAATCAGAACTACTGGTACATCAGAAACTCAAAGCAGCCACCAAACAAAACAACTGCAATGTTGGATTTTGACAAGACTGTTTGGGAGAATCAAATAAAGAAAAAAAAAACTTTCAAAAAGAAGCGATTCTAATGGAGACTGTAATATTTCATGGGTAGGATGCTACTTTCATACTAAATAATAAGCTCTTCAGCTTGAACTACCTAGTACTTAAGTGCGCCCTAACCATGTAATCTTAAAATCTCCACAAGAATCAAATTTCTTGAAAAGTATATGAATGGTCTCGACATTGAACTAGCATGATAGCTAGAACAACATATTCCTCGATCTTTTTAGCTAGTCTACATATGAAACAAACCCATGCAAAAAAATAAAGAAAAACATGGAGAAAGTCGTATTTCACGTAGTAATGTATAAGTTTAAGGATGAAAGCTAAAGACGGAGTATATGGAGTTTCATATTTATAGATTTGACGGTGAAAACACATATAGCAGTTACTCAAGTTATGGAAACTCATATCTGAACTTGGTGATCAAGTAATCAAATTATGGGAACAATTACACGAACTTGGTGATCAAGTTAACACCGACTGAATAGAAGGGTGGTAACTGAAATTCCTAAAGCGGGATGAGCCAGTTTGAGCATCGAGATAGAATCCTGATTTGTGCAGGAAGGAATTGCGTTGGGTGGAGTATCCAAAGAAACGCAGCAACTATCACAGGACACTGCCCAAACTAGGAGATCTAATTAATGTTTCCCTACATAGGACCGTGGATCGGAAAGTATCATCTCCCGCAAGTACTGTAGATTTTTCTTATTTATCCACTGGACAAACTCTAAACTCTTTTGAACGCTTCTTCTCACGTCAACTCTCCTTGTATAGGAGGCTTATTCGATATTACACGAAGGGATGCGTATCCAAATTCCAAACCCAGTATTTCCATGGATTAGATTGCTGGAGATTATAATATCTCTTGGGTACACATTAAATAGTTAGCTCTTTAGCTTGAACTAAATAACACTCGTAAGATACGGATAGACCCTAACCATGTGATTTTAATATCTAAAGAATCAAATTTCTTGAAGAAACAAAATTTGGATCCTCCATTGATAATCGGTAAAGAATATTAGGTAAGGAGAAGCGAATACCGGGTATACCAAGGATTAAATTGGTTGAATGTGATACTTACTTGATAGCACCGAACCGATATACCGTGATCAAAGCTGATATCTCCCAATATTAACGAAAATATAAATAATATGAAAATAGAAGAAGATCGAGGCACTAAGTAGAGGGAGAAAACCGAGAAACTCTATTCATGTGCGTAGACTACAGTGTTTAAGCCTATATTTATATTCATCGAAAGACTTGGTGTCCAAAATACGGAAGCACTAAGGAGGATATTTTAGTAAATAAACTAGCTTGATTAATTTACAAGCCTATATAGGGAGGCAGTGGCTATCTGACTGTCGAAAATAGACTTCGGATACATGATTGTCATGCATCTTGAGAACTTATTAGGTCCTTCCATTGATTATTGAGGAAAAAAAATGATTCATGTGCTATGCACGTGCCCTCTGCTAGTTAGTTATTACTAAAAAGTACCAATGAGCTCTTGCTCCTATAGTCCTATTGTCAAACTACTTGGCACATCGATCACATAGCCATAGGAGAAAATCATCTCGTTTATTTTATGTAATAGCCTTGAAATTTAATCTTCATCATCTAAAGGCCAGCAGGATTATTACACCATCGATCCTGCATGCTCTCTCTACTGGGTACATCTTATATCTCCCAGCTGATGCAAACTGTCGTAGTAGTTGACTGCAAGTAGAGCAGTGGGTGTATTGCTTTATACACTCTATCATCTATGCTTCCTTCACACTTGAAACAAGTGTTCACCTTCTTTTACAAGCCACACCGCTCACGTCACTGGCTCGCTCCCTTGAGAGTCCTATGTATGAAACTTGAAATGCACGATGAACGTAGTCCCTCTTCTATATGAGTTTTTTTACGATCGATTACTATAGGAGCTATTGATTTAAGCTATTAACTTGTGGCTAATATGGTTTCTTTCTCAAAACTATTAATCGAAGTACAAGGAATGGCTTGGAAGAGTCACGCATTAGAAAAGGTGAATCTCATCCTCAGAATCACTACCGTCTTTTGTTTCCATTCTTAGATAATAAACTCAAAAGAAAATTTTCTGATCGATAATGTCGATGTTTGTAATTTCAGGTCCATATTGAGATACTTCTGAAAATAATTAAAGTTCAAAAATAACATCACGATATTGACAAGGCATTAATAGAACTTGAGAACCCGACGAAAGGCGTTATTGAACAATTCCGAAAACGTATAGCTGAGAAAGAAGAGGAAGTTCAGGGTCTTGAGGATCTTAATCGAGTTCTGATTGTCAAGGAGCGCTCCTACAACGAAGAGCTTCAGGAAGCTCGTAAAGTACTCATCAAGGTATAATGTAATATAGCTAGCAAGGGCTTAATTGCTTAGTTAAGTCTAAATTTATAATTGTTCTATTTCGAAAAAAAATCTAAGCTACTGAATGGTTTTGTAGGAATTGAGTTCAGAGGAGGTAACGGAACATACTGTAATTGGAGTGAAGAGAAATGCGAGAGCTTGATCGAAGACTGTGGTGTTTTTGGCAGAAGCGGATTCAGGATGTGAATTGGAATCCTTTTAAAGTCATCAGGGATGGTGACAAGTATAAGGTTATATAACTCATCACCAGTACTACTTTTAGATGTCATTTTGAATACGAATGAATCTTGCGTTGCAGGAAGTAATTGATGATCATTATGAGAGTGATGGAGGAAATGAATGAATACAATCCCAGCGGAAGGCAGATAGTGCAAGAGCTTTGGAATTTCAAAGAGGCAAGGAGAGACACTCTTAAAGAATCAATTTGTTGTCTGCTGAGCCTCGTAGCCAATAAGCAAAAAAATGGATTCTGATCACGAAGACAAGGAATGATTGTCATCCCATAATTTGTTTCGGCTAACCAAATATGAACTGGTATTGTAGGTTGTTTTGGTTGATAAAGAGAAAGTGCACACACTTAAGTATAAAGCAGGCAATTCTGGGGGCCACATGACATCGACATAGCTCGTATTTTGTTTTTATTTATTTATTTATGGTACCCTGGATGTGTCCAAGGGTCATGAAAAAAACTTTGCCCTAATCCTGAGTATGGTGCAACATTGCAAGCCTATATAGAAGCTTGAATGAGCATACTGTAATATGGTTTAGCTCATGAATCTAAGGTGGTTTCAGGTTTAACTCATAGATTGGTATGACAAAAAACTTCCAATAAAGTGATAAACTAAATAGTTCAGTAGAAGCCAACCTCCTCCCACAGAAGATTGGATTTACGGCTATGAAAGTCTTGAATAAGCATCTTCAATTTCTAATTACCAACTACTGCCTATAGTTTCAAGATTTTCCTTCGCTGAAACTAAATTTCATTACAGCTAGCAGCATCTGAGCATGCTTGGTTCAGTATGTACTATAATATCTACTCTTATATACATTGTCAAACAGTGTTGTAATATTGAAGAACTACAAAAATGTACTAATTCATGCAGATAGAATATTATTTGGATAATGCAAGTGTTAAAGCAGATTGAATGAGACAATAGGCATAGAGATGAGGCTGAGAGACTAAATGGCTAGACCGCAGACCTACTTAACTTGAAACGTTGCCAGATAGCGCTATACTGACTATATTGTTTCTTACAATGCACCAAAATGAATTCGGATAGTTTGCTAAAAGTCGAAGAACATTGCTTAAGATCTTGTCAATGAGATTCATGTTTACTATAAGAAAATAATATTGCAAAGACGCAACTAATGAAGCTGCATATGAGCTAAAATTCTCCTTAACTACTTGGGCAAAAACAACTGTTTTACTACTTGGGCCAAACATTGATGATTATGAACTTCACTTTCGGCATTGCTTTATAACATAAAATTTCCTTCCTCTATACCTATGAAGTGTGTACATCGCATGACCAGATAACTTACAGATATATCCAATCCTAGCTAATCTTCAGGAAAAACCATTCTCACACGAAACATGTACAATCCCAAGTAAGCAGAAGTGAAAAGTCATACACAAAGTACTCTGAAATGTATGCTAAATGTCATTCAAGGACAGACACATTACGTTCCTTTAACATAACTGATGTTAAGAGTTGTTTATAGTTTCTCAAATTAGTTGTAAAGATGGTGGAGGCTCGAACCAAAATATGCATGCTTACAAGAGTTAATTGCTGCCAACGCCAAGTAAGAAATGGACAGTTAAAGATTATCCCTAGAACATTTATTTCAAAACCTAGATTACATGATATGAGTTAATTGTCCTGGAACAAACTATATAAATAACAATGCCATGAGTTATCAAGTAGATGGGAGTGACTTGGGCAACATAACTGAGATTTAATCCAACTAAAACGAACTTCATACTTTGTCCCAATCCTATTTCTTAACCAGAAACATTGGGTTTTTGAGTGAGAAGCTAATGTCTAAATTATTTAAACTTGCAAACAATTTAAAACATCTCTAGATCAATGATAACCAATTTTCTGTAAATCTACCATTTCCTCTGCAAACCTACCATTTCAGCAGTTGGATCATGTCAATTGCACAAACTGTCAAAAATTGATACCAAATTCATGTTGAAGAGTACTCTCTCAGAACTGAATTAGTCTATCCCGAAACACCACTCTCTGTGCTTGAAGATCCCTGCAGAGAAAAACCAAAACATGAATATTGTTAATATTATGGGCTCAGACAAAGAAGATATCAAACAACACCATAATTTCACAGATCTTACCTAGAGGAGGCAGCTACATCGGATGTGTACTCTCACAAACAACTTAGATTTTAGAGGAGAAGTCATTATAACAATTGCAAGGATCTGGGACTCTTTATTTGATCATATAACCAAAACTACTTTCATCATAACTCGCCACCATCTGATTTTGGGAACCGCAACAAAAACTCCGGTTATTGGTTTTCCAGTCAGCGCCTCCTACTCACTCACACTGAGGTCTCTACTCTCACTTTGTGTGGAACTGAACTCTAGGGCTTCATTTATAGGGAATATACTCGATTTACTAAAATGTCCCTGGACTAACTCTAACTAACATAGTTGAGAGCAGCCCAGTGTGCAGGGCCTGTGCTTATAACTTCTGAAGCCTATACAGTCCCTGGGTGTGAACTGAGAACGACTTGACGGACCCACGCTTCGCTTTACAGGAAAACAGATCTTGATTACGAGGAAACATGAGTAGAAAAGTTGGTAATTCTAGTTGGGATGTGAACTGCACGAAATAGCAAAGGTTCAATAATCTGAAATAGCCTAGTAGGTCGTTACTTTTATCATTTTGAAATGTATAAATATTATGGAGTCATAGTGCAGTTATTTACTATCATCTTGAGGCCACAATGCGTGCATAGAGTATAAAGCGGAATATGCGAAACAACGCCATTGATGTTCAGGAAGCTGGAATGACTGTACCGCAATACGGTTTAGCGCAGGAATTTAAAGTGGTTTCATTAATGGACTTTTCTCCTGAGCTTTTAAGCTTACTGTATAGATTGGTAGGCTTGTACATTTACCAATTTGAGGCCCATCAAGTAGGGATTTCCATTCAATCTGCCTGGGGATCCAACCACTTTTTATGATTTTCCGCATGTTCTTTGTCCACTCTCTCTTTTATCTAGCCTCTTTCATCTTATTCTTCTTCGGGTGATAGTTTATTCTTGCGAACATCTTCCTCTAGTTGAACAATCATTCTCTTCTCAGTATCCGCCTTAGTGGGTTCAAACAAGGCATGGCAAGTTTTTATGATATTTTGATGGGTTATTTTGTTTTTGGTACTCAAGTTTTTTCCAACTTTTGAGTTTGGTCTAACATTTATCCAGCTTGGTATTTGGTACTTGGAAAAGACGTTGACCCTGGTTGACTTTGTTAAATATTGACTTTAGTTTAGTAATTATAAAAAAACACTAAATAAAAATTAATAATGAAATAAATTTACCACTGTACCCTTAACTTTACTAATATTTACATAATAATAATTTCCTTTCATTGTCTTCTTCTCTATATTCGATTAGAGAACCAAACTTCCCTTCACCATCTTATCAAGTGTCTAAATTCCCTCCCCTCTGTTCAGCTTTGATGAAACGAAATCCCCATCATATGTTCAGCTAATATTTCACGAAACGAAATCTCTATAATTGAAATACTACACATGAACTCTTCAATTATAAAAGATCAGACCACTATTAACATACATCAAATATTTCTTCCGGAAACTCATTCGGCCATTCCACCTGTTCCCTGTTCTTTTTGATTCAAAACTTGCTAAAACCCACACAAAGTCGACCCACGTTACCTGATTAACCAGCGGAAAACTCATTGGATCCATGGCTAACAATTTGATGCGGGGAAGAAATGGTCGTTCAGGCCTTTTATCAAACAATGTGTGTGCATGAAACTGATATAACAAAGAGTTAACCATTCCTCTTGTATGAGCTCTCCAATCTCTGCAATTTCAAATTAGAGACAAACCCACTGTCCAAGCATTCACAAAAAGTCAAAATACATTCTCAATCATGCATCATTCATTGTCAATCATATGGCAACAAACTCTTTCTTTCCCCGACTTTTCACTTGTACTATACCCAAAACTGTATACAGCTCAAACCAATAATTTCGTGTTCATCTCAGCTTCAATTTCATGACCACAAGAACCCAACTGTGACCTGGAAACTTCAATATCACTTCTTAATCGACTTTTCATTGAATTCTTTAACCCAAAATTCTTCACTGTCATTTAATTTTTCGAGTCATTCATACATCGAAAACCCTAAAACTATAAGAGCATCTCCACTCCCTTGTTGTAAAATCAAGATCATATCACAAAAACACCAAATACACCAAATTCATCTAAAACGTTTTTCTCTATATTAATATAAGTAAGGATACAATAGTAAAGTCAGTTAATAATTAATTTAAATTTATTACTATTTATGTAACAGAATTCAAGATATAACACAGTCAACGCGGGTCAACGTTTTTTCCAAGTACCAAACGTAAAGCTGGACAAATGTTAGAAACTCAAAAGTTGGACAAAACCTGAGTACCAAAAACAAAATAACCCTATTTTGATATGATATGTACATAGGAAATTTTGTGCATCCGGGAAGACATCGGATATTGCTTTCATTAATGCGTCATCTTGATCGGTTATGATGACCCTAGGAAGTTGATTTTTCGGGAATAATAATTTCAATTGTCGTAATGCCCAATGATAATTATAGTCCCTCTCGGTTTCCATTAAACACCGAGCCAATGTGAATGATACCTTGTCTGATGTTTGCCCCACGATGTTGAACAACGACATATTATATTTGTTTGTCTTCTAGGTGCAATATATCAAAAGAACACCACAACATGTATGAGCCAATTGTGAAAGCAAAGGATGCCAGATGAATATTTGAAGGGGCTTGTTGTCTGGCCCTCTTTTAATGATACGCGTGTAGTTGTGATCCCAAACTATCTTCTTAAATTCTTGCATAACGGTCCTTCCTTCCCATTGCACCCTCTTAATACTTGTTTGTTCGCTATAAATTGTACTTAGAGAAGACACGTTCGTCCGATCCTTTTCCTTGAATCCTCTGAGAATTTGTCTCGGTTTGATAAGTGCTTTGGTCAATCTTTTTACATCCTCCATTTCATGAGGTTTTAGCTTCGCAACTAAGGAGTGACCAACAAAATCTTTCGGATCCCGGTGGTTATGACGGCCGAACCAAACCGCACAATCCCATTCATTTTTCTTGTCATTTAGATGGAATACAAGCTTAAAGGGGCAATTATACTTCCTCGTACGAGTCTTGTATACCCTATTAGTATTCTTTGGATATACATAATCCTTTCTCTTGTGGATATTCTTCTTCTTGTATTCCCCATTCTTCTTCTTGTATTCCATACTTCTTTCGCAAACCATCTCAAAACGACTCTTTGAACCTTGGGTATTCCTCACCAACACATACATGTTCTTAAGATCCGTCTCTTTATCCCAAGCGATTGCTTTCTTTGGATCTTTTATTCCCTACATAAGGACAACAATGGGAGATTATAAGGTTCATTACAAGCAATCAATTAGTAAAGTTCAAGATACTAGGTGAAAAAATATGCTTTGATAACATACCAGAGGCATTTTATAGTATTCCGACGTATCCCGACCAAGCAACTTTGCATTTGTTGGATCAATATGTCACCACCTAAGGATTGAATGAAAATAAAATAAATTAGTTCCAAAAAAATTAAAACACTATGTCGGAAACAGGTTCTAGCATGCTCGACCAATCTACCGGCATGGTCGAACTGAACCGAAACTTAAGAAAAATTGTAAAACGTTTCCGTCATGCAAATTTCATTTGAAAGCAACGCCGGAACCACAAGTGTCGGCATTCTCGTTATCTATGGTTTTAAGCTCGTACCTGTTTCCGGTGTAACCCATAATTAATATAGCATGCCGGTATTTAGTTTTGGAAAACACTCCTTCCCTATGTTTTTTTCTAAGGTACCGGCATAGTAACGTTATAATTGAACAAAGGCGGTGGCCTGGTGCCGACATTGTCGTTATCTACGGTTCTATGCTGATATATGGTCCCGGCGTGGTAGTTAATTTATTTTCGGTGCCGGTATTTAGATTTGGAAGGCACTGCTTCCTGTATGTTTTTCATGCAGTACCGGCATGGTAACCTTTGAATACAACCATGCCGGTAGTATATTCCGTAGAATATTCCTTGATAGGTAAAAAGTAACTTTTGTACCGGCATAGTTTTTTGGTTGAATACTATGACGGATTGATATTCAAAATGGGGGATATCGGGATGTTGGCATTGCCGTAGTATGAATACCATGCCGGTATGGGGACTTCCAGCATCGTATTCATACCACTACTATGCCGGCATCGAGCTTTTTCAGCTGAAAAAATTGGGTGGTTCAAAGAAAAAAAATCAAAATTTCAACCTCTTAGCAGTTTTACCTGTGTGTTGGGGATGCTTGTATGTTGTGCAAGTTTACTTTCTTGTGTAGGTTCTTCATAAAACTCTCCATGCTCGTAAAAATCATCATTCAAGGGTGTTGGCTCAACAAAGAGTTGCAATTGTGTGTTGTTATCATTAACTGAAGATTCAAGATATTATCCTTGTTGTAGTTGAGCTAAAAATACAAGGATTATATCTTTACTGAATTTTATGTTATCATTTTTATACACACATCATGTACCTATAAACAAGCTTATAGACAAATACAATTTTGTGCTTCTGTTTTACTTGAGATTGCACTTTTTGTAGAAATTCATTTTTTGATTCAAAACAAAGTGGTTATTGATGGTTTAATTAGGTTTGTTATTAAGAAAGATTTGCTCCCATTTATGAAATTCAACAATTAGTGAATAAGAAGATGATGGAAAAATGGTTGCGCTTAATCTTACTGTCTATATCTATTCTTCATCTTTTATTAGAGGCGGCGAACGACGCTTAATATTACTGTCTATAAGCATATATTGTATTGTTGATGATCGATTAAAGACGCGGTAATTGGGTTTCCTATATGGAGATATTGTGTGTGGTGGAGCTGTAGTTTCTTATTCTATTTTGAAAAGAAGCTATCGAAGATGAGGTCGACACAATTTTTGGCATATGCACCTTGGGCATATGATTAAATAAGGGTTTGTTTGAATGTGTTGAGTGTGAAACCTACTTGAAGAGCATTGAATTTCTGCAAGATTTTGTTGTTTACACAACAATGTAGGACCAGAGCTTTTCGTATCGTTGAACACCATAAATATGGTATGTTTTGAATCATCCATTCGGATGTTTGAAGACACCTCTTTGATTTACTGTTTTTTTAATAGAGGATCTAGGTGGTTTGTTACCTTTATTTTTGGATGATATTTGGCGGAGATTTAAGGTGTTTACATTTTGAAGTCATCAAGTTGAAGAAGTGCAAGACCGTGGTGAAAAAAAAAGATTGGTCATATGGATATGTTCCGTTTTTGAGGTGAAAACTCGGTTGCAAGGAACAAGGTACCATTGTAGCACTTCACAATTTTAACGTACAATACTACATGTGAAGAATATAGTTAAACAAAGAAATCGCAAGCTATTCGAAGAATGCGGTATGTGAATTGAATTGAATTGAATTTCTTTTTTCATAAGAAAAAGCATTGGAAAACAGGAAAGAAGTTTCAAGTTCAGACGTGAATGTTGGAACATGAAGATCTAATGTTGATGAAGAATATGTGGAAGTTCTCGAGTGTTTGAATGTTTGTGTATCATGTGCATCCTCTAGGGAATGGTTTCTGACTTTTAGGAGTTGGAGTTTGAAGTTGAAGATATTAAGAATTCGTTTGAAGTACTTAGGTGCAACTCGGGAAGTTTGAAGTTGTTCGGTGTGTACCGTAGTTTGAATAAGAATCTGAAATCATTATATCCATTTAACTCCGTGGGGTTTAAAGTTGTTCAGACGGTGGAGTATTGAAGAAGTAGAAGTATTAGATAGTGTGCTAATACATTTGAAGACTAAATCATGCAGTAATGAAAAGATTGAAGAATGGAAATCTGTATTGCTGAATATGAAAGTAGAAGTATGAGATAGTGTGCTAATAAATTTGAAGACTAAACCATGCAGCTAAGGCATGAAGTTGAAGAACGTATAATCACGTAGTTTTGAATTTTGTGAACATTGTATGAAAGTTGAGAAACAATCAATCTTAGATTTGGAGTTGAAAGTTCTAGTTTTATGAAGATATGAAAATAACATGAATATGACCACATATGGAATACCGTAATGTGTTCACACAGATGTTTGGGAACTTACTTTGTAAGCTATGAATTATTTCATCTTTGAAGAAAATTTCGTAGGTATGGGGGTAAATCATACATTTGCGTGTGATGAAATATTGAACTCCGCATTGAAAGAAGAAGTGTTGGAATTTGAAGAAGTGGGATGGAGGAAGAACTCAAATTTGACAAGTGAAGTGGTGAGTTGAAGTCAAAGACTATATCCAACAAGTTGAAGTAAATGTGAAAAGAATTGAATCTTGCAAGTTTGAAGGATTTGTGCATGTGAAAATCTATGAACTAAATCAATGACTTACGTTTGCAGCATCTTTAGATGCATTAGTATGTTGGTGTTTTCTCTAAGACACAGTTGCAGCCTTGTTATGGGATTGAATTTGTGAAGCATATGTTGAAGCACATTTCATCTTTAAAAGGGATTTGAAACACCATATGGTGTGTTGGTGTCAGTTGACACATTTGAACCTTACACAAGGATTTTGGAAGTTGTACCAGTGAAACATCTTAGGATGATTGAAATATGAAATCTCTTTTTCTCATTCTTTGTGATTCCACAATAACTTCTTCTACTACCATATAGTTAAGTTATTATGAGGTGATTGATATTTCTAGGTTGTTCTACGGGAATATAAGACCGTATTATCAATTGGTTCCAGTTCACCTTGATTTATCAAAAGACGGAACAAAAAACTTCTAGGGATTTCTGTGGGAGAAAGATTTATCTATCAGAATAAACATTTCTGTGGGAGACAGATTTGTTTATAATCTTCGACTTTGGGTCATAGCAACTCTTGGTTGTGGGTGAGATCAGCTAAGGAAATCAAGTGCGTAGCTGGGATTCAGAGGCGTAAGGAAAGCGATTGTACCTTAATCGGTGTGAGACTTGGTTAGATCTCAACTTCCAGTCCGAAGTTAACTTGTAGTATTCTAGTGTCTATAACGACTTAATACAATTTGGTGTTCAAATCTGGACTTGGTCCCGAGGTTTTCTGCATTTGCAGTTTCCTCGTTAAAAAAACTTTTGGTGAGTGTGTTATTTCTTTTCCGCATTATATTTTTTATGTAATTGAAATATCACAGGTTGTGTGTAGTTCACTCAATTGGTAAATCCAACCTTCGGTTGTTGATTGAAATTGATTGACACTTGAACATTGGTATCTGGTACAGTTCAAGTTATATCAATCAGACTCACATATCTCTATATGTTAGATTGAAGATTGTATTGAGAAATTGAGATATAACTCTTGGATGTATTTCCTTGATTGAGTCTGATTGTCTAGTTGTTCTCTTGTAATTATATTAGAGTTAGTCCATACAGATTCCCGATCGAAATATTGGGTGTGGTTGTTAGATCCCCCGTTTTTTCACTAGTTATACCGTAATACAGACATTTCATCAAATATCTGAAGTACGAGAGAATACAACATGGAAAAAGAAATGGGAAACTCGCGCAGTCTTCCTAGTCGTTTGGTTGATTTCACACCCAACGTTTAAAAGTGCTGGGAATGATTTCTTTTCTTTAACAACAAATCCAATTGGTTTCTAAAACTCCAATATAAGATATCAATTTACATACTACAGTACTCAGAGCACTGATGATCACTATCCCTGAAGATCAGAAGAATTCTGCTACATTTATTGTTTTTGGTTCAGAATTTAACTTGATGGGTACTGTTGTACGACAATAGAGGATGGTTCAGATTGTTTTTGGTCGACCGAAACTTACGTGGGATGAGTCGGTGAAGAAGAACTTGAAGAACTGGAACCTAACAGAGGATGATGCACTGGACAGACAGAAGTGGAGAGAAGCGATTCACGTGGAAGAGGTAGGATTTATATTTCCAGTTTGAGTTAGCCCGTGTATGTTCGCGCACAACGTGTCCATTGGGAATGACTTGTCTCGGGATCTTGTGTTCCTCATGTCACCACTGACATGAGTTGCTAGTTTTTCCTAAGACGGTTGTTGCTCGATGGACAATACGTGTTGGCGTATGAGTGGTGTTTGGTTTTTGGTGCTGGTTGGCCCCCGTTTAACGCGACGACAACAAGCCCAACTACCTCTTCAGATTTTTCCCCGGTCATCCGAGGGGAAGAATAGTTTGGTCCCATGTGCTTAGCTGTCGAAAAGTTATCGAATATTGTCTCTTATAATAGTGAACATGTGAAAACATTATAGGATATGTGAAAGGAGGGACTCTCTCTTGTTGTTATGCAAGGCACATGATCGTGAAATGGGGTACTCCTCCCTGTAGCCCTGCTTGCTCTTGGCAAGGATAAAGTGGACATTCTATTTTAACAGTCACGAATGCGTAAACCCTACTAAAATGGTGTGACCGCTCCCTGCTCCACCCGCGACACAGAAGGTGCCAAAGACTTACTACTGTCTCCGACAGGTTGCCCAGGAAGGTGAGCTGGTGTAGAAACTTAACCATATCCTGGAGATAAGATCGTTATGCGGTTTATCTCTGCCCAACCTGGTACGTGATACTGGAAAATGGGCTTTGGATATTGGATTGGGTACTGTTGTACGAGATCAAATCTTAAAGAGCATCGAATTATTATGCGTATAATGGTGCATACTTCTGAAAATTTGGTCCAATTGAATCCAATAATGGGTGATGCTATTAGACACCCCAATCTTTCTACTATTATTCAACATTTCTTCAAAAGTTGAATATTCTATGGTTAGATACCCATCTCAAGTTAGATTTCATTCAGCGAAGTTTTGTAAAACATGTTCTTCAATTGAGGGGAGCTTGAACACCATCTTGTGTCGATGTTCCTATTCCTGATAGGAGGTAATCCAAAAAAGAAATTTTTCGAGAAAAAAATGGATAAATTTTTTAGCATTTCTTTGCATTAGATCAAATGGAAGAAGATAAAACAGATGATAAATAAACTGGCAATGTTAGTCAATTGATAGTTAGGGTGCTTGGTAAATAAAAAAAGTCAACGAATGATTATCTAACGGTCTTTGGTTAGTCTACGACCCTAACACATTAACGACATGTTATACGACCCGTACCCTAATTTGACTATAAAGTAACGACCCTTTTACAAAATATCTCTTGTATACTTAAACTGTCAATGTTAGTCAATTGACAGTTAGGGTGCTTGGTAAATAAAAAAAGTCAACGAATGATTATATAACGGTCTTTGGTTAGTCTATGACCCTAACGCATTAACGACATGTTCTACGGCCCATACCCTAATTTGACTATAAAGTAACGACCATTTTAAAAAATATCTCTTGTATTTAATCTTTAGAACTCATTTGCACCCAACTAGGTTTGTATCCAGAGAAGAATCAACAAGTGTCCAACAGAATTTACAGATACCAACAGAATTTAGAGCACCATGTTCATTGTGCATAAAGCTCAACCACTTTACAGATTTAATTGCTTGCTTGTAGGAAATAGGTGGACACTCATCAATGTTAGTCGTTAGAGCCTTAGATAGGGAATCTTGTATAACAAAAGGATTAGTACCAGAAACTCCATCAACAAATGCCTCCCTTGGAGGTTCTTGAATTTATCCATCAACATATCTAAAAAGATCTGTGGAGATCAAGATCGCTACTCTAGCTGATCTCTCCACAACGAGTAATTTTGACCATCAAGTTTTGTTAAAAAAAATTTAGGAATATTCTTGAAAGGTAAAGAAAAAATCAGAGAACAATCGCGTTGAGCAACAAAAGGATTTGAAGTTGATCCCTATGGATTTTATGTAAAATTATTGTGTGCCATGTTTTTGTTAGTGTCCATTGAAGATTGAAGTCAAGAAATGAAGAAATGTTTAATTGATGTTAAATATTGAATTGGTAGGATCAATCAAGAATATGATACCATATAAAGAATATGGAACAGACTGATGAAGAAAATGTTTTTGAGAAAAAATAAAAATGGATTGATTAACCGGAATAAATGATATCCAGACAATATTAACACATCAAGAGAAACATAAAATGACAGGATTGTTGGAACATCAGTAATGGACTAACTATGTCAATGCCAAGTCATAGCGGAATGACCTTGACTGGCTACTTATTTCGGACAATTACTATGGGCCCAACTATAATTATTTATTCTCTCTATCGGGAATGATAGGCGGCGGCCGTTTATAAGAGGCCATTCTTTTTGAAGACAGTTTGGGATACACAAAAATTTGGAGGCATATAATATGATTACCCTAACTAGTATGGGTTTAATAGGATGTGTAAGGCTAGTTAAATTACTTAGATGACCTTGATTAAATAATTTATTTACTCTTCTAAATTATTTTTTATTATTAATTTTAATTCTCGATTTTTTAAAATTTCTTTGTTTTCTTAACAAAGATTTAAATTCTTTTTAATAAATAAATTGTTATGCACTGAAAAAAATCAAATAATAATATACCAAGAATGGGGGAATTGAAAAGAAGCAGCTTTTGAATCAAGTGCTCATTCTTTAATCTGACCTGGAGGCGAAGGATCTTGAGCTTTGAAAAATTTACTGATTCCGGAAGTTCTAAGATATACCACTTATTTATCTCCAATAAAGTCAACGACTCGCAAGTAAAAAGCCTTGGAGGAAACATTATACCTTTTAAATCTACAAGAGCAAGCTCTTCAACTTTATGTCGCAACACAGTGGAAATCCATTCATTAACTCGTGATGTATCAGAATCAATATGTAAATAGAGCCGGAATTTTTTTATAGACGGTGAATGAACATCTTGATGATCAGACAACACTCTATCCACAAATCTCATAAAACTATCGTCCTTTGGTTTATAATTACAAGTATAACGAGCCGACAATGGTTGATTTCGTAAATCAATAGTGGGAGTGGATGTCCATAAATACCCCTAATTTGTAGATAAAACACTTGTAGAAATTAGGATATCAAGAACAAAAAAATCTATTAAATTACCTCACTTGATTTATTAAATTCTTAAACCCTAAAAGTAAATTTAAAATTCGGATATCAAGAAAAAAAAAATCTATTAAATTACCTCACTTGATCGGAGTCTAAGGATAGATAAGATTTCAGCTAAATTGAAGAACCAAACAACTACAAAAAAAAAAAAAAATTGGCGTATCTGGATGGAGAGTCCCGGGGATATAGGAACTCAACACCGGAATTACAAATTTTAATATGCTAAGATTTGCACAGATTTGGGCTTGGACCTTCTTTAGGATACGGCCGTACAGGTAGACGTTATTTTATTTTATTTTTGTCTAAGCAGCTACGATAGATACTTGGAGGACTCATGGTGCAGATTCGAGAACATGGTCCCATGTTTCATGTTTGAGTCACTTAGCCATCTTTGGCTGACATAAGAGATTTTTGGTCACATTGATTATCTTTAGATAATGATACAACCATTGGCATTCTGTCGGAATAAATCTGGGTCTACATGTTGGAAATACTTTGTATTATAATGGAAATTATTTATATTTCGGTACACGGGGGATTATTTGATCATAAGACAGAGCATAAGATATACATCCGATTTTAGGTCACGATATTAGGTTTTGGTTAATATTTTTTTCCCTTTATCATTGGGATTGATTTTTTGTACTGGGGTGATAATTTTCTAGATTCCGGTATAGGTTTCAGGTTTAGTGTTATCGTGCTTATTTTTAAGTCATGTGACAATTTTTCGTTTTAATCACTAATCATTGGCCATGAGGCAGATTTTGGTTCGGTAAACACTTTGAATCATAATGTAAGTTTTCAGATCACGGTTTATATTACCATCATGAGACATATTAATCGTGTAAAAAATTTGGACCATAATGCATATTTTAGGTTTCAGAACTTATTTTATGACAAGAATGCTACTAAGAGTTACTAAAATCTATGAATGCTCGTCATTGGATACAGGGGAAATATAATTCTTGTGAAATTTAATAATCTCATTAGCAACTTGTATTATGAGTTGTGGAACAAATTAATTAGCTCTCTGGGGAGACATTAGGTCACTTTAGTTACGGAAAATTTCCTTTCCGAAAAATTATGTGCTATGTCCAATTATGACGAGATTTTTTTTTTTTTGAAGAAAATTATAATGAGATGCTTTAAACGATTTCAACTACTGGAAAATTTCCTTCTAAAGAAATTACTTTTCCTCTTGACTCTTGTCCAAGTTATCAACCACATAACAAATGGTAAACAAAATTTGATGCAAACTACGTATCTGTAGCTGAGCCGCGGAAGACCTATCTTTAAGAACTTAAATAAATGTGTGCTAGGAGGATACCAATTTGACGTAATGATCAATACTTCTTTATAGAATAAAGGAGAAACTTTCAATCCCATGTGTCGCTATAAGATTTTATTTTATTTATTTTATTTTATTTTTGTATAAGAAAAAGAGTAGTATGCTCGAAAGTAGAAACTCATCATTTACAACTAAGGTCTGCATAGTTGCCTCCAGCATAATGCATAAACCTTTGTGATCCATATCTGTTGGTAGCGTTGTCAATATCGTTACTACTTATAGAATGAAGATAATTACGTAAAGTTTGGACCTTTCCAATTAAAATTATCTAAGTTACTAGAATTGGAATTCAAACTAGCCAAATTGATTGTCGTAGGATTTTGATCTTTAATGATTTTGATCGGCTTTCCCCGAACAAAAGAGATTGCTTCAAACTTTCCATCTTTCATCTTTCCCAGGTTTCCGTGAACTTCTGACTTGCATTGATCTTCTAGCTTCTTTAGAGTTGCATCGCTTCTTGTTGGAAATCGATGTTTTTGTTCTTTGCAACTCTTTGGACCATCCCACTGCTAGGTAAACTCCTCTTTTGGCTATGTTATCTCCAGAAATGTATTCTTTGATTCTTCTTGATCCCTCACAGATTCTTGCATAATACATGGCAATGAAAGCATAGTTAGTACAAGAAGAGGAATCAACATGTCCTTCCATAATAGAATAAGTCGTGGAACTTATGCTGATAGTGATACCAAAGAGTAGACCGTCAAGGTCGAGCAGAGGTCTACAGGCTAAGGGACTTTCTCATGGTAAGAGTGTTATATGATCGACTATAAAGCTCTTAATCAAACCTTTATCTGATGCAAGGTTACTGTTGATGTTGAACAGGGAAAAACAAGAAACCAGCCAACATTTTATGAAGTAGATTGCAAGTTTTAGTTTTTTCAGTGAAAGATATAAGATATGAGCATCAATTGCATCTATTTTTTGATTCAAATGTAATTAAAATTTATGAAATTGCAAACATATCATTGGTAGGGAATGTATCAACATGGTTACATGTTTTTTCCAAATTACTTACATGGCATGGACAATGCTATATATTAATGTGTCTTGCATGTTTCCTTGGTTGGAGGATTCTTCACAAGTTCATACACTAGATGACTTCTTTCACAATGGGGTCCAACCAAAAATGATAAAGCTATTCTGCGAACGGATGATTTTGGTGATAATTCTTGCTTAACATCAATTACTGAAGCATATAAACCAAAATAGCGTGGAGATTTTTCATATATTAGTCACACTCGAATATTTCCAATGATTTAATAGGAAGAAATGAATTTACCAAGCTCACTTTATTTTGACATGTGTGTTGGTTATATGTTCTCTTGATATATTGGAAGACTTGGTTGTTTGTTTTGCAATAATAGTTACCATAACTTGAAATATAATTTACAAATATAGAACTCTGATAATTAGGAGTGCAGTTAAGACTTGGTGGTCATTATGCTGAGGTTTTTTTCCGTTCAAGTTCATATGCCATATGGTGCGGTTGATAAAAATATTTACTCGGCCAACTGACAGTACTAGCTAATACCGTGTTTGGGATTCACAGACTTGATAAGGTCTTAGGGTTTATCAAGATGACCACACACACTATATAAATACTTGGGAATATCTATTCTCTTTCTCATCCAACAATAAAAATACCTTGTCGTCTTCTCCATTTACTATATATTTTTTGCCGCCTATTTCTTTTTCTCTGTAGATCTACTATTTTGTTTCTTTTTATGGGTTTTTGATATTTATGTAAGAGTCTTTGTTGTTGAGGTTATGTTCACTAGTTATGACCAATTGGATGTAGTGTGAATTTATGATTTAAAGGTTTTATCAAAGTTATGTATTGTTGTAGTATTAGTGTTTGGATTCTTCATTCCATGTGTTTGATAGAATGTCTGAATCAGTTACATATATGTAAGGCACATGTAAAATGTATAATTTAATTTATATCCCAAATAAAAGGAAGCATGTTTACTTTTTTAATTCTGTTTATGGTGCTGAGTTATCCCATTGTTTAAGAATTAATTTATAATAAGTATATTTGTGATCTTAATAGGATTACAAAAAGAAATTTTCCCTTTTATTGTTTTAGGATTACAAAAAGAACGACATAAATAAAACCAAGTAAAGAAGTGTCGGATGAGATAGAAAAAGATACAATGGAAAAGAGTGATGGGGATGAATATGATGAGAATGAGGATAATTATGAAGCAAAAAGTGATGATGAGATTGGTGATAAGGATAATAAAAATATCAATAGTTATGAGTATGAAAACGAAAATGGTGATAAACATGATGAAGAGAATAGTAACAAGGATGCTGATATAAAGTATAAAAGAAAAATAACGGTCGAAGCAAGTGACATCCCTGGACAACCAATTGGTCCACATCTTTTATGTTATTATAAAGACCACATTGCAAGACTAGCATGGGAAATCTCGGTATGCTAAATTACATATATTTTTTTATATTTATGGTGTAAGCGTTAGTTATTTTATTGTTAATAATTTGTTCTTTTGTTTGGTTAAATCCAAGGGAAAACCCGAAACTGTTGCTTAAACTCCACCAATACCAAGACTTGATAAAAATAATTATGCTAATTGATAAAGAATATGTCAAAGTTGGAGAGCATGTGAAAAACAACGTTTCTATCATTAATCAAGTATACTCTTGATAAGATTGGTCGCACTCTTATCAACCAATTTTCTGACCGTTGGTATAGACTAAATGTGTCATCTACCTTGAAATGAATCCAATAATTGAGGATATTGAGCACGTCAATGGATTACTTTCTAAAGGAGAAGAAGTTTGTACAATATATGCAAATAAAACTATGAATTGAATTATGTAGAGTGAATCTGCACAGACCGTGTGTGGAAACCACACCACAACCGCATCTAACTTTTCTCTCACAGATTTTTTGACGTGGTCCCTCTGGGCCCGCAGAGGACAGCGGGGGGTTCAGCTTGTGTGAGAGCTTTTCAGACGGTTTTTTTGACGGTTCATACATCTTTCCTGATTTATGTATGATTTGATCAAAACAACTCTTGGAGAAATTGAGGAACAAATTAGGAAAGAAGGAGCATTATGCCGAACCCCAAAACAAGATATTAAAGAAAAAAATTCCTATCATCAGATGATAAAAACACTGTTCGGAGAGTTAACAGAGAGTTAACCATTCTTTTTGTATGAGTTCTCCAATCTCTGCAATTTCAAATTAGAGACAAACCCACTGTCCGAGCATTCAAAAAAACTCAAAATACATTCTCAATCATGCATCATTCATTGTCAATCATATGGCAACAAACTCTTTCTTTCCTTGACTTTTCACTTGTACTATACCCAAAACTGTATACAACTCAAACAAATAATTTCGTGTCCATCTCAGCTTCAATTTCATGACCACAAGAACCCAAGCTGACCTGGAAACTTCAATATGACTTCGCAATTGATTTCTCATTGAATTCTTTAACCCAAAATTCTTCACTGTCATTTAATTTTTCGAGTCATTCATACATCGAAAACCCTAATATCATAAGAGCATCTCCACTCCCTTGTTGTAAAATCAGAATCAATTCACAAAAACACCAAATACACCAAATTCATCTAAAAAGTTTTTCTTTATATTAATATAAGTAAGGATACAATAGTAAATTCAGTTAATAATTAATTTATATTTAAATTTATTACTAATTATGTAACAGAAGTCAAGATATAACACAATCAACGAGGGTCAACTTTTTTTCCAAGTACCAAACGCAAAGCTGGACAAATGTTGGAAACTCAAAAGTTGGACAAAATATGAGGACCAAAAACAAAATAACCCTATTTTCATATAATATGTACATAGGAAATTTTGTGTATCCGGGAAGACATCGGATATTGCTTTCATTAGTGCGTCATCTTGATAGGTTATGATGACCCTAGGAAGTTGATTTTACGGGAATAATAATTTCAATTGTCGTAATGCCCAATGATAATAATAGTCCCTCTAACCGAGCCAATGTGAATGATACCTTGTCCGATGTTTGCCCCACGATATTGAACAACGACATATTGTATTTGTTTGTCTTGTAGGTGCAATCCATCAAAAGAACACCACAACATGTATGAGCCAATTGTGAAAGCAAAGGATGCCAGGTGAATATTTGAATTGGCTTCTTGTCCGGCCCTGTTTTAATGATACGCGTGTAGTTGTGATCCCAAACTATCTTCTCAAATTCTTGCATAACGGTCCTCCCTTCTCATTCCACCCTCTTAATACTTGCTTGTGCGCTATAAATTGTACTTAGAGAAGACACGTTCGTCCGATCCTTTTCCTTGAAGCCTTTGGATATACATAATCCTTTCTCTTGTGGCTATTCTTATTATTGTATTCCCCATTCTTCTTCTTGTATTCCCCGCTTCTTTCGCAAACCATCTCAAAACGGCTTTTTGAACCTTGGGTCTTCCTCACCAACACCCAGATGTTCTTAAGAGCCGTCTCTTTAGTCCAAGCGATTGCTTCCTTTGGATCTTTTATTCCCTACATAAGGACAACAATGGGAGATTAGAAGGTTCATCACAAGCAATCAATTAGTAAAGTTCAAGATAATAGGTGAAAAGTATTTTTGGTAACATACCGGAGGCATTTTATAGTATTCCCACGTATCTCGACCAAGCGACTTTGCATTTGTTGGATCAATATATGTCACCACCTAAGGATCGAATGAAAATAAAATAAATTAGTTCAAAAAAAAATTGAAACACTGTGTCGGAAACAGGTTCCGGCATGATCGACCAATCTACCGGCATGGTCGAACTGAACCGAAACTTAAGACAAAATTGTAAACTGTTTCTGGCATGAAAATTTCATTTGAAATCAACGCCGGAACCACAAGTGTCGGCATTCTCGTTATCTATGGTTTTAATCCGGTACCTGTTTCTGGCGTAACCCAAAATTAATATACCATGCCGGCATTTAGTTTTGGAAAACACTCCTTCCCTAAGTTTTTTTCTAAGGTACCGGCATAGTAACGTTATAATTGAACAAAGGCTGTGGCCCGGTGCCGGCATTGTCGTTATCTATGGTTCTACGCCGATATATGGTCCCGGCATGGTAGTTAATTTATTTTCTGTGTCGATATTAGATTATGAAGGCACTGCTTCCTGTATGTTTTTCATGTAGTACCGCCATGGTAACCTTTGAATACGATGTCGGATTGATATTCAAAATGGGGGATATCGGGATGTCGTCATGGCCGTAGTATGAATACCATGCCGGTTTGGGGACTTCCGACATTGTATTCATACCCCTATTATGCCGGCACCGAGCTTTTTCAGCTGAAAAAATGGGTGGTTCAAAGAAAAAAAATCAAAATTTCAACCTCATAGCAGTTTTACCTGTGTGTAGGGATGCTTGTATGTTGTGCAAGTTTACTTTCTTGTGTAGGTTCTTCATAAAACTCTCCATGCTCGTAAAAATCATCATTCAAGGGTGTTGGCTCAACAAATAGTTTCAATTGTGAGTTGTTATCATTAGCTGAAGATTCAAGATATAATCCTTGTTGTAGTTGAGCTAAAGATTCAAGGATTATATCTTTACTGAATTTTATGTTACAATTTTTATACACACATCATCTACCTATAAACAAGCTTATAGACAAATATAATTTTGTGCTTCTGTTTTACTTGAGATTGCATTTTTTTGTAGAAATTCATTTTTTGATTCAAAACAAAGTGGGTATTGATGGTTAAATTAGGTTTTTTATTAAGAAAAATTTGCTCCCGTTTATGAAATTCATCCATTAGTGAATAAGAAGATGATGGAAAAATGATTGCGCGTAATCTTACTGTCTATATTTATTCTTCAGCTTTTATTAGAGGCGGCGAACGACGCTTAATCTTAATATCTATAAGCATATATTGTATTGTTGATGATCGGTTAAAGACACGGTAATTGGTTTTCCTATATGGAGATATTGTGTGTGGTGGATCTGTAGTTTGTTATTCTGTTATGAAGACAATCGATCGAAGATGAGGTCTACACAATTTTTGGCATATGCACCTTGGGCATATGATTAAAGAAGGGTTTGTTTGAATGTGTTGAGTATGAAACTTACTTGAAGAAGATTGAATTTCTGCAAGCTTTTGTTGTTTACACAACAATGTAGGAGCAGAGCTTTTCATACCGTTGAACACCGCAAATATGGTACGTTTTGAATCATCCATTCGGATATTTGAAGGCACCTCTTTGATTTACTGTTTTTTTAAAAGAGGATCTAGGTGGTTTGTTACCTTTATTTATGGATGATATTTGGCGGAGAATTAAGGTGTTTTTGGATGATAAAGAAGTGCAATACCGTGGTGAAAAAAACAGATTGGTCAAATGGATATGTTCCTTTTTTGAGGTTAAAACTCGGTTGCAAGGGCAAGTGAAGTGGTGAGTTGAAGTCAAAGACTATATCCAACAAGTTGAAGTAAATGTGCAAAGAATTGAATCTTGCAGGTTTGAAGAATATGTGCATGTGAAAATCTATGAAGTTGAAGACGCGTCAAGAATTCATAGATAACTGGAATTGATGAGAAATCATCAGAGTTACGAAATAATTGGTGATGTTTAGGATTGGACATCTTGAACTAAATCAATGACTTACGTTTGCATCATCTTTAGATGCATTATTATGTTGGTGTTTTTTCTAAAACTCGGTTGCATCCCTGTTATGGGATTGAATTTGTGAAGCACATGTTGAAGCACATTGCATCTTTAAAAGGGATTTGAAACACCATACATTGTGTTGGTGACAGTTAACACATTTGAACCTTACACAAGGATTTTGGAAGTTGTACCAGTGCAACATCTTAGGATGATTGAAGTATGAAAGCTCTTTGTCTCATTCTTTGTGATTCCACAATAACTTCTTCTACTTCCATATAGTTAAGTTATTGTGAGGTGATTGATATTTCTAGGTTTTTCTACGGGACTATAAGACCGTATTATCAATTGGTTCCAGTTCACCTTGATTTATCAAAAGACGGGACAAAAAACTTCTAGGTATTTCTGTGGGAGAAATATTTATCTATCAGAATAAATATTTCTGTGGGAGACAGATTTGTTTATAATCTTCGACTTTGGGTCCTAGCAACTCTTTGTTGTGGGTGAGATCAGCTAAGGAAATCAAGTGTGTAGCAGGGATTCAGAGGCGTAAGGAACGCGACTGTACCTTAATAGGTGTGAGACTTGGTTAGAGCTCAACTTCCAGTCCGAAGTTAACTTGTAGTAGTCTAGTGTCTATAACGACTTAACACAATGTGGTGTTCAAATCTGGACTTGGTCCCGGGTTTTTCTGCATTTGCAGTTTCCTCGTTAAAAAAAACTTCTGGTGTGTGTTTTATTTCTTTTTCGCATTATATTTTCTTATATAATTGAAATATCACAGGTTGTGTGTAGTTCAATCAATTGGTAAATCCAACCTTCGGTTGTTGATTGAAATTGATTGACACTTGAACATTGGTATCTGGTACCGTTCAAGTTATATCAATCAGACTCACATATCTCCATATGTTAGATTGCAGATTCTATTGAGAAATTGAGATATAACTCTTGGATGTATTTCCTTGATTGAGTCTGACTGTCTAGTTGATTCTCTTGGAATTATATTAGAGTTAGTCCATACAGATTCCCGATCGAAATATTGGGTGTGATTGTTAGACCCCTGCTTTTTCACTAGTTATACCGTAATACATACATTTTATCAAATATCTGAAGTACGAGAGAATACAACATGGAAGAAGAAACGGGAAACTCGCGCAGTCTTTCTAGTCGTTTGGTTGATTTCACACCCATCGTCTAGAAGTGCTGGGAATGATTTCTTTTCTTCAAAACAAATCCAATAGGTTTCTAAAACTCCAATATAAGATATCCATTTACATACTACAGTACTCAGAGCACTGATGATCACTATCCGTGAAGATCAGAAGAATTCTACTACATTGATTGTTTTTGGTTCAGATTTTTAACTTGATGGGTACTGTTGTACGACAATAGAGGATGGTTCAGATTGTTTTTGGACGACCGAAACTTACGTGGGATGAGTCGGTGAAGGAGGACTTGAAGAACCGGAACCTAACAGAGAATGATGCACTGGAAAAACAGAAGTGGAGAGCAGCGATTCACGTGGAAGAGGTAGGATTTCTATTTCCAGTTTGAGTTGGCCCGTGTATGTTCGCGCACAGCATGTCCATTTGGAATGACTTGTCTCGAGAGCTCGTGTTCCTCTTGTAACCACTGACATGAGTTGCTCGTTCTTCCTGAGACGGTTGTTGCCCGATGGACAATATGTGTTGGCGTATGAGTGGTGTTTGGTTTTTGGTGCTGGTTGGCCCCTGTTTCACGTGACGACAACAAGCCCAACTACCTCTTCAGCTTTATCCTCGGTCATCCGAGGGGAAGAATAGTTTGGTCCCCTGTGCTTAGCTGTCGAAAAGTTATCGAATATTGTCCCTTATAATAGTGAACATGTGAAACCATTATAGAATATGTGAAAGGAGGGAGTCTCTCCTGTGGCTATGCAAGGCACAAGATCGTGAAAGGGGGGATTCCTCCCTGTAGCCTTGCTTGCTCTGGGAAGGGATAAAGTGGGCATGCTATTTTAACGGTCGCGATTGCGTAAACCTTACTAAAATGGTGTGACCGCTCCCTGCTCCAGCCGCGGCACGAAAGGTGCCAAAGACTTTCTATTGTCCCCGCAGGTTTTCCAGGAAGGTGAGCCAGTGTAGAAACTTAACCATATCCTGGAGATAAGATCGTTATGCGGTTTATCTCTGCCCAACCTGGTACGTGATACTGGAAAATGGGCTTTGTAATTTTGGATTGGGTACTGTTGTACGAGATCAAAGCTTAAAGAGCATCGAATTATTATGCGTATAATGGGTGCATACTTCTGAAAATTTGCTCTACTTGAATCCAATAATGGGTGCTGCTATTAGACACCCCAATCTTTGTACTATTCTTCAACCTTTCTTTAAAAGTTGAGTATCCTATGGTTAGATACTCATCTCAAGTTAGATTTAATTCAGCGAAGTTTTGTAAAAAATCTTCTTCAATTGAGGGGAGCTTGAACACCATCTTGTGTCGATGTTCCTATTCCTGATAGGAGGTAATCCAAAAAAGAATTTTTTCGAGAAAAAAATGGATAAATTTGTAGCATTTCTTTGCATCAGATCAAATGGAAGAAGATAAAACAGATGATAAATAAACTTTTGAAACAATTCAATATACTTAAACTGTCAATGTTAGTCAATTGATAGTTAGGGTGCTTGATAAATCAAAAAAGTCAGCGAATGATTATCTAACGGTCTTTGGTTAGTCTATGATCCTAACACATTAACGACATGTTATACGACCCCTACCCTAATTTGACTATAAAGTAACGACCCTTTTACAAAATATCTCTTGTATACTTAAACTGTCAATGTTAGTCAATTGACAGTTAGGGTGCTTGGTAAATAAAAAAAGTCAACGAATGATTATCTAATGGTCTTTGGTTAGTCTACGACCCTAACGCATTAACGACATGTTCTACGACCCATACCTTAATTTGACTATAAAGTAACGACCCTTTTACAAAATATCTCTTGTATTTAATCTTTGAAACCCATTTGCACCCAACTAGGTTTGTATCCAGAGAAGGATCAACAAGTGTCCATATACCAAATGTATAGCACCATGTTCATTGTGCATAAAGCTCAACCACTTTGCAGATTTAATTGCTTTCTTGTAGGAAATAGGTGGACACTCATCAATGTTAATGGTTAGAGCCATAGATAGGGGATCTTATATAACAAAAGGATTAGTACCAGAAAATCCATCAACAAATGCCTCCCTTGGAGGTTCTTGAATTTATCCATCAACATATCTAAAAAGATCTGTGGAGATCAAGATCGCTACTCTAACTGATCTCTCCACAACAAGTAATTTTGACCATCAAGTTTTGTTAAAAAAAATTTTAGGAATATTCTTGAAAGGTAAAGAAAAAATCAGAGAAGAATCGCGTTGAGCAACAGAAGGATTTGAAGTTGATCCCCATGGATTTTATGTAAAATTATTGTGTGTCATGTTTTTGTTAGTTTCCATTGAAGATTGAAGTCAAGAAATGAAGAAATTACCGATAAAAGTGGACCTGAAGTCAAGATTTGGGTAATCTGGAGAACAAATTATTTAATAAAAAACAAATGTTTAATTGATGCTAAATATTGAATTGGTAGGATCAATCAAGAATATGATACCATATAAAGAATATGGAACAGAGTGATGAAGAAAATGTTTTTGAGACAAAATAAAAATGGATTGATTAACAGGAACAAATGATGTCCAGACAATATTAATACATCAAGAGAAACATAAAATGACAGGATTGTTGGAACATCAGTAATGGACTGACTATGTCAATGCCAAGTCATAGCGGAATGACCTTGACTGGCTACTTATTTCGGACAATTACTATGGGTCCAACTATGATTATTTATTCTATCTATCGGGAATGATAGGCGGCCGTTTATAAGAGGCCCTTCTTTTTGAAGACAGATTGGGATACACAAAAATTTGGAGGCATATAATATGATTACCCTAACTAGTACGAGTTTAATAGGATGTCTAAGGCTAGTTGAATTACTTAGATGATCTTGATTAATTAATTTATTTACTCTTCTAAATTATTTTTTATTATTAATTTTAATTCTCGATTTTTTTATATTTCTTTGTTTTCTTAAAAAAGATTTAAATTCTTTTTAATAAATAAGTTGTTATGCACTGAAAAAAATCAAATAATAATAAAATCAAATATAGTTTATACAAGAAACTGGATGGTAGCCTTGCAACAAGTTGTTCTCCAATACCTTTTTGGATAGCTAAACCTACTCTAATAAAAAGGAAATTTCGAACTTTAATATCTACATCATGCCTAGCTATGAAATTTTTCAATCTTAACAAAAACTCTATTGTTTCATTTCCAAGCTCACCCAAAGTATTGAAGCTATATCCGTTGGCTCTACATACATCATGGTCTTTGCTGCTTTTACGGCCTCAGTTGACGGCGGCAGTGGTGGTTGGCGGCGATCGGTCGCGGCGGCTTTGATAGCAGCGCTGGTGTCCGGCGGCTGGACTTATTTTCGTCCGGCAACAACATCAGTGATTCTGTGTGTCTCGAAGTAACATACATATGTAGACCCAGGATATTTACGCCCCGCTATATATACACTGAAGGATGTTTATACCCACGAGCTTGGACTGAGTCGGCTCAGTGATTCAGCCGAGTAGAGTCATTGGCTCAACGATATTTTAGCCCACGCCAGATTGCCTTGCGGATTTGTGCGCCCATGTGGGCTTAAGAAAGCTTTTTACTTCTTGGGCTTGTTCTCTTTCATCCATTTTTGCTTAACTGGTTCCCTAGCCATAGTGGAAGTTCTGGAAACTTCTAAGAGGCATGCAAGGGCCAGTCAATGCCAGTTACTGCAGGAGGCATGCAGGGGCCAGTTACTGCAGGAGGCATGCAAGGGCCAGTTACTGCATGAGGCATGCAGGGCTAGTAATTGCAATTCATGCCTCCATCTAAAACGGAAATTTGTAACATATAAATGGGCAGGTTTACATCCCAAACAAGTATGCAATCTTCCCCACTCAAAATTATCTATAAAAAATCTCTTGCTAACTTAAGCATCGGAGGGTTTTTTCCAGGTACTCAATTTAATTTGAGGTTAAATAGCGGATCGATCTTCAGCAAAATCATCAACAAATTCATGTTTGGGGTAGAAGTAATTTGACCATAAAAATAAAGTCAAAATAAGAGACTGCACACATATAAACGATGAATTGCAATTGATAGATTCAATGAATATACTTTTTTTACATGAAGCCGTTTAAAGACATAAAAACAACCAATCTAAGTTAGCTAATTGTATGATATATCTGATTTCAGCAGTGAAAATAAGTCTCCATCATGAACCATGAAGCGATAAAATTAATCTGCAATCTTGTACAAAACTTGAGATTTATTGAACTTGTAACTAAAGCACTCAACTATTATAGACAAAACATTTAGCCTTTATTACAGCATATCTGAAGCATTCGGTTTTTTCGGATAAAAAGACACCAATGTTTCTGAAATAAAGCAGAAAAGAAAAAACCTACTTAGTATGGTAAAAAAAGATTCTAAAATAGTTGCAATAATAAATTAAATAATTATCCAGAAGGGAAGCCATGTTTGTATAAGATTCTATAAAGTCAACGACTCGCAATTAAAAAGTATTGGAGGAAACATTATACCTTTCAAATCTACAAGAGAAAGCTCTTCAACTTTATGTTGCAACACAGTGGAAATCTATCCATAAACTCGTGATGTATCAGAATCAATATGTAAATAGAGCCGGAATTTTTTTATAGACGGTGAATGAACATCTTGACGATCAGACAACACTCTATCCACAAATCTCATAAGACTATCGTCCTTTGGTTGATAATTACCAGTATAACGAGCTGGCAATGGTTGATTTCGTAAATCAATAGTGGGAGTGGATGTCCATAAATACCTCCAGTTTGTAGATAAAACACTAGTAGAAACAACAGATTCGATAGGAAGAAAGGAGAATATGTGATGAATGAGGGGTTCTGATAACTCACTGATCTAATCCCTCTTCCCTTTCCCTTTCAGCATCACGACTTACCAAATTCATGATTTTAATGAACTTAAACTACATAATAACCTAGTTTAGAGAATTTCTTTAAACCCTAGAATATTTTGCAAAATTTTTAAACCCTAAAAAAAGAACGAGAATCAAATTTCTTCAAAAGCAAATTTAAAATTAGGATTTCAAGAACAAAAAAATTAATTAATTTAAAAAAAAAATCGTCGTATCTGGAAGGAGAGTCCCGGGGATATAGGAACTCATCACCGGAATTACAAATTTTAATGTGCTAAGATTTGCACAGATTTGGGCTTGACCTTCTCTAGGATACTGCGGTACAGGTAGAACATGCAATTTTATTTTATTTTTGTTTAAGCAGCGAAGCTAGCTAATTGGAGGACTCATGGTGCAGATTCAAGAACATGGTGCCATGTTTGAGTCACTTAGCCATCTTTGGCTGACATAAGAGATTTTTGGTCACATTGATTATCTTTAGATAATGATACAACCATTGGCAATCTGTTGGAATAAATTTGGGTTGGCATGTTGGAAATACTTTGTATTACAATGGAAATTATTTATATTTCGGTACACAGGGGAAATATTTGATCATAAGACAGATCAAAAGATATACATCCGATTTTAGGTCACGATATTAAGTTTTGGTTAATATTTTTTCCCTTTATCATTGGGATTGATTTTTGTACTGGGGTGATAATTTTCTAGATTACCGTATAGGTTTCAGGTTTAGTGTTATCGTGCTTATTTTAGAATGCGAAATTGGGGATAAAAAAAGGAATTGGGGGATATAAGAAAAGGACAAAAATTAGATCCAAATATCAATTCGGGGTTACCCTTTATCTGTATTTTACGTATTACCTAATCTACCCCTCACTAATCAGGATTAGTGATTAATAATAATTAGTAAAATCATAAGATTTTTGATAAATGATTAGTATTTGTTTTATTTGAATTTGGGTGAGTGAGGTGAGTGTAAAAGGAGGGAAAAATATTTTTGAGTGGAAATTTTTTTGTGAAAATGGAAGATGATTGTGAGGAGAGAATTGCAGCTGCTGAATCTTTAGCTCAACTACAATAAGGAGCTAACGACAACAACTCTCAATTGCAACTCTTTGTTGAGCCAGCATCCTTGAATGATGAATTTGACGAGTATGGAGAGTTTTTCGAAGAAGCTACACAAGAAAGTAAACTTGCACAACATGCAAGCATCCCCAATACACAGGTAAAGCTGCTAAGAGGTTGAAAAATAGATTTTTTTCTTTACACCCGCCTTTTTTTCAACTGTAAAACCTCGGTGCCTGCATGGAAATGGTATGAATACCATGCCGGAAGATGCGTTACCGGCATAGTATTCATACTTCGACCATGCCGGTAAAGAAATATCCCCCATTTTGAATATTGATCCGGCATAGTATTCTACCAAAAAACTATGCCGGTATGCAGTTAACTTTTTTCCTACCAAGGAATATACTACGAAATATTCAACCGGCATGGGTTCATTGATAGGTTGTCATGCCGGAACTGCATGAAAAACATACAGGAAACATTTCCATCTAAAACCAAATACTGTCATGGAAAATTAATAAACATCAACGCCGGAGCTCCGTACCGGCGTGGTACCATCAATACCGAGAATGCCGTCAGCGCAACCGGCGTTGTTAAATTTCAAATTTACAATGCCGGTACCTACCAAATTTACAATGCCGGAATATGTTTCAAATTTAGTCTTCACTTTTGGATACGTTCGACTATGCCGGAACATTGGTCGCGCATGCCGGTACAGGTTTCCGGCATAGTGTTTTAATTTCGTTTGGAACTAATTTTCATTCGATCTTTAGGTGGTGACATATATTGATCCAAGAAATGCAAAGCCGCTTTATCAGGATACATCGGAAAAATACCTCTGGTGTGTGACCAAAGAATACTTATCACTCACTATCTTGAACTTTACTAATGGATTGCTAGTAATGAACCTTCTAATTAATGTGAAATTGATCTTATATAGGGAATAATAGATCGAAATGAAGCAATCCCTTGGGCTAAAGAGACGGCTCTTAAGAACATGTGTGTGTTGGTGAGGAATACCGAAGGTTCAAAGAGGCGTTTTGAGATGGCTTGCGAGAGAAGTGGGAAATACAAATAGCCACAAGAGAAAGGATTATGTATATCCAAAGAAGACTAATAGGGTATACAAGACTCGTACGAGGAAGAATAATTTCCCGTTTAAGCTTGTATTCCGTTTAAATGACATGAACAATTGGGATTGTGAGGTTTTGTGTGGCTGTCAAAACCACCGGGATTCGAAAGATTTTGTTGGTCACTCCCTAGTTGCGAAGCTAAAACCTCATGAGTTTGAGGATGTTAAGAGATTTACCAAATAACTTATCAAACAGAGACAAATTCTCAGAGGCTTCAAGGAAAACGATGAGTCTAACGTGTCTTCTCTACGTACAATTTATAGCACACAAGCAACTATTACAAGGGTGGAATGGGAAGGGAGGTCCGTTATGCAAGAATTTGAGAAGATATCTTGGGATTACAACTACACGCGTATCATTAAAAGAGGGTCAGACGAGAATCCCCTTCAAATATTCATTTCTCATCCTTTGCTTTCACAATTGGCAAACACATGTTGTGGTGTTATTTCAATGGATTGTACTTACAATACAAACAAATACAATATGTCGTTGTTCAACATCGTGGGGAAAACCTCGGACAAGGTAACATTCACATTGGCTTGGTGTTTAATGGAAAACGAGAGGGACTATAATTATCATTGGGCATTACGACAATTGAAATTATTCTTCCGGGAAAATCAACTTCCGAGGGTCATCGTAACCGATCAAGATGACGCATTAATGAAAGCAATATCCGATGTCTTCCCGGACGCACAAAATTTCCTATGTACATATCATATACGTCAAAATATCATAAAAACTTTCATGCCTTGTTTGAACCCACTAAGGCGGATATTAAGAAGAGAATTATTGTTCAACAAGAGGAAGATGTTCGAAAAAACAAACTATCCCCCGAAGAAGAAGAAGATGAGAGAGGCAAGTTAAAGGAACGAGTGGACAAAGAACATGCGGAAAATCATAAAAAGTGGTTGGAATTTCTAAGAGATTGGGAGAAAGTTTATTGGTATCTTAACGAGATTATGTACGAAAAGAGATTGGAGAAGTTTATTACCGATTGGAACGAAGTTTATCCGACTGCCGTCTGGTATTGTCAGACTCAACGGTTGGATAAGTTCAAGGAAAAAATTGTGCGTGCAAGGAAAAACCGGTATAGACACTTCAAGACTGAAGTAACTAGTGCAGCGGAGTCCGCTCATGGGATATTTAAGGATCTCATCCAATCCGGTCAAGGCATTGTGGTTACGGTCATCGAGGCAATAGAGCAATACTTTAAGGATGATATCAATAGGATCAAAGAGGATTTTTACAAAATCTCAATGGAAAGGATGACTCAATTTCTTCGTTATAGTAAGTTCCTCCAAGGAATAGAATTCAACGTCTCTCATTGGGCAATAAAACATATGATGAGACAAATGGAATATGAGAAAAATTGTGGAAAACTGGGTGATGTGTGTATCTGTCCGGACGTGTCTTCATTGGGGCTTTCGTGTCGTCATATGCTTGTGAAGTATGAAGAAGTGATACCTATTGAGGTTATTGATCCGTTTTGGAAGCAACTATCTTCGAGCCTCCCCCTTCGGGAGATCCCGGGCAATCTCCATGGGATACGAACGAAGCAAAGGAATTCTTCGAAGCTTACTCACGTGGAAGCTCGGTAAGCCGGCAAGTCTTGTTGAGCCAAATAAGGCTAATTACTCGTCCATGGATCGCACAAAGTGAAGAGCCAAGAAAGGGATATCCAATAGATAGACCCCAAACTAAAACGTCAAGGAGAAAACAAAGGGTAGAATTGAAAGAAATGACTCAACGTGAAGAAGAACGCGTGGCAAGTAAGAAACGAGATCTAACCGCAAGTGAGATTTCGGAACAAAGGTTCGTGGAAGCGCAGGTTCCAAACAAAAGAGGTAGGCCGAGGAAGGAACCGATATCAAGTCAACAAAAAACGAAGGATTCCGTATCCACACCAAAAGCCAACTCATCGGAGGTTCCAATGAAGAGGGGTAGGCCGCCAAATGTATCAACATCAAGTTACAAATAACAACAAGGTGGGCATTCCGCAGCCATACCCATAATCGATCTAGCGGAGGTTCCAAGGAAAAGGGGTAGGCCGCCAAAGGTATCAACATCAAGTGACAAAGAACAACAAGGTGAGCATTCCGAATCCATACCCATAGTCGATATAGCGTAGGTTCCAAATAAAATGGGTAGGCCGCCAAATATATCAACATCGAGTGACAAAGAACAACAAGGTGAGCATTCTGAAGCCATACCCATAGTCGATATTTCCAAGGAAAAGGGGTAGGCCTCCAAAGGTATCAACATCAAGTGACATAGAACAACAAGGTGAGCATTCCGAAGCCATACCCCTAGTCGATCTAGCGGAGGTTCCAAGGAAAAGGGGTAGGCCTCCAAAGGTATCAACATCAAGTGACATAGAACAACAAGGTGGCGAGGCAAAGGTTGTGACAAACCCAAGTGATAGAAAATTTGATGTAGTTTTAGTTCCAAGGTGAAGGGGTAGGCCAAGGAAGTACGGACTCCCATCACATATCGAAGACAGTACAAGTGTAGAGATTGCAGAGGATGGTTTGGATATAATCAAGTTAGAAAAGGGTAATATAAAGATGTACAAGGATCCCAGAATAGGTAGGACAATTAGAAGTTATCATACCAAGATACAGTCTTACATAGACCAACTTCTTGAGGTTATTCGCGAGTATATTATATATACGGATGATGTCGATGGAGATGGAAATTGTGGCTATCATGTTGTGACAGAACAATTAGGAATCTTTGACACGGCGGTTAGTAGAGGTATGATACCATGCCGATATGCTAGAACGAGGATGGCCGAACAACTTGTGAATAAGAGGAGATTTTATGAGCAATTGCTTGGTGTAGGCGAGGGGTTTGATAATATGCATGCTCAAGTATTAGGGCCCGAGCAAGAGATGAACTTTCTTCCTTCTTAATATTGGATGAAAATGCCGCTTTGTGGGCATCTAGTGGCAGATACATTTAGATGTGTTGTTCATTATTTTACCCCACCGTAGAAGTAACATTTACCCCAAAGTGGAAAAAATGTGAGGGATCCCTTAAGAAGAAAAGAGTTGTTTTGGCGTTCGTGAACGGTAATCATTTCGTCATTCCAAAACTCAAGGACAATTGTCCATTTCCACCTATTTGTGGGATGGTAAAAAACAAGGATCTAGATCCCAATATCTGGAAGGGATGGATGGCATTGTATGAGGAGAATCACCAATTTTGGGATGCATTGGCCTTATCAAAGAAACCTTTTCAAGAGGAGGAGATTCAAGTTAACACGTGTAGAAGCGATGATGAGTAATTTCGGTATATGTGGTTCACTAATACGCAACCTTTTGTTGTTTTTTTTGAAGTTTGAATTGTAAACATTAAATCATATTTTGATTCCTTTGCCGGCATAGTTGTGTTTAATAATTATTACGCCGGAACTCTGGTGTCGGCATAAATTGTTGTTTTGGAAACATGTCGGATATACAGAAAAAAACATAAATCAGTAAATTTTTAATCTTCTAGTTCCGGTATGGTTTTATAAAACATTTCCTTGCCGGTACCAGGAACCAGCAATGAACTGTAATTTTTGTGCATGCCGGAACTAGTACCGGCGTTGTTGAACCTAAGCTTTTCCATGCCGGCAGCAGTCGTAAATAAATCTTGCAAAAATAACATTTCACTAGAAATCTAAACATGTTCAACATAAAGCAATCACTAGAAACCTAAACATGTTCAACATAAACCAAACAAATGGATTCTGCTTAAATGTTCTTAATCCAGGTAACATAAACTAAAAGCAAACCAAACAACTAAAGAGTTAACCATGAGGTGCAAACGAAAACAAGTTCGGAATTGTTCAAGATGTAACAACCACCATCCAGAAAAAGAAACACAAATAAATAGTTAATCACTTGGTCTTTTGCTTGTTTTGTGCCAGTTTCTTTTTAATTTCCCCGAAAAAATCTCTTGCACTAGGGTCGGTTTCTTCAATTTTATCAAGATTCTCCACGACTTCCTTCACTTCTTCATTGGACAGCCCCTCTCCTACATCGTACTTGCAACATAACTGCATCCTCAACTTGCCAAGCCGACGCCGCTAGTTTCATACATACAACACATTATTAGTATATATATGCTAATATAAGATTATGTGTACATTAAACGACTAAGTAATTAACAATACTTACTAGCAATCCAACAGTCTAATTAAGTTGGGAGATCGTAGGTGGTGCCGGTGCGGGAGTTGGAACGGGAGGGTGTTTCTGGGGTGGAACTTGGACGTCATCCGGGCGGACGACAAAAGGATGTGACCATTGCAGGTAATCTTCCATGTAGTCGGAATCAACCTCGTCACTGTTTTCCGCAAGCTCCAACTTATCCCACTAACTAATATCTACCAAACGACGTGGTTCCCTATCCCTCCAATCCGTTGGATCCGGTTTTGGATCATACTCTACATGCAACCGATTAGGAGTTGAAAAGCACCGATAAAGGTCAAGAACAAAACATTGAAAAGAGTCCGTCTTAATATGTGATAATTGCTTATATCCAAGTTGGCGCATCACACGTGTAGGATTAGCCATAACGTATCCTTTTGGGTGGAACAACGACCCATGGTAGAATGCAACGTTAGCAAACCTCAAAACTTGGTGGTTTCCTCTAACCTCGTTGTAAGGGTCGAACAAAACATCTTTGGTACTCATCGCGTCCAAAGCCAATCTCATATCGATCAGTTGACCTATGTTACCGGGTTTCAGAGTATTGTTGAACTTGTATCTCCTAGCTATTGGAGTATCGGGTTCGGGAAGGTCTTTGATATTCAAGGAGGTCCAGTCCTTGAACAAGGTGGGGAAGTGTTCATAAGCCCACACCTATTCCAAGGTGAAGCAATAAGTTTTTTTTCTAAGTTCACGATAAGGGTACATGTGAAAAATATACATAATAACATAAGTTTAAAAATAAAATTACCTGCAGTAGAGTGAAATTCCCGACAAATTGGTTGGTTTTAGCCTTAGAGGCCCTTCTCATCTCCGTCATCAAATGTGCCATTACCGCGGTTCCCCAAGAATACCCATAGACATCTTCCAACGGATCCAAGTACTGAAGGTAGTTCGCACTAACCCTGTTACCATTAGTGTCAGGGAATACCCTAGTGCCCAAGATGTATAACAGGTATGCAGCGACAATATAAAGAATTTGTTCAGGGTCCCATCCATCCTCCAAACTTCTTTGCTTTGTGTTTTCAAACTTCTTATTAAGCAGCGTCAACTTGATTGTCTTTGTCTTACCAGACGTGGATTCATAAAAGCTCTCCACAGAAGTTTTGTAGTCCCAACCAAACAGCTTCTTAGTCAGCTCGTGCAACTTCGAC
This sequence comes from Papaver somniferum, assembly GCF_003573695.1. Taxonomy (NCBI): domain Eukaryota; kingdom Viridiplantae; phylum Streptophyta; class Magnoliopsida; order Ranunculales; family Papaveraceae; genus Papaver; species Papaver somniferum. The sequence continues at coordinate 150,689,686 of NC_039367.1, read as the reverse complement.
CATTCTAGGTCCAGAGACTCAACTCCTCCTGCAATTGATTTTCCGGTAACATTCAAGCCTAGAATGTTCTGATCATCTTCAGGGATGAAGGTCATCTCCCCAAAAGGGAAGTGCATGGTATAGGTTTCACCATGATACCTTTCGACGAAGCAATTGACAGTCACGGAATCAGGATTCACATAATTTTCAACAAAATTATATAGACCAGAATCCATTACTATTTGTTGGACCTCTTCACATTCCTCGGAAAATTTCCAACAATCTGCGGCTTGGTTTCGGCAACCACGCACAGCCTTCTTATGATCCTACAATTAGGAGACAATACAATTAAGATATTTTACATAAACACACAACAATACATTTGCACAAGATAAAAAATGCTTACAAAGGTTTGATAGATAGTACGAGCCCACGAGTGCTTGTATCCAAATAGGGTTTTCGGTTCCAGAGCTTCACCCCAAATTCTACCACGTTCAAGGTCAGGTATCATGTCATTAATATGAGGAAGGTGGGAACCTTTAACTTTCACTTTGGCATTTCCCTTCTTGCCATTGCCTTGTGTTGGTTGTTGACTTGGCCCACCAACTTCGCTTTGGATTGCTAATTAACTTGGAGGAACAACATTATCTTCATCCTCACTTTCCTCTTCATCTTGATCATCGTGGTTACTGATTACAGCTCGACTACGATCACCACCACTCTCCCAAATTATCCCTCTTGTCTCATCCCCCAAACGTTTTTTGCGACCTTCATCTTTCCCTCAAGGAGGGAGACATTGAGGACTAACAAGACCGTCCTTCCTTCTTCTCTTAGTGACCGCATCTTTAGTTTTTCTTTTATTAGCTTCCTTGGCTTTTGACCTATATCATAAGCACACGAAATGAATGTGAGACAACTCACTTTCAGTTTTTGTACCGGCATTGACATACTTAAACTAACGACGTCGTTTTAGTTTTCCAGCAATGAACATTGATTATCGATAATGCCGGTAGTCATATGTAATTCTCCTGGATATCAAAAGACTACTACCGGCACTCTCAAAATAAATAAATTACATGCCGTAACTTTGTACCGGCAAACAAATCAATCTAAAAGCTATGCCGTTATAGGTGAAAATTCTTAGGTTTTCCTGTATGTTTTAAGTCCACTACCGGCATTCTCGAATTATTACAAAAGAATGCCGGTACCCAAAACCGACATGTAATGCAACTCAAAATCTATGCCGGTACTGGTGAAAAATTCATAAACTCTCCTGTATGTTTTAAGTCCACTACCGACATACACAAATTATTATTAAAGACCGCCGGTACCAAAAAACCGGCATAGACTTCGACCCAAATTCTATGTCGGTAGAGAAAATTCAGTTTCAGGTGAATCTAGGGTTGGAAACGGCATTGCATTCATCCAGGATTGAATGCCGTACAACATAACCGACATTGTATTCATACATATTTCAGTGCCGGTACTCACTGAAACTCAAATGTTTCAGTTAGGTTCGCGATTCTAACCTAAACCCATTGCTATAAATCGATTTAAACACTCATAAAGTAGTTTAAAATCACTTACCTTCTCACAGAAGTCATGGTTGCGAGAGGTTGATTTCCGAATCTTCTTCTTCTTGCTCTTGAGAAATCTTAGCAATTATTTGTTCCTATTTTTGTTGAGCAATTGATTTTGACTTCGATTGGGCATTTTTTTTTATTTCGTGGAGGCATTGTTTATGATTCGGGTAGGTTAATCGACGAAGAAGTTTTTGAATAGACGATTAATCGACGAAGAACGGATGAAGAACGATGAATTTTTTTTCAAAACCTAACCCTAAGAGTGCCGGTAGTGAGAATGGGGGATATGTTTTGGGTTTTTGATTTTAATGCTTTAGGAGAAAGGATATAATGGTCTTTTCATAATGTTTTTTAATTAATCAAAGGGTACTTTAGTATTTTCATACCCAAAAATCACCCCTTAGCACACACCATGGGTTGGGGGAAGTAATCAATATCCCCCAGTTTCTTTTTTTATCCCCCAATTTCGCATTCTTATTTTAAGTCATGTGACAATTGTTCGATTTAATCACTGATTATTGGCCGTGAGGCAGATTTTGGTTCGGTAAACACTTTGAATCATAATGTTAGTTTTCAAATCACGATTTATATTACCATCGTGAGACATATTAATCATGTAAAGAAATGTGGACCACAATGCAACTTTTATGTTACAAAACTTATTTTATGAAAAGACTGGTACAAAGAGTTACTAAAATCTTCGAATGATCTCGCCATTGGATACAGTGGAAATACGACTCTTGTGAAATTTAATAATCTCATTAGCAACTTGTATTATAAGTTGTGGAACAAATTAATTATCTCTCTGGGGAGCCATTAGGCCACTGTAATTTCGAAAAATTTCCTTTCCGACAGATTTTGTGCTATGTCCAATTATGACGAGATTTTTTTTTGAAGAAAATTATGTTAGAGCATAGATCGGTCAATCTCGCATGCGTTGCTATATCAAGCATGTTTGTCAATGTTAGTGATCAAAATTATAAAGTCTTGATTTCTAGCCTATTAGCTAAGTCTCGGACTAGGATCGGAAAAGTGTAGTTGAGCTCAAGGACTTCATGGTGATTCAACGACAACGGAGAAGATCTACACCAAGTAATCGTGGAACTTCATCAACAAAAAGGTATGTGAAGACTTGAACTTATCTATCACTCAAAAGTCTATCTATTATTCTCCTACTTCTTATGAGACAAAAGTCGTATGCTATATAGACTAGATCATATACACTTGATATTTCGAGCTGAGTATTCATTGCTTATCTTTTAAAGGAGACTTCTAGCATTGAGCAAACCTAATCCCCACACGTTTGTGTGCTACTAGTGCTCTATCTAGAGTCTATCTCCATTAACTCTTTAGTTTCTTCTCTAAACTTGAGTTAACGACTTAAAGACTTCATTGGGATTGTGAAGCCAGACCGATACTACTTTTATCGTAGTTGTGTGATCTGATGTTGCATCTTCTATCGTACGAGTACAATCGATTGATTGGCTTGAGATCGGGAGAGTTCTCCGATAGGCAAGATAAATAAGTCACAAACATCTTCGTCTCACTGTTTGTGATTCCTCGACAATCCGCTTGTGTAGTCAGGAAGGATTGTTGAGAGGTGATTTATTAATCTAGGCTGTTCTTCGGGAATATAAGTCTGGATTATCAATTGGTTCATGTTACCTTGATTTTATATCTAAAGACGGAGCAAAACCTAGGGTTTCTCTTTGGGAGACAAATTTATCCTTTCGATAGACTTTTCTGTATGAGACAGATTCGTTTGTTATCAAGTCTATGATTTTGGGTTGCAGCAACTCTTTGTTGTGGGTGAGATCAGCAAAAGGAATCAAGTACGCAGTGTCCTGATGGGATCAGAGGTGTAGGAGTACAATTGTACCTTGTATCAGTGGGAGATTGGTAGGGGTTCAACTATAGATCAGTCTGAAGTAAGCTTGGAGTAGGCTAGTGTCTGTAGTGGCTTAATACAGTGTGTATTCAATCTAGACTATGTCCCGGGGTTTTTCTGCATTTGCGGTTTCCTCGTTAACAAAACTTCTGGTGTCTGTGTTATTTCTTTTTCGCATTATATTTTATATAATAGAAATAATTCAGGTTGTGCGTTCGTAATCATCAATTGGAAATCCAACCTTTGGTTGTTGATTGATCCTTGGACATTGGTCTTTGGTACCGTCCAAGTTATTCCTTGTATTTGATAAAGACTCGCTATTGATTTTAGCTTGAGTAGAAATCAACTCAAGAGAGAGATATTAACTCCTTGAGATACTTTTATCTAGATTGAGTATGTCTGTCTAGTGGATTCTCTAGCAAAGTATTTCGGAGTTAGTCCATACAGATTGCTAACCGAAATATTGGTTGGTGTTGTTAGACCCCCGCTTTTTCAATTGGTATCAGAGCAGTCAAACACGTTAAAGACCTTATAAGTATGTGTTTGTAGCGATATGATTATGGACGAGTTTATCTCTAATAACGTACCAGTTCAGAAATTACCAGATGATTCTAAAAGCTTGGATTCACCTGAGAGAACTGTCACATCTAAGTCAATATCCAAACATTCTCTTGATGTAAAAACTGTTGATTGGGAAACTCTCCTAGAAGAACAGTTGGATGAACTTTCTGATGAAGGTGATTCATATATTGATAGAGATGTTGATGAGGAAGTCTCACAGTATATTAAGTTTTTGGATTCGTGGAATATGAAGAAGATTACAACTTCTCATGTCACACCTCTTCTGACTCCTCTCTGTCGAGAAAACAAGAAATTGAGAAGATGTTACGCATGTGTTTATTTTTCGAATCGTTCAACCGAATCGATCCTCAAGGATTCTGAGGAAAACCTACGTATGAAGTCACTTGAATGTGATAATCTTTATAAAAAGTACTTTTTGTTGGAAGAGAAACTTGCAGAATCTGAAGCAAGGTTTAACGTCCAGCAAACAAGTTTTGACGACAGAGAAAGCACTTATCTCACTCGAGAAAAACGCCTTGAGGCTGATTTAGCTGCTGCTCTTGATAAAATCAAGATGTTGGAAGATGACTTGAAAAAGTTCAATACTAGTTCAAGCAAATTAACCACTATGCTAGGAGCAAGTAAAAATCATCGTGATACACGAGGATTGGGCTATAACAGAATAGATGCTCCAAGTACTAGCGAAGAGGTAAAATTTGTCAAGGCTAGTGATTCTTCTCAACAAAAGGTTTACACTGATGGAAAAAGTGAAATACCTTATCCGGCAGTTAAGGTTCAAAATATCAAAGTTTATCAACCTCCAAAGTTAGCACACACGGATCGAGGTAAGAACATTCCTTATGTTTGCCACTATTGCGGAAATAAAGGTCACCTGGAAAGGAGATGTCGTTTCCGTATAAGGAATGAGAAACTTCATGATGTTCTTGTTTTGGCATCACAAGAAGTTGTGAAACCAAGATCATACGTTAAGACTGATCCTCTTAACGTTACAGGTTGTAATTTTCCAACCTTTAGGCAAAGCAATCAGTGTTATGATAGAACTAGATTTTCCTATAAACGTCGTACGAATCCCTTTCATAATCATAATGGTTATCAAAAGGATAACTTCGTAAAGACGAAGACAAGATCCAATGCTCCCAATTGGAGAAAGACTAACTTGCAAAAGAATAGTTAATCCAATTCTCTTCCAAGAATTTTAGAAGAGAGTGATGGGAAGAAGGTTCCGACTGTTCCTAAACGCACTCAGAAGTGGATACCGAAGAAAGACAATGATGTTTTGAGTGTGAAAAGGAATGATCTTCCAGAAAACTCCATGACTATGGAAAAGGCAGTATCCATGATGTTGGAACTTTACAAAGTTTTTGGAAAAATGGAATTGGATGTGAAAGTTTCTAAAAGTGATCTCTTTCATGATAATCCATAGGTCACTTGTGGCGAGCAAGACTTTGTTTACCCCAACGCAACTTGATTGTGTTGGAAGTGCATCCTCACCAAGGAATGCCCTGATTTGTATACGGTGAGGGAAGCATAAGAATTGGGGCACACAAATTATGTTCGGTAAAGAGGTAGAATTCGATTGGATTCATCTAAAAATATATTTCTATAAACTTGAGCAAGATTTGTACTTTTATTTGCTTAGAATACTTATAATAATCTTGCTTATCGTTCATTTCTACCTATCTTGATCTGTGTTTAAGGTTCTTAAATGTTTAGGTTTGAAAATAATAGTTCGGGATGTTTGGACTACATGGTACACATACCAAGTATGCAAAACAGCATTCAAAATCAAAATCCAGGGGTTTAAGTTTGCAAACCCGTATGCATACTTGACGTCGATATTCGGTAAACTGTTTTGGCCGTAACTTCTTCGTCCGAACTCGGATTTACCTCATTGTTTTTGCATTCTCTTCCTTATTGAATTCCCTTCAAAATGGAGATGAGAATTGTTGAATTAGGATGATTATTATTGAAGTATTTTCTTGGTTTTTTATATTGTAATATTTTTATGGGATATGTATTGTTTGCGTCCGTGAACTTGAAGGTCCCATATTGCGGTCAAAAGTAAAGTCGTTCATGAATCGGTATTTTTATTGATGAAAGGACGAATTGACTTTTGACATATACAAAAGTTATGCATATGCAATCATGTATTTGATGGAAAATAGGATTAAATCTTTTGTGTGACAAGGATAAAGTCTATTATGTTGTTATGCATATAATGATGCAAATATAGAATAGATCCTTGTATGTTATCCACGGTATTGATCTTCATTGATCCATTTTATTATGTTTTACCGTGAAGGCTCCATTATGTGTCTTATGTTGAGCACCTTACAACTAAGTCGATTAACCTGGGCTTTGTTGGTTGTTCCGTAAGATGCTATATGTTGAGCGTTATGAACTAAATTAATCATCCTTGGTTACTTAGTTTTGTACTCCATAAGTTTTCTTTCTTATGTTGAGTACATGTGCGGTTAAGATGGTCATGTTCCATGATAATCTTAGTCGGGGTTCCATAATCTCTTATGTTGAGCCCAAAATAATTAAATTGATTACCTCGGTGATTAGTTTGGTTATTTGTATGTTTTCCGATTAAATTAATTATACGTTCTCTTGTAATTAACCTAATTGAATTTTCATATATTCCACAAGTTCTTGTGTTGAGTATATGAACGGCTACACTATCATGTTCTTTTGGTTAATGTAGTCACGTATTCCGTAAGGTTTTCCTTATGTTGAGTACTTGAACGGCTAAGTTAGTCACCTCCGTATGATTAACTTAGTCATAGCCTGTTGCTCCGTGAGTTTACTTATGTTGAGCACTTTCAATTAAATTGATCACTTTTGTGGTTTTGATTTAATCGTGTATTCCAATTAGAATATTCATGGGTTTACTTGTGAGTATTTTGGTTGATTTTTGGATATAAAAAATCATTCACATGGCTTTTGGTGTCCAAATAAAAATCCTTCTTTTCTTTCGAAATTAAGGTCGCTCTTGTTGTTCCTTTTGGAATGACATCAAATGGGGGAGAGTTCTTTTGAACTTGTGCTTAATGGTAATATCTTGCGGGGAGTGCGGCTGTGGAATTTTATAGGGGTTATCTTGCGTCTTAAAACTCCTTGATGAATGTTGTTAGCTTCGGCTATAAGATTGCATCTAAATTAAGATGATATGTTGTCTTTCTTTTGGTCATGAAATGTCTCTTGTGGAAATTTCATTATGAACTCGTTCTTGTACCTTTGCCAATTTTATTGACAAAAAGGGGAGAAATATTGTAGGTCACACTACAAATACATATGGTTTTCGGATCATTGTGTAAGGGGGAGTGGTTTCCATGATCGAGATGGAGTATTGACTAAGGGGGAGTGATACATATCACCATAGTATTATTGTTAAAGTCATGATGCAATTGGACTTTGATGTTCATAATAATACTATGACACTGTATAATAATGATTGAGAATCTCGATTTCTCTCATTGTTATAGCTATGGATCTTCAACAACGGTGACACTAAACTTACAACCTTTGGGATCATTGGAGTACTTGGAAGGAAGAAGATCTCAAGGAACGTTGAAGATTGGACTATGGAAAAGGAGCCACTAAAGTTTATCTTTTTTGTATTCCATATGAATTAATAGTTTTGTCACTAAAATTGACAAAGGGGGAGATTGTTAGAGCATAGCTCGTTCAACCTCGCATGTGCTTCTATATCAAGCATGTTTGTCAATGTTAGTTATCAAAACTATAAAGTCCTGATTTCTAGCCTATTAGCTAAGTCTCAGACTAGGATAGGAAAAATGTAGTTGAGCTCAAGGACTTCATGGTGATTCAACGACAACGACGAAGATCTACACCAAGGAAGAACTTCATCAACAAAAAGGTATGTGAAGACTTGAACTTATCTATCACTCGAAAGTCTATCTATTCTTCTCCTACTTCTTATGAGATAAAACTCGTATGCTATATAGACTAGATCATATACACTTGATACTTCGAGCTGAGTATTCGTTGCTTATCTTTTACACGAAATCATGTGTTGGTAAAGCGTTTCGCTTTGATCAGGTTTATCTTCACCTAGTGACGAAAGTCATGAAAGTTTCAATCACTTTGGAAATTGCTCTGACGAGAAAGGTATGTTGTTCTTCACGACTGAATATCGCCCTCTGAGAATGTTTCAATGATTGAAATGAGAGTTTAGATTATATAACCATGTATTCCTTGAACCGAAGTTTTCGAACTTTGTTGATCAAGAGAAATTGGTAGGATTGTGGAATTGGCTTGCTAAGTCCGCGAACTGGCGGAAGTTCTCGACCCGAGAATTTCTGCTGAGTTTGGAAAACTCAACCGATTAACTTAAGTCCATGAACTTGTTTGTGAGCTTAAGAAGTTATGATCTAAAGATGTGCTCTGAACATGAAACATTAATTATTAAGGAATGTTTTATGCAAACCGTGGCTATAATGTTCATGAGTCGATTCTAATTGAATCGAATCATCTTTGTTTCAATTGTGTCTTGTGTAGTTACATAAGATCTCATAGCAATTGAAAAACTCTTAACTAGTTCATTTGAGTCAATTGAACTAGTTATGGTGAAGAAGAACATGATTAATATGAGATGCTCATATGGTTGACCTATTGGGTTATCATGTTGAACCAACATACGTGTACTCGCTTGGGCATGGTTTTTCTCAAACCCTGTAAACGTGTACCCAAATATGTATGATAAGCTATGTCTTTCGATCTAACGGTTGAGAGATATTGACTTGAATCTAAATCAGGTTTTCATCTAACGGTGAATAGAGTTTTCTTTGTACCTAAAAAAAATCCTGATTTGAAGGTTATATACAGGAGACTTCTAGCATTGAGCAAACCTAATCCCCACACGTTTGTGTGCTACTAGTGCTCTCTCTAGAGTCGATCTCCATTAACTCTTGAGTTTATTCTCTAAACTCGAGTTAACGACTTAAATACTTCATTGGGATTGTAAAGCCAGACCGATACTACTTTTATCGTAGTTGTGTGATCTGATCTTGCATCTTCTATCGTACGAGTATAATCGATTGATTGGCTTGAGATCGTGAGAGTTCTCCGATAGGCAAGATAAAGAAGTCACAAACATCTTCGTCTCACTGTTTGTGATTCCTCGACAATCCGCTTGTATAGTCAGGAAGGATTGTAGAGAGGTGATTGATTAATCTAGGCCGTTCTTCGGGAATATAAGTCCGGATTATCAATTGGTTCCTGTTACCTTGATTTTATATCTAAATAAGGAACAAAACCTAGGGTTTATCTGTGGGAGACATATTTATCCTTTCGATAGAATTTTCTGTGTGAGACAGATTCGTTTATTATCAAGTCTGTGATTTTGGGTTGCAGCAACTCTTTGTTGTGGGTGAGATCTGCAAAGGCAATCAAGTACATAGTGTCCTGCTGGGATCAGAGGCGTATGAGTATAACTGTACCTTGTATCAGTGGGAGATTGGTAGGGGTTCAACTATAGATCAGTCTGAAGTTAGCTTGGAGTAGGCTAGTGTTTGTAGCGGCTTATTACAGTGCATATTCAATCTGGACCAGGTCCCGAGGGTTTTCTGCATTTGCGGTTTCCTCGTTAACAAAACTTCTGGTGTCTGTGTTATTTCTTTTCCGCATTATATTTTGTAGAATAGAAATAATACAGGTTGTGCATTTGTGATCATCAATTGGAAATCCAACCTTTGGTTGTTGATTGATATTGATTGATCCTTGGACATTGGTCTTTGGTACTTTCCAAGTTATTCCTTGTATTTGATAAAGACTCCTTGAGAGAGATATTAACTCCTTGATAAAGACTCGCTATTGATTTTAGCTTGAGTAGAAATCAAATCAAGAGAGAGATATTAACTCCTTGAGATACTTTTATCTATATTAAGTCTGACTGTCTAGTTGATTCTCTAGCAAAGTATTTCGGAGTTAGTCCATACAAATTGCTAAGAAAAATATTGGGTGTTGTTGTTAGACCCCCGCTTTTTCAAATTATAATGAGATGCCTTAACGTTTAAACGATTTCAACGACTGAAAAATTTCCCTCTAAAGAAATTACTTTTCCTCTTGACTCTAGTCCAAGTTACCAACCAAATAACAAAGCAAACTATGCAATTGTGACTGAGCCGCTGAGGATACCAATTTGAAGTAACGATCAATACTTCTTTATAGTATAAAGGAGAAACTTTCAATCCCATGTGTCGCTATAAGATTTCAGTTTTTTTTTATATAAGAAAAAGAGTAGTATTCTCGAAAACAGAAACTCATCATTTTCAACTAAGGTCTGCAGAGTTGCCTCCAGCATCATGGATAAACCTTTGCGATCCATATCTGTTGGTATCGTTGTCAATACCGTTACTACTTACAGAATGAAGATAATAAAGTAAAGTTTGGACCTTTCCAATTAAAGTAATCTAAGTTACTAGAATTGGAATTCAAACTAGCAAAATTAATTGTCGTAGGATTTTGATCCTTAATAATTTTGATCTTCTTTCCCAGAACAAAGAGATTGCTTCAAACTTTCCATTTTTCATCTTTCCTAGGTTGAACCTTCCGTGAACTTCTGACTTGTATTGATCTTCTAACTCCTTTAGAGTTGCATTGTCTTCTTCTTGGAAATCGATGTTTTTGTTCTTTGCAACTCTTTGGCCCATCCCACTGCTAGTTCAACTCCTCTTTTGGCTCTGTTATCTCCAGAAATGTATTCTTTGATTCTTCTTGATCCCTCACAGATTCCTACATAATACATGGAAATGGAAGCATAGTTAGTACAAGAAGAGGAATCAACATGTCCTTCCATATTAGAATAACTCGTGGAACTTATGCTGATAGTGATATACGTACCAAAGAGTAGACCGTCAAGGTCGAGCAGAGGTCTACAGGCTAAGGGCCTTTCTCATGGTAAGAGTGTTATGTGATCGACTATAGAGCTCTTGATCAAACCTTTATCTGATGCAAGGTTACCGCTGATGTTGAACTGGGAAAAATAAGAAACCAGCCAACAATCTATGAAGTTGATTGCAAATTTTAGTTTTTCAGTGAAATATATAAGATATCAGCATCAATTGCATCTATTTTTTAATTCAAATGTAATTAATTTTTATGAAAGTGCAAACATAACATTGGTAGGGACTGTATCAACATGGTTACATGTTGTTTTTTTTCCAAACTACTCACATGGCATGGAAAATTGTATTGGTGTGTCTTGCGTGTTTCCTTGGTTGGAGAATTCTTCACAAGTTCGTACACTAGATGACTGCTTTCACAATGGGGTCCAACCGAAATGATTAAGCAGTTTTGTGAATGGTTGATTTTGGTGACAATTCTTGCTTAACATCAATTACTGAAGCATATAAGCCAAAATAGCGTGGAGAGTTTTCATATATTAGTCACACTCGAATATTGCCAGTGATTTGACAGGAAGAAATGAGTTTACCGGAGTCACTTTATTTTGACATGTGTGTTGGTTATATGTTCTCTTGATATTTTGCAAGACTAGCTTGTTTGTTTTGCACTGGTAGTTACCATAACTTGTAATATAATTTACAGATCCAGAACTCTGATAATTAGGCATGCGGTTAAGACTTGGTGGTTATCGTGCTGAGGTTTTCTTCCGTTCAAGTTCATATGCCATACGGTACGTTTGATAAAAATATTTACTCGGCCAACTGACAGTACTAGCTAATACCGGGATTGGGATTCACAGACTTGATAAGGTCTTAGGGTTTAGCAAGACGACCACACACACTATATAAATACTTGGGAATCTTTATTCGCATTCTCATCCAACAATAAAAAGACCATTTACTGTATATCTTTTGCCACCCTATTTATTTTTCTCTGTATATTTACTATTCTTTTTCTTTTTATGGTTTTTGATATTTATGTAAGACTCTTTGTTGTTGAGGTTATGTTCACTAGTTGTACACCAATTGGATATAGTGTGAATTTATGATTTAAACGTTTTATCAAAGTTATGTAGTGTTGTAGTGATTCTGCATTCCATGTGTTTGATAAAATGTCTGAAACAATTACATCCATTTAAAGCACATGTAAAATTATAATTTAATTTTATATCCCCAACGAAAGGAAGCATGTTTACTTTTTTAATTCTGTTTGTGATGTTGAGTTCTCCCATTGTTTAAGAATTTGTTTATAATAAGTATATTTGTGATCTTAATAGCAATTTACTAGAAAATTTCCCACTTATTGTTTTAAGACTATAAAAAGAACGACGTAAAGAACGCCAAGTTAAGAAGTTTCGGATGAGATAAAAAAAGATACAATGGAAAAGAGTGATGGGGATGAATATGATGAGAATGAGGATAGTTATGAAGCAAAAAGTGATGACAAGATTGGTGAGGATAATAAAGAAATCAATAGTTATGAGCATGACAACAAAAATGGTGATAAACATGATGAAGAGAATAGTAACAAGGATGGTGATATAAAGTATAAAAGAAAAATAGCAGCCGAAGCAAATGACATTCCTGGACAACAAATTGGTCCACATCTTTTATACTATTATAAAGACCACATTGCACGACGAGCATGAGAAATCTCGGTACGCTAAATTATTTATTTTTTTATATTTATGTTGACAATGTTAGTTACTTTATTGTTAATAATTTGTTCTTTTGCTTGGTTAAATCCAAGAGAAAACCCAGAACTGTTGTTTAAACTCCATCGACACCAAGACATGATAAAAATAATGTTGCTAATTAATAAAGAATATGCCAAAGTTGGAGAGCATGCATGTGCAAAACATAGTTTCTATCATAATCAAGTATACCCTTGATAAGATTGGTCGCACTCTTATCAACCAATTTTGTGAGCGTTGGTATACACCAAATGTGTCATCTACCTTGAAATGACTCCAAGAATTTAGGATATTGAGCATGTCAATGGATTACTTTCTAAAGAAGAAGAAGTTTGTACAATATATGCAGATAAAACTATGACTTGAATTCATGTAGAGTGATTCTGCGCGGACCATGTGTAGAAACCACATGAAAATCGCATCTAACTTTTCTCTCACATAATTTTTGGCGTGGTCCTTGTGGGCCCGCAGAGGAAAGCACGGGGTTCGGCTTGTGTGAGTGCTTTTCAGACGGTATTTTTGACGGTTCATACATCTTTTCTGATTTATATATGATTTGATCAAAACAGCTCTTGGAGAAACTGAGGCACAAATTAGGAAAGAAGGAGCATTATGCCGAACCCCAAAACAAGCATAAGCGAAATCCGAAATTCAAAGTATTTTCCAGTAACAAGTACCGGGTCGACTAGAGAATATATCCTAAGAGTCGAGCATAGGTTTTACGCCAGCGTGTCCGAGCCTTGCACAACTTGCACTACGGCAAGCAAAAGTACTTGACGCTACCCGCGTCGCAATTGTTTTTGTTTTTGGACAAGATGGACAATAATCACCGTGTTAATGGGATTAGGAATTCTCGACCATTAATGCGGATATGCTCACACCATGTCTCGGTTGCATAAGCTACGGGGTGTTTCCCCTTCACAATCCTGTCAACTACAACGCTACAGGAGGATTCCCCCCTTCACAAACTGCAAGGTTTCCTTTACGTGTTCGCTGATTGGGTTTGTAAAGAAAATTATAGGAAATAAAGAAGAGGGGTTGTTAGTCTATATACCTGAAACCCACCTCTTCCACGCGTATTACCGACCTCCAAGTTTGTCTGTCCAACGCCTGCCCTGGTGAAAGATTTCGGTTGCTCAAGTCGTTCTTTACACACTCGTCCCAAGTTAGTTTCGATCGGCCTCTGCGTTGCATCCGTCCTTCAGTGCGCCTGATGCAACCTAAAACAAGCATAAGCATCCGATGATAGAAACACCGTTCCGAGAACTCCGGCTGCCAGATGGGCCTCCAGAATAGTGCTGGGCCTGCTGGCCGTCTGATAGCTTTTTTCATCCACCTTCGTGCTATTTTATCTCTATATATACGGCTTGCAGCAGCACCAAACATCGGTAACTAGTTTTTCCCTCTCTATTCTGTATCAGCACTAGTAATCTCGAGTCGTAGAAGTTAGACAGAGCGCGCGTGAGATTAAGGGATGGATCGAGATTGGGGATCGAAAACTGTGGGTGGAGGCGCAGCCTCTGCACAGAATGAAGCCATCGACAGAAGAGAAAGATTACGAAAACCTGCTCTAGAAACTATTGATCTTGCTAAAGATCCTTATTTCCTTCCTAATCATCTTGGAAGGTCTGTCTAATATCACTTCTCTCTTTTCCCAAATTATGTGTATTTCAAAACCCTAATTTGTTATTCGCCACTAAAACCCTAATTTTTGAAATTGTTTGTGAATTTTTTGCAGTTACGAATGTAGGCTTTGTTTAACATTACACAATAATGAAGGGAATTACTTGGCTCATACTCAGGGGAAACGTCACCAGACTAATTTGGCTAAAAGAGCTGCTCGTGAACTTAAAGAAGCTCCTGTTCAACCTCAGCCTCTTAAGCGAAAGCTTTCTCTCAAAAAAACTGGTAATTACTTCAATTCCTTGTTACTTTTCTTTTTCTTTTGTAATAATCGTTTATTGGCAAGTAGTAATAGAAACTATTAGTGTAATCATTACACAATAATCATGCTATCTTGGAATATCTGGGGCACAAATTCCGTGCGACTTAAATTGTCCTTATAACAATATGGTTAGATTGTGTATTTCTGAAACTATTGGTGTAATTTTTGACTATCAAGACCAACCCACTAGCCTTGTTGCTTGATTTTTGATTCCGAATATCCGGTAGAAAGGAATGTCCCTAATTTGACTCATTGACAGGGGAGCGGGTCTTCTTGTTGCGCCGGTACTCAATTGATGATGTCTACTCATAACTTCTGTAGTCAGTGGTACTCCGATATGATGGGATTTTCACCTATTTGATTGATTTCTGACCTTTTGTTTCTGTGAGATTTGATCATGCAGTTAAGATTGGAAGGCCTGGATACAGGGTAACAAAGCAATTTGATCCAGATACTAAGCAGAGGTCTCTTCTGTTCCAGGTACTGCATTTATTTTTTGTTGCATCTCAATTGTACATGTTTTATGTTTATATGCATCTTTTTCTTATGTGGCCAAATCATTATATTATAGTTGTTTTCGTTAATTTTTCCATGCTATACAATAACTTGTCGACTTATTATTGGTGATTGCAGATTGAGTATCCTGAAATTGAAGACCTTGAGAAGCCCGACATCGTTTTATGTCATCTTACGAGCTGGTAATGTTTTTTTAATCACAAAACTTGTCCATATTTATTTGTGGACTTCAGTTTCTATATTTGTCGCTTCCTTTGGTATTCAAACTTGTTTATGACGATGGCTAAGAAAACTTGTTTCTATTTGTTCGCATTTGTACAGAGAGCTGAAAAGTGGGATAAAAGATACCAGTTTCTTCTGTTTGCGGCTGAACCATATGAGATTATTGCTTTCAGGGTGTGTTCCTTGTCTAAGCTCTCTTTTGATTCTCATTCTGCTTTACATAATTTGCTTATAACATTCATGAGCTTGGTCTTGTGCGTTAGAATTTCTTGATTCAGGTTCCAAGCACAGAAATTTGCAAGTCAACAGCCAAGTTCTTCTCGCACTGGGATCCAGACTCCAAAATGTTCACGGTTTGTGTCTGAATATTTAACATTTTGTACCTCTTTTAAGCATTTGTTGTTCGTTGGTTACATCACATTTGACATTAATTTAACTATCACTGCGGTGCTAATTGTATATGCAGCTGCAATTATACTTTAAAGTGAAACCCCCTGAACCAAATAAACCTCCATCTGCAAATGGTCCCGCTTATGGCACAGCAGCTCCGGGTGTGCCACCAAGACCATTACCTCCACAACCTCAAGCACCACCACCTCCAGCACCTCAAGGAAATCCGCCTGGTGGGTTTGCCTACCCACCAAGAGTTCCACCACCTGGTTCTGTTCCTCCACCTCCTTCAGTTGGGAGCGGTATAATAGCAAATTTTACTCCTGGCACCCAAATGGGTCGGCCAATGATGATGACACCACAAAGCTTTCAAGGGCAACAGATGCAGAGGCCCCCAATGCTTCAGTAAGTGGCGCACATCAAGGTTCTTAAAGCTGAATTTGATATATGGTTTTCATAAACATAAGAGGCTTTGGGAAATTTTATTGAAGTTGTAATGGTAATTATGAATTGGGTTTTACTGTTGTTTCCTTGAATGGTAGGATTATTACTTTTTGCTCATAGTACTTTTCTATACTGAAAGGTCATCATCATGTTTATCTTGTCTGTCCTGTGGCTACTGCATTATGGTTATCTATAACCTCTCTAGGTTTACTATCTTTTCTTCAATGGATATCTTGCCAGTACCATTGTTTAATCCTCAATATAGCTAAACAACACTATTAAAAAGTGTATATTTAACCTGTTAATTTGATTAATGCCCAAAACAAAAGGACGATCTACTATTGTCCTCAAATAATTCATACAATTGCAAACATAACATTTGTATAGGGAATGTATGGTTACATGTTTTTGCCAAACTACGTGTATCCAATGGACAATGTTATTGGTGTATCTTGTTTGTTCACCTTGGTTGGAAGTTTCTTCACAGCGCTTACAAAAGGATGTTTTTGGTGATAATTCTTGCCTAACTTCTTGTTGAGGCACATAAGCCAGAATAACCTGAAGAGTTGATGGGTTTTTAGATAACAAGTTTTCTCTCCAAAAATACACTTCTTTTATATTTTTGGAAACATAATTCATGAAAATCAATTAATATCAAAAACATGTGTCAACATGTCATTGGTCCCCCATGCCCCCTTCAAAAAACGCCCCATCGAAATTTTTCTCCCCGTACGCTTGTGAAGAGTGAAAATTAAAGATACTAGCTGTTGCGCCCGTGCGCTGCACGGGTCTAGTTATCTTATAGAGAAAACTATGTGCTGCTAGTGAATTTCCTGACTCCAAAATTTCAAGCGTGAAACAGAAAAAATGGATGATAAAAATATGCAATTACTAAAAATGATAATATCAAAAGCAGTCGGTTAATAAAATTAAAAATTATATAATCTAACATTGCTTCTATCTGTTGCAAATCTAAAATTTGTTTTGAAAATCTTTTATTCCTTCAAGCTTCACCGTAAGGTTTATCAATTGACTTGTAATGTGGTTCATAAGTGTTGTAAACACAACAACACTAATGCTAGACATCCACCTGTGTACAGATGGTGGTTATCTTGAATAGTCATTTTTCATATAATTGCCCTAAATAATTTGAACCCTAAAAAAAACAGAACCGGCCGAAGTCCGCCAAAACAATTCCGGATTCCGGATGGACAACTGATGACACTGCCTCCAGCAATACAGCAAAATCAGGCGATAAGTTTCATTATATAATATGGAGATGATGGGTTGTCTTTTGTCCTAACAATTGGACATCATCGGTTAGGCGGGATGTATTTGGTAGGGGTGTCATCGGGGAAGTGGAATAGACCTAACAATTGCAATCGGTCTTAAAAACGAGACGGATTATTGCTGATAACAGACGGACCTCACGATAAGCGGAGTAACGAGACGGGAAAGTCGAACTAATCAATCGGCATCGAGACAGGTTGAGCCGAAGAGTGTTCTCCTTGGTCCCACCAAGGACGCTGAGGCGGTCAGGCCACGTCGGCGGGTTATGATGGCCGCAGCACTCACGGTCGTTCCAGGTGGCATGCTCACCATCAGGGAGGATTAAAACCCCACTCGAACATACCTTAAACCCAATGGCAATACGAGATCAAAAAGGTTTTATCATTCGGGTTGTCTTTTGTCCGCCAGAACTGGTATGCAAATTGATAAAACTATCCCCCTTAAAGCATGATAAAACTATCCTCCTTCTAAAGCAATGTGACTCGTAAGTGCTTAATAGATTTCCACGCCTACAAACATAAAATAAAATATCATTAAGTAAATAGAAGATGAAAAAAGCAACTTGGTATCAAAAAAAAAATGAACAACAAAAATTACAGGAACACTTTTTATATAGTTGATTTCGATCACCCATTGCATAAGTACTTGTCATCCATTCTAAATTAAGCCCCTCACTTACTAAAGAATTTGATCTTAATTAATTGTACCTCATTCACCAATTAAAATCAAAATAACCTTGGTTTTCACTGTGCAACCTTTATTTATATTACTTATTAGGGACCTTCGTGGTCTTAACAGAAAGCTAACATTGTTGGCATCCAAGACAGCATATGCAAGTTCAACCATCTATGAAGTTGTTAAGCTTGCTCATAACCATTCCCACTCTTTCAATTCTTGTTGGTACCCATCATTTAATGGAGGCTGAAAAGCAAGAAAAGAATAAAAAAGTGAGAGGATATGGCAGCAAGAGATAGCTTCGAAAGGTCGACAGTATATAGGAAATTCTTAAACTGATGGCTACTTGAACAATCACCATGACTCACAGGGATAACTGGATGCTCATGAGCCATGCAGTTGTGTCAAGCCAGTGGCGTTGGCCGTGCATAGTAGTGTACTTGAGAACACGCTATTTGTATATAGCTTATAAGGTGTTTTTCTTTCTTTTTTACTGTACATTAGAAACCCAATCTAATTGAATACCATAATAAACTACACAATTTTCAGATATTGGAAAAAAAAAAGGCAAGCTTAATCTAAGAATTCAGATGTAAATTAGAAAAAATTACTTCTTCGTGATGTTCCTCTCAACTACTTCATAAATCAAGCAAGATGATAGAATTCGGAACTTTGAACATTCAGAACTCAGGGGCATAAACAAAAGCATATCCAAAATTATTTTTGCCTTGATAAACATAAGCATATCCAAAATCAAAAAGTGAATGAATAACGAATTGGAAAGTGTTATACCTTTCTTACTACAAAGACAATATACGTGAGATAATGTATGTACTTTTTCAGAATTATAATACATGCACTTTAGAGAGAATTAAGAGTCATGGCTAACATCAAAAGAAAAACTAAACAAAACAATGTAATTTCAGTTTTTCAAAAGATCAAGATTTATAGAAACCTAACTTGTGTAAAACCTTACGATTTCACGAATGGCTTCTAATTTATTTATTTTTAATCTCCAACCTCAAATAACTACATCATAATCTCCATCTTCCGTCGTCGGCGATGCTACCTTCATCAAACAAACAAAAAAAAAATCAGTATACAGAATCAATAAAAAAAAAACAAAACAAACTGATGGAATAATGATTTACCTGTAACCGATATTACCCTGGTTGTCATGAGAAAGAAGACCTATTTTTCTTGCCGTAACACAACATGAAGAATAAGGATTTTCTCGGTTGTGTACTTCGGGGTTTCATCGGAAAGAAAGATAGTGGAGAAGAATGAAGAGAGGAGATTAGGGTTTGTCTGTGTACGACCAAATATTCTACCTAGTAAATAAGCCCGAGGGTGTTATTAGACGAAATATTGGTGGCGTGAAATAATTATCTGATTGGCTGAAATATATTCCAGTGGGCCAGAAGCTCTAGGAAGAGAGTTTTGTTCGGCTTTTAACCACAACATAGGAAATTCACCTGAAATCATATTATTAATGAGGGACATATTGAATTTGTTTCGACGAATTCGATCTAAGCGAATAAATCACAAATGAGTTTACAATGGCAGTGTGTTTTAAATAGGCTCCCTAGTCCCTACAACTGATAATCTGCAGAAAAGGATCTCTGTGTTAGTCTCTCCAATCATATTTTTGTTAACTGTGTCCTTTCGAAGCGTATATGGAATTACTTCTGTTCTGAAGCTAACAGGCAAGTGAATCTTAGTGGTTCTACTATGGATATAACAACAAACTGGTCAACCTCTCGTTTGTGGTAAGGAAGTGTGGAAGCGTATGTATTTCACGATCTTTTGGATTATCTGGATGGAGCGCAACAATCGGGTCTTCAACAACAAAGAAAGAACAATTGATAACATCATCAACGATATCAAATTAGCTATTTTTCAGTGGGCTAGATACTCTCCTTCCATGTCTGGAATCTCAATCGATGATGTCATTGTAAACTGGAGGAATGTTTTTTTTCGAAACTCCTTAGGGTAGTTCTGTTTTGAGGGCCTTCCTTCTATTGGTTTTTATTGTAATTTTGGTGGTTGGCTGCTCTTTTGCATGCTCTCATTTTTCTAATAAATTCTTTACTTTACTTTACTGAGCAAAATAAAATAAAATTTGACGATCTCATGGAGCTGATATAACAGTTTATTGCGTACTTTTCTTATACTCAACATACATATATGCTGTGTGCATGCAATGCTTCACCTTGCTTAGAATATGGTATTATGGTGTCATGTTATAATCTAGACTTACCCACTTTTTTATTTGGAAAAGTTTAGCACCGAGAGTTGAACTGTTGAAGTAGCATGTTTTAAGTATGAGAGTCTTGGCCAACTGACCCCGTTACTACTCGCGTTCAAATCCTATATTTTAGTCTTCACGGCAATGGATTAATGCCACGAACTCTTCCCTGAGATAAATCTGATCAGAAAATGACCACCAATTGAGCAAGTCAACAATGGGAATTGATGTCCATAAATATTTATAGATTTGATAGGAGGAGATGATAAGAAAAAAAATGTGATGAATGGGGATCAGGTAACTCTCCCTGATCCTATTGGTTTACTTTCTTTCTTCTTCTTTTTTTTTAATTTGTTTCCGAATCCTATCTTTATATCTTTCTCTTTTGGTATGGCTTCTCAGGATCATGGTTTCAAACTTTCAATTGGTTTTGTTATAACAATCTCATGAAATAAATATAAGCATGAGATATAGAATTCACGCAATCAGTTAATACCCGATCAATGATCAGAGTTGAAAAAAATCAATAATGAACCCTAAACCCTCCTGTCGTCGTATCTTGTATCCTGAAGATGAAACTGAAAATTAATCTAAAACACACCGGCGTATTGGGCTCTAGTTTTTTCGGGGATATGGAAATTGGAAAGTAGAGTTCGTGTTTGAATAGCCGATGTGAGTCCAACATTCGTACAAAGGAAATGCAAAGCACAAGAAAGATCCTCTGAATTGGTTAGGCCACTCCCGTACACGACACTGTCCTCTAAATTTATCACTCTTTGCTCCAAATGAAGGATGCATGAAAATATCATAGTGCACCTTATGGTGCTGTGTCAAGGTTCATTAAAAAAAGTTCCACCGCAAGTAACAGCAATGTCTAGACGAAACCTAGTTTAAGGGAAAAAAAACCCTAACCCTAATCGTATCAGTATAAGAAAAAATCAATACTGCAACTACTTCTGAAGATATTGCTCGAGATTTCACTGATATTCAAGAATTATTTCCTTCCAGATACTTCCTAATGCAAAATGATGAACAATTTTTTTCAAGATTTGCAGAGACGATTCCCTCTATTTCCTTTGTTGCGGAAAGTAGTCCTGTAACCACGATTGATGGTTTCCCTGAGAATTTTAGATCGAAACTGAAAAAAGAATGGTTGGATGCATGTACTTATGTGTTGAATAAATCAAATCCCGGCTTTCATAACTTCGATCTTGCGGAAAGAGAATCTCATCTTCGAGCGGTTTCTGTTAACTGATATGAAATTTTCTTGTGCCGGTGTGCTTCCCGAAGATCTTCACAACCGAGCTCAACTTCCCAGTCCATTAGTTCTTCAGGTTGATCAGATGGATGATTTAAATGATGATCCACAAGATATTCTATTGAGTATGACGGATGGCGTTCAATTTATATACGGAGAAGAGATCCAACATAACAAAGATCTTAATATTTCACTTCCTGCCGGTTTCAAAATTGTCATTCATAAGGCTAGTTATTTGAATGGACTCATAAGGCTGGTGCCTGAAGGCTTGAAAGTACTTGGTGGAATGGTGGAAGATTTGGGAGCTGCACACGATAAAGCTACTTTTGCTGCTCGGGAACCCAAGAGTTATGATGAAATTGTTAAAGACAACTCAGACAAATTAAGTGAAGAATATAAAGCAATGCCTTGTACATACTTGGCTAATTTGTTGGAGCAGCACAGGAAAGCGGATGATGGAGCAACCATCCGGGGTAAAATCCAGGGTATGATGAAAGGCCTATCTGAATTTAAGTTTTGGGAAAGGAAAGAGTACGAGCTTGTTGTTTATTTTAATGATGGGAGCTGCACTTCCGATGTTCTCATCCACCCCAACGAAGTGGAACGTCAAATAGGTTTAACTCCTAAGGAGACTTGTGAATTTCTCTCTTCTGTCTCAGATGATGACGAGGGGGATACCTTGATGTCAATTCAGAACAGGTTGTCCAGTTTACAATGTACGTTGGCCGTAGAGATGCACAGTGACTCTAATGTCCCGGTTGCTGTTGAGGTGGATTCCACATTTGATGTGTAGTGGGTTATTGAAAAACGTTATGGAGAAAGGGCATGAAGTGATGCCAGAAGATATATAGTGTCCCGGTTGCTTTTAGTGTCGAAAACCACATGAAAACGATGCCAGGAATATGGATCCCGTCAAAAAAAAAAAAGATGAAATGAACCTTCAGTTTTTGGTTTTCTTTTTGTAGGTGTTTGCCATGCCATCATGGGATACTTCATACAGAATTTTCTTTTCTTTTTTAATAATCTGATAGCATACTGGTTATTTTTATTCAGAAAGGTACTTTTCTTCACATTGAAAATAAAAAATAACTAAAAGGGTCGTTAGAAAGAAGAATACGCTCATTCAAGCTGCATACAAATACGCAAACATTCAAGATAAATTGGACCTGTGAAAAGAGGAATACGCTCAATGAAGCTGCATGCAAATACGCAAACATTCAAGATAAATTGGACCTGTGAAAAGAGGAATACGCTCATTCAAGCTGCATACAAATACGCAAACATTCAAGATAAATTGGACCTGTGAAAAGAGGAATACACTCATTCAAGCTGCATGCACATGTGAAAAGAGGGTGACAGCCCTACTAGAAAAAGTTAACCTGTGTATACCAGCCCCACTGCTAATATCCGTAGGGGTGCTGTGTCAAGGTTCATTAAAAAAAGTTCCGCCAGAAGTAACAGCAATGTCTAGACTTTTTTTTTTCCCGGAAAAGAGGCAAAAGCACCTCAGTCACTAGATTGATTAAACTGATACTCAAGAATTTGAGCATCATTAGCGGTTACAAGATTAATACAGTTCTTAATATAGAGTTGTTGAGGATTGCTACTAATCCCTCATTTTTCCATGTGTTTTGTATACCATGTCTGTTACAAAAGTAGCTATATTGGCTGCCTTGACAATATTGTATCTAGTAATTAACAAAAAAGCTGTTACTTTGAAATTAATACAGGTACTTGGTTCAATTTCAAAGTTTTCACTAACATTATATCTATTTTGTCTAGCATTTGTATATCTTCCCATCAGGAGCTGAAGAGTTGGGCTTGAATCGCTTTGGAAGATTATGTTATAACCACTCAATTCGGTTGCCCATTGGAAAGCTGCATCTGCTCCCTTCTCCTCAAGTTGTTTTCTTGTGGAGCAATCAGCATGAGATCCCCTTGCTTCAATTGTTCTACCTGCATAGTCAATCAAAGTCAGTCTTATTCCTGCCGTATTTAAAAGGAAATTCATTGATAGAGCAATTGAGATTCTCATACTCATATAAGTAATTTCCTTATTAGGTTCTCTTTCTATGATTCTTAGGTTTTCATCCTTCATTGGATTGTAATATAGTGACTGCATTTCACTATAGTCTGGACTGTTTACATACATCATATTGTTAATGAATCTTACTATTGTTTTGGCTGTATTTCCACTATTTTGTTATTTCTGCTGAAAGGTAGATTCACATCTAGCTTTCCATACGTGCCAAATGATTACACCACAAAATTCTGGCCATTGTACTACACATTCACCTCTATCCCTATCATTGAACCATTTTTAAGCCAATCATGAAAATCATTACAATTATCAATAACATAATTCATTTCAAAGTTTAAATGCATCCATACCTGTTTTACAAATTGCATTTTGTATCTATATTTGGTAGAATAGCAGCAAGTCTCATACCTGTAGGCAGAATTGATTGCGCCGCTTTCCAGACAAACATCTTTATAGAGGGTGTTACTTCTAGCTTCCATATTCTACTCCATTCCAAAGTTATATTACCACTACTATTTATTTTATGATAAAGAGATTTAACGGTGAACATACCTTTATTGTTTAAGTTCCAGTGGGCTGTATCTTCTATGTCTTGTCTTGGGATAGTGATTCTTTTTATTTTATCTACTGTTTCTTGGTCAAAACAGTAGTTAAGTTTATGGTCATCCCATTCTAGTATCAGGGATCCATTTATCTTCCCAGATATCGATTAGTTTCCCATTTCCTACTTTCCAATCACAATTTTCTTTTATCAGTTTGACACCACTTTGTATGCTTTTCCAGACCCAGCTATCCCCATCTTTGGGCTTGTTTTTTATGTGTAAAATGTCACTGTTGGGATAATACTTTGCTTTTAAAATTTTTGACGAAAGCGAATCAGGATTTTCTTTCAGGATTTTCTTTCAGTTTCCATCCTATCTTGGCTATCACAGCCATATTGAAGTTCTCTATGTTTTGAATTCCCAAACCTCCTTCCTCTAGAGGTTTGCAAACTGGTTTCCAGCCTTTTGGGTAAACGCCTTTTTTTCCTTTCTTATTTTTCTCATTTTCATCTTTCCCCCACCAGAAATCCCGTTGTAGATTTGATAAAGTTTTACAAATCTTTTTCGGGATTTTGAAACAGTTCATTTGATAAACTGCGAGGGAGGAGGTCACATTTTTAACCATAACAGTTCT
This sequence comes from Papaver somniferum, assembly GCF_003573695.1. Classification (NCBI taxonomy): domain Eukaryota; kingdom Viridiplantae; phylum Streptophyta; class Magnoliopsida; order Ranunculales; family Papaveraceae; genus Papaver; species Papaver somniferum. The sequence continues at coordinate 150,664,826 of NC_039367.1, read as the reverse complement.
TCCTGCGGTATTCATTTGGATACCTCTCAAAGTTTGAAGTATACTTTTCATCCTTGACGTAAGTAGTTCAAAGCTTTTAACCTTTTATCTGTTTGTAAACAGTGGAGCCCCTAGATATCTATCATCTAAAGGTATAGATCTTACTCCCAAAATTTGTTTCACTTCATTTTTTATGTTAGGATCAGTTTTTGGGCTGAAAAACACTCCTGATTTATTGAGGTTTATCAACTGCCCAGAAGAAACACCGAAGTCTCTAAAAGTTTAACTAGATTGTGGCAAGTTTGCGCATTAGCCTTTCCAAAGATGATACAGTCATCCGCAAATAGCAAATGACTGACTGGAGGGGCATGTCTGGAGATTTTTATACCTTTTATTTGTCCCATACTTTCAGCCTTTAGAATGGTCCTGGACAAAGATTCGATACATATAAGAAATAGGTATGGAGACAGGGGATCTCCCTGTCTCAAACCTCTTGTTGGCTTATAAAACTCAGTAGGAGATCCATTAAGAAGTACTGAAAAAGAAGTACTAGAAATGCATTGGTATACCAATTGACACCATTTGTCAGAAAAACCTAGTTTTCTCATTATTTCCATTAGGAAGTCCCATTCTACCCTATCGAATGCTTTTGACATATCGATTTTAATTCCCATGAGGCCTTTCTTAGATCTAGTTTTCCTCATTTTGTGTATAATTTCATGAGCAATTGTTATATTGTCAGAGATTTGGCGGCCTGGAATGAATGCAGACTGAAAAGGACTTATCATTTTATGAAGTAACCCTTTCATCCTATTCGCCATAAGTTTAGAAATAACTTTATAACTAGTGTTGCTCAAAGCTATTGGTCTGAATTCTGTCGCAGTAGTAGGATTTAATGTTTTTGGTATTAAGGAAATAAACGAAGTGTTTAGTTCTTTAGCTAAGAAACCATTTATAAAGAAAGTTTGAACCAAGCAAACAAGATCCTTACCAATTGTTTCCCAATTTAATTGGAAAAAGATTGGCAGAAAACCATCAGGTCCCGGACTTTTATCCGGTTCCATTGAAAACAAAACTTTCTTAATTTCCCCTTCGGTAGGAATAGAACATAGCTCACCGTTTTCATTATCAGTTATACAATTAGGGATCTGGTCAATCATCTTCTTATCAATAATTGGTTTCACAGTCGTTGCAATACTCCTAAAGTGTCCAGTAATACAAGCCGCTATTTCTTGCCTAGAATTTAGCCAGTTTCCTTCGCTGTCCTTAAGAGTTTCTATCCTATTTCTTCTAAACCTCTTTTTAGCTATACTATGGAAATATTTAGTATTTCTATCTCCTAAAGCTAGGTTTTGGTCTCGACTCTTATCTTTCCAGAATTTTTCTTTGATTCCATACCATTTTGTGAGTTCATTGCTTAAGTTAGAAAGATCAGAAGACTTTTCGAAGTAGTTCTGCCTACTATTAGTTATTTCCATATTTTTCTTGATTTTATCTATATTGGTTTTGATGTGACCAAAGACATTCTTGTTCCACAATCTCAGCGTATATTTTACATTTGAAAGTTTCTTGGTGAAGGTGAAAGCTGGAGATCCACGTATCCGGGTATTCCAACATTCCTGAATTAGACCAACACACTGGTCGTGCTTCATCCATTCTCCAAAAAACTTGAAAGGAGTGGCACCATCATTCCAATTATTGTGGGTGTTTAGACAAATAGGGACATGATCTGACGATAGAGGTCCCATATGTCTAATATTAGAATTTGGAAACTTTATATTCCAGTTGTCGTTCACTAGACCACGGTCTAATCTTTGTTCAATGAATTCAAGGCCTGATATTCTATTATTCTAAGTGAAAGTATACCCATTGAAACCTAAGTCCATGAGACCACATTTGTTGATAAAGTTTTTAAAAATATCTGCTTCCCTACTGTTAAACGGGTAACTACTTTTCTTTTCTTCTTCATGCAAGACAACATTGCAATCCCCTAAGACAATCCAAGGTCTATTCACAGCTCTAGCTAGATGTTTGATTATTTCCCAAGAAGCCAGTTTCAAGTTTGTTGTATACGGACTACCATAAAAGCATGTTAACATCCATTCAGTAATATTGCTATTGTTACTATTAACATTCACATTTATGTAGTTATGATCATACTCAAGAATTGTAATTTGTATATTATTTTTCCACAACAAACATAAGCCACCCGCAGTTCCTCTAGGTGGTACAAGCCAATAATTATAAACATGTATTTTTCTCACGATGTTATGCATCTCCTTGTTTTGCTGTTTTGTTTCAGATAAAAATATGATATCAGGATTACTTCTATCAAGAAGATCTTTAAGGCTATTAGTTGTTTCTACATTACTTAGGCCTTGGCAGTTCCAGGCAATAGTGCTTATGAACTGCCAGAAATAGGAGACTATTGGATAATCTAGCTTATACAGGAATTTAGTATACATCCTACCAAAAATTGTGAGACTATACTTATTATGCATTTGGTTACAATGTGTTTTCCTCATGGATATGTAATTCCTAATTGAGGGTCTACTTAGGTTCAACATAATATGAACATGGATTATACAAATTTCAAGCCTCAAAGATAGAGTTTTGAGATTCTTAGTGAAAAAAGTAAATAGGCAGTTGAAATGATAACACACAAGGAATGAATGACATTCAGCAAGCATGATCAGATTACCAATGCAAACAATATTTATCCAATCATCTTTAAACAAACAGATAGACAATAAAGAATGTAATTGAGTTTTTAGATTAAGGGGTACCTCGTGAGTATCCCGGAACTGGTTTAGAAAAAAAACCAATGTTCCAGAAGGAGAAAAGATGGTGGAATTGCCTTTGATTGAGATACTACGATGCCCATCAGGATAAGAAATTACCTTATTAGCAATCAACCCAGGTACTTCTTGCAATTCCAATTGTTGTAGTTCAAATTAAGCCTCCTAGATAGCTTCATTTTCAAATTTTTCTTCTTTAATTCATTGATTGGTGCTCGATTCTTTCCAAATATAAAATTTCCGGCAGTAGTACGAGAGATTTGATTCGGGTAGTGATTAGTTTGGGTATTAGGGTTTGATTCTTTTGTTTTCTTATTAATCTGTGGGTAGAGGAATGGGTGATACAAGTCTAATCTTTTGATAAAAAACAGGTATTTTTGTGTGGTTTTATCTCTAACACGTGTCTCATTCCTTTTTCCAGGTGCAGACTGCAGAGAGGGTTGTAGTAATTGCTAAGAGGAGTCATTATGCCACTGGGGACTACACACCTTAGGAGCACAAAGGTAAAAATTGGGTAAAATAGCAAATCAGAAGAAAGAAGAAAAGAAGGAGATTGCAGAATTCTGCAAGGGAATGAAAAATCACAGAATAACAGCGGCCAAATTAACAAAAGTAGTGGTATCCCATCAACTCCAGTAAGGAGAAAGTCAGGGATTCAATCCCCACCGTCGTAAAGGTTTATAGTAGATTAGTTGTATAGTGGGTTTAACGGTGTTGGGTCTGGTAGTGGGGTCAGTCCAACTGGCTGGATTCCGATAGGAACCTGGCTTTATTTTGCGTAACAAAAAAAAATGATTGACAGACGAGATCAGAGAAGTAAAGAACTGAAAATATTGGCTGAAAATAAAATCCCTAAATTAAATTTCCTTAATAAATCGATTAAATACCGAGAAAAACCAACACAAACGGGAATGGAATGGATGAAGCTAATAAAAGACAAGGGTATCAAAAACAGGTGTACCAAAACGAGATCAGTTACAACTAGAACTAAGAAAATCAATAGCTAATAGAAGAAGCTTCACAAATTAATTAAATTATAAAGAGATGTTAATGCAAATTATGTCAATTAATTTTGACAGAAAACTTTTAGTGCCAGCGGTGATGGATTCTTTGAAATCTTCAGCCTTTGTTGCCGATTAAAGACTCTTTAGATCAAAGAATATGGGAACTAGTAACTGATATGAAACTAGAACGGCGGTGATTTTTCTGGTGTCTTGAGTAGCAGTAGTCGTCAGTGTCTTTTGAATCCCTAGTATCTTCAGTGTCTTAGTAACTTTTTACCTTGGGTTTCTGTAACAGCGGTATCTCAGGAACTTTGGTGTCTTAGAACATGTGAAATTAGTATCTTAGTGTCTTTGAGAGCTGTAGTATCTTAAGTATCTTGAGTGTTAGGATCAATTCATTTGAAAATTCAGTTTCTTCTTTATTTTCCGGTATGATTCCGATAAGAAATTACCGTTAGAAGTAGTCAACGGTCTTATAACGGATGTAAATGGGGTGATTTCAGGTAACCATTTAATTTCCCATCAAAACATTTGGTGAGAAAGGAGAGAGGAGAGAGGGCAGAAAGGAGAGAGGATACAACAATGTCTAGACGAAACCTAATTTCACGAAGAAAAAAAACCTAACCCTAATCGTGTAAAAAATCAATACGGCAACTACTTCTAACCCTCAAGAATTATTTCCTTCAAGATACTTTCGAGAGCAAAATGATGAACAACTTTTACAAGATTGCAGGGACGATTCCCTGTCTTTCATTCGTTACGGAAATTAGTCCTGAAATCACGACTGATAGTTTTTCAGAAAATTTTATATCGAAACTGACAGGGTATATTGGATTAAGATTTACGTGGATATATAACAATCCTAAAAACTCTTAGGACCTGTTTGGTACAGTTTTGAAAAACAGTTTTTAAAAATAGTTTTCCACTGTTTTAAAAACATACCCTTTTTTCCTTGTTTTCATTTTTTAAAAATTGTTTGGTAAACTGCTTTTGAAAACAAGGAAAACCAACTAAATCGGATCAAATGTAAAGATTCGTCTAAGAGATAGTGATATTATCCATGACTCACTTGCAGTCATTCCCCATCTCTTACTTTGTTCTGAAAAGAAGAAAAGAAAAAAGAAAAGAAAAAAAGAGAAAACACAGAAAACAATAATTTGTTGTTTTCATTTTTTTTGTTTTTAAAAACAGAAAACAGATAGAAAACATTTTCTGAAAAATGTCCTTACCAAACGCGTTTTCTCCTGTTTTCTGTTTTCTCTGTTTTTAAAAACAGAAAACTGTTTTTGAAAACTATACCAAATAGGACCTTAGGTATTCAATTAGGATATGTAAGGAATCATTAATTATTCATGGTATTCAATTAGAATTTTTCTAGATTCCACAAATATCCTAGATATTTAATTGGTTTAGGATTTCTTAAGATAGTTAAGGGACATGATATATATGGATTCTTATTGATATTTATAGGCAAAATATGTATGTTTTTATCTCATATCTTTCTTAACCCAAACCACAAGTGTTTGATGGATTCTTATGGACAATTTTTGTTTTCTCATAACATCCTATGTTTTTCCACCACCACCACCACACACCACCAACCAACACCATCGACCACCGCCGCCACCACCACACCACACATGCCAACCACCACCGCCCACCACCACCTCCACCCCCTATCTCAACTTTTTTTTTCTTAAGGGAATCATGATGACCTTGGTGTTTTCAAATATATTACTAATTTTTAGTATACTTCAACTTTAAAAAATCTAACTACTCCTAAGACAATCCATTATAATCCAAAATCACATATCTATAAGAATTTTAAAGATTCTTTAAAAAACATTATAAATCCACCAAATTCGAGTATAAATAATGTATTTAATTTTATCTAGATAAATTCTGATCCAATACATCCCCGTGAAAGAAGAATGGTTGGATTCATGTATTTATGTGTTAAATAAATCAAATCCCGGCTTTGATAACTTCGATCATGCGGAGAAAGAGAAACTCATTTTCGACGGGTTTCTGTTATCTAATATGAAATTTTCTTGTGGTGGTGTGCTTCCAGAAGATCTTCATAACCTAGCTCAACTTCCCAGTCCATTAGTTCTTCAGGTTAATCAGATGGTTGATTTAAGTGATGATCCACAAGATAATCGTCTTCTATTGACTACGACGGATGGTGTTCAATTTATATACGGAAAAGAGATCCAACATAACGAAGATCTGAATGTTTCACTTTCTGCCGGTTTCAAGGTTGTCATTCATAAGGCACGTATTTTGAATGGGCACATAAGGCTGGTGCCTGAATGCTTGAAAGTACTTGGTGGAATGGTGGAAGATTTTGAAGCGGCACACGACAAAGCTACTTATGTTGCTCGGGAACCCAAGAATTATGATGAAATTGTTAAAGACAATGTGTACACATACATCTCACTATCGGACACGTGTATACAGAAAGGTACGTGGAAAGCATGCAAGCCAAGACATCAAAACACGATGCGTCGCGAAGCACCAAATAAACCCCTAGGAGTTGCTTTATCTCATCCCCAGAAGAGGAGCTAAGATCAACGGTGGGGAGAAAGTCAGCTGACACGTACTGACAGGGGCAGAAGACACTTGCCTGACACGAGCAGACCCCTCAACCACCCGCATTAAACACTCTGAACAGTGCACGTGTCGACCGACCTATGGAACGAGCGAAGATGCCTCCGCGGGATCGAGGGGGAAACGCAGACCTCTGCGTGATGGACACAAGACACTAGAAGATAAGGTTCCAACGGTCTTCAGAGATGGGTCCCACATTCCTACCTTATAAATACCCAATCTCCACAAAGGGGGAGGGGGATCGAAAAAACATCAGGAAAGAGGGAGAGAGAGAGAGAGAGTAGCGAAGGTAAGGAATCCCATAGTGGAGAGAAATATGTAAATCCCAAATCATTCAACTATTCGTGTAACCGTGAATAATACACCAGAACAACAAACCCCGTGGATGTAGGCCTTAGTGCTGAACCACGTAAACCTTGGTCTTATTTACATTTCAGCACTTTACATTCATTTAGTTCCGCATGCATTTACTTATATATGTTGTTTTCCTTTTATATTTGTGTCCCATGCATAATCGCTACGCATGGGGAAGATGGAGGAGGCCATGATGAACCCGCGGGTTTTGAGCCAATGAACCCACATCAGGGTATCATCATCGTAATCTCTTTAGACTTTAACAATTGATTGCGGGCACTCGGATCCCGCGTAGTTCGTGTGTCCACAGACAACTCGGGCAGATTATCTGGAGAATTTAAAGCGATGCCTTACACATACTTGGCTAATTTTTTGGAGCAGATGATGACAAGTGGAGATGAGGCCAGGTTGTCCAGTTTAGAGTGTACGTCGGCCGTGGAGATGTACATCGACTCTAATGTCCCGGTTGCTGTTGAGGTGGATTCCGCATTTGATATATCGTGGGTTATGGAAAAACGACATGCAGTGATGCACAAACGAAAAGATATATATCGTGTCCCGGTTGCTAATGGTGTGGAATACATCCGCTACAAGAAACAATAGATCCCCATCAACAAAAGATGAAATGAATTAGTTTTATGTTTTCCTTTTTGTATGTGTTTGCCGTGCCATGGGATTCATCATACAGCATTTTCTTTTCTTTTTAGATAGCATACTGGTTATTTTTGAATCCTATTATTGGGGCTTAGAAAGTCCCGGTCTTTTGACCATTTTGGGGTTTAAATGTTTAGGGGAGGCAAAAATTATATGGGGGGAGATTCAAGTGACTTAAAAGTCTGATTTATCCTCTCCTCTAAATAAAACCTAATCTTAATTTTAACCCTCTCCCCATTCATTTACTCTATTCTCTTTCATCTTCTCCAAAACTCTCAAAAACCAAAATCAAATTTCTTTTATTCTCCATCGATTCTCAAGATGGCAGCAAGACCAAGAGTGACAAGATCCGGCCGATTGAACCCAGATTCTGAATCAGGACAAGTTATTGATGTTCCTTTTCATGGTGATGTGGTGAACCAATCTCTTCAAACACCTTCAAATCCTTCTATGTAGCAATCTGTTCAAACACCGGCGAATCCTCCACAAATGACTCCTACTAGGTAAGAATCGAAAAACTCAGCAGTTATTTTACCATTAGATTGACAAAATAAGTTCAATCATCGATTTAGGGTTTCCAAAAATGGTTGTCTGAAGCGTTTGCGGCCGGGATATCATATCGTCCTGGCCCTTATGTTCACCTAACGGTTTGGACATCAAGAACTCCCAGCCGTTAATGTCTCTTGCGGATAGGAAAATTTGATAACCCAACCGTGAAATACATTACGGATGGGATTTTCCTAGACGTAATTCGTCATGTGTTTACAGATTAAAATTGAGTTATGATTGTTTCGTTTGGGAGTTTCCTAACCGTAAATAAATTTTCCAAACCGTAAATAATATTTTCTATCCGATACTTTGTTTACGGATCGGTCGTCCGCATATTTCTAAGCCGAGACTATTTTTACGGTTATGAGATATCATTTTTCCCAGCCGATAAAGTTTATAACAGATGGGTTATCTGTTATTTCCAATCTGTAATCATATCTGCTAATATGTTTTTCATCATTTTTAGGAACCCTAAAAAGGAGAAAGAACCCAAGGAACTACCAATGTGTGATATTGCTACGATGATGGTACGTAGGTTAAGTATATGATTCTTTTTTTTGGTATACGTTTCTCAAATTATGTACCACTATTAATTGAATGATGTGAAAATAGGTCAAGAGAGCTAAGTGGATTGCCAGGGGACTGAGACGTAACATTGAGGAGGTTTTATATTTGGATTGCGAGGAACAAAGGACATTGATTCTCAGGCTTCTAGAGTTACATAATCCAGCGAAGGATGATCTCTATACTAACGATGTTGATGATTGGATTAGTCTTTTCCAAACTCCCGACAGTTCTTCATCATCTTCTGAGGATGTTCCTTCAATTGTTGGTTTAGTGGATGATTGTAGGTTATGTACTTGATTAAGTCATTCCAGCTTATGTTTATGTAGACTTTAAGCATGTTTAAGGTTATGAATTTGGGTGATTTACTTTTTAGAGTTACTTTTCATTAACCTTGAATGAATGGATAATAGTGTTTTGATTCTTTCTTAATTTATCAGATTCTTGTTTAACATATTAACATTCGAGGGAAAATTACGGCCAGGATTATCAGCAGTAAGTTGTGTTAACGGCCAGGATTATCAGTCGTAAGTTGTGTTAACGGCCAGGATTACCAGCCGTAACTAGAATTACGGGCAGGAATCCCAACCGCCAGGTTTACCAGTAGATAGCTACATATTGGCATTCTCATCCAATATTCACTTGTCAAACACTTGTTTCTGGTAGGCTTTTAAAAGGTCCTAAAAATTATCCCCGGCAGCGGCGCCAAAAACTTGGTGGGCCCGGAGATATGTATAAAATTAAGCGCAATAAAAACGGGGGCCTACAGTAATACCGCAAGTGCACGGTCGTCGGTTGTAGCTCGTGCAAGTACGGGTCGATCCACAGAGATTGGGAGTGTTTTGTAGTTTCTAGCTATTTTGGGTTCTAAATTTGCTAATGGGCTTTGAATACCCTTTGGAACTGTTGGGCTTAATGGGTTTGTTTTTAACAATGAAATGAACTGAGCTTGGGCTCAGTTGGTCTTTGAAGTGTAAATGAGCTTTGGCCTTAAACTTAGGCTTGGGTTCAGTGAACTGAAATTAGCCTTGAAGGCACTGGGCTTTCACAATGAATTGGGCCTTAGCTTTTTGGAATGAGCTGGGCTATGGGCTTGAGTGCACAGCAGAGCAGATGCAAGCAGTAGCAGCTGGGGCTAACAAAAGTGCTGCAACAAGGGAAAACAACAGGGAAAGGAATGGCAGCAGGAGAGGAAGCAGTTGCAGCAAAGAGGAAGGAAAGCAGCAGCACTGCAAGTGCACAGTGCAGTGCAGGGGAAGAAAACAGTGCAATGCAGCAAGGCAAGTGCACAGCAGCAGTGCAAGGCAAGTGCAAGAGAAACAACAGCAGCAGTAGCACAAGCAAGGAAGAAAATGCACAGCAGGAGAAAATAGCAAACAAAAGCAACACAGGGCAACACAGGGCAAAAGCAAAGAACAATGCAAGATGAACCAAGGCCTAAGCCAAGGGCAGGGATGATAGTGAAACTGAAATGGAGCAAAACTAAGGCATTCTTCTAGAGTGGGAAGAGAACTAGCTTGCTCATTGTCACTAGTGAGCACTAGTTTCTCCCCACTACTCAATCAACACAATGCATCAAAGTTTTAATCTAACATTCCATTATTTAACAGTGAGTTGAAGCAACAGATACATTAACAGAATTATCATTAACAGGGGACAAACATTAACAATGAACAAAATTAACCTAAACAGGATACTAACATAACATTTGAAAATCAGTGAAAATTAAACAGGATACTAACATAACATTTGAAAATTAACCTAAAATGAACAAACCTAGACAGTGAAATTGATAAAGACAGTGAAATTGAAAATCAAAAGGAATTAAGAGTAGACATTAACATGGAATTAACATTTAACACTAACAGGAAATTAAAATTGAAACATAACAGGGAATTAAAATTGAAACCCTAAATTGAAATCTAATTGAAATTTAAGAACTGAAATTAAACCTAAACTAACCCAATTTTGGGGGAATCTCGGCTAGCCCAAGAACACCTTCAAATTGCTCTACACACTCTCTATTTATAGCATACAAATACCCAAATTTCGAAACCCTAATTTTACAGACCTAGGGTTTGATTTTTTTACCTAATTTGATGTAGCAACATCAAATTAAACTCGACCCATTCTTCCTCTGACTCTCCTGGTGCTTCCCACGCCTTGATTTCTTTTCTAGCTTCACCTAATTCTCTACCATGTCTATCAATGCTTTTTCTCTATTTTCAAAACCCTAGACTAGGGGAAAACAGTGAAAAGAAGTGAGAGGCATGTTAGAGTGATAGGGGTTTCGGTGGTTGAGCAGGTGGAGAGTTGGTGGTAGCGGACATGGAGGTGACAGAGGTGGAGAAGGTGGTGGTGTACGGTGGCGGACGTGGGTTTTCTGCAGAGGAATGGGGGAGAAGAGGGGATCGACTGTTTTGGGAAGAAGGGGGGTGTTTGGTTAGGTGGTAAGGTTCGGGTGCTCCAGTGTGTGGCGGCTTCATCGATTTTTGATGTTCAGCAAGACTAAGCCGTGAGATGTGGAGCTGGTAGGTAGATCGGACGGTGATGCGGAGGCAAGCGAGGAGCGACCGTCGGATGAAGTGATACAACGAAACGAACGGTGCTAGATTAGGTTAGGTGCTGTAGTGTAAGGCGGAGATATCAAACTTTGATGAACAGCAAGGGAGCAACCGTTGGATTCAACCACCATCTAATCTGAAGGCTTGGAATTTCAGCGCTGTGATGCTTGGCAGAGACTTCAAATTTTGATGCTCTATGAAGGAGCGACCATCGGATGCTTCTGAGAACTGATCTGATGGCTGAGAACGGAGGCGTTTTTGTGTGTAGAAAATGAGGTTGTGCGCACCATTCTTCGCGGCTTCCTTGCGTGATTTCTCCCGGCTTTTCACTACTTTTCTGCTCTTTTTGCTCCGCAAGTCATCCAGACTTTATTTATTACCTAAAAATGCAAAATTAATTAATAAAAATATTTATTCTTGAAAACAATGAAAATACAGAATATGGGATAAAATGTAGAATTAATGCACAAAAGATGAGTTAAATGCCAACAAAAAGAGATAAATATATACAATATTTGGCACTCATCAAATACCCCCAAACCTGAATTTTACTTGTCCTCAAGTAAAACAAAACTAAGGAAATCCTAACTATACCACTGTCGCTGGTCTCTCGAATGCATTTAGCGTATGCACTAAGCCTTTTAAACCACTAAGTGTCCCTAGTGGACGAGTTGAAGTCTCGTGAAGGTTTGCTTAGAAAGTACCTACAAAGTTCTAGGTCAAAATATAAGCTCAGATTCCATCAAATGTGACATGTGCAAAACAGTTTAAGCTCACAGCAAAATGGAGATGTCAATCTAGATATCAAAGGCACAATCCTAGCACTGATAACAAAAAAAGACATGTGATAAGAGTGTAAAGTGTATCTACACATGTGTAAAGAAAGATCTGAAGTTATGACTACTAATCACCAAGAGATAGTTTCTCAGGCTAAGAACTAAGGTCGAAATCTAGCTAGCTGTCCGGACTTTACGAGAATTGTGAATGAGTTGGAGGTATTTCACAATTAATCGCGTTGTACATCAATGGCATACACCCTCCTTGCTTATTACAAAAAACAACAAAAGATGACAAATTACATGACTCTTATTTACATTGACTATTCTCTTTTATTTTTGGAACAAGAGATGATGGAATTGATAAATACTTGATTTTTTTGTATTTTTTCTGATTTTTTTTTTTTTTTTTTTTTTTTTTTTTTTTTTTTTTTAGAACAAGGAAACACTTTTGATACATATACAAAAGGAAACAAAAATTACATGACACTTTGCAAGAGGTAGCCCTTTTTGATGCACCCAGTTAAATTCGATGGTTGTCTTTCTTAATGTAACCTCCACCTTCTATCCCAACCAACCAAAGAACAAGATAGTCAAGTTTCGTTCAGTATTCTAAAGTGATTGGCAATCGTAACTTCCTATCAAACACCTTGAAGATCGAGGCCATACATGTATTGGTAGATCGTGCGCGTGCAAATTTCTTATCACTATGTGAATTGTGCTAGAATCAGGGTGCCTAAATATCTAGACTAAGACTCCTAATAAAAATACATATTTGCACAAGAGTCAACATTTCAAGGTAAATGAGCTCCATTTTTATGATTTTTTCATTTTTTAATTGTTTTTTGAATTTTGATTTTTCAATTTTTTTGGAATTTTTCAATTTTTTCAAAAAGAAGAAGGAGTTCGTTTTTAATTATAGCATATTATCAAAGTATCTACTCTATACCCCCAAACCTAAACTAAACATTGTCCTCAATGTTTCAAAATATGGAAAGAATTAAAATGCAACATATGGAAAGGGACATGCTGAGTAGAGTAAAAGGAGAGAGAATACCCGATTTCGGCGAAAGCAGAATTAAAACTCCGTTATTCAAGGCAAAAAATCCAACATATTTCAGCCGAGATCATATTGGATTAGCAAAATATATACAAAAGGAACAAAAGGGTTTTTAAAATTTTATCTACTGGATTATATACAAAAAATTCACCATACACTAACAATCTAAAGAGTTGAGGATCAACCCAAAAGACAAAGTGTAGAGACATGGAAAGTTTCAAAACACTAAAATTGGACTTAAATGGGAGTGAGAGTGAAAAACCAAATGAATCACCCCTAAACCTAAATTGTTCAACAGGTTTACTTTTAAGCACAAAATCTTTTAATTTTAGGGGTTCAGGATTCAAAAGGTCTAACTCATAATGGACTTTGTTCGGGATGGGCAAAGAAATGCATTCCAACTGTGGCTCTTTAAAAGTGTTATATTTTGAAGCAAAATAGTCCAAGAGGACTTGGGAAGCACACAGTTCCAATCCTAGATTAGGAATTTTCAGAAAAGTTGGTTTAAAATTTTTGTTACAAACCAAATCTAGGTTGGGTGGAAGGCCATCAGATTGTGACTTAGGTAGAAGAATAGGCATACCATTATCAATCAAATCAAAATCTCCTAACTCATCTACACATGTCACATCATGCTCACAATCATCAATCAAATTGGCAAGATCACAATCAGAATCCTCAACATCGTCAACAGATTGATTCTCGTGTATCGGCACATCAGGGGAAACATCACATGAGATACTAGAAGAAATATCATGCATTAAGGTCGGGGCAGAGAAGCCTAATGTATTTGAACCCAAAGGTTCCATAACATTTTCAGTATAGACATGTTCTTCTAACATAACATCATAATCATCATCATCATCATGATAGGAATTTTGCAATCTAGGATAATTTTCAATCCTAAGGTCGGAGCTATTACAAGAATAAAACTCTAATTCATGGGGGTGACTCGTATCATGTGGTGTTGTTCCTGTTTCCCTAACGGATTCCCATTGATGGGTTTTCTCTGCAATCTCGGCAAAAAAATTCCATGCATCATCCACAGATTTATCAATAAACTCACCATTACACATAGACTCAACCATGGTTCGAGATTTAAAGTCTAGTCCCTCATAGAGGATGACGACAAGTCTCCACTTCTCAATTCCATGGTGCGGACATTCACTCAACAAATCATTAAAACGTTCAAAATAGTGAAAAACAGTTTCCTCATCCAAGTGGACAAAACAATTGATACTTTGACGAATAGCGATGGTCCTATGATGTGGAAAGAATTTTTTGAAAAATAGATCTGTGAGTTGGTCCCAAGTGTTGATTGATTGTGGTCTCAAACCATAAAACCATGTTTTGGCCCTTTCCTTTAAAGAAAATGTAAACAAACGCAATTTCAGAGAGTCTTCGGACATATGATCAGGTTGCATAGTCCGACAAATTTGGTCAAACTCTTTTACATGAGTATAGGGGTTCTCAGAATCGAACCCTCGAAATATAGGAAGTATTTGTATCATGCTTGCATTTATTTTAAAAGGGTTATTGGTTTGAGGTAATACAATACATGATAATGAAATTTTTATTGACGGATACATGTATTCGTGGAGAGCACGAGGTTGGCCCATTTTGAAATGACACAAAGCCCACTATTTGGTTTTAATGGGTTTTCAAAAATTTGGTTTTTTTTATGGGAAAATTTTGGTTTTGATGGGATATATTTGAAAAAGAAAATTTGGTTTAAAAATGGGAGCAAAGTAGAAATTTGGTTTTAAATCTGGGAGCAAAAGAAAATTTTGGTTTTTTTTTTTTTTTTTTTTTTTTTTTTTTTGAATGGGAGAAAAAGAAATTTTTGTTTTTTTTTTTTGAAAAAGAAAATAAAATTTGGTTTTTTTTTTGAATGGGAGCAAGCCCACTGTTTGTCCTCTAATGGAATGGAAGGAAGGCTGCGGCCCACAATCGGTTACAAGCTCAGCTGGGTTTAAAAACCCAGAATACAAATTACCAGTCCAAATTAAACAAGCTCACAAAAATTAAATACACAAGCCCAAAAATTAAACAAACAAGCCCACAAATAAATTATTACAAACCCAACAGAAAATAAGAGAAGCCCAAAAATTGGCTTTAATATTACATGCCCACAATTAAAAAATTGGAAGCCCACAATTCGGGTTCTCTTAAATGGGTTACCTTTCAAGCACAGCCCAGCTGCTCTGATATTGTTGCAAAAACCCAGTTGGGCTTTGGTTCTTTTCCTTGGTGGCGTCCCAGCAGAGGAAAAACAGGTTCAGAATAGCAGGTCCAACAGCAAATGAAGTGAAGCAGATGCAGATGCAAACGCTATGCAGTGAAATGCAAAAATAGCTAATAAAAAACAAGAAAAACACAACACCAATCCCCGGCAGCGGCGCCAAAAACTTGGTAGGCTTTTAAAAGGTCCTAAAAATTATCCCCGGCAGCGGCGCCAAAAACTTGGTGGGCCCGGAGATATGTATAAAATTAAGCGCAATAAAAACGGGGGCCTACAGTAATACCGCAAGTGCACGGTCGTCGGTTGTAGCTCGTGCAAGTACGGGTCGATCCACAGAGATTGGGAGTGTTTTGTAGTTTCTAGCTATTTTGGGTTCTAAATTTGCTAATGGGCTTTGAATACCCTTTGGAACTGTTGGGCTTAATGGGTTTGTTTTTAACAATGAAATGAACTGAGCTTGGGCTCAGTTGGTCTTTGAAGTGTAAATGGGCTTTGGCCTTAAACTTAGGCTTGGGTTCAGTGAACTGAAATTAGCCTTGAAGGCACTGGGCTTTCACAATGAATTGGGCCTTAGCTTTTTGGAATGAGCTGGGCTATGGGCTTGAGTGCACAGCAGAGCAGATGCAAGCAGTAGCAGCTGGGGCTAACAACAGTGCTGCAACAAGGGAAAACAGCAGGGAAAGGAATGGCAGCAGGAGAGGAAGCAGTTGCAGCAAAGAGGAAGGAAAGCAGCAGCACTGCAAGTGCACATTGCAGTGCAGGGGAAGAAAACAGTGCAATGCAGCAGTGCAATGCAGCAAGGCAAGTGCACAGCAGCAGTGCAAGGCAAGTGCAAGAGAAACAACAGCAGCAGTAGCACAAGCAAGGAAGAAAATGCACAGCAGGAGAAAATAGCAAACAAAAGCAACACAGGGCAACACAGGGCAAAAGCAAAGAACAATGCAAGATGAACCAAGGCCTAAGCCAAGGGCAGGGATGATAGTGAAACTGAAATGGAGCAAAACTAAGGCATTCTTCTAGAGTGGGAAGAGAACTAGCTTGCTCATTGTCACTAGTGAGCACTAGTTTCTCCCCACTACTCAATCAACACAATGCATCAAAGTTTTAATCTAACATTCCATTATTTAACAGTGAGTTGAAGCAACAGATACATTAACAGAATTATCATTAACAGGGGACAAACATTAACAATGAACAAAATTAACCTAAACAGGATACTAACATAACATTTGAAAATCAGTGAAAATTAAACAGGATACTAACATAACATTTGAAAATTAACCTAAAATGAACAAACCTAGACAGTGAAATTGATAAAGACAGTGAAATTGAAAATCAAAAGGAATTAAGAGTAGACATTAACATGGAATTAACATTTAACACTAACAGGAAATTAAAATTGAAACATAACAGGGAATTAAAATTGAAACCCTAAATTGAAATCTAATTGAAATTTAAGAACTGAAATTAAACCTAAACTAACCCAATTTTGGGGGAATCTCGGCTAGCCCAAGAACACCTTCAAATTGCTCTACACACTCTCTATTTATAGCATACAAATACCCAAATTTCGAAACCCTAATTTTACATACCTAGGGTTTGATTTTTTTACCTAATTTGATGTAGCAACATCAAATTAAACTCGACCCATTCTTCCTCTGACTCTCCTGGTGCTTCCCACGCCTTGATTTCTTTTCTAGCTTCACCTAATTCTCTACCATGTCTATCAATGCTTTTTCTCTATTTTCAAAACCCTAGACTAGGGGAAAACAGTGAAAAGAAGTGAGAGGCATGTTAGAGTGATAGGGGTTTCGGTGGTTGAGCAGGTGGAGAGTTGGTGGTAGCGGACATGGAGGTGACAGAGGTGGAGAAGGTGGTGGTGTACGGTGGCGGACGTGGGTTTTCTGCAGAGGAATGGGGGAGAAGAGGGGATCGACTGTTTTGGGAAGAAGGGGGGTGTTTGGTTAGGTGGTAAGGTTCGGGTGCTCCAGTGTGTGGCGGCTTCATCGATTTTTGATGTTCAGCAAGACTAAGCCGTGAGATGTGGAGCTGGTAGGTAGATCGGACGGTGATGCGGAGGCAAGCGAGGAGCGACCATCGGATGAAGTGATACAACGAAACGAACGGTGCTAGATTAGGTTAGGTGCTGTAGTGTAAGGCGGAGATATCAAACTTTGATGAACAGCAAGGGAGCAACCGTTGGATTCAACCACCATCTAATCTGAAGGCTTGGAATTTCAGCGCTGTGGTGCTTGGCAGAGACTTCAAATTTTGATGCTCTATGAAGGAGCGACCATCGGATGCTTCTGAGAACTGATCTGATGGCTGAGAACGGAGGCGTTTTTGTGTGTAGAAAATGAGGTTGTGCGCACCATTCTTCGCGGCTTCCTTGCGTGATTTCTCCCGGCTTTTCACTACTTTTCTGCTCTTTTTGCTCCGCAAGTCATCCAGACTTTATTTATTACCTAAAAATGCAAAATTAATTAATAAAAATATTTATTCTTGAAAACAATGAAAATACAGAATATGGGATAAAATGTAGAATTAATGCACAAAAGATGAGTTAAATGCCAACAAAAAGGGATAAATATATACAATATTTGGCACTCATCAGTTTCCCATTAAATGCCGTTCAAATTCTTTGAACTCCTCGTTTAGCATCGCCTCCGTGTCATTTCTTTCGAATCTCATCATTGGCTTGTAGAAATCTAGGAAACCACGTAGTTCAAGCAAACACTTTTTCCTAACATAAGTAATTTGGTCGTCACCCCATTCTTTTGCCTGCTCAAAAGGTCCAAGTTGATCTACGAACACATGGTAACCACAATTTCCGTCGCCCTCAACATCTTCGGTGGACTTGATGTAGTTATCAATAAAATGTGGTAAAAAAGTGCATGTAATTTTTGTATATCGTGTAAGTAGGTCGTATATAATTACCTTCCTCATCTATAGGGGGTGATTTCATCGGACCTACATCCAAGAACAACGTCGCTTTCTTACCATCAAGGTTACTCACAACTTTTTGTGGGGTGATTAGTGATGGTTCGACCATCGGTTATTTTCCTTTGACGTCATTACCTCGGCTTCTCGCTAATTTCTTAATACCAACTGCACCGCCAAGTTTTCTTTGGACACTACTAGCTTCTTTTGTTCTTGAACCTTGTTGGGATGGAACAACCGGGTCTTTAATTTTGACTCCACTATCAACTTTTGTTTTTGAACTTTCTTGGGATGCAACAACCACATTCTTCTTGCGGCGTTTTCCCTTCATTTCACTAGCTCCGCTTGGTCCACCTTTTTCCATTTCATTTCGTTTAAGTTTGTACAATTCGTTCAACTTCTTATAAGTCGAAGGATCTCTCCGCATTGAAGAAGTCAATTGTGGACCTTCTTGAACCTTTCTCTTAGCTTCTGTCCTTTCTTGTGTTCTTTGTTGTTTTGGTCAAAGGCCTACCCTTGCCCTGCCCCTTCTTAGGTTCTAAAATATCTTCTCTAGTGAATGGACGGTTGAATCTCCGCAATTCATACAACCAAAGTTGTTTTTGCGCCGGTAGTAAAGAAGCATACTTCTCAAAAAGTTCCTTGTGTACCTCCTTGTCGCAAAACACTTCCCCAAGACCTTGATTTGGTGATGGATCTTTAAATGTTAGTTGTTTCCAAAATGGATCTATATCTTCAATCAGAATCATCCTTGTGGGATAATTTTCTACCGCATGCCTACATGGGAGCCTCAAAGCCGACTTAATGGGACAATTACATCTCATTCCTAGTGGAAAATTGTGTTCCTCCCAAGCCTACACTTCCGTTAACATTTTTAGGATTTCCCATTGAGAAACATATAAACTTATCCTCCTGAGCCAAGGGCTATCCCGGTAGTCGGTAACGAATCTAGATCGACTCTTTTCAAAATCCCATTTAATTCTATCGAGATCACGTTTGAAATACTTAACCATAGCTTCAAAAACAACAACGAATCCACCATCACAACCATTTAACTTACTCTTGAACCGATAGTGAGCCGAATCCACCATGTTTGTGGCTTGATTGTCATAATGTATATAACGGTTTACCCATGCACTAACAAACTTTTCTTTGTGGGGATCCAATAACTCGTTCTTCAAATATGTTATAACATCCGGGTAGGTTGACCATTTTTCCATTACAAAACGCTCCTTTAGGAAATATAATGGTTCTGTGAGCGACCATATTAGTTGTTCCCAATCACGTTGAAGATCCGCCCAAAGCACCTCGGCTATCTTGTCATTGGTCTTAAACTTTTCTTTTCTCTTCTTGTTGTATCTCCAACGATAGATTTTTAATCCTCTACATCTCGGTCTTCTTTGGTGGCCATATAACCCTCTTGCAATTAGTTTGCACATTGTTTCATAGATGAAACGTGCAAAGATGATGACGCGCGTAGGGGAAAACACGCGGTATGGCCCACATCAATGCTTGCTCCTTATCCGTAATCAACACCTGTGGAGTATAACCTTCTTGATACAATAACTTCACCTTTTGCAATGCCCACAAATAACTTTCCTTCGTCTCTTCTTTCAAGAAACAAAACGCAACGGTAAATGTCGACTTGGTAGATGTTTGCCCAACAAAGTTCAATATCGGCATGTTGTACTTGTTAGTTTTATACGTGCAATCCATAAAGAGTATTTGATGAAAGCATCATGCCAATTGTACACATTCCGGATTCGCGACAAAAAGATATTCCACTTCATTTTTTTCATTCCTTTCATAGGCGGTAGAGTACTTTTCCTCCTCAAACAAAAACAATAATTGTTGCATACGCACTCTGTCTTCCCATGACTCTTTTCTAAATTTTTCTCTTTCTTTATACATAGTTGACAATGAGGATAAGTTTTGGGGGTTTAACACCTTCACGCCACTAAGAATATCAATAGCTCTTGTGCGTCTTTTACTCAACACGCGTATTAAATCCTTTTCTAAAGGGTTGAGCTTTTCCGAATAAGGATGGTTGATCAAACTCTCCAGAATAGGATGATTATGATAACCCGAGACGACTTTTTCCATATACTATATTTTCTTGTCGTCATTAAATTTAAATTTAAGCTTAAAAGGCACCCGGTCTTCTTTGTATTATATACTCCCTTCTTCCTCGCGTTTTTTGGTTTATACTCACTACCCTTTTTCCAGTGGCTCTCATACTTTCCACTACACTCTCAAACCATTTGAAAGCTTTTGAATGTAACTTGTTTATTCTGGACTATGATGCACATCTTTTTCATCCCTTGTGATCGAGCCCACTTTTTTGCATCTTCCTTATCTTTCCACTCATAGTTGGTTGCATAGTGAGCACTTGTGTCCTCGGAAACTTGCACATGTTGGGGTTGATCTTGCATAACCTCGTCTTGCTCTTCAATAACCACCTCTTGGTCTTCCATAACAACCTCTTGGCCTTCCACCCGAAAAAATGACATATGTAACATAATTATTCACAATAGAAATTTAAACATACAGAAACGGCTGGGTCTACGAGTGATATTCCAACCGATAAGGAGTATACGGTTGGGTCTACAAGTGATATTCCAGTCTTCAAATAGTATACGGCTGTGTCGACAAGTGATATTCCAGCGATCACAGAAACAACGACTGGGCCGACAAGTGATGTTCCAGCCTTCATAACATAAACGGCCGGGTCGAAAAGAATTATTCTGAACAGTAAATGGGTTACGTCCAGGAACTCCAGGACGTAAATTTCCCTGTAAGTGGACGAGTCAGCTTACGGCCTAAAAAACGAGCCGTAAAACTAGTTACGGCTGGGTAACCCAACCGGCGCCGACAACATTAAATAACATTTAATATTTTCGGACAGGAAACCTAACCGCCGCCGACAGTATTAAATGCTTTCCATGCACGTAGAAAAAACCTGGCCGTAATTTTTTATTTATCGTCCCATCTGTAACATGCTAATAACGGTTGGGAGTTCATCGCTACTGAGCTGTTATAATGAATAACAACTGCGAGTTCATGGTTTCCTAGCCGTGATTAGACCTGGCGGCTGGAAATCTAGGGTTTTCGGAAGGAAAAAATCGAAACTTCTTACAACTCTGAGCTTAAAAACTGAAATAGGAGTTAGAATAGAGGTATACCTGGTAATCTTGAGCAATTGTTTGTTCGATTTCTTCTTCTTCTTGGGTTGGTCCTTCGAAATCATAGTAAGGTTAATAGGGGTTATTTTGAGTTTGTGAAAATTTTTATTTTTCTGAAAAATCAGCAAAGAACTAATCGTTGTTGATGGGTAATAATATGTTATCATATTTTGAAGATGAAGGGTCACCTACATCAAATGTTTTGCTTGAATCACTCATTTGCAAAAAAAATCTCCAATTTTTTTCTCTTTTTGTTCTCTTCCCTCTGATTTTCTTTTGTTTTGATTTTCAGTTTCATCACTTCACTTAAAGAGATGAATTAGTTTTAATTAATTTACTAATCATAATTAATAATGTTAATCAGATTTTATTATCTAAAATCATATAGGATCATATTAATCTCTATATAAATATATGACGAGGGGCCGATCGATATTTGGTAATCCTAAAAAGTCCCTGAAAAAACTGAATTTCTAAACCTCAATAATAATAGAGTTCTTATTTTTCTCTATTTTTATCCCAATAGGTACTTTTTATGCTGCATGAAAAATTGGACTTGTGAAAATAGGGTGACAGCCCCACTAGAAAAAGTTAATCTGTGGGCATTCCCAAGAAGAGGAAGTGCAATTATAGATGGGTGGTCATACCAGCCCCCCACTACTAATATTGGTAGGGGTGCCTGCCCTAAGTAGACAAGACAAGGCAGAAGAATATTAAGCAGCAGAGAGACAGGTGTAGACCATGCCCTTGAATGTCTTCAAATTCAAAGTTTTTCTCTCGTTCGACACTCAATCCCCCCAGTTCCCAACAACTCAAAACTCCTAGTTATTTCTACTCTTGGACAGACAAGGAGAGTGACAGGGATGAAGTTGAGGTTGAAGTGGAAGAAGAAATTTGAAGGTTTTTCTGGATGGCTCAAGTCAAACAAAATGTACAGAATGAAAATTTTAAAAAGAAGAAGAAGAATTTTATCAGCCCAATCCTAATTTCAGGAATCCCATTGATTCTGGTAAGTAATTCTTGAAACCCATTAATCCGAATTTGATTAAAATCTTAAAAATGTATAGGGTATCTAATCTAACGGCATACAAGTATCTATTGACAGCCGAATATATTTTTGGCTAGATACTAAATTTTAGGTCTTTATTTATCCTCAGGACTCTATTTTATCTTCTCTACATAAATACATAGATTGTTTTAGGGTTTTTATTAATTCAAATCAAAGGATTTAGGTGGTTCATCTCCAATCAATTGATCATAATCAAGTATTAAGATTTAATTGGTTGAGTGTTGGATTCTCCTATCACGGGGTGCAAATCTGAAGGGCTATCAGAAAGTACACAAGGAGAATCTTTTTTGAGTTGTTGATGAAAGTAAGTTTTTAATATTAACTTTGAGTATTAATCTTTTTCAATAGCAATTACTGTGGGTTTTATGATGCGCTTGATCCAAAATGGTGTATTGTTAAACCTAATTGTATGCCCGAATCTTATCTACAAGCTAGCTGTCTGTCTTTTCGCTCATAACGAACCGCAAAGATGTGGGCTTGTTTGTTGAATCGCTTGTTTCACAAATTCTGAAGTGATGCGCATAATCGATTTATATCTTTTTAGGAATAAAATTTATGGCAAAATGAGACTTAGCTAGACATGAATAAGGACATCTAGAATAAGCCTAAGATGAGCAGATTTGTAAAGGGGGGTCCAGTTTTAGCTGGATCCTGACCTTCTGATCGCTCAAATGGTATCCCCCTGCTAATCTTGGTATCCCCCCTTTATATATCATGCAATTTGGAGTCTTACCTTGTAAGCAAACATCTAACTATGTAATTGTTTGTGTACTGAATAAACGGGGTTTCTATTTGATGCAGGAAAAAGTTGCATGATGTTATATCTGTGGATACAATTAAGAGTATGCAGCAAATGCAAATGTCTTGTTTTGAGCCCCAACTTTGGAGACTGTTGGGGCGTCACTGTATCCAGGAAAGAGATAGTGCAAAGGTAACTACAGTCTGTTAATTAGTAATTACATTGAAATATTTTTGTAAAAGTGAAAAGTGATATTTTAGCCAAAGAAACAGATAGAGAATTGAACAAAGAGGGCCCTTTTTAATTTTTATTACCATTACTACAGAAAGAAAGATTTGATCTTTTTTTTCGTATCTTTTTTTGGTTTGGCAGAATATCGACTGGGGTTCTGAAAAGCCATTTATGTACCATTGTCATGTAGATCCAGATGGTAATTACACGTTCAAGGTATAATTCCCCTTTTAGAGGTAGTTTGTTAAGTATTGCTTTAGAGACTACGTATATGTTCATTTTAGCTGCGGCCGCAGAACATTTTTGTTCCCACTAGACTTGATCTTAACAAAAAAATAGCGAGCTTAAGAACTGTTAATTATTAGAACATTCAGATATGTATGTGACCTTCTTTTATGTTCAGGGCCCATATTTGCAAGCAGGACAAACTCATCTTCAAAGGGTATTAGGGGATGAGAACGTATTGGTTGTCAAGTTTTCAGGACAAATGGTAGAGGGTGCTGGAAGGAATTCATTAATCAGGTGCAACAGTACAAGTTCCCCACACCAACCAAACAGAAACGAAGGTGTAGGAATCTATAATTCAAATTCTGCATATCATAGGATTCGTGAAGAAGGGATATTAGTGGGTTTACGCCGCTATTGTTTTTTTGGTGAGTCAACTGCTTTTGCATTCAATTTGTACTGGACAAGTTTTTAATTGGTGTCTGTAATGGTTATTTCTTAGTGTTTGAACTACCGAACTATGGTTTGATGCTTTCAATGATTTTATGCAAAGTTTGTTTGTTGACATATTACTTTTTGTTTCACAAAATTACACCAGTTTTTAAAGACCGCGGCAAAGAGGAGAAGAATAAAGAAAAGGATTCTCTAACTTCCTCATCTGTCAAGTGTTACTTTGTCTGCATGGACTGCGTGGATTCTGATGATCCATTGACAATTGCCCCTTCCATTTTGTTTTGTAAATCTGTTTCCGAAGCACGGTCCCTCTTTATGCATGTACATAACGTATCAAGCACTACTAAATATATGGCTAGGTAATTAGAAAATTTATTATGGTGCCATCTCTTTTCAGCAGAAATCCATACATTATTCGGTCTTGGTTTAAATGAAAAATCTTGTTGTGTTGGAGTATGCAGGTTTTCCCTCATTTTATCAAAGACAATCAAACTGGATATTGATTTTGCGTCTGTCCGTGTTGAAGAAATTGAAGATATAGCTTGCCGGGTATTATATATGTTGCTCTTCTTTCTTTTTTTTTGATCGATATATTGCTCTTCTTACTATTGTTTCTGTTTATTACTTTTTGAATAAGATTGGCTAATCTATCAACTCGACCGGCAATTTGTTCCTAAACTGTAGGATCAGGATGGCTGCATTGTTTACAATGAAGACGGGGAACCTCGAATACATACAGATGGCACTGGTTTTATCTCTCAAGATTTAGCTCTAAAATGTCCGAGGAACATCTTCAAAGGAAAGTGGTCGAGTCAGAGCGACTTCGAGGTTTGTTTTGTTGGTTTTCTCATCTGCTGTAAGGAGGGAAGATCTAAGTCTAACTAAATGGTTTATCCCTGTAGAAAATTCTACTACATCAAATTGCAGAAGAAACATCTTTAGGACTCGAGAAATCAATAAGATCGTACATTGGAGATCCGGTACAGGCATCTGCTTATTGCTTCTTTTCTAATTTTCGTTCTTGTTATTTTTTTAAACAGGCTAACTAGATAACATTGTGTTTTGGTATTGTGTAGCCTTTGCTGATCCAGTTCCGTATGTTTCATAATGGTAGTGCTGTTAAAGGAACCGCCCTTGTGAACAAGAAGGTATACAAGGTCACTATAGATTTTTTTTGCTTCAATTTTGGAGAACATGACTTTTAAGCCAACATTATTTGAAGCTAATCTTTTATATTTGAAGTTAAAAATCCCTAATCAGTATCAACGTGGCAAAACCCCTAATCTTTAATATTCGATTTTTCAGCTTCCCCCTAAAACAATTCAAGTACGGCCATCGATGATAAAAGTTAGGAGTGATCTAGGATATGTAAATGATGATCCCATAACCAACTCCTTTGAGGTTGTAGCAACAACGTCTGTGCATGCATAAGCTTTGACATGGTTGTAGCTGTTACTATTAGTGTGTAATTTTCTTTACTTTCCTCTCCTGAAGCATGAAACCTAAGAGGACAAATTTGTCGAAGTACTTAATTGCACTTCTTAGCTACGGGGGAGTCCCAGATGGATACTTTCTGGAACTTCTCACTGATGCCCTGGAGGACACCAAAAAATTTCACAATGACAAGCGTGCAGCATTAAGAGGTAACCATCTTTCACTATACCAGCTCCAATACCTATGGACGAGCCCGTTGACCAATTTTGTTCTGTATACTCTGTGTTTTGTCTTGTGGGTTTGCTCTTACTAATTAATCGTGATTGCAGCGGCTCTACATTACGGTGAGATGGACGACTTTCTTGTAGCGAAGATGATTCTATGTGGTATTCCCTTGGGAGAATCATTTCTCAAAGCGCGTTTATCAGTGCTCATGAGAACAGAATTGAAGAGTCTCAAGGAAGGGAAGCTTCCTATGAATGACTCGTATTATTTGATGGGCACCGCAGATCCAACTGGAATTCTAAAACCACATCAAGTTTGTGTAATTCTGTATGTGTTTTCTACAATAATGCATCTTCTGCTCTTCTTTTTTGCACTGTGTGTTGAATACTGATGTTGTCCTCTAATTCAATTTCAGTGAAAGTGGGCAAGTTTCGGGAGATATATTAGTTTACAAACACCCTGGCCTACACTTTGGCGACATACATGTCCTGACAGCAACATATGTGCAAGAGTTGGAGAACTATGTTGGAAATGCAAAATATGGAATATTTTTTCCCATTGTAGGGCCACGATCCATTGCAGATGAAATTGCAAATATTGATTTGGATGGGGACATGTATTGGATGTGCAGAAATCCACAGGTTAGTAGAGTTTTGTTGAAAATCTTTTATGCAGATGCGAATTATAGCACTACTCATGTGTTAATATGAAATTTCTTCCCCTTTCAGTTATTGAATTGGTTCAGACCTAGCACGCCATGGACACAAAAACATTTCGCAGAAAATGTACCTCAATCTAAGCCCGCTGATTTTTCTGATGAAGATAGATTGGAACACTATCTTTTTGAGAAATTCTTAGCAGCTAGATTTAGTAGGTATGTTCTCGCTCTCTTTCATAATATTGATATTTTCTTTTGCTTAATAATCTAGGACAAGTTCTTAATCTGGTACCTTTTCTTTCAGTAATAATGTTGGTGTGGCAGCTATTTGTTGGTTGAGTTTAATGGATACACGGTTGACATTGGATGAGTCGAATGCTGAAAAAATCAAAGAAGTGGAGGACAAATTGCTACATTTGACGGACATCTATTATGATGCACTGGATGTAGCAAAATCTGGAAAAAAAGTTTGGCGATTAACTTTTTTTTCTTGTTAAAATCATTACCACTTGCATATTTGGATTTAAAGATTATTTATTCACAGCTGCGTCAAAATTCATTCTATTTTCTCTCTATCTTATTTCTCCCCAAACAGATTGTAATCCCACCCAAATTAAGGCAGCAGAAAACTCCACATTTCATGCAGAATAAATCTCCTGGTTCATCAGGATTGAACAACTCTCCGCAGTCCTGGAGAAAAGATAATTCTTATCAATCCACGTCTATCTTGGGACAAATTTTTGATGAAGTTGAAGCTTTTGAAGAGTTTGGAAATCAGCAAGTAATAGGTAAGCAGCATTCCCTCTTTTCTCGATTATCAAGTTAAATAGTTCATAAGATAAGTATTATTAACCTTTTGAATTATGTAGAAGTGGACAAACTCCCATCTTTTGAACAAGTTGTTCCAGAAGACCGCATTGCTTTCTGGACGGAACAACATAATTTGTATAGAACCGAAATGCGCCACGCCTTGAACAATGAAGCTGTTAAAGATCAATTTGCAGATTCGGGTAGTCAAAATAATCAAGCTTCAGCTGCTGTTTATCAAAAATATAAGCAGGTCTTTGCCATACCCTTGTTTACTGTTCCATGTTTCTCAATGTGCTGTTTCTAGTTTTCATGTTTTTAAATCATTGTTCATATTGCTTACTCCGTAGATCTTATATCATGCACCGGAGCTTGATCAGAGTCCAAGGAAGGAAGAAGATATATACATGAACGCTCTTGCCATATATCATGTCTCCTACGATGAAGCGAAGCGTCATGGGGTGGGTAAATGCTACTTTGCTTGGAAAGTTGCTGCAGGCCAGGCCCTGTGCAAGTACTATCTTACAAGGCAAAATGACGCAGCCTTTATGTGTTCAAAATCGGTTTTGCGCGAACTTCAGGGTTGTTAGACTGACATCTGTATATAATGTAAAAAGCTAGCACAGTATCAGTCGTGCACTATTTGTTTGATTTCATATTTTTGTCTGAAACCTTAAGAGTTCAGAGAGATCCAACTAACATGTGCCAGGTTGTGTAATTGTGTTCTAACAGTCCTAGGAAGACTACCTTGATAATAAGAAGTCCGAAAATTACATACATATATTTCTAGAGACTTGTAACATTAGATATAGCCTAGCATTCTGGCAATAAAGCTTAGCTGCTAGATAACCAATTTCACCACTACTTTCGTTTTCTGGAAGTGCTAGAGTCTCACTTATAAGACAGATTCAACATGGGATGGATTTCTGTCCTAAGAACAGGCATTATGGTGCACCTTGGTCTTTAGCAAATCCAATGGTGAGAAAAAATGCAACCACTATGGCCCTAGTTGGCTAACTGTGGGCAGAAACTCAGTTCCCACGAAATGTGGACAGTTTATTTCTGTTCAAGGATGTAAGAAAAAGTTGGTCGATTTGAAACACAATGGAAGAAGGATTCAGAACCAGGTGGCAGCAGCTAAACCAAGTTCAAAAAGTTCACTGCATTGCCAAAAGAACATAAACGCATGTACATATTCAACATAACAGTATTTCAACACACTAATTACATCCTAAACATCTACTGGTAAGTCCTGAAAATCTAGAGACTGGACTATCATCAACTCTTAGGCGAAGCCTTGTCTACGTCTGCTGACCACTCTGAGCAGCTGAGGTAGTATCGTTGGAGTTAGACCCCTGCTTTCACTAGAATAACTAGGGAAGAGCCTTTGGATCATAAGACTGCCTATAAACAGGTTGAGTAGCAGGCTGTGGTGCACAATAAGTTGGTGCCTGCCAATATCTTGGCTGAGTGGAAGGCTGTGGTGCACCATAAGGTGGAGCCTGGCCATACCCTAGAGCTGAGCCATGAATGGATGGGGTGCGATATTGAGCTGAATCTTGCCGTGCATATCCTGATAGCGTGGGAGGTAGTCATATCCTGACTGCATTGGGGCTGACTGAATATACCAGTTCGGGTGCTTGAAGGAAGTGGCAACTGATCATAAGCTGCCCTATTCCCTTGAGGGGATCCATACCCAGCCTGAGCCATAGGTGAAGGTCCTGGTTGGTTACCATAACTTGTTTGAACTGATCCTTGATGAGGAAAGCTTGCGGGGCTGTTCAGCTGCTGACTTCCAATTCCAGCTAATGTTGGAGGCTGGACGAATGCCATCTGTGGAGTTGGAGGTGGTACTTCGGTAAGCCCTTGTGCTCCGTAAGTAAAGATACCTCTTCCCTGATGATAAGCTGCCCTATTCCCTTGAGGGTGTCTATACCCAGCCTGAGCCAGAGGTGAAGGTCCTGGTTGAATTCCATAACTTGTTTGAACTGACCCTTGAGGAGGAAAGCTTGAGGGGCTGTTCAGCTGCTGACTACCAATTCCAGCTAATGTTGGTGGCTGGACGGATGCAATCTGTGGAGTTGGAGGCAGAGCTCCAATCTGAGGTGTGGGCAGGTGATAAGCTCCAATATGAGAACAATAACCTTGCTGTTGCGCAGCTGGAGGTTGATCATAACCAGGATTTCCAAGTGCTTTCAGTTCGTCCCATAAGAGATCCAAAATACTTTTTCTGTTTGTACCCATACAATGTATGTTTTAAGTGTCCACCTGGCATGTAAGGTTCTGTGGCTTTATCCATTTCGATTAACAAGCAATTTATTTTCTTTTCTAAGAGCATGTATTCTTCTCTGTTTCTTTGGATCACTTGGAAGACCGAGCTATACTTCATTTGAACCTTTTCTTTTGGCTCCTTCAGCACCTCAGCCCCGCACTGTTGTAATGCATACTTGTATCAGTTTATAGATCGTCCTAAGTTGCAAATCAACTCTAAAATATCATCTATTGTCGTAACATGTATTTTCTTCTCCATCATCCAACCTTTATGTTCTTCTAACATATAATCTTTATAAGTGTTGAAAATGTCGCATAAAATAACCTCAATCTGTTTCCAAGTAATAAAGCTATAAGATATAATAATCAATAAGTCAAACAACACAAATAAAAAAGTACAAGAAAAAATCAACTCGCTTTAGCTCTTCCTCTTCTTGCTCGGTGGTATTTGAGTTGGACCTTCAAGCAATCTACTTTGGTACGTTTTTGAAAATCATCGATTTTCAACAGCAGGGCCTAGAAACAAAAACACGTATCAAAAAAACTAAATCATAACAAAACAATAATTTTTTAGCGACATAAGAATAAGTAGTTACCTTGAGAATCTCCCGATCTTTGCATATATCATGCATCTCTACTGCCATAACCATGATGTTCTATTTTAGTTTCTGCTTCTTCGAAAAACCGGTCAAAGACTTCTTTCTTTTTTTCATATGAGCAAGTTTCCCATTCGTTTAGAAGCCAATATATTGACTCGTCGTCCACCTGCAGAATAGCAAAATAAATAGTGGAAAAACTTTCAAATTAACCTTATTAATCGTCACACAAACTCACCTGAATTACTAAGAAGCTAAAACACACACTCACATGACCTTAGATAAAATCTACTTAAGAACCCAGATGTTAATGTCTTTCCAACATGAGCACTCCTAAGCACTACAGATACTGCCTACTGGCCATCAAATAATGAACAGATCATATGATCCACCACCTCCAATCATAAAGGAATCCTAGCTAGTTGAAGACCACTATTGCTGGCAGATGGAATTGTTAACTGAAATCTGTCATATATTGGCTCCAAAGACAAGAACTAAGAGAATGCAATTTTTAATAACTATTTTGAACCAATTAAACTGTACATACTGCATTCTTCTCTATTCCAAAACCAATCACATGATCCAAGCAAGCAGTGAGAATATTTGTATTTCTGATTTCAATTTTAAGAGACTCTAAAGCAAACCCAGATTGTGAAATCATACACATGATCAAAGCACTAACAATGAGCCCATGCAAATTATAAGTGAGAGACTAGTAGAATGAAAATCAGTACCTTTTCAAGCTGCTCAACAGATGCGTCCATGTGAAGATCTGCACACCAGATTGAAAAGATTTATCAGCAACAATAAACTCTTCAAAAACCTAACCCTAGCTTTTGAAAAACATAATTTAAATTGATTCGACAAAAACCCATTCATAAAAAGTTAGAGAAAAAGAAGAGGATGATAACCTTGCAGAGAATGGCTGATTCGAAAAGGTTGTTTTGGGATGGTGAAGATTGCAAGAGATTCAAGAAAACTAAAGTTAGGAAACCAAAAGAATTAGAAGATTAAGGTCGATGATCTCTAGGGATGATGACTTTCTGAATTTAGCTTGGTGATTTTTTTAAATTGATTTTCAAATAATTTTTCAGAGTTTCGTTTAGCGATTTCAGACACAGCGAGTTAAATCCATCCCGTGGAGACGTGCCCTCTTTACGTGGACAGGGATGGGTAGGGTCTCTTTTAAGCAGTCCTTCAGTTCAAACTTCAATCATTGGAATGTTTTTTTTTTTTTCCTTTCTAATTAGGCTGTGGGTACTAATGGGCACGAATGTATGATAATATTTGCAGGGTATACGAAGTATATGGAAAGCCGGATGTTCGTTGGTATTTGAAAATGTGGAGGTGCAAATTTCTGTTGTATCCAGAATTATGAGGAAGGAAATGCTGGATTGGAATGGACACGTAAACTATGGACCAGTAGCATGAATGTAACAACAAGTAGAGAAACAGTCAGCTGGAGTCCCCCTTGTTTAGACTTTACAAAGATTAATTTTGATTCTTGTATTTCTGCCTTCTGATTTCTCTAAAGAAGATAATATAATGGGTTTTGGTCTAATTCAGATTGATGGTGCAGGTACTAATGTGCAGGAATGTATGATAATATTTGTGGGGTATACGTTATGGAATATCTGGAAAGTCAGATGTTCGTTGGTTTTTGAAAATGTGGAGGTGCAAATTTTTGCTGTATGCAGAATTATGAAGAAGGAAATGCTGGATTGGAATGTAACAACAAGTAGAGAAACAGTCGGCTGGAGTCCTCTTGTTTAGACTTTATAAACATTAATTTTGATTCTGGTTTCTCTAAAGAAGATAATACAGTGGGTTCTGGTCTAGTTCAGATTGATGTTGCATGTACATTCTTTGGAGCATGATGGGAGTAGCGGACGATGAGGAACAAGCTGAGGCTATAGCAGCATTGAAGGAAATCAAGTGGGAGAAATCAGAAAACATTCAGAGGCTGCATCTAGAAGGAGATTGATTGACTGTAGTTTTGGCTGTAAATAATGGTAGAGTAGGGTCCCTTAAATGGACGAATAATTCCATTATCATGGATTGTAACTATTAAGTAGTTTTCTAGTTGGGTGTGTGTCTATGTGCCAAGAGATACGAATGAAGTAGCTCATTGATTAGCAAAAGAAGCTAGGCATAGTAGTAGTTCTATTCTTTGGAAGGATGATTTCCCAGAATAGATGGAAACTCTCTACCGAGAGAAACTCTGTGTCGTACTGATTGATTTAGTAAAGGTTGTCTTGGGTTTCGGAATATCTTCCTTAGAGAATAACATTCTCCATGGAACTCTTTATATTGAAATCAATCATATCTCTCTTGAGAATACAGAAGTAATGTTGGATATTATCCCCTAAAGGTAAATATGGTGACGAGAATAATATCTAGTCTATTACACCCCCTTAGTATGAGCGGGAGAAGAGCAAACGCTAAGACTAGTACGAAAACGAATAAAAAGCAGTCGAGGAAGTCCCTTGGTGAAGATGTCAGCATACTGATTTTCGGAGGGGACATGAAGGACATGAATGTTGCCGATACGAACGCGTTCACGTACAAAGTGTATATCAATTTCCACATGTTTAGTGCACTGATGTTGAACCGGGTCTCCAGACATATAAAATGCAATTATATTATAACAATATACGATAGTGGCACGTCATAAGGGTAGATGAAGCTCTAGAAGGAGGTTGCGAAGCCAAGTAGTCTTAGCAACAACATTTGCCACCCCTCGGTATTCAGCTTCAACACTGGATCGAGAAACAGTTGCTTGGCGTTTGGATGACCAGGAGATGAGGTTGCCACCAAGGAGGACCAAGGTTCATAGGATTTAGAATTAACATTCAATCTCGACCGTCCATCAAGAAAGAGGGAATATGAAGGATCCCAAAATTGTAACCGACACATTTAGCAATATTCATAATTAACCAAGTTATTACATGGCCCAAGAGGATATTTCTATGTGTAGAAATATTCTTACATTCTCCCACTGGTCCATGTGATAATTTATATAATGGGTAATCGTAGAAAACATAAGGCGCGCATAATTTTTAAACAAAATTTAATGGTTAACCTAATACCTTGATCAATCAAACTACTCATGCAAGTCATAGCGGTGGCACATTGTCTTGTTATCAACATGTTCTCTTCCATGTACCACAACACAAACAACTTACTTAATCAGGCCTTAAATAGGGATATCTTAATGGTCTAGTGATGTCTTCAAAAGAAATAAAATTTCTGCTAACATTCGTCCATTCATATAAAAGTATACTCAACATGGATACAGAAATAATTCAGAATGACATTAATAAGAGCTCAATAAGTGTTCAAAATTAAGCAAATAAATTAGTTGATTCAGTAATTAATTACTCTCACAGATCTAAGATTTTAATATTTTCTTAAGAGGTCTTAAAAGGTAATTGTTCAATAAGTGCATTTCCAATGCAATTGTTCTTAAGTGATACATGAACATCTATTTTTTCTTAATTTCTTGATTCACGCATATATACTCAAGGTTCATGTGTTTTGTTCCTTTTGTATCAAATCGTGCTTTAATGCTGCGAAGCTAAGACGATAAATTTCAGCAATGTAGAGACAAACCTTAAGTCTCTAAGTATCGCAGTCATAAATATTCAAACTCCATTGTGGGACTAGTATTGATGGATTCTTCCTTTATAGAATCCATACATCCAGAAAAATTGAAGTCTGAAAACCCAATCAACTCTTGTTGGGTTTGCTAACTAATTATAAGACATAAGTTCAAATAGTATCTCAAAATTCTTGATAGCTTTCCTGTAATTTGTTCTTTGATTCTTTAGGCATTTAGTTAACATATCAACAACTTGTTATAAGTTTCATATCATAATTAAGACGTAATGAAGAATAAATTTATATCTTCTATCCAACATGAAATAAAATCTGTTAAATATGTTATTATCTCAAAATTCTTCGAATATTCGATACATGCCTTATATGAGAGCCTTTTTTTTTTTGCTGCAAACAACTGAAATTTTATTAATCAATAATGTTCGATGAATCGAACGACAACTGAGTTTCAATAACATAGGGAGGCCTTATTGACCATGTTTTTTCTACTCTAAATTTTCTATTGTATTTTGCAAGCTCATCAGCCGCTTTATTACATGATCTAGGAATAAACAAACATTTCCAACTAACTGTGTTGGTATTTAGATAGTTTATAGCATCTTGCAGAATAGGTTCATTCTCCCAGGCAATGACAGGAGAGTTGTTGTTGATATACCCGTCAATGTTCTTCAGGTCTGTCTGTAGGACGAGATGATATAACTGCAACTCCTTGCTCCATGTAACCGCTTCCAAGAGAGCAAGATATTCTGCATGCTCTGAATTTATTACTCATACATAGCATTTTGCACGGCTACCTCTCCAGTTCCCTGCAAAGTCACGTAAAACCAGACCAATTCCAGTCAGTCTAGTGTTTAAATCATAAGAAGCATCACAGTTAAGAGTAATGTAAGGTGCAACATAAGGCTTCCATAATGCCGGTGGTATTGAGGGTATAAAAGTTCTGTTGATCAAAGAAGAATCCTTCTCATGAAGTTTGCCAATATAAATGGCAAAGTTGATGGCTTTGGTAGAAGTAGTTTATGGATTAGCTTTTTTATTCTGGAAAACTAATTCACATCGTTCATCTTAAATGCTCCATGAGACCACCATTGTCATATTCAGCCAGCTGTGTTCATAACTTTGCACCATACTATGATTGTACCAGGTCTCAAACATGGCTTCAAACCCATTATTAGTTGCCGCTGAAAGAAAATTGCTACCCCATATAACTGACATCCATACTGCCCTAGAGAAGGAACAACTGAAGAGAACATGCATTATTTCTTCATCATGTTGAGCACAGAAAAGACAAAGCTTTGATAAGTGTCCACTATATCTTGTTAATCTCACCCTGGTAGGAAGTATATCACTAAGACATTTCCATATAAAATGTCTAACTCTTGGCTATATATTGATTTTCCAGAACTCCTTCCAACTGATGTTAGTATTTTGAATAAAAGTTGATACTTGTGCATTGCCCAGACTGTTTTCAAAGAGTTTGTTGTAAGCAGATTTAAGAGTAAAACTGCCATTCTTTGTTAATCTCCAGATTAGCTTGTCACCAGAATAATGTGGTATCCTCATTTGAAGAATAAGAGCAGCAATATCAGCCTGTAAAAGATGTTGTACTTAATCCACATTCCACTGCCTTATATGAGAGCTTTAGTAATCCATATGATATTACTATCACATGGTAAGCTTCATTGATATCCTTTATTTCAAAAAATATAGAGATATGCATAAATTCAAGGTTACTACTCGTAGGTAGTATATCTTAACATACAAGACCAAGAGTATGAATTTCTCCCACTGATCTTGAGGTATATGCATAAATCTGTAATAGTTTCATCCAAAACTTGAAACATTTATAGTTTTGTTGAATTTCATATACCATTATGGGAGGTTGCTTAAATTTCATACTTCGATTTCTAAAATTTGTAGACTAAAATTTATCATTAATAAAGACTATTTTCACATTTAATTGATGCAACTCTTAGGTCATACTGAGCTACTAATAATGCTATCATAATTCTGAATAAGTCTATCTTTGACACGAGAGAAGAACTTATTTATAATCAATGAATCGTTCTAGAGTAAAATCTTTGGCAATAAGTCTTGTTTTATACCGTTTAACATTGCTATTACAGTCGTATTAGGTCAGAAAGGCCCACTTTCATACAACTGATTTGTATATTTCGAGCAATTAAACAATATCCGAGACTTGATTTTCAACCAATGATTTTTGCTCACATAGCATCAATCCATTAATAAAAATTATTACACATAATATTTGTGAACCTAAAACCTAGTCAATAAATTCTTAAAAGCAAATCACTGAAACAACATGAATAACTTTTTTTTTCAATATCTTTTGAGACCTTCTTAATGTTGGTTCATATTGTTATCAAAAATTCCTTTATTGGCAGTAGTTTTATTATGGAGTATTGGATCACTAATTTTTGGTCTTTCATTATCTAACGTTCTGACAATCAGAAGATCCCGATGAACAACTGTTGCGTTGGCAACAATTGGTATTATTGTAGAGGAGGACGGTAAACCATCTAGACGATAGAATTTGTCACGAACATGGCCATGATGGTTGCAATAGTAACAACTTTGTCGGGGACGCTTGTTGTGAATGGGAGAAGAACGAGCAGGCTGTAGAGTATGTCGGTGGATGTTCAGGGCAGCAGATTCAACGTTGAGAAGTGGACTGGCAGTGATGTGTTGTTGTTATTCCTCTTGTTGAACCATGTTGAAAATTCGCAAGGCAGTAGGAAAAGGGTCCATCAACAAAATCTGGCTTCTCTAGTCGGAGAATCTATCATGAAGGCCCTGGAGGAATTCCATAGCTCAATCTCGTCCAAGAAATTCCAGCAGAGACTTACCAACCCCACAGATGCAGATTTCAGTGGAAACAACAAGGGAATCGTACTGATCCCATATAGTCTTGATTTTCGTATAGTACAACGAAACAGACCTGGATTTTTGCCCAATAGCCGTAATGGCAGATTAGAGTCTAAACAATATTGGGGCATTAAATATGCAAAAACGTACCTGAAGATCCTTCCAAATAGCACGAGAAGATGCTGCATACAAACAACTATCACAGATGTCAGGTTGACAAGAATTGAGTAACCAGCTTCCCACGAGATCATCAGAACGTTTCCAACATCGAAATTGTAGCTCATCAGCTGGAGGAGGTAGAAACCCATCCGCAAAACCGAGTTTTCCTTTTGCATTCAGGGCCTTTGTAATACCACGTACCCAAGATCCATAGTTGTCCCCTTGCAAAAGTAAAGAGAATAAAACAGTTGCAGGGTTCTAAGATGAATCACATAAGGATCTAGGGTTCTAAGATTACCTGAAAGTGGATTGAATTGGGTTTCTGTGTTGTGATTAGTTGGGTTGTAAGGAAGTGATTGATTAGTAGACTCCACCATTGTGAGAAATCAAAGAGGTATTTTGCGGAAGGGATAAAAAGTCATAGGATTGATTAGTAGACTCCACCATCATAGGACCTTTTTTCCCTTCCAGAAAATGCATCTCTGATTTCCCACAATGGTGGAGTTTACTAATCAATCACCTCCTTCAAGCCCTACTAATCACAACACAAAAACCCAATTCAATCCACTTTCAGGTAATCCTAGAACCCTATAACCTTATGTGATTCTTCCTAAATGACAACCCTGCAACTGTTTTATTTTCTCCACTTTTGAAAGGGGACAATTGCGGATCTTGGGTCCGTGGTATTACCAAGGCCCTGAATGCAAAAGGAAAACTCGGTTTTGTGGATGGTTCTCTACCTCCTCCAACTGATGAGCTACAATATCAATGTTAGAAAGGTTATGATGATCTTGTGGGAAGCTGGTTACTCAATTCTTGTCAACCTGACATCCGTACTAGCTGTTTGTATGCACCATCTTCCCATGCACTACACCAAATTCAGTAATTTGTAACACTGAATTGTTACACTAATTAGTGTGAGACTTGTTCTGACAATATTAGTGTGACATTTGAATAAAGTGTGACAATAAGTCCTACATGATTGACCAAGTATTTCTTTTATTCTCTTGTTCTATTGGAGAAGCTACCAATATCAAATCTCAATAGATTTGACTTATATATATCTGATTGTAATTACTTTTCTTCCCTAATTATATGATTGAGATTCCTTTACTATTCTTCTGTTTTTTTTTTTTAATTTAAATTATTTTCCCCAAATTTCTATGTCAGGTTAAAGAAACCTTCGATACGATTTCAATGATTTTTGGTATCACACTAGAATCCCAGATGCGTTTCAGATTACAATACGATTTCGTGTTATGTTACTTTGATAATCTTTTTGGTGTTGATTTGTGAGATATAAAGTAACTTAACTTGTTTGTGTACAAACTGTTTGATGAATTGCATCAAAGAAACATTATTGTATAAAGCCTTGTGTTTTGTTCGTTGGATTACGCAGGAGAAAAACTTCACGATGCAATGAACTAGAGACAGACATACAAAGTTTCAGTATGCATTTCCTATAACATTTGATATTTGTGGCTATATGGGAATGCTTTGATTTGTAATTGACATATTCTGCAACAACAAAATTGCAGACTCAGCAAGTTATGATATACATGGTATGCATGTACCATAAAATTACCCTAACCCGGTACTACACATGACATTGTCTTGCTAAAATTAGAGAGGAATATGGTTAGTTCTCCTTGTTGTATTGGAAACCATTACAAGATGTGATTAATGATTTTCTTTAAGTGAATTAGGATATGTAAGAACTGCATCCATCAAAAATGCACTTGTTTAAATTGTATGTTGAGGATGTCCGGTACAAAATCAAAATATCTTATGCTACAACTGATGTTGAGGTTATTTCTTACTGAAGTGTCCAATATGATTGTGTTTTTAGTCCATAACACTAATTGGTTTTGAATTCTTTACCAACTATTTCGAATTACTTCCATTTCATAATATTGATAGTAGATCTTGTAGTTGTCGTCATTGTATCCCCAACTTGTGTAAGAATTGTATTTACTTGTGCTGGTCACCCGGTGCGAACGTCATT
Organism: Papaver somniferum; assembly: GCF_003573695.1. Classification (NCBI taxonomy): domain Eukaryota; kingdom Viridiplantae; phylum Streptophyta; class Magnoliopsida; order Ranunculales; family Papaveraceae; genus Papaver; species Papaver somniferum. The sequence goes on along the minus strand of NC_039367.1, from coordinate 150,626,174 downwards.
TTTCACTAAGCTTTGTTCATGGTGATCATTTACTTGTAGCTGTTTGAGATGGATCCATGTTATCTCTCTAGTGGCCCAGCAACTGCTGACATCGACTATCAACATCTGTTGTAGGACCTGGATGCTTGAAGTTTATCAGTGAAATGTGTACGTAAGTTCCTCCTAATGATTTAACTGGTAAAGCATGATAATTGAAGGTTTTTTCATTGAAATTTTTTGGATTCAGTTGTGTCATATTTTGCAGAATCACAGAGTTTGGCTTGGAAAGAACTAACTTTAATATAAATTATTGATGTAAATCTCTCTTACTAGCATTAGTCAGGTACAGGTTGCAAATACATTTGTTCATATTTTTCTGAGTTCCTTATATACTTAGATTATTGTGGTAACTGTAACCTTCATCTAGCTAAGAAAAGATTAATAATTAGATTTCTTGCTTTGTCAGTTGCACTCTAGCCTTCTTGGTTGATACGAGAGTTGTACCTTCTTGATCTTCTTTTTCTGTCATGTTATTCTCTGTGTCATTGGCATTATTGGTGCTCAATAGATATTATTTACATGTCGCTTATTCCACTATTATGATGTGGTTTTTACAGAGTGATCAGGAGCAGGAGAGGGTGTTGCTGGGGCTTGGCAGGCATGATGGTCTTTGAGGCTTTGACCATAGAGGCGCTACTTTGGTTTGTCAGTACTCTATGTTATGAAATCATCATGGATGAAAACTCTCGTATTCCATCTTTTGCCGTCTTAGCTCAGTTGACTGAGTGTGTGACACTGTCTTAAGGTTATGGTTTCTGATCCCCTTGAAGGAAAAAATAATATATAAAGCTTAAACAATGCCCGAATAGAATTCCTATATGATGGACAGTCGAGTTAGTTATCATCCACTATAGCCTCACTGTCTGGGTTGCACCAATACCGGCACGGGTGTCCGACACAGAGACGTGTCAGTGTGTCCAATACGACAATTCTGAAAAACTATAATACGGGGACACAGCGGTATATGTAGAAGTACCGTCAATTTTTAGATATATATAAAAATGTAAACGAAAAAACCACACAACTGTATTTGTTTTGCACTTGTTTACAACCACACAAGTGTATTTCTGCTAGCACATGCATGTTTTCAACTATAATCTTCCTTAGAGGTAGGTGACCTTTAGTTTTCAACTGTTGTACTAGTTTATAGTAAGATATAAGTATTTTAGGTGTGTCCGAGTATGTGTGGTTGTGTCCATACGGGGACACACGCTACGAGGAGCCCCAAGAAGTATTGGTGCAACCCAGCTCACTGTTGATGTTGCAGGTATGTGAATAAAACTTTGGTTGGGATTTGAGGATGCGAAGGCAGTTACGGGTTGAATGATGATGACTTTACACACTGATGCTAGTAATTCATCTTAGTTTGCATTAACTTACTGGATATCATTTTTTTTCTTGAATACTGAAACCTGTACACTTGGATTTCTATCTGTTAATCCTTAGCTTTCCTTTGTTACTACTTGTGTTATCCAAGTGCTTCAAATAATTAGGCCTGGAAGCTATTTATATTGCTTAACTTTCTCTGGATTTTTGATTATTAAGATTGTTACTTGTTGAAATATTGCGGCCATTTATGATTGTTCTTCATGTGAAGATGACTAGCATAAGAGAAGGAGATCCATGACAACTATTTTTCGTGTTATGTATCTAAAGACGCATGGATCTGGTGGAGTGTTAACATTTGATGTCTAGTTTGCTAGAAAATGGTTCCTCTATGCAAGAAATACAACATCGAACCCGAGCTCCAGAATGGTACTTCTCTAAGAAGAACATTTACTACTTTATAGATAAAGTTCATCATCCTTTGCTACACCACATCCTAAATTATATACGGAGGTATAATTGATTTGCTTTGCGAAGCCGTAAAAGGAAACAAGGCAATCATCTAGGTATAGACAATGATGGACTACTTCATTATTAAGATATTGATAGTCAGGTTATTGTAACCAAATAATGGTCTAAACTGCACCGATATAGTGCATAATCTTAACTTTTTGGTTTTCAATTTTTGAAACTTCAATTAGTTTTTTTTTTTTTGTTGAAGCCTATGAATTAGTTGATGTTGAAACGGATTTCTTATTAATTTATATTAATTTTTTGGGTACTATTCTTTAAAATTATGCATATGCTTTCATGGATTTTGGAGAAAATGTAACGATGTGGTGGATTGGGGAAAGTCAGTGCACGTATCCAAAACAGGGTGGAGGAAACAAAAATAAATACTTTTTTTCCTAACTACTGCCAAATTTGTTACACTAATATATGTAAGAGATTCGATATACTTTTAATGTGATTTTATTTAATTAAAGTCACACTTATTAGTGTGACCACTAATGTGTAACAAAAGAAAAACACCATATTTATTACACTAATAAGTGTGATAATAAATAAGATGTGACACATATTTGTGTAACAAAATGACTGATTTGGTGTAGTGGCAGTAGCCCGAAGTTGACCGACGAGAATCAGGACAGCCCGCCCAATCAGTATCAGAGTATGCTGTTAAGCCAGAAATGTTGGAGACCGAGAGAAACAATCCGTGATTGATGGTGCCTTGAAGATAGCGAAGGATCCGCTTAATGGCCTGCATATGAGGCTCTCGGGGGTCATGCATGAATAAACATACCTGCTGAACCGCGTATGAGATATCCGGCCTGGTGAAGGTGAGGTACTGTAGAGCTCCAGCTAGGCTTCTGTATAAAGTGGGATCCTTAAGTGCAGGGCCAGAGGTAACACTGAGTTTGGAGTTGGTGTCGACCGGGATAGCCACTGGATTACATGTTGTCATGTCTTGTGCATATAACGACTGAGACAAATGTAGTCCTGAAGATGAACGAGTAACAGTAATGCCCAAAAATGATGTAGCGGCCCAAGGTCAGACATAGCAAACTCACGTTTCATCAAGTCAATAAAGCGGCATAGAAGAGCATCAGTAGAGGCAGTTAAAATAATATTATCAACATATAAGAGTAAGTATGCCGTCTCAGTGCCGGATTATAAACAAAGAGTGATGGATCACACACATTACCACAGAAACCATAAGTAGTGATAAACTTGGAAACTCTCTGAAACCATGCCCGAGGAGCCTGCCTGAGACCGTACAGAGATGTACGTAGTCGACGTACATAATCAGGGTGAGCAGGATCAACAAATCCCGGAGGATGATGCATATATACTGTCTCGGTCAGATCACCATGAAGAAAAGCATTCTTGAGATCTAGTTGATGTATGGGCCAAGAACGCAAAGTAACAATAGAAAGAACAGTACGAATAATAACAGGTTTAACAACCGGACTAAACGTCTCAAAACAATCGACTCCAACCTGCTGAGATTTACCATTAGCAACAAGACGAGCCTTGTACCGCTGCAAGGAGCCATCGGCATGAAATTTGTGGTTAAAGAGCCACATGGAACGAATAACATGAACTTCACGAGGTCGTGGTACAAGTTCCCATGTGTTAGTTTTCAACATAGCATTAATTGTACTCTTCTTTCATGGCGGCATTCCAATTTATATCCCTTAGAGCATATAAGTGAGAACGGGGGATCGGTGAGATATGGTTTAATGTTTGGACATGGAGATTGAGACGGTGAATTGGCTTGTGAATGCCACGGGAGGCTCTAGTGACAGGTCGGGAAGGGACTGTAGTTACAGGAGGGACTGTGGTGGAAGTGGTTGCTGTAGGAATGGAAGTAGCAGTCGGTGAAAGAGGAGAGGTGGAGACAGTAGTGGGTGTAGGACCTGTAGTGGGATTAGGAAGAATGGTGGGGTTAAGAACTGTGCTGTCGGAAGGAGCAGCTGTTGAGAGAGGAGGGGTAGTTGGAGAGACAGTAGATGTGGGGTGGGGACGTCTGTGGTACTGACGTAGGAGTGGGGAAAGTTGATTGACAGTACTGAGTGGTACTGACGCAATAGAGGAGAAGGTGGGACGTCTGTAGTACTGACGTAGGAAAGGGGAGACAGTAGGAGTTGAGGGGGACTGACGTAGTAGAGGGGAAGGGTGGTTTTCAGCGTTGGGTAGTGCTGACGTAGTAGAGGAGGATGTGGAACGACGGTGTGCTGTAGTTTAAGGGGGAGGTGTGGTGGCAGTATTAGGATGTTGGTTGACAGTAGGGGGAGGTTGTATTGACGAGTAGGAGAGATTATAGAAAGAAAGAATTGGTGGAGTAGAAGAGTCTGTATTGGAAGAATTATTTGTAGGAGGTTCTGTGAAGGGGAAGACTTTTTTCATCAAAAGTGACATGACGAGAAATGATGATTTTTTTTATTGCAAGATGAAGACAGCGGTATCCACGGTGGTTGGGTGGAAAATCAAGAAAGACACATTTAGTGGAACGATGGGCAAGTTTGTGAGGAGTTGTGGAAGAGAGATTTGGATAGCAAAGACAACTGAAAGTACGAAGATGATCATACGTCGGTTTTCGTTGATAAAGAATAGACACAGGTGAGTGAAGATTAAGGACTTTGGTAGGTAGAAGGTTATGTAGATAGACTGCCATATGAAGAGAGTAGATCCAATATTTGGGAGGAACGGAAGCGTGAGACATAAGAGTACGAGTGATATCATTGACACGGCGTATCATGTGTTCGACCTTGCCATTTTGGGATGAAGTTTGGGGGCATGAGAAGCGAAAAACGAGGCCGTTATCACGAGCAAAGTAATGGAAAGGAGAGTTGTCAAATTCACGGCCCATGTCACATAGAAAACATTTTATTTTACGTTCAAATTGAGTTTGAACGAAAGAACGAAATTCCAAGAATTTGCTATAAACTTGGGACTTAAACTTTAAAGGATAAATCCATAGATAGTTGGTGAAATTGATAAGCACGAAAATGCTATATTTTATGTCCATATTTATTTTAGTTAGGACTCGATATTTTGGTTAATAATAATATTTTAGTGCTTTTATAGAAAGTACAAACAATTCCGATTGCCGGAGAAAAAATGGCTAAATTAGAAGTCAAGACAGTTTGCGACCAAAACAACTAAAGCTAGTGCTCTCACGGCACCGAGACACATCTTAACTATTGAGTTTGTAAGCTGCCAAGTCTGTAACCCATGGTGCAGCACCAACTGCTTGGCTGCATGTCACAGCCAGGAGGTCTTCAATGCAAGCACGACCCACTAATGGCTAAGATGAAAAGGGGGACGTGGCTTATTCTGTGGTATTCTCCACCTCATCTCATTTTGGTCAAAATAAGGAGAAGAAATTTGCATTTCTCAAGCAAGCAGCTGCCGAACAGATTGGTTCTCTGTGCATACAACAACATCAATGAGATCGTGGATATGAATGGAGATGGCAGTGGAAGGAGGAGCTGCATACCGGCGGTGATTGATGGTGATCTTGTTCTAGTTGAAGAAAATGGGTTTGTTGTGAACTGAAGTTGCATATGGCCGCCGGTTTCTGTTGTTGGGTGATGGTTATGGTGCCTGCAGTCTGGAATTGATCTCGATGTGAATCTGTTGAGCAGTTTGGACATTACGTTAGTGGTAACACAAGAAGGAGATGGAGGAGCTAGTGGCTGAAGTAATGAATGGCAGTGATGGATTGAGGTCGATGGAGCAAAGAGGCAGTGATGCTGGTGGTTATTAGATGGAGTTGTTTTCAGGCGGGATGGTGCAAGTCTTCGATCAAATTGCTGCTGCCCATTTTCATTGGTCGTATCTCATCTATCTCAGGGAATGAATGGTTGTCAACAAGTTAGGTCCAGTGAGAGATAATCGATGCTTTGAACGAATAGAAATTTGGAGCTGTGTTGCAGTCGACGATCAGTAAGAAACGAAGATGGAGAATGAATTTACGGTACACGAGTTACCTGCTGTGCCAGTCTTAGTTGACTGTTGAGTGTCGTGAAAACAACCAAGAATGAGTTGTGGTTGTGAGCTGGTTGCAGTTGGAAATAGTGATGGAATGAAGCTTCGAGCAAAGGCACCGGTGGATGACGAGCCTGTATGATTGTTCAGAGGCTAGGGAGCTGATGCTGTGTTTTGGAAGTATGGAGTCTCGTCATGTTGTGATGGATTCACCAGGACTTGGCGTTGGATTAATTAGATGGACGTGAATGGAGATGGGAATTGCTGTGGATAGGCAGAGTATTCGGCATTCGGTGGCAGCCTGTGGGTGAAGACGAATTGTAAGTGATGTTGTGAGACAGAGATGAAGGAGACAGCTCGAGTTTAAACAACAAATAGAGGTTGCAGTCGAGATTTACAAGGGCTTATGGACAAAAAGTAGGACATTGATGCCAGATTTAGGAAGGAGATGGAGAAGACATCACAGACGACCAGGGAGAAGAAGATTTGAGTTGATTATGAAGCTGTATAAAGTCCTGGACCTCCTGGTGTTTCGATGATGACTCTATTCATTCGCAGCAGCGAAGTTAGGTTTCGTTGGAGGAAGCAAGTAGTGCTGTGATCGGTGGTGATGGCTAGGGTCAGTAGACAGAAACTGGAGGGCTCAGATGGTTGAGTTCGTTTGACCATGGCCAGACTTGGAAATGTTCTGATTTGGAATACGGTGGTGCTGGAAAGGATGATGTGGCGTGCTTTCATTGGTTGATAATTTATTTGTGACGTGTGGAAGAAAAGAAATAAAAGATGAAAAGAACTCAAATCAGAAGATGGAGACGGACGCGGCACAGAGCCGTGAAAAGGGAGTAGGGTTTGAGGATTAATTTCTCCCATTTTCGTTTTTGCTTGGCTAGTGTTGTTTTTTTCATTTTGTTTATGGTTTTTGAGAAAGTCATGGCTAGCTAGAGTCATGTAGGGTTTTGATAGAAACCAATTTATTTATATAAATTGTACGATGATATTTCTAATAATGATTCATCGATTAGTGGTTTTTCTTCATATGGCTTGGTGATTTTGTTTTTGATGATGTTGTATTAATGAGGTTCAAACTCTCGGACTTGTGAAGATTAAATTTAAATATTTAATAAAATTATATACAAAAGTATTAACAAAGTGGGTGAGAGGTAACCAAAAAACTAGAATCCACTATTACACATGAATGATGTCAAATATTTCATAACTCTAATTATCCTTTTAATCCTTTATTTCTTAATCCACAAATAATCAAACATATTCTCAAAAATTAATTGTATCCCTTAAGCATAGATTATCTAACCAAAGCATAACCTATCTAATTGAATCACAACTATTGAAGAAAATTATGTAAACTTTTAAGAACTCTGCAAAAGCAGTGATTGAGTGAATTATAATTAAATATTAGAGAAAATGAAATAGTTACCCATTGTTCATGTGTGAATAGCTTCATCCATTGCCTTGGTTACGAGAGAATTAGCCGCTCATATGTTGGAAAACCTCTCAAAGAATTTCATTGATGCTCAAAAATGGTTTATAAATGATGAGAATATGAGAAATACAATAAAACTGGGTTTGTAACAATTATATTTGTTACAAACCAGAGAACTACGACCCTCAGTGACAAAATAAGACTGCTGCAGCTGTGTCGCAAACGCTGTAGCAAATAAGTCTGCTTGATGTACGACCCACAGGTTGAGTCGTTATCACTGTAGGAAAACGACTGCTGGTGCAGGTCCGTTCTTCGTGTTCTTCAATGGAAGCAGCAGCAACAGCAGGTGGTCTCTCTGCAAATTCGATTTTTTTGACTCTGTGGTGCTCTAAACTTCTCCCAATCTCTCCCCTCCCATTTTCTATGATCCCCTCAACATATTTATACTCCTTAGCCCCATTTAACTACGCCAAAACTCTCAATATTCTTCATTAAACTCGGCAGTTAAAGAAAATATTTTCCGGATGTTTTTTCTTCATCCGAGCATCTGCAGCTGTCCAACTTAGCTAACCGGGTACCATGTGACGCTAAAAGTTTCAAAAGTGCAACTAAAAAGTTCTTCCCCACCCCCAAACTTAAATCTAACATTCTCCTCAATGTTCTACAGATAAAATTAAAAACATATGAACAAGGAGAAACTGTTACCATTTGAAGCAAAAGAGTTAAGGAAAAATATTACCGTGTTGCATGAGATTGGGTTACCTCCCACGAAGTGTTAAGTTTAAAGTCTTCAACCAGTCATTAGAAGGAATTAGTCACCTCATAGAATCATATAGAAGTAGCCGGAATAATTGTGGGTCATCTGGATCAAAAAGTGCTAACCACAAGAAGAGGAAACTGCAACAGACCAAGAAGATACCAAACATACCCTTATTTAACTTTTTGTTTAAGACAACTATCTCCAGTTGGGGCTCAGGTTCAGGCTCTATAAAAGGGTATAAATAAAATGCTTTCATAGGCTGGACTTCCTCAAAAGAAGGATTCTTAAGATCAGGTTGTAGAGTCTGGAAATACTCAAGTAGGAACTTAGAAGCACATAACAATAACCTGAACAACTGCGGATCCTTAAAGTCAATTAGACTTGACTCACAAAACTGACCACAATGAAAGAGTTGGTCTTCATTAAGAAAATGTGTCGACCCTATTCTCCTAAAGTAATTAGGTTTAGTCTCAAAACTTAATAACTGACACATCTTAAAATCAAATGTTCCCATAATTGGTTGAAAAGTTTTTGGTGGGAAAACAAAGTCAATCTTGGTATCATAGCCTGGGTTAACCACATCAACCAGAGGATGGGTTTCTAGCGACTGAGCTTCTTTCTGGATATCATTAGGTTCGGTAAAACAAGTATGAAGATAATCTTGTAAGATGGTTGAGGAAAAAATGTCAAGTCCTACACGAGGGAACTTTCTAAGAGTTAAAGGTAAAGCACAGGGAGAGTGATAATCACCCCCAAACTTAGAGTTTTGCGTGTCTCTAGGTAGACTAACTACAATTTCCCTAATTTCTAGATCATCGGAATCCTGAAAATGGTCAATTGCTTCTGTTAGGTTATACTCAGGTGATGCATCCTCACTCATATTTAAAAGATCTACGAGTTGATCTTCTTCGTCTAAGACTATTGTTTCTAAATCGTTAGACTCTAAAACATTATTCTCAGAATAAACTCGTTCCTCTAAATCATTATCAGATTTGTAAACAGGAAATACTACATCGTCCAAAACGAGGGCATCTCTAGTCAAATCCTCGTCCTTTTGAATAGGTGAATAATTATTAAAATTATTTGGATTTGAACTAGAAATAATATTATCATTGTAAAGCTCAATTGGAGTAACCATTTCCTGATCACTATTCCTACATAAGTATGATTCTCCATCAACACTATCCTCATCATAATAACATGAAAAAGATCGAACCTCATCAAAAAAAGTAGTGTTACCAATTCTAACCTCGTCATCTTGATTATGAAAATAATTATCCTCATTTTAATGGGTATTATTGGAAACACTATATTGGAAAGTAAGATTATTTCGAGCAAGTCTTTCGTTCGTCTCAGCCATCATCTTGAGGGATTCCTCTATAGAAAGTTCACTCATTATTGTAGTTCTTTCGTCTATAATTACACTATTCATCTTAGCTAACTTACGCGTCGACTCAGCTAACTCCCTGAGGGACTCTTCTAAAGGAGGAATAGGAACAGGGGGATCATAAAAAGGACTACTTTTCAATAGTTTGATTGTATCCTCTAGAGACGAAGAACTAGTACTATAATCTTCTTGCTCGTAAGACTGATGCATGTGTGGATAGAAATTGGGCTCACCAGGGTATGACCCATATCCTTCCAAAGGATGGCGTTTCCAACCACTATGGTCATAAAAAGGATGATGTCCATATTCAAATTCAGGTCGATAATCATTGTATTGGCTTCTATCATACCAGTTCGACATTCTTAATTGCAAGGGAATTATACATAATCACAAACAAGGCTGACTCGACCAAATCAAACCTATAAAATCTAGCAAACAACAAGCATGATGGCTCCACTTAGATTGTTTCTAGACCAACTTCTAATCTTTCGGAAAGGAATTCGTTACAATTTAAGCAAACCCATCTGGGATCATTCCGAGTCAAAGTAAGTTGAATTTAGGCGAGGGAATCTCAGTGGAGCTTTGATACCCAAGGCCTCACCGCTATCACAAGGCGGCGCAGTCACGCATTCAACTCATAGAAACCATCATGAACTTATGCTAAAAGAGTAACCAATATTTTTCGAACGACTTTCCTACCAAGCTCGTTACCCTATAGGTCTCATTCTAGTCAAAATTTTAAGCTTAGGTTCGCGTTTACTAGGAAATTAAAATAACTGTATTCAAGTCCTCAGCATATATTCACCTTAAGGCATACAATAAACCCGCTGACAGGGGATTCGCGGGTGTTTCGAAAGCTTACCTCCCGTACCAGACGGGCGCAAAACCGCTGAAGTCGACTCGGGACACGACTCCTATGTCATGTGCGAACCCGAGGGGCCGAGACGATATTGTAATCGTCTTCCTTCCCTGCAATCAGTTTTATATTTAATGTACCCTTCCTTAAGGTTTAAAAAAATAAAAATAATAATTGTCCAAGTCCAAAGTCCAAATAAAGTGCAAAAGCAAAGAAATACAAAAAAAATAAAAATAAAAATTACAAAAAATGGAAGGTCTCTAAAAAAAAAAAAATCTTTTTCTTTTTTTTTTTTAAATTTTTTCTTTCGTTTTTTTTTTTTGCTTTGTCTTTTTCCTTCTCTTTTAGCTTTAACTTTTGATTCCAAGTGTTTAGTATCAAACTTCAAACCTGTAATACAAAGACATACCAAAGAAACGTAAAAAGAACAAGTGAAAAAAAAACCTAAAAATTCTACCTAAGCACAAATCCGCGTCGGCGGCGCCAAAATGATTTTTTTTTTGATGATGTTGTAGTAATGAGGTTCAAACTCTCGGACTTGTGAAGATTAAATTTAAAGATTTAATAAAATTATATACAAAAATATTAACAAAGTGGGCGAGAGGTAACCAAGACACTAGAATCCACTATTACACATGAATGATGTCAAATATTTTATAACTCTAATTATCCTTTTAATCCTTTATTTCTTAATCCACAAATAATCAAACATATTCTCAAAAATTAATTGTATCCCTTAAGCATAGATAATCTAACCAAAGCATAACCTATCTAATTGAATCACAACTAATGAAGAAAATTATGTAAACTTTTAAGAACTTTGAAAAAGCAGTGATTGAGTGAATTATAATTAAATATTAAAGAAAATGGAATAGTTACCCATTGTTCATGTGTGAATAGCTTCATCCATTGCCTTGGTTACGAGAGAATTAGACACTCATCATGTTGGAAAACCTCTCAAAGAATTTCATTGATGCTCAAAAATGGTTTACAAATGATGAGAATATAAGAAATACAATAAAACCGGGTTTGTAACAATTATATTTGTTACAAACCAGAGAAGTACGACCCTCAGTGACAAAATAAGACTGCTTCAGCTTTGTCGCAAATGTTGTAGAAATTAAGTCTGCCTGATGTACGACCCAGAGGTTGAGTCGTTATTACTGTAGGAAAACGACTGTTGGTGCAGGTCCGTTCTTCGTGTTCTTCAGTGTTCTTCAATGGCAGCAGCAGCAGCAGGTGGTCTCTCTGCAATTTCGATTTTTTTGACTATGTGGTGCTCTAAACTTCTCCCAATCTCTCCCCTCCATTCTCTATGATCCCCTCAACATATTTATACTCCTTAGCCCCATTTAACTACGCCAAAATTCTCAATATTCTTCATTAAACTCGGCAGTTAAAGAAAATATTTTCCGGATGTTTTTTCTTCATTCGAGCATCTGCAGCTGTCCAACCTTCCTTATTTTCCTTCTACACGGTCCAGAGTGTTGCTGGAGTCATCATACAAGAGCAGAACACGCATAAATCTTCAAAAACTCGTGAATTATTCTTCTCATGCACGAGCTCCCCTTTTTTCTTGTCACGGATTTTCTAGCCAATTTTGATCGAAACAAACACTCATACCAGTTTTTTTAGGACATATCACAACTACCCATTAAGTTTCAGCCCTTTAGTCTACCCAGAAATCCTTCAAATTTTGATCGAAAAATTCACCAGAGAGCTGCTCTTTTTTCCCGCCAACTTTTAAGTTCAAACGAAGAAAGTGGTGTCCCCCTAACCAGATGTGGGGTGCGAATAGAAGCTTCCTGTTTAGGGGGTCACCTGGGGCTCCCCTTAGTAATTGATGTGCCGCTTAGTGATTGAGGTGCCCCTTAGTAATTGAGGTGTCCCTTAACCAAATCTGGGCTCCGTATAGCAAGTGTCCTCTGGGGGTGTTCCAAGTGATTTTTCGAGCCGATTTTTCCAACAATATTTATTTTCCAAAAATAATTAAAATACACAAAACACCATAATAAGGACGAAAACGAGTACCAACAATACGAAACATTAAGGACAATTTAGGCACATAAATGCGCCTATCAAATACCTCCAAACTTATTATTTGCTAGTCCTCGAGCAAAACTAATAAAAAATAAATAAAACCGAGTTAATATCGGGAGGGTTTACCAGAGGTGTGCCCACAAAACCATTACTTCTAATTGTCACAAGTATCCAAAGAGCTATGAGGACATACATATTCTCAACCTATCTCCAAGTAACTAGAATGCCAGAGAAATTAAAGGTGTCAGCTCTAAAGATGACTGAAGAAAAGGGAGACACATCCGCAACACTGCTAGATAAAGAGATATCCACTACACAGCTAGATAAACATTGTAAGATGCGTCCGCTGCTTTATAGCTGGATAAGATTAGGAGAGAGATAAAGATGAGAGGGACATCTGCTACACAGCTGGACTGATTACGTGTGATGAGTTAAACCAGTGCTAGAAAGATCTTGTGCCAGATTGAAAGTGGATTAACAAAGCAACCAAATGTATCTTTCTTCGACTCTCTCATAGTGCTCAGTAGAAACAACATCTTCTTCGGTCTTCAACTGTTGATGATAAACTATCGAACCTCATAGAACCTTGACAATTAACTCTTCTCTTCGATTTCTTGCTTGACTTACAAATTTCTACTTCCCTTTGGCCTTATTGAACAAAACGTAACGATGATTTTTTTTATTTTTTTTTTTTTGAAACAAAAATTACAAGACAACAATTTACATGGCCATGAGAGAAGGACTTTCAAAACTTGGATCTTCACAACTTGTGATGTCTTGGTATCATGGGTTCTAACAACTTATATCATTTTCTCTTATAACTTCAACTTTGATTTTTGAATCATTCTTTTCTATTGTTGCTTCTAAACCTAAAACGTCTTCAACTTTGTTCATAGATTTTGATGTCGCTCCGCTTGTTGATGATGATAAGTTTCTACTTAGAGAGAGTCGCAATCCAGTAACTAAGACTACATTGTGAGGTTGCTTTGTCTTTCTGGCATTTCCTGACCTACTTGCCTTTCCATCATGTATGGTTAGGTACATCACGGTTATCCTCTAAAAGGAACAAGTTCTCTCCTGAATTTCAAGGATCTCAATACATTTTTCTTTAATGTCTCAAAAGGTTGTTATCCCTATCATTCCAATTTCTATCTTTTCGGTGAGAAACAATATGTAAACTTAGCTAACCGGGTACCATGTGACGCTAAAAGTTTCAAAAGTGCAACTAAAAAGTTCTTCCCCACACCCAAACTTAAATCTAACATTGTCCTCAATGTTCTAAAGATAAAATTAAAAACATATGAACAAGGAGAAACTATTACCATTTGAAGCAAAAGAGTTAAGGAAATATATTACCGTGTTGCATGAGATTGGGTTACCTCCCAAGAAATGCTAAGTTTAAAGTCTTCAGCCAGACATCAGAAGGAATTAGTCACCTCATAGAATCATATAGAAGTAGCCGGAATAATTGTGGGTCATCTGGATCAAAAAATGATAACCACAAGAAGAAGAAACTGCAACAGACCAAGAAGATACCAAACATACCCTTTTTTAACTTTTTGTTTAAGACAACTATCTCCAGTTGTGGCTCAGGTTCAGGCTCTATAAAAGGGTCTAAATAAAATGCTTTCATAGGCTGGACTTCCTCAAAAGAAGGATTCTTAAGATCAGGTTGTAGAGTCTGGAAATACACAAGTAGGAACTCACAAAACTGAACATAACAATAACCTGAACAACTGCGGATCCTTAAAGTCAATTAGACTTGACTCACAAAACTGACCACAATGAAAGAGTTGGTCTTCCTTAAGAAAATGTGTCGACCCTATTCTCCTAAAGTAATTAGGTTTAGTCTCAAAACTTAATAACCGACATATCTTAAAATCAAATGTTCCCATAATTGGTTGAAATTTTTTTGGTGGGAAAACAAAGTCAATCTTGGTATCATAGCCTGGGTTAACCACATCAACCAGAGGATGGGTTTCTAACGACTGAGCTTCTTTATGGACATCATTAGGTTCGGGAAAACAAGTATGAAGATAATCTTGTAAGATGGTTGAGGCACAAATGTCAAGTCCTACACGAAGGAACTTTCTAAGAGTTAAAGGTAAAGCACAGGGAGAGTGATAATCACCCCCAAACTTAGAGTTTTGCGTGTCTCTAGGTAGACTAACTACAATTTCCCTAATTTCTAGATCATCGGAATCCTGAAAATGGTCAATTGCTTCTGTTAGGTTATACTCAGGTGATGCATCCTCACTCATATTTAAAAGCTCTACGAGTTGATCTTCTTCGTCTAAGACTATTATTTCTAAATTGTTAGACTCTAAAACATTATTCTCAGAATAAAGTCGTTCCTCTAAATCATTATCGGCTTTGTAAACAGGAAATACTACATCGTCTAAAACGAGGGTATATATAGTCAAATCCTCGTCCTTTTGAATAGGTGAATAATTATTAAAATTATTTGGATTTGAACTAGAAATAATATTATCATTGTAAAGCTCAATTGGAGTAACCATTTCCTGATCACTATTCCTACATAAGTATGATTCTCCATCAACACTATCCTCATCATAATAACATGAAAAAGATCGAACCTCATCAAAAAAAGTAGTGTTACCAATTCTAACCTCGTCATCTTGATTATGAAAATAACTATCCTCATTTTAATGGGTATTATTGGAAACACTATATTGGAAAGTAAGATTATTTCGAGCAAGTCTTTCGTTCGTCTCAGCCATCAGCTTGAGGGATTCCTCTATAGAAAGTTCACTCATTATTGTAGTTCTTTCGTCTATAATTATAATATTCATCTCAGCTATCTTACGCGTCGACTCAGCTAACTCCCTGAGGGACTCTTCTAAAGGAGGAATAGGAACAAAGGGATCATAAAAAGGACTACTTTTCAATAGTTTGATTGTATCCTCTAGAGACGAAGAACTAGTACTATAATCTTCTTGCTCGTAAGACTGATGCATGTGTGGATAGTAATTGGGCTCACCAGGGTATGACCCATATCCTTCCAAAGGATGGCGTCCCCAACCACTATGGTCATAAAAAGGATGATGTCCATATTCAAATTCAGGTCGATAATCATTGTATTGGCTTATATCATACCAGTTAGACATTCTTAATTGCAAGGGAATTCTACACAATCACAAACAAGGCTGACTCGACCAAATCAAACCTATAAAATCTAGCAAACAACAAGCATGGTGACTCCACTTAGATTGTTTCTAGACCAGCTTCTAATCTTTCCAAAAGGAATTCGTTACAATTTAAGCAAACCTCTATGGAATCAATCTGAGTCAAAGTAAGTTGAATTGAGGCGAGGGAAGCTCAGTGGAGCTTTGATACCCAAGGCCTCACCGTTATCATAAGGCGGCGCAGTCACGCATTCAACTCACAGAAACCATCATGAACTTCGAAGTATGCTAAAAGAGTAACCAATATTTTTCGAACGACTTTCCTACTAAGCTCGTTACCCTATAGGTCTCGTTCTAGTCAAAATTTTAAGCTTAGGTTCGCGTTTGGTTTCGTTTTCCTAAAGCGGGCAAGAAGGAAACTGTGATGAAATCTGAGTCCTTATCTTAATTTGACCAGGCCTTGTCCTTTACTAGGAAATTAATACAACCGTATTCAAATCCTCAGCATATATTCACCTTAAGTCATACAATAAACCCGCTGACAGGGGATTCGCGGGTGTTTCGAAAGCTTACCTCCCGTACCAGACGGGCGCAAAACCGCTGAAGTCGACTCGGGACACCGTGTCATAACCATCACTCATACAGGATATTTCGTTGATGAGATAAAGTATGTGGAGCAGTAACAAATAATGTAATTGATTCTAATAAAGTTGATTACAAGTAATATCAATATGGTTAGAAATTATGAAACCATATAAGCGCATTTGCATAAAAGAATTGGAAGGACAGCCTCTAACAAATTTTTGGGAGAACTGCACTTCCATTGCCTGCCTACTCCAGGTCCCGTTACTGAATATGGATGACGCACCCACACCACAATAACGTAAACTCATCCGAACTCTTTTGCTTGTCGCTTGGCTGCGAAAGAAAAGAAGAGAGAAATAAAACTAAATGTAAAATTCAAGACAGTGTAAGATCTTATACTGCTGAAGTGCATGTGCTGTCATTTTTAGGATCTCGAATATATTATTTCACATGGGAGAGTGACAAACCACTGCTAGCAATCTTCTATCATCCCTTGTGCACTAACGGGAACAATCTGCCCAAATTACTCTAGTAAGAGTCATGCCTTGCAAAACAATATATTTTTATATTAAACAATACTAAAATGTCTGCTAATTTTAAATGTATGGTGGAGAATAATTTTCATATGATTCAGAAAAAAATCAAGCATTAGAGCTACTCGGACCTCACAACTGAGACTTGGCAACAATTAGATACAAAAACAAGCCAAGGAAAAAGTAACCAATGTCATCACAAGAGTGTCTAGAATGGTTCCCACCAATAAGAAATCATACAGAAACTTACCAGCCAAAGGAATAAGCATGTCTGAGTCCTGGATGACTGCACCGACCGTCAGTTGCATGCTAATACACCAAAATTGTGCAATACTTGGTGCGCACATGAAGCTTATGCATATATCAGTATTTATGATCACCACCTTCACAAGCACAATTCATTCAGCCACCAGCACCCAAATCCAAAAGAAACATCAGAATGTTCAGCATTAGGAATTTGAAATTGAAACTAGTATAAAAAGGAGGTGAAAAACGCAAAATCTAACCTCAGCATTTTCTTATTGAGTAAGAAGGCCAAGGTATATTTCATTCGACCCTCTAACATATTATTATTTTAGCAGCTTCAAATTACATTGTGAAATGGGATCCAAACACCACAGAACTAGATATTAATCATAGAAAGTGGTCAAAATTACATCAGAAGTCGAATACGGTAGAAGTAGAACTAATTGACGAAATGCAAAGAACACAATAAGAGACATACACATAATCGAAAGGAGGTAGAGTGAAGGTTTGAAATTTGTATTTCTCCATGACGCTTACCAAGTTCTGGTGAAGTAAGAAATGCCTCTTGTTGTTCATCTTTGTATTGCTCACTATTATTTACAAATGACTGTGCCGCAGACTCCATCAGTGCCTTGAAAGTTAATTTACCACTGCCATAAAAGAAGTTATCAAGGAGAAAATACAGAAACATAAAAGTATTACTGAATGAACAAAGAAAGAGAGTTCGCTACCATCATGTCCATATGACAAGATGTTGTTGGACAGGTTCTGTCCTATTTCCATACAGTGTTTCACCACAATAATAATATAGTCACCAACATTTTAAAAAACTATATAAGGAGAAAATCCAAGAAATATCCATGATATGTTCAGTAAGGAAATTTATAATTAGCAAGAAAAGGAAGTGTTTAATATTGAAACTGAGAAGTACTGATGCATTGCAAGAAAATAAACTCACAAATCTAAAGCACGGTGTTTCCCTACCAAAAATGAATATGAGAGTTCTTGAATACCAGTGAAACAACTTAGATGGATACCAACGAACCATTTACCCGAGGTTTGGATGTTGTACACATGATTTGAATGTCAAAGAACTTGTCAGAAGCAACAACTTTATATCCACAAGTTCCTAACAGATAACAAACATCAATTTACCTCTGGAGTTCACTTCTGACCATGCAATTTGCTGGGGAAGTTCCTAGTTCAACATTTATGGACCCTGAAAATCTAGATACCAATTTCAGATTATCACTCAACTATCAAGTAAAGAGAGGTTAAATCTTCATGAAGCGTGTAGCAATGAAATCAAATGTATAAACTTTCATCTGGGTCAACTAACAATATCATCATATGTAAAAATGGGTAGGACACTAGGACTTCATGCTGCATGTTTTCCTACTAGGACTTCATGCTGCATGTTTTCCTTCAAAAAATGTTTAGCATATGACCAACAGTTCTGGATTCTATTGCAGTATCCAAGTGGGATTTTAAGAAAGAACAAGACTTACACAAGGTGTGCTACATGTTTGGCTGCAACAGGCTCACGACTTTGAGTCTGCAAGAACAAAAAAATCAAAAATTATACTATTCAGTTGTTTTAAGAATAATTATGTAAGGAATAATTTTGCGGATTGGATGAAAAAAACAAATTACAGTGGATGGCCAAGACAATCCTGCCATCTGCGAAAACATCTTGAGTCTTGACAGACGAACTTGTAATGAATCACCTTCGAGGATGAACCAATGAAAACTCATTTTTATGAAGTCTGAAACGCAAGATTTTACATTCACTCCTCATTGTTGAAATCAAGATAAGATATTTAAACCCTGGAAAAAAAAAACAAGAAGAACAAAACCAACAAATACTGAATAAAAACAAATGGAAAAAAGAAAGCAAAAGCAAAAAAGGCAAGTGTCAATTCAGTACAATGTACCCATTTTATTCCCCACTTAAACATCATTTTACACATTTGGTGTAACAGAAAACAAAGAACAAGCTACTAGAGCCGGTAATCCACTCCATCTGCCCATGTTAGAGCTAGCACTATGGAGAGGGATATCCCTTCCTTATCCCTCTCCATCCCTCAAAACACCAAATTTCCATGTACTATGGTCTCCCATTTCCATTGTAGGGAAGGGATATGGAGGGATTCCCTACAAGGCTGATCAGATCTGATCACCCTTGTAGGGAAGGAAAATCGCACGGGTACTCAGTACACGTATTATTTTACGCTTTACGCGTACTAAATACCCGTAAAGCCGTTGATACGCGTAGTAAGTATGCGTAGCTTTTCACACGGCTATTGAGTACGCGTTTGGTTAAATATATTTGTTTGACCTTTTCTCGTTGACACCTCTCTTACACCCGATCCTAACCATCCATCGTTAATAACGGCTCTATTTTCTACACCGTCGGATCCCAACGACCATTTTTTCAAAATCCTCTCTAAATACCACTCTAATTCTCTACTCAAACCACACCAAATCAATTTCTTCTTCTTACATCAATTGATTTCTTCTCTTAAATCTTTCTTATTTAATTTTTGTTTGAGTAAGAGTTTTAATTTAAACCCTAAATTTTTAATCACTCACCTTGGAGGATTTTGATGATGAACCACGAAATTAAAGAAGGCAAATGCTTCACCGGATGGTAATGAACAAACCCATTCAATTTGAGCTCCAAAATCGCACAACAAGGTCTTCAAATCGAAAGTGTTGTGCAGAAGAGAAATAGAGAAGAACGAAGAAGAAGAAAAGAAGAATGGTCGACTGAACCTTGTTTCTGTCTTCTTAAATCTATGAAATGCGTACTGAATACTCGTTGGTTTCTCAAGTCAACTGGTTGACTTGTACGCGTATGACACTATTCACACGCGTACTGAGTACGCATCTGATGTAGGAAAGGGATGAGAGGGCACCATAGTGTGACTGCCTTTCAAGTGCCATCCCTTCCCTACATTTGAGGGATAGAGAAGGTATGGAGTGTACCACAGTGCTAGCTCTTAAATATTCTCTACATCTAAAGCTTAGCAAGTGGTCGTACTAGGAGTCCCTAATCAACACTCTAACCCAAAATTCCAATTCCATAGTGGAGCAGTAAACATAAAAAAATTAGTACATCATTAAGTGTTATTGTATATTTTAATCTAATCTCTCTATAAAACAAGCGTTAAGTAACATAATCTAAATTTTGTGTCAAAACATAATATAATTTTGGGTTCTTCCAAAAAAATCTCAAATTAAAATCCTAAAGATCAAACAAGAGTTCATTTATATTACAGACTTAATCTTTGACTGCTAAAATGAAGAGCGCCATAAGCTGATGTTGTAGGCAGAAAAAAAAAATTAAAACTGTAACGTCAAAACCTAGAAATGTAAATTTATGAAATAGTAAGAAATAATTTACATCTAGAAGACGGAGGAAAATCAGGGGCTTACCCTCTTAAATAAGTTGTGGAGAACGAAAGAGATTTCCCAATTAACCAATCTAAACTGAAATTTCAAGCATTCCTTGTTGATAAAATAAAATACAAATCAGCTTGATCAATACAAAACAAAAATAAAAAGGAACGATTTTACCAGAAGAAGACCATGTAATACCTTGTGAGGTGTTTTCGCCTTCACTTTCATTAAACATCTAAAATTGTTGTCTCACCGTAAAGAAAATAGAACGAGGAAGGGAACTTTATTGAAGGGTTTTATTTATTTTTTCTTAATTAACCTAAGAGAGAGAAAAGAAATTGCAGTTTTAATCTCTTCAAAGTCATCATCAAAACTGTTATCTGGTTTGAAGCGAGAAAGAAGGAGATAAAGCAGGAAGTGGAGTACTGCAGTCGATCGTGGAAGTGGAACAAGTTAGGTTGGGAACACTAATCCTGCAATCGTGTCTCATAAAAATAGATATACTGTTAATAGACACGCGTTGATATATCACCGTGTCCAGAGAGATGAGCAGTGGTCTCGGATATGTACTTTTGCGGGACTAACCCAGCTTTAGTCACGTATATCAGTTTAACCGTGACAAGGACAGCCGTGACCAAAAACCGTACTTGTATGTAACTCCCGTATAGCAGAGCATTCAAGTTAGAGTGGCAGTAACATTAGATTATGTAATGTGGAATGTTCTATTTTTTTTTAAATAATTAATAAGTCAATTTGGTTAACTTTCTATTTTGTTTTTAAATCTTGATGAATTTCTGATACACCCGATATCATTATGAACGGATTTTGTTTCTCGCTATAGAATTAATATTTTTATTTGATAAAAATACCTTGAATTATAACAGGCGTGAACCATTATTTTGTTTAACATACATCATCCGTGGTTTTTAAATGACATACTTCAACCGTTATTAAGTATCACGCATGGTAACCATGATACATAATAACAGATTCTATACGTGATTTTAAATCACAAATTTTAGTCGTCGTACTTAATAACGTTATCTATTCGTCATTTATAAAGAGTCACACCAAATAAATAACGGTTCGAATGACAGATGAAACCATGATAAATCATGTTTTATAACAGACTTTGATCGTCATTCAGAGCCTTTTCTGGACTAGTGTTGGCTTTCGCAAGAAAAAATTGTCAATGACTATGGAAAGTATAACATTCTTCAAGCGGACACTCGAATTATGAATTCCCAAAAAAAACATGTATGGAAACTCGAATTTGACATGTTACAAGCACAGATTAAACAACAAGTTGAATTTAATAAAAACCCAGCTGGTGATGATGAGGATGATGAGTTCGATGTAATAGTACCTCTAGAGTAATTGATGTAGAAGTTCCTCTAGAGCAGATGATGTAGTAGTACCTCTAGTTAAAAAAATATAGTAGTTTGAATTTTAATTTGAAATGTTGGTGCATTCTACTTAATTTTAATTTAAAACGAATAGTTGCTTAATTTAAAATTTTGGTTGCATTATACTTAATAACAAACTACAAATAAATTAACAATTAAATGTTTAAATTAAAAAAATAATACTTAATAATCTAGTACACAAAATAAAACTTAATAACTACGCCACTGGATGTTTCATACTTTGCTCATAGATTCAATATATCTTCTCTTAAACTGTTCTGAATGTAATTAGCCCACTCCTTATCACGACAAGTTTCCTGAATTACCATGTTATGTAGAATTATGCAAATAAGCATAGTCTAGTGCATTTCACGAGGACTTAAACCATGATATCGCCCATAAATGATAGCGAAGTTCCTCTTCAAAAATCTAAAAGCCCGTTTCCACATCCTTCTTCAACGCCTTTTTGCGATCGTTAACATGCTGGTATGAACAACCAGTTTTTCCGGTAGGGGGCTGGCGGTAACAATGGACCAATGTTAACCTGACCATTTGGGATAGATATTATCCACAACAGAAATCCCATGAGTATATTGATGATCGTTGACTGTGAAACGGACTTGGGAAAAAAATCCATACTTAGGTCTGCAAACAGATACTTAGACATTAATGATATATGCAAAACATTAATATCATTTCGTGAACCACGAAGATCAAAAAAAAATCGTGCCATATCCAACAATCATAAGAAGCAGCAACTTCAAACGCAACGATTGGTTTCAGACAATGGCCCTTATATTGATTGGCCCAACAAACAGGGAATCCTTGACATACCGAACGCATACATTCAAGACTACCTAACATTCCTAGGAAATTCCTATCCTCATTCTCCCAGAGTTATTTTTTGAACCCATTAGCCATAAGGTTTGCTATTACAATATTACTTTGTATGGGTATTACACAGTCCAATTGTCCTGAAGTCTGCTGGACATTTGGAATTTTTTATGTTAAAAATAAGAAACAAATATTTTTTGTTTAATAAGTTTGTAAGCATATGTCTGTTTTTGAAAAAAAAAATCTTGCACTACAGCTGCCATTTGAAGTCTCGTAATGTTTAAAGATATTTACTGGAAATCCATATGGGCGGACGCTTTATTAGGTTTCAGCTTTTTGAACACGTCACAAGTTTCTTTAGGTGCAGGAATTGAAGTCAAAACCATGTGTTCTTCCACAAAAATGCAAGATAGGATATGTGAAAAAATCTCTCCTTCTGTATTCGAATTTGATTTCGAAAACAGATTAGAAAAATAAGATGTCAACACATCTTCAATTTCATGCATAGTAAATACTAGTCAGTTAATGGATGCAAAAGTGACAAATCATGTTGTTTGACATGTGCGTAGCGATAGTCCTAGTCCTTCGCTAACTACTCTCAGGTCTCTACGAGCGTCCATAGTGGTGCGAGCATAACTAAAGACCAAAGACTAAAAAAAAAAATCAAATTTGGGTTTAGTCCGTCCTGTGGCGTAGCGGGTGACGAGTAAATTTGGTCACGCGTTGATATAAAGTCCGCTTCATCGTCCAGCGTAGATAAAGATAACGCCTGGCATGGGGCGTTGATAAAGATAAGGCCTGCATGGGGCGTGAACTATAGCAACGCCTGGTGTGTGGGACGGAGATTATACGTTCGCCCGGGTTCAAAAAAAAATGGGGCGTTGATAAAGACAACGCCCCAAGCAAAGTTTTCAAAACTTTGTGAACAACAGTATATGACTATATCAACGCCTGGGTGTGCGGCGTTAACTTTACGTACGCCCCATCCAGGCGGACATTATATCAACGCCCCATTCAGGCGGACATTATACCAACGCCCCATTCAGGCGGACATTATACCAACGCCCCATCCAGGCGGACATTATACAAATGCCCTGCATCAGGCGTTAACTTTACGAACGCGCGGTTACAGGCGGACATTATACCAACGCCCGTCTGGTAGGCGGACATTATATAAACGCCCGACTATATTTGGATTTGGTCTTAATCGCCGACCAAATTTGATCCGAGTTTTACTCTTTGATCAAATTTTGATTGATGGTCCGTCCCACTACGCCAGCCCACTCGACACCAAATTTGGGTTTAGTCGTCCACTGCAGTTGCTCTGCCATAGTAGCCCAGAAAACACCATAGAATTAAAAAAATCAAATGGGTACTGCTCTACTCTTGGGCCTTCAGTAGCTACTTGCCGCTTCACAACCCGAGTCCATACACTCCATCATCCCCACTAACCCATTACCCATACACAGTTTCTACATAAGTTCCATATTCCCGCTTCAAAGGGAGGTAGTAAAGAAACCCTTTGGCGCGAAAAATAGCGCAGAATCCAAACCTCCAAAACCCTAAATTTCTCCTTTCAGAGGAAATTCAACAAGTCCAGAAGAGATAATTAGTATTTTACTAAATCAAGATCAATCAGCCGTTGTTTCCTCTACAAAAAATCAGATATCAAAACCCTGAAAATCTGAAAAATGGTTCACACTGTATCATCTGAAACCGATTTCGGTACCAAAATCCCTAAACCTGAAATTCAATGTATTCCTACACTGCAGCATACTGAAACCAAACCAGATATTAAAATTCCCAAATCTGAAATGCCAGGTTTCGATTTCTCAACTGATGTCAAGCCGGATATCAAAATCCCTAAATCTGAAATGGCTGATACCAAGCCGGATATCAAAATCCCCAAATCTGAAATGGCGTTTGATGATTTCAAACCTGATATTAAACCTCCGAAACCTGAAGTTGATGTGAAGCCTGAGTTGGTGGAGAATAGTTTACCTGCGGAAAATCCTGATGAGGAGGAGTGGGTGACTGTTTATGGGTATGATTTTACTTCAAAATTTGTTTTCTTAAATTGATTTTGCTGTATTGCAATTTGCATCATCGGAATTCTCATGTGAAAAACTTAGTTTGTGGTTGAAGTATAGTAGAAATAAAATCGGATAATGGCATGGGTAGTGAGAAATTATTGAATGTTAGACTTCATAGTCCTACGCTTAGAATGGCCCTGTGAGCGCACTGTAAGAGAAATCATCTAGCTAAGTTACGACTATTCTTATGTCATAAATTTTTGTCATAAGATTTAAAAGGCCGTGTTAGTCTTTAGTGTGTGGGTTCTATACTGCGCCATAATTGAACTTTTTTGCTATGAGGTATCCTGCAATTTAGACGTGTCTCTATGTAGTGGCCAAGCATATGATCGCAAGAGCTCAGATTTGGGGGCTTTTGATGTTGCTATATCTCCTATCTTTTCAACGCGGCTTCAAATAAGTCATGTTAACCTTTTTTTTCTTCTCATCTTGCACTGTATATAAATCTAATTTGTTACAAGTCTTGCATTTCCATGAAGTCCTATGGATGATCTTATTGGCATGTGAATAAAGATGAAATCCTAGGTTACCCCTATGTGAACCTAGTAATATGCAAATTGCACTTGTGCATGTCCCAGCAGTGTCTTTATTTAGAATTTAAGTTTGTGTTGATTTACATATTTCATATTTAGAACCAGAAGGCCTCTATGAGGTCCTTGGGACAATATAATTTGTTCCGCCAAGTGTTTTTGTTTTCTGCGTTTCTCCTATTGTTACTTCATTTTTGAATCTGCAATGTTTTCCTTACTTAGGAATCCGTTGCACCACCTGTCACCATTTTGATTGATTAACTGTCATGGACTTGTACATAAAAAGCTAGTAACATGACTATGTTTAATTCCCATCAACAGCATACACCTTCCATTTTCTATTACCAAAGCATGTGCTTCTTCATGGGACTCATGTTCAAACATGTAGTTTCAGAGTATGACTGTGATAATGGCCCTTGAAGTCCTGCTGGAGTGTCTTTACTGGTATTAAGCTACCTTACTTAGCACTTCCACGTAGTCATTACATTCCCAATGTGACTAATTGGAAAATTTGACCATCATCTCAACTCTGAAGCAGATAATAAAAAATCATACTTTTTTCGCCTAGAAGTGTTTGTATGTTTAGTATATGATCAGCATATATCATATTCCATTAGTTACTTTTGACTCTTGAAACCATAAGTTAGATATGAAATCAAATTGTGTCTGTACACTCTTTTTTTCTTTGTGGAGATGAAGTATATTAAACATGGAAGCGACAAGGCTAAGCTGTAGTCCGATTTCTTGGTTTAAACTTAATTTAAAGATGATTGAGCATTGCACTTGGAATCTCTAGGATTATGGTGATATAATAGTTTTTTCCTTCTTCTACAGCTTTACCTATGGGGAGAAAGAGTCTGTGTTGCAAGAATTCGGGAAATGTGGTATTATATTGGATTATGATCACGCGGGTAACTGGATGCATATTCTTTACCAGGTTCCCCTTTTTTCCCCCTCACTTATAAACTGGTGAATTATATTCATGTACAATTCTTCCCCTCATGTTGTTATTGACTAGTTTTGTTGTTTGATGAATTATTCCAGAATCAAAGTGAGGCTCAAAAAGCCCTCAGCAAGAGTGGGAAGCATATTAAGAAAGATCTTATTGTTGGTGTGAATTCTGTGGATGCAAATGAAAAACAGGCTCTGAATGGACGAAACCTGAGCTCTTATGGTTCGGAAGACCAAATAAGGAAAGCCCTCCGTGGGTGTATGAGTCTCCTCCACCGATCTGAAAGCGAATTTTTCGTTTTAGCTGAAACAGGTAACGTGTACAACGTCACGTTATCCACAACCCCGACTTGCAGGTGCAACTGCCCGGACAGTACAGTCCCATGCAAACACATATTTTTTGTGTTTCTTCGTGTTCTTGGGATATCTCAAAATGATTGTCGCATTTGGAGAAAGGGCCTTAAGCCATGTCAACTCACAGAGCTACTCAACATGCCCACGTCACCTCAGGCGTTAGCTGGTTCCCGTGCGCGTGAAGAATTTCATCGCCTATATTCAATGTCAGAGGTGAATGTTGGTCCTCCACCAAGTATCAAGGATGAGGATGTAATTGATGTCCAATGCCCCGTTTGTCATCAAGAAATGCACTTTGCAGCTGAAGCGATAGAATGCGGATCCTGTGGGGATGTAGGACATAAGAGGTGCCTGTCAGTTTGGAGGAAGAGGGTAGCAGGGAGGGTACATGTATGCGCTAGTTGTAGACAAGAGTGGGTTAGTGCGGAGCAGAATTGGTATACAAATCTGGCAGACTACATGGATTAGGAGGAGATCCAAGAATTGGCACTGGAACCTGGCGAACTACCTGGATTAGCTCGAGATCGATATTGGTGATTAATCAACGGTTGCTGCTAGAGATGTAGATTTGTATATTTCGTTTCATGGTAGTGGTCTGCTTTTGCTTTTTGCATATTTGTGGGTAAAAGTCTGATTTTGGTTTGCACATTTAACTAAAAACCTTGCTTTAGACGCATGTATCCTAATTTTCCCAAGATGTTTTACTGGTAGGATAGTGTTTCTGCATTAGTGTGTTATTCTAATGCTTTTAGTTACAGTCGGCAATATCAATTATCTCTCTTGAGTGGTTTATTTTATTTCCCTTTTTCTTTTTTGTTAGACAGAGAAATCTAGAAAAAGGGGCACAATTCCCACTGGTTTATTAAAATTTAAAATATAATGATACTCGAGAGATTGAAAGTAAGGACAGTAGCATATCTCAAATCTGCATATATATACAATGGCCAATCATGTAGGCCCAACATCTATGAGTCCCCTACTCTGCATCTTAAAATGAACGATTTTTTTGGGATCACGGTTGTTTTGGGACCATGATTTTATTTTGGGTAAAGACATTAAAAGTAAATTTAGGTCACCCCTTATCTAGATATTTATATTAATATCTAAATTATCCTCCTGATTAATTTTGGGTGATGATTAGTTAGTATAATGATTAGCGAGACGATTAAGTTAAAGATAATTAGTGAGATTAAAACATCAGATGGTTTTTTTTAAAGAAGTAGAATTATTGAGAGAGTAAAGTTAGAGAAGATGAAGAAGGAAAACATGAAAAAACGATGGATTTTACCAACCACAACCGGAGGAAGGGTATTTGGTACCCAGGTAGGCTTCAAACTTAGATAATGTTGGTTGAATTGTTCCAAACTTTCAAAAAATATGAAATTCTTTATGTAGATTTGGGCCAGTTCGGTTACTATATGTCAAAAACATGTAACCGAACACACTTGAAAGTGTAGTTCGGTTACGTTTTCCAAACACGCAGGTTACCGAACTCGCTCGTTAATGGAGGTTTTGGTCGTACAGTGTAATGTTCGGTTACCTAGGATAAAATGGTAGGTAACCGAACTTTGAACTTAACAATTTATTTGGGTACATCTTGTGTGTTCGGTTAGTTCGCAAAGTTCAACGCAACCAAGTTCCCAACCGAATTGCAGGTTAAAAGTAACCTAGTGTTAGAAGTTTGGTTGGTTCGCAAACTTCAACATATTTTGCGAATCAACCGAACTGGGTTTATATATGCATATATGCAATTAGGAAAACGTTCGGTTACTACGAAACAGGTGCGGAAGCACAGGTTGACTTAACCTGGCTGTAGCCCCCTTTTTCTTACAAAACGTCACCAAGGTAGTAATTCACCCTTTGCAAAAAAAAAATTAACAATTTAGCCACCATACTCATCAGTTTAGTCCACCAATCACACCTGTTTAGTCCACCATATTCATATTTGTGTTTCTTATTAGCAGAGTAAGAAGAAGAAGAATAGAGAACAAAAAGGAAGATTTAGTCCATATTGTGCAGTCTTAGAATTGCTTACTAAATGTTTGTTTAATTGGTTCAAAGTAGTTGCTTACTAAGTGTTTGTTTCATTACAGAACATTAGCCATGCTTTAATTTTGTTTTTGTGAAACAATGGAACACTACTTGTTCTCTAATTTTTGGTGCATGATATAAAGCTGAAGTTTTACAGTAGTATTCATCTTCTTCTTGGTGTGTATGGCCTATTATTTTCATACTCCAAGATAAAAATTCAACCTCCCAGACTTAACATTTTTTTTCTGCGTATATAGCTTGGCACTACATCATTGGACAAAGAATGTTGAGAGAACACTTAGAAACTCATCAACGTACACTGTAGAAGACAGTTCCAAAGAGATTGTCAATGAAGAGTCAATATTTGCATGCTTGAATTCAATTGGGTACGTCACCTGAATTGTATCCAAAGCTTCTCTTACTCATGATCACTTGTGCTTTTAAACGCCTAATGGTGAATATGGAATGCACACTGTTGGTTAAAATTTATTGGTGTTCTTTTTTTTTTATCCTACCTGCGTATATTACTTAAAAGGAAGTAATGCAAATGCTAAGGTGAAAATGCATTATACATATGGGAAGGTGCCTTCATACGGTTTTCTTAATTTTGATTGCTGACATTTTCGTTGTTATGCAGTAAACTGATGTATGAGTACCCAGAAATTCAATGGATCCTGAATCATATACTTTTAAGGACCATATGATAAAAGTTTGTACACATCTTGTAGTAATTAACACCATGTATGGATTATCAAAAATGAACATGGAAAAATCCCAAGTATCCATACAGGCATAGAGGATACGAAGAAGTAATTGCACTACTGAAAACTTAACTGCACTGCTTCAAACTATAGTCACTCTGTTGGGCAAGGGTCCAATATAAGCTTCATCGCAATCTTCCGTGTGTTGATTGGTATTTTCAGTCTCCACATCGCAGTATCGTATGTATCTAAGTCCCTGCAATTACAGTAAGTCAAAAGCTACTCTTCTGCTTTAGTCCTATACATACTTTGGAAACATGCATTTGATCCAGTTCCAGTTAATCAAGCTTTTGTGAAGTGGAAATCTATTGCAAGGCACTAATCATGTATAACAACTTTGGAAGTTTTTCTCATCGACATATAGCACATTTTGTACATTTCTGTTTCGCTCGAGTAATACTCTTATTTCATTAGTACTTTGAAGGTGAAGTGGTACGTGTTCTCCCGCATTTATATGGGTGTGGAAAAAAAATTTTTTTAGCCCCCCTCATTTTGAAAACCTGGTTCCGCCACTGCTACGAAATTTATTTCTTGGCGAATTAGGTAGAGTTCGGTTACGAAGTTTCAAAGGTAGAGTTCGGTTACAAAGAAAACTTAACATTTTTGCGAACGAACCGAACTTGTGGACTTCTCATTATTTTCGTAAACTAAAGTTCGGTGATATCCTTATTTTACGAAGGAACCGAACTTATGGACTTGTGTTGTTCTAATACAAGGAGTTCGGTTAAAAGTATTTTTTTGCGAATCAACCGAACTTTGAGTTCGGTTAAGAAAAAAATAATTCTTGATAACCGAACTTTTCTCTGGAAAAAAAAAACCCTCCATTGAACCTCTCTGCAACTTCCATTTTCAACTCATTTTAATGATTACTTCTCATTTATTCAACCAAAAACGAATGACAAGTAATGGGTATGTGAGAATATCTTTGTTAATGTTTTAAATTAAGCTATATATATATATATGTATAGTGGTGGTGGTGGTGGTTGGTGGTGGTGGTAATCGGAGGTGGTGGTGGTAATCGGTGGTTGGTGGTGGTGATAATCGGAGGTGGTGGTGGTGGTAATCGGCGGTGGTGGGAGGAGGTGGTGGTTATATATATATATATATATATATAGGTAGTTATTGGGTTGGTTTTAAATTAAATTAGGTTAAGGGTAGGTTAGTCATTTCAATGCTTTAGGACACCCCTTATAACTATAGTGTAGGTGGCCTAATAGGACCATGGTCCCCCAAAAAAAACCATGGTCCCCAAAAATCGTTCCTTGAAATGTGTTATTACAAAAATGAATTAATGCTCGGATTCTCAAGATGGCTGAATTGGGGCCTATGCCACTTAATTGGGGTCTATAACTACATGACAAAATATTGTCACTATGAAATAATTTGTAGAAACCCCTTATCCACTATTTATGTTAATGCTCAATATACCTTGTTAAATTAGTATTAATTCGGATTATTAAATAATGTTTAATCAAGTTAATCCTGAAATTAACTTTCATTAATGTATAATCAAAACTTGTAAAATTTTTATTTTTTACTCGATCCAGAATCGATAACGTACATTTAAGAACCGATTCTGGATCGGGATTTCTTCGAGTGACGATGTAAACCAAGAATCGGAATATGTCAATACCCACATAAACCGATTTTCGGAATCGGTTTATATATATATCTTTATAATCCGATTATGTCTTATTTTTATAAACAAAATATTCATTACATAGTTTAGGAAATTAGCGCACTACATATATTGGATTCAGTATGGGAATTCTAGAATTTGACACATCAAATGCTCGTCAATGAACCTTCGAGCACGTCGGTACAACGTCGTATATTCTTTGTGGTGAATGAACTTAGTTTCCCATTACGAATTCACCATAGCCCGTTGAAACGCTCCAGCTGAAATTCAACGAAATCTTAAATGATAGTATGTGAACTTTTGACGGTGACATAGGTATAAAAATGATCGCATTACTCACTTTTTCCCTAAGAGGAGCTCGCGGATGACAGTGGTACATCATATTTCTAACTTTTACGTACTCTCGCATTGCGTCTTTGATGTAGTTGAATCGAAAAGCCAAGTCTCTCCATTTACGGTTATTGGGATTCGACGTACGCCCGTAAAAGAACTCTTTAACTCTCTTTCAAAACATTGAATATATTTCATTCGGACGTTCGCGGAACGTATTAGAAAACGATTTAACCAGACACAAATCTTCAAACGGTTCCCATTCCATTTTCTAGGCTAAGTGTGTGATGTGGGAGTGTCTCAAAGAGATTGTCCTTATATAGATAAGGACTCAACGACTATTTTTTTTCAAATTCAAATCAAACAGTCGGAGTTTATGTATGCCTACATAATCCGATTATTACCTTGCAAAAACATAAAAATTGTGCCTCTCATTAATCAGGCTTTTGTAACCTATATGTAATCCGATTTTGAGCTACAGAAGTTACATGACTTTTCTTCACAACAATAGGATTGTGCAAAGGTATATGTAATCCGTTTCTTGGCAAAATAAGTTACAGGAAATTTATTCACAACAATCGGATTACATATAGGTACATGTAAACCGATTCTGAGCTGCAGAAGTTAAATGACTTTTCTTCATGACAATCGGATTTCACAAAGGTACATGTAAACCGACTCTGAGAAAGAGCCTCTGGGAAACTGTCAGAATCGGATTACATATAGGTACATGTAAACCGATTCTGACAGTCAAAATGGCAAAATCATTCATTTTTTGCACAAACATTAAGTCATTCATAAACTAGAAACCAGATTAAGTCATTCATAAAGTACGAGTATAACCAAACATAATTCGACAATAAGTTTAAGACAAGACATAAGTTTTGACTCCATAATTATCCATACTTAAAGACATAAACATGAATATAACCATTCATTCATGAACATCCCCACAACGACCACGTCCACCGCCACGTACATGTCCACCACGTTCTCGTTTACCAGGTTGGGCGCTGCTCGATGCACCTTCAGTCATCCTTTTTGGGGGGTCTCTCTTCCTCTTCTTCGTTGGCTTCTCCTCCTCTTCCTCCTCCAGCTCCCCAAATTTTGCACCAGCTTCTACATCTTCGAGACTGTTCAATTCATCAATCAACTTTTCATTGGCCTTAACATTTTTCCTTCCCTGATTTGTAGCTTTGCTTGGGTTATCAAGTACCCGACTCGCCTACTCTGTTTCCATTTTAAAGAACAAACATTCAACAAAAAGCGCTAATAACATCAAGAAAACCGTAAATGAGCAACGATACGCACCAGGAATTCGAGAGACGTATCTTAGTCCTCTATCTTGGGCCTCACATCTACTCGTATCATTAGGGTATGCGAAACATTGAGGTACCACAGCATGTAATCCGTAATTTCCTCGTAATCTGTTCGAGATGGACCACTCAAAGGATATCCGTGAAACGCTCTTTCTTCCCGATAATCACATGATGGGAAAGGCTTGTGAACAATGTCAATATCATTATCATATGACTTGGTTTTTTTCTTATGAATTTTGAACATCTTGTGCTCCTTTGGGACTTTTTGTACGTAACCGCATTGTCTTGCAACTCTCGACGGGTTGTACATTAGATATCCTCTTGGGTGAAACAAAGGCCCAAAATAATCACTTTGCTCTCGCACACAACCTTCTTTCCTTTTCCTTTAGCCAAATCCTCATTGTAAGGATCAAATACAATATCTTTCGTTGTGAAGTTTTCCAACTGGCGTCTCAACTTTAGTTAATCCGTTCTTTGCTTCTTCGACTTACTTCTGTAGGTGTACTTGGCTCTATAATACTCGGGGTTCCATTATTTGTTCTCAAAAGCCCTTTGAGCAAATATTGGGAAGTGCACATATATCCACGCTTGTAGAAGAGCCATATTCCCTCCAATTTGGTTCCTTCGAGCCCTAGAATCCTTTCTCAACTCGTTCAACATGTGTGCAAGAATGGAGGTGCCCCAAGAGTAATCACGAATCTTTTCAAATAGTTGCAATTGTATAAAGTTGGCGCTCACACGGGCACCGAAAACATCGGGGAAGATAACAGCTCCAAGGACGTAGAGGACATAAGCATTGGTCGTGGCGATGATACGATCCTGCGTCACCTCATTTCCCTCAGCACGAATATTCTTTGTTCCCATGAAGTTGTCCCTCAGCTACGAGAGATGGAATATCCTCTGCTTTGCCTTGCCTACTAACATCTCCTTTTTGGTCCTCTCCTCGTCCCATTGGAACACTTCCTTGGTGAACGCACAAATCTAGTCCCACTCAAGCTCTTGCGCGTACCCTTTGTGCTTCACGGCTTTACCTTCTATGTTTATCCCGATAATAATCTTCGTATCATTTGGACCCGTAATATCTCTCGGCAAAGGCGGAACAAAGAGGTTTGTCGTAACCAAGGTCCAAATTGTCTACCGCAGGTATCAACCCCGTAGAGTTGACTAGATCGATTACTTCCGAAACTTCTCCAACGGTTGTTTCTATTACTTCCAGTGGCCATTGCCTCATCATACTCACCGACGTTCCTGGCCTCATAAGAAGAACGACATCCTTGTGATCCTATAAAACAAAACAAACCCGATGGACAACAATCAAAACACTACACGGATAATAATATTTATGGTTACATAGCATAAGGTTTAGGTAATTACTATTGTATGGAAAACGACGGTGGCCCAACTGTCTTTGTACCCCCATAACATCTGTCCTCCATCGCCGGTTAACCCGTAAACAGTATCATTAGGGCCGCGAGGAAACATCTTCAGCGGGTCGGGCATGTGGTCCCCTTTCTTCTTCTTTGGACCATTTTTCTTCTTACCATCCGTCTTACCTTGTTCTTGAGTGTCACCTCCTTGGACATGTTCTTGTACTTGTTCTTGAACTAATCCTATCTCTTCATCAACTTTCTTATCACCTTCTTCTTCGTCAATTTCATCCTCACCTTCTTCTTCATCACTTTCACTCTCATCACTTTCTTCTTCAAAACTTTTCTTGCCACGCCTATCTTCTTCATCACTACCATCACTTTCTTCTTCAAATTTTTACTGTCTTTTCGACGAGGTCCCAAAGGCTTAGGAGTAGCAAGGTCATGTTTCTTCTTATATTTCTTTTCGGATTGATTTCGTTTCCTGTAGAATGCGGATTTAAGCGACAAAAAACAATGGAAAAAAATGCGTGTTTTTTAAGTCAGGGTACATAATCGGTTTACTCGATATACACATAAAATCCGATTCCTAACATACTAAAACTAACAATCGGATTTTATTAAGTACTATTGTAAACCGATTCCAAGAATCGGTTTACTCGATATACCTATAAAACCCGATTGGCCGTAACCATATAAGAATTCAAAGGCTACACAATCGGGTTTTGTGAACACATATGTAATTCGATTCTAACAAAAATAAGTTACAGAAACAATGGCTACAAGAATCGGGCTATTTATACATTAAGGGTTTCCGATTCCAATTAACATGCAGACAATCGGTTTATAAGTTTAAGAACATAACCCGTTCCTAAAAAGAATCGGGTTACTTCGACATTAACATAACCCGATTCTGTGAACATAGAAATATTTTGGTTTCAAAATTTTCGATTTCTAACCTATTGCATCTTAGTAAAACCTAGTTTAGAGGATTGGGTTGATAGAAAAATACCTGATTCGACCCATTTTCTCCTCTTGTGCGATACAAGAGGCTTCGGCTTCGACCACTTCCTTTGTTTTTTCTTTTGAATCACTTCAACAATTCTGGGATCGTTATCACTAGAATAATTCCTGTTACTAGCATACTTAATTCTTGATGGTTTAGACATTTTATAAAATAAACAAAACGTTTAATCGTTTTTTGATCGTCGATAACTGACGATATTTAGTGTCAAAAAAATGAAAAAAAAGGAAGTATAGAAGATGAAGAATCGGTTTTTAGGTTAGAAATGATAACTGATTTTAGATTTAGTTTATTATTAAGAGTTGATGGGGGTAATTTGGTAATATAAAAAGAATTTAGAGGGCAAATTTGGTAGTTTCGATAAATTTAGACATCCCTTATTATTGTGGATTTGGGGGATTAAGTAATATACAAGCCCCAATTAAGTGGCATAAGCTCCAATTTAGCCGGAATTTTCAACTATTCGGTCCCCCATCTGGATATCAGAAGAAGAAATACGAGAAATTAATCAAATCTATATTTGGCTTGGCAACGCCAAAAAATGCAAACCTGTTTTTTTTTTTTTGAATTTTCAAATTGGACATGCTACTAGGATACTTGCCGGGTTACCGGAAGACCATACCCGTATAAGCCGCCCTACTACTAAAGGGCTGGGACCAAGTGTTTGACCCTCCTCGTTTCAGTCGCGTCACTTCTACTCTACAGAGCCAATATTTATAGCTCTCTTTCTCTCTCTTCTAAAAACCCTTTTTCATTCTTCTTTGGTGGGAAAAATACTTCCAGAAACCCCAAATTGAAAACCCTAGAAATCGATTCAAACCTCACAAACTTCCGCAGGTAACTCTCCCCCTTCTCATTTCCTTTAATCTCACTCTTTATTTCTTCGTAATTTTTTCAATTTTGTTCTAATTCTCTTTTTCTTATTTTTATTAGGGTTTTCTTTTTCAAAAAAATGGGTACAAATGTACAAAGAACTCCAAAATCAGCAGGAAAATCATTGTTTTTTCAAGATTTAGCATCGCCAATAGCTACACATAGAGGTAAATTTAGTACACCAGGACAAGCAGCAGCTGTATCAGCTTTAAGAAGAGAGAATTTTGGTGGTTCAGATCCTCCGCCACCACCATGTTTCACATTAGAAGACCGTGTTGAGTATTCACCGGAGTCTGGTATGTCAGATTATCCTTTATCTTCTGATACTAAATCTTCAGATATTAGGACACCAATGAGGGATTATTATGGAAGTCATGGAAGGGATGGGAGAGATGGGAGGGATTCTGTTACTCCGTTGAAAAGTAGATTTGAGGCGAATTCTTCGTTTTCGGCTCAGCAGCAGGTGCAACAGACTCCGCAGAGTTCGAGTTGGTGGTCACCGGGTAGGAGTGATAATGAGAGGAATGGCGGGGTTGAGGAAGATTGGGGTGGGTTGAAGGGGAAAGGGTCGCCTGTTGAAGGTGTTGTTAAACCGGGTTCGTTGATTACACTTCCACAACCAAGGGAGGTTGCTAGGCCTGAGTTGCCCAAGAATAGTTTTCCAGTGGGGAATTTGGATGATGAGGAGTGGGTTACTGTATATGGGTATGATTCTGACTTTCCTTTTTTTTACTGAATCTACTTTGTTTCTATTGCAATTTGCACCAATTTGGGTTTGGTAACCTTGTTATGTGTGGAAATAAGTAATTGAAAAACTTAATTTCATATTAATTGAGTTTAATCGTAGAAGCTGGGACGTGATTACTGATATAATGACTTCGGATTTTGAGAAATATGATGTTGTGACAGCTTATGCTTTTCAAGTCATTTTGAGAAATATGATGTTGTGACAGTTTATGCTTTTCTTTCGTAGCTGGGTAATTATATTTTGCTTGTCAATGTAGTCTACAGTTGGATCTTACTTGAATTTTGTATGCGTATTCAAACGGTTAAAGCTGATTTTCACCCCTCTTCTTCAATTCTGTAAACCTTAAGTTTACAGAGACTTTTGAAATTGTTGTGCCACCACTGACAATTTCCATTTCAGTGTGAACTATTATGTGCTAGGATTTACAGTTTTCAACACGGCCATGTTTCTAGTGGTATTGTTGACTATTAGGAAAGTACTCTTTTTCACACTTCCCAAATGCCCTGTTTTGGAGCGGAAATTTTAGATTTTGATGTTGCTGCTGATAACATTGGTCATCTGAAAGTAGACAATTTGAATCTAATAGCGTCATTATACATACATCAGATTATATTCCTTTTTAGGATCCCTGGATTGTTGTAATCCAGATTTGGTAGACACACCAAATTTGGAAATTATTATACTCCGTGGAAATGTATACATATGTTTCATTCGGGTGTTCTTAAAATCGCTTACTTAACTGATATTTACAACCTGGTGACCGCCTACACTAGAAATACAGTTTTAGCTTAGTCGATTCTATTTTCCAGGCAAAGTAAGACATTTTCTTTCAAGTTTCATTACGTAGTTTTAAAAGTAAGTAAATCGTTGTGTCTTTTCTTCTTGGCCAGATTTCAACCAGGGGATACCAATTTTGTTTTGCGCGAGTTTGAGAAGTGTGGGCTTATATTGAAGCATGTTCCTGGCCCTGGTGATGCTAACTGGATGCATATCCTCTATCAGGTTCTTCTTCTTTTCCTCACCTTACCTTCACGATATATTCTGTGTTATTAGTTTTGGTCATTTGAACTAGTTTTACGTAAGTTACAGAAAAGCTGCAGTTTTATGGTTTTCTGTGGAAACTTTTTCAGATAGACAATCAAAAGTAGGCCATGGCTTCACATGAATTTTCCTTTTCAGGCCAGTGATGGGAACTCTATGATATCCTGCTAGAATGCCAGCTTCACTAGGGTTTAATATGTACACATTTGTTCCCATGTAATATGTTTATCCAATTTCCATCTGCATAGGAAGTCGCAAAAGTTGTCTATTTCCTCTATGAATTCCGGGTCTCAGTGCCTACGCTGTATCACTATTGACCACATTTCCTCCTTGCAGTTGCATAATAATCTTTAGCTTCATCTGTTGGATAGTAGTTAACACATGACCTTCCTTTGATCCTGCATTAGTTTCCTTTTTGTTCATTTGAACTATTTTTACAAACCTTAGCAGGCATCAGGTTTTTAACAACCTCACCTTATGATCTTGTGCTGTGTATAGTTGTATGGCATGCCCTGTTCACATATTCATTTGTTGTTATGTTTATCTTTATCATTATACCGAAACATATTACCGGCCGGTTGAATATGACATTATGGTTGGGATTTGTACTTAGTCGTCAGTAGTAGGTGATTGGGTTATTAGTTTTAATCTTTAAAAAAATGGATGCAGAATCGATGTGATGCTCAAAAAGCACTTTGCAAGAGTGGGATGCAGATCAATGGAGTTCTTATTGTGGGTGTGAAGCCTATAGATCCTATTCAGAGGCAGGCACTCGATGAAGATGTGCAGAGCAAACAGGGTTTTATGACTTTGCCTCCACCATCATCTAGTAAGCGTGTAGACATGATGCCTTCAAGAGCTTCCTCGAGCCCTCATTATCTTCAAAACGGTAATAGTGCACAGCGTTCAGCCGGTGCGATTGCTACACCTGCAAAATCCATCATATCTAGAATTACAGATATAATGTTCGGCATCTGATGACTGCTTTTGTAAAATCCAAATGAGGGGAAAACCATTTGGTACCGGGTTGTGCCGCAAGGGTAATTAGAAATTTTACGACGAAGTGTGTTGAGCTTTCAGTTCAGTTGTCCGCTAATGCTTCCAGCTTTGTCATGCCCCTTTCCAGATTGTCACTGGAACATAGTTACAAAAAAGTGGTGTAATTTTTGGAGTGTCAATTTCTTGTAGTTTGTTTACAGTTTCGAATATTTAGGTACCTCCACCTGTTTGATTTTTCTCTGAATCTATTGTACTAGATATATTGTTGTTTATCCTTGTTTGCCCTGTAGATAGAACTAGATAATCTAACTAGCAGCTATTTAGCCATGTAATTCTTTGAGCTGGATTTTCTGTAGTGGGCAAGGGCAAATCCTTTTTCTTTAAGAAGTTAAAACCTGTTTTGGCACAAAAACAGGTGACACTTACGGACTTTCCCTGAGCAAGCAAGGTTCTGATCAATATCTAGAACAAACAAGTCAAGGAGTGTTGTATGGTTTTCTGTGGCAAAAAATTGTCAGATGGATGAACAAAAGTAGGCCATTTGCTTCACATGAATTTTCCTCTCTAGTCCAGAGATGGGAACTCTAAGATTTCCCCTAAAATGCCAAGTTCACCAGAGTTGGATTTTAGGCACTCATTTGTTTCCATATAAAATGTTTATCCAAATTCCATCTCCATTGGAAATGAAAAAAGTTGTCTATTTCCCCGTTGCTCAGATACTGCATTAGCCCTCACATTGGTTCACATTCCACCTGCTAAATGCAAACATATGCCCGTGAGCATAATACTTGTTCAGCTCTAACTAACATCATTTGGCACTTCTCTATCCGTGATGTACATTTGAGTACCGAGGAACAGCAATTACTGAAGAACAAGAAACCAACAAAAAACTAGCAACATTTTCCACACAAAATGAATGACCAGAGAAAAGTCTCAAAGACTGTTAAGTCACGGATATTCAATTTTGGCCAAGTGTCAAGCACCCACACTATAAATAAGCTTCCCTCTTCATCCTTATTTTTTAAAATCTCACGCTTCTCTTTTTCTTCAAAGAGACATTGAAAACCACAAAACACAAATCTAGAGAGAAAAGAAGAAAACTTGGAACAAATAGCAGAATTCTCTTTTCTTTGAGATCTTAAGATGAAAACAACACCAGAAATTGGAATTCAAATGCCATCTGATTCTGAAGCAAAAATGGTTGCAGCTGAATCAGCTAGAATGAGTGATCCACTTGCTTCAGCTAATGGAAATTGCAAAAATCTTCGTAGAAAAACTGATATTATTCATACAACTCTTCGGTTCTTTTGTTTATTTGCATCAGTAATGTCTCTTGCATTCATGATTAGAGCTGAAGAGAAAACTACTATTACTATTTATGGTTTTCATTTACCTGTTTATTGCAAATGGTCCTTTGCTGATTCCTTCGAGTAAGTGCATTTTCTTTGCTGTGAATTCTAGGATTCCGGTAGTCCGCTAAGTGCATAAAGTAGGATCTTCAGTCCCTGATTGTTTCTGGTTTTGTTATGAACTTTTCAGGTACTTGGTGGGGATAGCAGCAGCAGTTGTTGCTCATTCACTACTGCAATTGCTGCTTAGTGTGATGAAATTGATCAAGAGAACACCGGTTATTGCTTCGCATAATCACGCTTGGTTAATTTTTGCTGGAGATCAGGTAGACACAGTCCCCATCTCTGATAGAGCTGCCATGAATCTCATGGAACTTGTCAGGAACGCAAGTTTTGAGGGATTATATAAGCATTTTTCTGCATTGATTATATTTTTATCCATTTGGCTTCGGTTAAGTAGCATACTTTTTTTTTTTTGCCATATTCAAGAATTTCCCAATTGATTGAGCACAAGAGAACTGATTGAAGTATTTAAATTTCTCGTTACAGATATTTGCATATGCAATGATGAGTGCAGGATCAGCTGCATCTGGAGTTACTAACCTAAACCGGACAGGAATCCGACACTCAGCTCTCCCAGATTTCTGTAAACCCTTGCATGTTTTCTGCGACCGTATTGCTGTCTCAATATCGTTTGCATTCCTTAGCTTCTTCTTGCTTGCAGCATCTGCTGTATTTGATGTCATTTGTCTCTCCAAGTACTGAACTTCTCAGCAAACCTTGCGGTACCTGATGCTGTTGTCCTCGAATTTTTATTTACCGTCTTAGCACAGTTTAAATGTAGGTCGTACCCGGAAATTGTTTTTTCTATTAACTGTATTAGGTTCATTTTACAAAATTTGAGTTTGAATTTCAAGTTTCAGAATATGAGCTCTATTTATTTGACATTCCGGTTTTTTCACATTGGGTCTATTGAACACTACTCCAAAGCTACATTACTAGGGACAAGTTGAAAAATTATTTTATGTCATCTTACCAAACAAACACACAACACGGGTGATCGGTGAGAAAATCAGACCTATGAGTGAACCTGCCTAGCTGGTTTGGTTGATGCCATTTTGTCATTCTTGCAGGATGGACACTAGTAGATGCTTGACAGCAAACGGCATGAAATGCAGAATCCTTCACATACAAATCGCTCAAATGTTTGAGCTACACAGGTTACTAAAACAAAATACAGTAAATTAGACATTCTGGTGATCCATCTAGCAAGAAATTATTCCATCTGAATTAAGCCTAGATCAGTTGCCCAGATAAAGTAAAATTTTGCTGGGATTTTGGCATGCTACATTTTGCTAGGAACCAAGAATGAAAGAAACCAACACTGGAAATATTCTTAGATACTCACGAATTCTCATCATGATTCAATTCCTAAGTTAAGATTTTCAGAAGCAACCATAGAGACTAATGCAGTTCAGATTCTCAAATACAAAAACTGATTTCTTCAAATTTTCATATTAAAAAAAAACAAATTTTATTTACTTCACAGAAACATAAAAACTAAAAATATTTACTCCACATTAACCGGTAGATACATTAACATACGTTGATACATCAGACATGGTTAATTTAGCACACATACCCCATGAAAGAAGCAAAGGAAGGAATCACCAAAAAAAAGCCCTGGAGCAACCTCAAATGTTCAAAAGATGTTATTCAATTGAGAGGAAAAATCATAGTGCAAGTCCACAAGGAGGATGGATATGATTCGTGGAGTATGTTGGAGTTCGCATATAAAACCAACATTTTACTCATAACCAGAAACATTGTGATGAGAGAATTTGAGCAGAACGAGTTTGGATGGTGAAGAGTTGAAGAGCAGATCTAGATTTTGAAAGAAATGAAGGCTGCGAGTTCTGTTCTGGTGGGAGAGAATCGCAATTTATATGTCACAATTTCTCTAAATCCGAAACCCTAACGCGCTTGAGAGATCGTGGAGGCCCATCATTAGCCCACAGGTCGTCTTGGTGGAGCTGTTCTAGAGTATTGACCACGTTCTGGTAACAAGTAACAATCCGTGGTCATTGACTGAGGACGGACCTCCTGGGGTACCATGATTGATAGTATGAGGTATATTGGTAACGTATCATCGCCTTGTTCACAAAAACCTATGAAAAACGTCAAATGCCTTAAACCTCATACGTTGCCTTACCAGGCTCAGATGATCCGCTGGACATCCCATAATGTCTCACTTCTGGTTCTAGTCCATGAACCTCTTTCACGCTTTCACTATTATCTAGTCCTTTATCAACTAACTCACCACAGAGTGCTAGCAAGTAAGACTGCAACAAAAGTTTCATCAATTGGCTGTTTCGAAGTGTTTCAACAGCCAAAGTTTAAAAGAGTTCGGATTAAGATCCAAGTTTCAAAACTTCCCATGAATCTTTTACCAGGTAACCTCCTAGTCAATTCGTACACCATTATTTCCAGATGCTTCACTCTGAGTGCAAAACATCAGAGATTATACAAGGGTTAGTGTACAATCCACTTCTTATGATTTTAGCTTAGAGTTCTCTCACGGAGTGCACTGAATCACCCGGAATCACTACTTGGTCTCAACCTTATCAAAGTTTATGCTCGCATTACCCGGAAAATGATTCCTATCATTGAAAACCTATTTAGAATTGCATTTCATGATAGCAATTTCATACTCGCAACCAACAAGCGTTCATGATCAGTGGGACAATTCGAC
Source organism: Papaver somniferum (assembly GCF_003573695.1). NCBI lineage: Eukaryota > Viridiplantae > Streptophyta > Magnoliopsida > Ranunculales > Papaveraceae > Papaver > Papaver somniferum. The sequence continues at coordinate 150,583,518 of NC_039367.1, read as the reverse complement.
CTGTGACTCCACCTGCCTTGGGGGTTTGGTTAATGCCATTTTCTCATTCATGCAGGGTGAGTAGCATTAGATGCTTGACAGCGAAACGTCATGAAATGCACAATATTTCACATACAAATGGCTCAAGTATTTGAGCTACACAACTTAAAAACTCAACATAGTCGGAAAGCAAATTACTGTAATTTGACATTCCAACGATCCTTCTTACAAGAAATAATTCAATCTAAATTATAAATCAGTAATGCTAGATCCCGTATCATATTATGCAGAACAACCTGATACACCAGACATGGTTATTTCTTCAAAATTCTTTATAAGATATTTCATTTGTTCGTGCACCTTTTTCTCCCACGAGTAACAACCAACAGAAATGGAACGCCTCTATCTGTTGGACGATTACAACAAAACCTCTCGGTCAGTTAATGAGAACCCTAAAGAGGAAGTTCGAGGCAAAGAAGTAACCCTTTCATTTGCTGAAGAATCCTTAAAAAAAAATTCAGTTGAGAGGAAAAATGATCCTGCTAGTCCATATGGAGGATGGATGATTTTTGGAGTATGTTAGAGTTTCCGGATAAAACTAACATTTCATTCATAGCCATGATTCGTAAGATCATCATAAAGAGAATTTAAGAGAGAAATCGAGAATAAAGAGCTCGAATAGTGAAGAGTTGAAGAGCAGATCTAGACTTTGAGAGAAATCACGGCGGCGGAGTTCTGTTTTGGGACAGAGACTCGTCCCCTAACTCACAATTTATATGACAAATCCGAAACCCTAACAAGCTTGACTGAGCACATAGGCCCACTATTAGCCCACGAGTCGTCTTGGTGGATCGGTTCTAATAACAACTTGCAGCGATTTACTGAGTGAGGGTGGCCTGATTGGTAAAGGGTGTAAACGGACGCGGAAAGGGTGGTGTGCTCTCATAGAGCTGACATGAACACAAGTTTTGTACGATTTTGAAGCATTCTTTCTGGGTTGACTATATTTTTATTGATTTGGGCTTCGGCTTAAGAATCATACTTTTGTTTGCCGATATTCAAGAATTACCACTATTGATTTAGCACAAGAGAGCTGATTAAGTTTTAAAATTTCTCGTTATAGATATTTGCATATGCAATGACGAGTGCAGGATCAGCTGCATCTACAGTCACTACTAACTTAAAATTGGAGTCCAGGTATATATTTTTAGCAAACAATGGATTCATCTTTTATTGAAAGTTGAACCTGCTGAAGTAATTGTTATGGTCGGTTGCATTATATGCACACAGTTGAGGTGTATAAGAGGGTTGCCCTAGCCGGATACATTAGTTTTATGGTTCGTCTCAAACAAATTTTGGATAACCAGCAGCTATTTATTGCTTGCAAAAATTAGTCATTATGTTGCCTGACCTTTTGCCATCATTGAATTTTAAGTAGATTGTTAAACTTTGAGTGAACTGAATAGGATCGACGTATTTTTCTAGTTTGTTTTCGAAGACAACTTGTGTATTCTATCAGTTTTTCTGCTTGCTTTCCATTGGACTCCAAACCACTCAATAGATTCAGTGATAAAAGATAATCTAGTACAAGCCTTGTAAACAAAATTGAAAGCCAATTTGTTCATCATTATTTCCAGATGCTTCATTCGCAAAAACATCAAATATTATAGAAGAAAGGTTAGCATACAATCACCTATAATTACTACTTGGTCTCAATCTTATGATTTTTTACTTGCTTATGTGTGGAGCCTTGGCCCTGGCGTCACCAGGAATAGGATTATATTTGGGATTTGCATTTCCAAGAAAGTCATCTATCAACCAAGCACATGAATGGAATTGCATTTTCATGAAAGAAATTTCATACTCAAAAGCTAATCAAGCACTCCTATAAAATTTCATCTACCCGGTCCACCTGCCTGGCGGCCATTTTCTCATTCTTGCAGAATGAATATTGAGAAAATGCAGAATCTTTCACATACAAACGACTCAAATTATTTGAGTACACAAGGTTAAAATCGTAACCATAGTTGGACTTGAAAACAGAAAACTGTAATTTGACATTCTAGTCATCCTTCTTAGAAATAATTCCATCTAGCATACATTCCAACTAGAATATAAATGTGAGAAAAATGTTACTGAAATTGAAAAAAAGAAAGGGTTTTCATTAAGCATAATAAAAAAAACTACAGTAATGATAGATCCCATCTTATATTATTATAACAAACTGATAAGATATGGCTATTTCTTTAAGATACTTGATTTCTTTGTTCACCAATTTCCCCATCAGCTATCAGTTCACTAAATGATGAAAATGGAACCTCTCAGCTCTCTGGTTCAGTTCATTATAAGTCTGCGTGTTGTTCAGGGAGGTATTCAAGACCAAAAACACGGAGAAAACGATTTCATTCGGGCAGCTGCAGGATAGAAAAATTTTAGTTGAGAGGAAAAATCATAGTGCTACTCCAACGCTTTATTAAAAGCCATAATTTGCAGAATCGTTATGAAGAGAGAATTTTGAGTATAAAGAGTTTGGGTAGTTGCAGACCAGATCTAGATTTTGAGAGAAATGAAGGCTGCGCAGGTCTGTTTTGGGAGAGAGACTCGTCCGCTAACTCACAATTTATATGACAATTTTTCTATATCCGAAACCCTAAAAGGCTTGAATGAGCATAGAGGCCCATCATTTGCCAACGGGTCGTCTTGGTGGATCTGTTCTAGTGATCCAAGTTCTAATAACAATCTTTGTGGTAGATGTGGTTGTACGTTCTGCGCTTAACACAAATTTGGGGGATAAATGTCTGCGATGAGAAGCATTTTTTGTTAGTTATAGTCTTAGCAGAGTTGTAACTTTTTTTTTTTCTTACGTTGATTTTACTGAATTTGACTTTTTTTTCTTCCGGTCATAACATTTAAGTTTCCGTTTTAGAATAGATGCTAGAAGAAAAAAAACTGGAAGAAAATGAGCTTCTGTTCATTGGTTATTTCAGTTTTGTATATAAGAACATGAAATAGAATTCCCTTGTTTTAATGTTGGAGCAATTACAAAATGGGTAATCGTCTAAAGATACACATTTCATTCCTCGATGTCGTCGTCCGGGAATCTTATTTGTATTGGATGTGTACATGTAATATACCACAACTGGGACGTGTATATGTAATATACCACAGCTATGCCGTAATCATCAAGCGCAAGCGTGGCGGAGCCATGAAAAAATTTCTAGGGGGCTAAAAAAAACTTATAGAAATGCAGGGACTTATAGTGGGCTAAATATTATATGTATGGTGGACTAAATGTAAAAACTAAGGCAAAACAAAGGGTTTTTATACAGTTTTTAAAAATTTAGGGGGGGCTAGAGCCAGGGTTAGTCAACCCTTGGCTCCTCCCCTGAGAGCAAGTCACCATAGTCATCACAGCAGGCGCAAGTCTTTAGCTAGGACCGAGTATTATGTATTCATATTTGTTGTAACGAAGCTGTAACTAGTTGGAACTACCCTGTGATCTCGTACTTATTGTTTAGATTAGATTGGACTCTTCTCTTATTCTTTGTATTTGCAATCATATAAATATGTAATACAATACAACAGAGTCTACACTATTGTGAGACCTTACATACCCAATTCTAAAATCTAAGATGGTATATTCCTTGTAAAGATCCTAGGAACCCTATTTTTTTTTTTTTTATCTCTTCCGCTAAATCTCTAATCTTCTTACAATGGCTGGATCCGATGAATCTCCTCCACCTTCTCCAACCCATCAACATCAGGATAATCAATCCAATGGAAACTCTAGAATGATCCTAGATCCCTATGTCATTCACCCTAGTGATAATCCCGCTACTGTTCTTTTTTCTCCACTTCTACAGGGAGATAACTACGGTTCATGGTAAGGGGTATTACAAAGGCATTGAATGCTAAAGGAAAATTAGGTTTCGTTGATGGCTCGTTACCTCCACCTGCTGATGATCTCACCCACAAGTGCTAGAAAAGGTGCGATGAGTTGGTAGGAAGTTGGCTGCTCAATTCAGTACATCCAGATATTCGAGCAAGCTGTTTGTATGCAGAATCATCTCATGCGATATGGAAAGACCTCCAGGTAAGGTTCTGTATCAAACGCTCTAATCCTTTTTCATCTTAAGTCTGCTATTGCTAGAATTCATCAAGAATCTATGCCGGTATCACTTTACTACACGAAAATCAAAAATCTCTGGACCAGTATGACTCATTTGTAGCAACCACTGAGGCCTACATATGTGGTGCTGGAAAATCAATGATGGAATGTTTGGAACGTGATCGCGCAATGGAGTTTTTGCAAGGCCTTCACGACAGATTCTCAAATCTCCGCAGCTAGATTTTGACTATGGAACCAGTCCCCACTGCTTTGAGAATTTTCAATCTCGTCTAGCAGGAAGAAGAACAACAGAACATCACTGCCACCCCTATGCGTACTGTCCACTCAGCTGCAGTTAACACCAACCGTCACTTTCTTTCTTCGTCTCGTCCTCCTGCTAGTCGGAACAAACGCCAAAGACCTCATTGCGATTACTGCAACAAGCATGGTCACGTACGAGACAAGTGTTATAAGTTGCATGGATTTCCTACTCCCACCAACAGCTTTCCGGTCGCTGCTGCTACATCCATGCCACTTGATTCTCCTGACATTCAACCAGCCATTCCAGCATTGTCCGCTGATCAGTATGCTCGTCTCCTAGCTCTTATCAATCCTCCAACTGAATCTGCACAGATGGAGCATCATGCAAATTTCGCAGGTACGATTCTAACTACATCCTTTGTTGATCCATGGTTTGTAGACAGTGGTGCTACACACCATATTTGCAATTCTTTACAGTTTTTCGCTTCTTATAAGCCTGTCAATTCATTAATTCAAATGCAATTACCAGATGGATCATTCTCCGTGGTTGAGCATATTGGCGAAGTGGTTTTCTCACCTACGCTTAAGCTTTCAAATGTGCATCATATTCCGAATTTTAAATTTAATCTTATTTCTGTGAGTCTGTTAACTCGCCAATCCAACTGAATTGCTTATTTTTTCTAAAACATTTGTTTCTTTCAGGACCGAGTCAGGAAGCAAGTGATTGGTCAGGCTAATTTCATCTCTGGATTGTATAATCTTCAAATCCATCAGCAACAACAACTTTCGCCTAAAGTCTTATGTAATAAAGCCACAATAGATGTTTGGCATTGTCGGCTAGGTCATCATAGCTTAGAATGGTTTAAATTTTTATGTCGTAATTTTGATTATATTCATTCAAGTTCTTCTTCCTTTTGTGATGTTTGTCCTATGGCTAAGCCGATTATCATTTAATAAAAATAAACTTTCTTCCAAACGTTGTTTTGAGTTAATACATTGTGATATTTGGGAACCATTTTCGACACCCTCCTTCACTTGTGCACGATATTTCTTAACTATCGTGGATGATTTTTCTCGTTGTACATGGGTTTATCTCATGCATACAAAAGGCGAAACCTTTAAATTCATCAAGTTTTTCACTAATTTTGTCACTACACAATATTCACACAATATTGCTCATGTATCTACTGGAAACACCGTTCCTCTTTCACCTTTCTTGCAACGTTTTCAGTTTGAAAATGGGACTGAATTTCTGTCCCGTGATATATAGACTTGGTTTGCTAATAGGGGTATCCATCATCAATGCAGTTGTGTGTCTACTCATCAACAAAGTGGAGTAGTTGAACGTAAACATGGCCACTTGCTTAATGTGGTTAGAGCTTTACGGTTTCAGGCAAATCTTCCCATTACTTACTGGGGAGAATGCATTTTAACGACAGCTTATTTGATTAATAAAATGCCTACTCCAATCCTTTCTCACAAAACTCCTCATGAAATACTTTTTGGGAAGTCACCAAATTATCGACATCTGCGAGTATTTGGTTGTTTGTGCTTTGCTAGGAATACAAACATTTCCCCTAAATTTGATCACAGGGCCATTCCTGGTGTATTTTTGGGTTACCCACATAATCACAAAGGGTACATTATCTTAAATCTTGAAACCAAAGCTATTTTTGTTTCAAGAGACGTGGTTTTTAATGAGCAGTGCTTCCCTTTCAAGGATGCGAACTTTCCCACCAATGATTTCTTACATTCTTCTTTACAAGAAGAAATTTTTTATGATGACATTCCTGCACAGTATTCTGCTACTTATGTTCCACGAAATCCTATAGGGACTCCTATAGCAGAAGCTCAACAAAATTCTACAGATGTCGAAACTCCAGCGTCCTCTCCCTCTTCTAATTCTGGTACGTTACCACTAATATCTTATGATTCTGGTATGTCACCATCACTGCCTTCTAATAATGAAGACAACCCTTTAATAATTGTTTTATCTGACCCGGAACAATTTGTCTGACGATCCACTAGACAGTGCCATCGTCCAGCTCATTTGAAAGATTACATTTGCTCAGTTAAGCAAGGTACCTCCATTACAACTTATCCTCTTACAAATTACGTTTATTTTGGTAAATTTACTCCGAAACATCGTGCTTTTCTCTCCCATGTCATTGCTAATGAGGAACCACGCACATTTACGAAATCTATCAAAAATCCAGTTTGGCGTGATGCCATAGTTAAAGAACATATGGCTTTCCAAGACAATGATACTTTTACTATGACTACTCTTCCACCTGGAAAATCCGCCATTGGTTGTAAATGGGTATTTAAAATCAAATATAGACCGGATGGTACGGTTGAACGTTATAAGGCACGTCTCGTTGCTAAAGGAAACACACAACAGGAGGGAATAGATTATCATGATACTTTTGCTCCTATTGCAAAGCTAGTAACAGTCCGTGTCTTATTATCCATTGCTGCCATTAATAATTGGCCTCTTCATAATTTAGATGTAAATAACGCTTTTTTACAAGGCGATCTTCATGAATACATTTACATGAAACTCCCTCCCGGATTTCAGAAAAAGGGAGATACTCGTATTTATAATCTTAATAAATCTCTATACGGACTCAAGCAAGCATCTCGTCAATGGTTTGCCAAGTTTTCTACAGCCTTGCTAGATGAAGGTTTTGTTCAATCTCGTGCTGATTACTCACTTTTCACCTTTCATTCAGGTACAGTTTCTATTTATGTTTTAGTTTATGTCGATGATATTATTATTACAGGTAACAATGACTTGGATATTCAAGAGCTGAAACATAAACTTGAATCTAAATTTTCACTAAAAAATCTTGGTCGTTTACAATATTTTCTGGGCATTGGAGTTTCTCACTCTCCCAAAGGTATTTTTCTTTGGCAACGTAAATATATCCTTGACATTGTTAATGATTCTGGCCTTTTAGGTGCTAAGATATCTCCTTCCCCTATCGAACAACACCTTAAGCTTCCGCCAACTTCAGGTGATCCTCTCCCTGATCCCAGTGTCTATCGTCGTCTAATTGGTCAACTTCTCTATCTTCAGGTGACTCGCCCTGATATCACATACTCTGTGAATTATTTGAGCCAGTTTATGCAGAAACCATGTTCTGCTCACTTGGAAGCTGCACATCGAGTGGTTCGTTATCTTAAAGGTATTGTTAGTCATGGCATCTTTCTTTCGGCAAGTAGCTCATTCCCTTGCTGGTTATACTGACTCGGATTGGGAAGGTTGCCCAACTACTCGTCGTTCCACTACAGGGTATTCACAATGCTAGGGGATAGCCCTATCTCTTGGAAATCCAAAAACAAACCAACAATCTCACTATCTTCTGCTGAAGCAGAGTATCGAGCGCTATCCAGTCTAACTTCTGAGCTACAATGGTTACATTATTTGTTTACTGATCTTCGTGTTACCATTCCGAAGCCTATTCCCGTCTATTGTGATAATCAGTCCGCTATTCACATCTCTGAAAATCCAGCTTTTCACGAACGAACTAAACACATCGAAATTGATTGTTATTTTGTCCGAGAAAAACTTCTATCCGGTCTTATCAAACCAACTCACATTCCATCAGCATCTCAATTAGCCGATATTTTCACCAAACCACTTGGAGTGGATCATTTTAGACATCTTGTCAGCAAGTTAGGCGTTCGGTCTCATAATCCTCCCGCTCCAACTTGAGGGGGGGTATTGGATGTGTACATGTAATATACCGCATCTAGGACGTGTATATGTAATGTACCACAGCTATGCCGTAATCATCAAGAGCAAGTCACCATAGTCATCACAGCAGACAGACGTCTTTAGCTAGGACCAAGTATTATGTATTCATATTTGTTATAACGAAGCTGTAACTAGTTGGAACTACCTTGTAATATCGTACTTATTGTTTAGATTAGATTGAACTTTTCTCTTATTCTTTGTATTTGTAATCATATAAATACGTAATGCAATACAACAGAGTCTACACTATTGTGAGACCTTACATACCCAATTCTAAAATCTAAGAATTTGGTTCACCAAACTTACTTGAAATTACTCTTGGTAGTGGGTACTATTGAAATCACTGAGAAACCAAATATTGTAGATATATACATTCAGGGATTGAATGATGATGGAACGAAATTATTGCATCCATGTGTAACTATTCTTTTACGTTTTTTTTTTGGCTCTATCAGGTTGAATAATATTTTTTGTACACCATTATTCTTATTTGATTGCGGACGCGAAGTTTTTATGCCAAGAAATTTTCTCTTAATGAAACATAAATGAGAGTAAAAATAAATCAATTAGTGGTTAAAAACTTGTGCACATTTGGTTATATTTGGCTTTGTGAAAGTATAAATAAAGGCAACATATTGCCGCTTTTCAGTAGGATACTTATTATGTGAGATCATGAAAAGAAAATTATTTATTGAGTGAGAGGTTGGTGGAAACTAAAATATCAAGCATTGCTTTGTTAATCGAGCCACGAACAACTAGGCGTATTTAGCACTAGAAAAGAAATTCAATTGTTATTTCAATTATAAATATACATATTTAAATCTACACTGCAGAATAAATTCAATTTGTGTACCTATAATTATAAATATGTGAGTTAGTTACTTTGAAGAAACCAAACAACATTTTACTGTTAAACAAAAATTGATAAAATGTTGTTTAGAGAGCAAATAGATTTTCGAGATTTAAAATAACTCTCAAGCATATATATCAGTTTCCGGTCATCGGGTTAAAAAGAACATGTTGTTGGTCCCGAACAAGTGTTCATTCTCTGACAATGTTTCTTATGTCTACACCACTTTTGTTCTGGACAAGTTTATTTTTAAGATTCTTTTCTTGTAGTATGATTAAACTTCATTATTTAATTCTCTACTCAATAAATTTGTCAAAAACGGTAAATTGTTGATTGTTTATTATGCACCTTTCAGGTTACTCTTTTATAGTGCTCTTATAAAGGTGCCCCCTTCTACCCGGAATTTTGGTTACGTAACGGGCAGAATAAAGATATGCTAACCCATGACTGGGATTATCTGGTATTTTTTCCATGAACATAGTAGTGAAACCAGAAATTTACATTCAACGTTTTATTCATGGCTACGATTTGTAAGATACTTATAAAGAAAGAATTTGAGTTTAATGATATTTGAACAGTATATCTTACCTAGCTTGATTGGGGTATACTCAGATTTATATGGACATAGTGTCCTTATTAAGGGAATGCCAAATATGGGTGTAGTTACAATACTACCCTTACCCTATATAATTCTAATTACCCTAAATCGGTTTTATTTTTTTCATTCCATCTTCCTTTTTCTTTTCTTCTTTTCCTCCACACCCATACCGACCTTCCCAACCACCACCATCAAAACTCGACAATTAAATCGAGTGGATCGTCGATTCAAAAATTCATATTAATCTTCAAAAATGGATCCGCCGAGACCTAGGGCCAGTCGTATGAAAGGATCAAATCGAAAACCCAATGAATACAATATTGAATTAGCAAAATTAGTTCAAAGGAAAGCGAAGAAAAAAATCGTCGAAGAAGGAGAATTCGCTGTCGCTGAAACATGAGAAATGGTGCGATTAAGAAAGTAAGGGCTTACTTAAACTCACTCTAGTACTTCAATTTCATGTTTGCATGTCAAATTAGCTCAAAAATATCAAATTTGTGAATCTGCAGTTATTCCGCCGGCAAGGTATTATGTTATTGATTCTGCCGACATTTCATATTTAGGGTTGGCTGGCAAGCTATTAGGTTGAAGATCTTGCCGGCTGTTTAATATCTGTAACTGCTACTTGCAGGGTCGGCAAGGTATTCAATCTAGAACCCTGCCGGCATCAGTTTTTTTTTAGCCGGGTTGATTATAAATTTTTACCTTGCCGACTGTATTTCAAGTTTTTTGTGTCTCCTGATGCCTTGAATTATGAAAGTCGGAATGGTATCTGGATAAAACCATGTCGGTCGTTTGTTATCCGGTAATGTATGTGTAATGGACCTTGCCGACTGGTTTGGTGAAAAATCCTTGTATCTACTGCGTTCATGTTTGTTATAAGACGACAGGTTATGTGAATAATACCCTGCCGACTGCTGTTTAGCCGGCATGCATTATTTAGTCGACCCTTCCGAATTTTGTGTAGCCGACAAGATTGTATTTGTCGACCCTGCCGACTTATATTTTTTTTTTCTTAATCGTTCTTGTTCAGGTTGCAAAAGACAAACAAGAAAACTCTGAAAGCTCTTAGTCCTCCTTCAAGACCTTCTCGTGTTGGTGAAAAACTCTTGACTTCAACACATCGAGGGGCATACGTTGTGCCGGGAACGCTCAAGATGCGTGTACCGAATGATTCTGAACCACCATCGGAAACCAGTGATTCAGAGGAGACTCCAGATGAAGACCAATCAATTCCATCTGGTAGAAGAGGTGATGATAATGATGTTGATGAAAGAACTCCGGCTGTTGGAGGAGGTAACAATGATGATTATGATGGTGATCAGGACATGCCTAATGTTGGAGGAGGTAATGATGATGATGATGATGATGGTAATGGAGATAAAGATAAGGATATCGAAGATGAAACTGTTGAAGAGGCAGTGGAACAAGAAGAAGAAGAAGAAGAAGAAGAAGGAGAAGAAGGATATGGAGAACAAACTCAAGTTATTGTTCAACAAACTGAAGCTTCCACTTCAACTGAAACCGGAAAGAGGAAGAGGGTTATCACTAAACCAGCTGATTCCCACATGCCTCCCCCTCACTTGATGGTTACAGTGAAAGCAGGTGAGCCTCCAAAGGGGGCCCCAAAAGATGTGTATCTATCTTAAATTTGCGTCAAGTGTTTTTATTTCTTTTCATTTTGTTTTTTTGGTAGTTAGGATCACAAGCATGTTATCCGTCTCATGAGGCGCCAAGCTTCATGTTCAGTGACTAAGAATTGGGATCTTGAGGATGAATGTGAGGAGGTGAAAGCGATTGTCAAGAACTCCGGGTTGTGTCCTGCGGTGGAGAGTTCGAATACTGAGCATGATAGATTTACCGTATCTGCATTTGTGAGAGGTTCTACGAGAGACTGATACAATGTTATTCCCATTCGGTGAGATGGCGATAACTCCCGATGATGCTCATCGAATTCTAGGCCTCAAAGTTGAGAGGAAAACAATCAATGAGGGCTTCGATACTAAGATTTCTTGGGAGAAGATTTACAAATTGAGCAAAAAATTGTTCGGTTGGGATCAGACTGAGACGAAGTCTATGCTTGTGAAGAAGGATGGTCGTCTAAGAAAGAATTTCAATCTGAAGCAGTTGAAGGACACATTATGTGACACCAAGAAAATCTTTGATAAGGAAGGAAGGGAGAACTCGATGCGAATCAATGCTACCGCGTCATCTTATTTTCTATACGTCCTGGGCAAATATATCTTCCCCGACAGTTCCGGAAGCTTGGTCGACGCCAGTTATATGCAACCATTGGATCCTTTAGATAAGATGCATGAGTATTCTTGGGGTACTGAGGTGGTCTCCTTCTTGAAAAATGAGTTGACAAAGGGTTCTAGGGCACTCAATGCGCAAGTTAATGGAAATATATATCTCTTCCAGGTAATTTTATTGTATAAATCATTTATATTTGAAAAATTCTCGGAAGATAAGATTCTTACTAAATTTTGTGTTCGCATAGGTTTGGATATATGAGCACTTCCCTACTTCGGTGAAAGCCAACTCCTACATCAAAGAGGATGAGAATGTGGCGCTTGATAAGCCAAGAGGGAAAAGATATAGTTTTAAGGGTGGTCAGGATAAGGATATGCCGCAGCACCTTATCAAACTGCGAATCGCCTTGGACAAATTGACTGCGGATGAGGTAAAATTTGATCCTTATCGAGATGTTATAAATCAAGGTTTAGTCAAAAGGAGAGATGATGTTGCATTATACTAAGGTCCCTTGTTGTGCACCCATGGATATTCAATGTAGGATCCACATCGGGTAATGCGACAATTCGGTTACGTCCAAGAAGAATCCCATTTCGATGTTGATCCGTCCTTTACAGTGCGAAGGGAGGACTGCACCACGTCCCAAAAAGTTATTAACGTCGCTTACGTTCCAGCTCCAGTTAAAGATCATCGGGACGGAAGACGTGATCGTAAAGTCGATACGAGTCTTTTAGACGAGGTGATAGAAGGTCATGAAGCTCATGAGAGATACATGTCGTGGTACTTGGGTTGGGCTCGTCCTACTGTGATCAGGGAAATGACTGCTGAAGAATTGGCTCGTAAGAGGAAGATGGCATCGAAAGACCCAACAAAAAGTCTTAAGTTCTTTGTAAGTATATTATAGTTGCTCTTACTGTTTTAAGATTACATTACCGAATCATTCTATTAATTTTTTGTTGTTTAGTTGACAATAGAAGGAGCATTTGAAGAGCTTTGTGAAGGTGTTGTGTTGTGCGAAAGACAGAGGAGAGCCTTTGTCGATTGAAGAGCAAAGCAAGCACATTAACTATGCTTGCAATATTGACAATGAGGATGCCTATGAATTGTTCAAGCAAGCTGATGCTGAAGTAAAGAGGGAAGAAAAATCCAGGAGGGAAGCACAAGCCAAGATGAATGCTGACAAAAATAGGACTCGTAGTGGTCGTGGTGGTGAAGGTAGTAGGAAATCAGGTACACATATGTCGAAACTTATATGTGAAGTCTTGGTCCTCACATTATCTAGAATAAGATCCCTATCATAGAAAACCAAATTCGTATTTGCATTTCCAAGAAAGCCATCCACGTGAATGGAATTTCATTTTCATGAAAGAAATTTCGTACTCAGAAACTAAACAAACACTCAAGGTAAGTGGGTAAACTGGACCTATGAGTCCACCTGCCTTGGATTTGGTTAATGCCTTTTTCTCATTCTTGCAGGATGAATAGTGTTAGATGCTTGATAGCTGTAGTGGCATAAAACCACACACCACATCCAACGAAGTAGAAAATGATTTAACACAAAGTGAAGATACACAACAAACATAGGAACAAAGATATACGTGGTTCAGTATGATTACCTATGTCCACGGGGTGAAAGGATGAATGTTATTATTTCTTTTCTTTGATTACAAGTTGTTCCCTCCTTCTCAAATGGTGTAAATCTCATTCTCAAATGGTGTAACTCTCAAACTCCAATGTAGTGTCTTGTTTTTTCTCCTTTCCAACCTGCCTCTCTCTCTCGACCTGCACTTATATTTATAGGCCAAGGTCGACATACAATAGAATTACAATGTTTGTCACATTACATAAATTTAGTTGTTCCCTATCGGACTGCTCGCCCGACTTTCTGGTTTGACCGATAGTTCTTCACCCGAGGCCGAGTCTTAATCGTCTGGTTAATACGATGTCGCCCTTCTTTCTTCTCGTTCCTTTGTTTGACCATCTTCCTTCGTCTGACCGAGTACTTTCTGATTGTTCGCCCGACCTGTCAGAGGATAAGTGTCACGTCACATCCGATAACTATTGGGCCATCACGTCCGACCCACGTGATACCTCGCTCTTTGCGCCGTTTGGTTCTATCTTGTGCTTCGCCGCTCTTTGTTCTTTGGTGTATCACAGCTTAGGATCTTGCCACCTAGCCTGTGGATTATCTACACCTACATTTATGCCCTTCTTTCGCTCGTGTGCTTGGCACGAGGGAAATAAAATCGCTCCACCTTTCCACGTCCTCGAGCATGCCTATAATTCCGCCATGCAGTCTCCCACTAATTCTCCCTTTATGACTTGTAACCGTTGCTGTTGGTTGAGGCGTTGCACCCTATAAATACCTACCTTCATGTTCTCTTTCCTTTGCTCGCCATTTTTCAGAGAAACCAAGTGATGTTCTTCTTTTATCTTTTCCTCCCACTTTACCGACGCCATTAATTCCGGTGATTCTCTTATCTTCTCCGTCTTCGACTTTGCTGTTTTTGTTGGTGAGGTTTGCGACAGTCGTGGTTAGTTCTTCCTTTTGCTTCTCTCTTCACCAACGTTCGTATCTCTCCGTTCGCTTTCTGCCATGGCTACTTCTTCTCCGTCAATGACTGAAAAAAGGTGTGTGAGTGATACCTTCTCCAAGGGCGATGATGTTTCTCTTGATTCCCTATTTTGGCTTGAGAGTCCTTCCCATCACGATTATCGTGCTATAAATTCCCTTTTTCCTGATGATTCTCCCTCTTTTTCATGTAGGGCTGATAAGAGAGTCTCCAAAGACTTGTCTGATGTTGAGTTTATTGAACAGTTGAAGGAAGAATTCGATCTTCAAAACTATGAAGTGACCCTAGTCTCGGGACAAACGGGTGTGTTGAAGAAGACCGATGTCGATAAGCATCAGCAGTCTTCCGAGGCGGTCATCGTCACTCGTGGGCAGTTGGAACTTGGCCCTCGCTTTCCTCTATACAACCCTTCCAGCCCTTTCTACTATGAGGTATTGTCGCAGCTTCGCCCGTATCGGGCCTTGACTCAGTGGAATCGCAACACTTTCCGTCTGATGAATGCGTGGAGAGACCGAGGCGAGGGTCGCGTCTCTACGACCGATTGTTCGGCCTATAATCCTGGAGACGCTCCCGATTACACTTCTGCGAATTTTATCGTGAACTACCGAAGTGGGACAACTACCAATGGAGACCTTGCTGGTTTTGCTGCTAGCCCTCACCGTCAGAAATCTATGCCCGAGGGTGTTGACAGATTGATGCTAGATGCGGATCCCCTTGGTAAAGGTTCCAACAAGCGTGCTCGCCACACCAATGACCCATACTGGGACCGAGTTCCACTTCTTGTTCGCGGCCAAATTTTGCATGGTAGCTTTCCTCCTCCTCAATTTCCTGCAGAGCCTTATCCATTATGGGTGATTAACGATGATAGGGTATGTTGCTTTCTTTCCACTTTCTTTGATTCCTGCTGTATTGTCTTGGGGTACTAATTACTTTCTTGTCGTAGGTTAAGCCTCAGGGAGAGCCTACCAAATCGACTTCTATTTCCAAGAAGAGGAGCGCTGGCACAAGGGTGAGGAAGACCAGGGGAAGGTAACAAACATATAGCTTTTATTATAAGTACATGTACTTGCCCCTGTTTCTTGCCTTCACGTGTTCTGACGCTGAACCTTGTGCAGAACCCTAGGAGCGAGGATGAGGATGTTGGAGGGTCCGATACTATTTGTGGTGAAGGTTTGGTTCCAAGGCGTAATCTTCCTCGGGGAAAGGTGGCGGCGAAG
This sequence comes from Papaver somniferum, assembly GCF_003573695.1. Classification (NCBI taxonomy): domain Eukaryota; kingdom Viridiplantae; phylum Streptophyta; class Magnoliopsida; order Ranunculales; family Papaveraceae; genus Papaver; species Papaver somniferum. Next base: position 150,567,919 of record NC_039367.1, on the reverse strand, counting down.
GGAGTGGTGCTGAAAAGCTCGGACATTGTGATTGACATCCCCGGTCAAGAAGATGAGGACGATATATTCGGGGACGATCAGCTGTTTGATGAGGATGCTGGTGGTCAGAAGGAAGGGGAGGTTCCTGCGGAAACTTCTATTGTGACTCCTATCGTGCAGTCTGGAGCTCAGGGGCCGACCCAAACATCGCTCCAAAAGCTTCCCCAGAAGGATGTTGGGCCTCCCTCGGGTGTTATGACATCTTTTACCATGTCGGGACCTATGTGTGAATCTCTTGGCGCATTACACTCGGAGGAGTTCGGCTCCTATACTGATGAGCATATGATTGCTGTCGTGCCCCTGTACCATGACATTGCGCCGGTCTTTGATAATCTGGTAAGTGGTTTGTTTTAACTCTTCGTTTTGATGTTATAGGGTCTTACTAATCTCGTCTTGGGATGGAATTTGTAGGCGTTGAATTGGTCGAGGTTGGAGGCTGCACTCCGCCGACAATAGATTAGGAAGTTGGAGGCTGCTCTTCAGCAGGAGAAGGAACGATCTCGTGACCTGGAGATCAAACTCTTCGATGCTCAAGGTATATTGTTGACATAGTTGTGTTGATTGAGTTCTTCGTACCAATATCCTGAGTCAATTATTGTTCTTCTAGCCAAAATATCTAGTATAGATCTAGACGCTTCTTCGGAATATAGGCTTATGAAGAGAAAATGGGATATCAAGAAAGATCTTGTGGAGAATCTTCGACAACGAATTTCCAATAAGGATGGGAAGATAGACCGACAGGAGGCCGAGATCCAGCAACTTCAAGAGGAATTGGACAAATATCGCCTTTTTGAGTATGTCCCCGAGGAGATAGATAACTTACGGGCTCGCTTGGGCATGTTTCAGAGACTTGCTGGTGATAAAACGTTACTAGCCGATAATCTGGAGAGTCAAAATTGGTTCCCTTAGACTTCAAAATCGAGATCTTCATGAAGATCGGAGACGAATTTTGAGGGAAAAAGCTGTGGCCGAACAGTCCAACCGAGATCTTATTGAAAGGACCAAGGGCTTCGATAAGCTGTCCAGTGACCTAGAGTTGACCCAAGCCCAGTTATCGATGCTACAATTGTCCTATAATCGTTAGAGGGCCGAGTGGAGCGATCACAAGAAATATTTCCCTTCGAATGAATTCAATGAACAATACTACAATGAGTTAACTTTGAAGCTTTCTAAGGCCGAGGATGAGTTGTCCAACTCCGTGGAGTCGTTAGAATATGTGTTGTCAACCCTATCAGGTCTCTGGAGTGCATGATGGGGTGGCCTTAAGACCGAGTTAATTAGTTGTTTTTACTCCGTGTTCTGCTATATTCCGTGTTTAACATGCTTATAATTTTTTGTTGTAGCCGAGCAGGGTCGTGATAAGGATCTGGAGAGAGATGTTCCCAACCTCGAGCAAGAGGTGGAGCATTGAAAGAAGGCTGAAGGCGAGACGAAGGTTAAGCTCCAAGCCGCCGAGTCGAGGTCCGAGCAGCTTTCTCAGCAGATTGTGGACGATAGAAACGCTCATCAAAGTGAGCTTGCTGCGGCGATCAAGAACGGTGTAAACGAGTACACCGCGCAAAAGCGCCGCGAGTTTGCTCAGAGGAAGGGAACGGACAGTGTTGTTCCACCTAGGAGTTGATCACGCCTTTTGTAGTGTTGCGCCACTAATTTTCCCTTTGTTGCGGGTTGTAATTCGTTTGAACACTTGTCCCATGCTTCTTTGAACAATTTCTTTTAAATGGGGTGCTGCGTCGCCAAGCTTGTTTTTCCTTTTTTATTTTCCTTGACAATTTCCGCCTTTTCCACTGTGTTGACAATTCTCTCGATAATTTCGGCCTTATCTTGTTGTTTATGTTACGCACCTGCATTTGATGTCACATGTATTGGTTATTAGTGCCTTTTCTGTCGAACACACTCAACAAGGAGGGTCATCGGGCCCGATGCCATTTCCCAGCCGGGGTATCTCATCACTATCTTTTAGATTCAGTGGAAGGGTTATATTCTCCCTAGGTCTAGGCCCGATAATCCCGAGTGGTTAACGACCAACCAACTCGGGCAAGTGGTCACGGCCACCTGCGATGGGGGTAACCTTTGAGATGTAAGTAGGTTACCTGGATGAGATGAAATCGTATCTTAACAACCTTTGGTATCTGGATTCCAACCACCAGTACCCTTAGGCTACCTCGGCACTTGCACACTGCCAATGCCCCGAGTATCGAATAGCCAGTCGACTGTAAGTCACCTCGGCACTTCCACACTGGCTTTGCCCCGAGTGCGAATGACCATTCGAGTGTAAGTCACCTTAGCACTTCCTCACTGGCTTTTCCCCGAGTACGAATGACCATTGGTCGCTCATGTCATATTTCCTACCCCTCGCTGTTTTAAAGAAATGAATGACAAGTATGTTTTCCTGTTTCCCTCGAACCCCTCATGGGTAATAGTGTTTCAGATGTTGATCGTTCCGCGGTTTTAACTCGGGTTTGCCGTCTGGTTTGAGTAATCGATAAGCTCCCTCGCCAGCTTCAGACACGATTGTGTATGGTCCTCCCCACCTTGCCGCTAGTTTACCGCCCTTTTTGTCAAGTTCCCAATCGGCTAGATATTTCAACACTAACTGGCCCGGTTGAAACTCTCTTGGTCGAACTCGTTTGTTGTATTCTCGTTTTAATCCCTTTGGTAATTCTCCATTTTTTGCAACGCCATCTCCCTTGTTTCCTCCAAGTCATCGAGCTTTCCAATATTAGATCTGCCGATATGTTTTGCCTCCAGGCTTCAGTTCTTGTGGTGGGTATCATTGCTTCAGTTGGTAGTATCGCTTCGGTTCCATAGGTCATCATGAAAGGTGATAGCCCTGATGCTTCCCTTCGAGTGGTTCGATAGGCTCATAAAACATTGTAGATTTCTTCGCACCAATCACCGCATTCTTCATCTAATTTTTTCTTCATATTATCGGCGATAGTTTTGTTTGTGATCTCGGCCTGCCCATTACTTTGAGGGTATATGGGGGTAGCCTTGCTTTTTATGATGTTGTAGGTGTTAAATAGTAGGTCGATGTTTTCTCCCTGGAGTTGTTTTCTATTATCCGAGACGATGGCCGTCGGTACTCCGAAACGACATATGATGTGCTCCCAGATGAACCTGAAGACGTCCTTGTCACGGATATGTCTCAGTGGTGCCTCCTCCACCCATTTAGTGAAGTAATCCGTCGCTACTATTAAGTATTTTCTCTGCCCCGATCCCACATGTAATGGTCCCACGATATCGATCCCCCACTTTGCGAAGGGCCAGGGGCTTACTACCGAGTTTATAGTTACTGAAGGTGCATGTATCTTCACCATACCGCTGGCATTCTTCGCAAGCTTGCGCCATTTTTTTTGCATCATCGTTCATATACGTCCAAAAGTATCCCATCGTTTTCTCTCTCGCTGACAGACTTCGTCTCGGGCTGTGATTTCCGGCCGCTCCATAGTGTAGTTCATTCAAGATTTTCTGGCCTTCTTCCTTACTTAAGCATCTTAAGAGTGGTCCCAGGTATGATTTCCTGTATAGGATTCCGTCTCTTATCTCGTAAGCGGCCGATTTTATTTTCACTTTGTTGATCTCAGGTCTGCCCTTGGGTAACTCGCATGTCTCCAAGTACGAATGAATCGGCTTTCTCCAATCTCCGTCCGGATATCAGTCCGCCGTGTTGATATCCACGTCGACGTGCACCTCGAGTATCTCTGGTATAGATGGGGCAAGGAGTCTCATGACACGAATACCCTCCACACTTGGGTCTGTGAGATGGGATGCAATATATGCCAATGCGTCCGAATGTCGATTATCTTTTCTGCATATGTGGCGAAATTTGATGTTGGGGATCTGGTCGATATAGAATTGGGCGAGCTCCCAGTACTTCTGAAAAATCCGGTCGTGGATGGCGTATTTGCCTGTGATTTATCGGATCACTAACTGCGAGTCGTTATTTAGTCTTACATCTTGTAGGCCCATCTCGACGATTAATCTCAGGGCGTGAATCGCAGCTTCGTACTCGGTGACGTTGTTTGTCGCCTTAAATTTCAATCTAAACGAATGAACCATTTTTCGTCCCTTTGGTATGGTAAATACTATCCCAAGTCCCGATCCATCTTTGTTCGACGCTCCATCGATGAATACTTCCCAACGTGATGGGCTACTTGCTTCAAATAAGTCGTCCGGGTCTTCTCGATCTTCTTCCATTCTGGGTATGTCCTCGACCTCATCTTCGTCGCTTAGTTGAAAATCTGCCAAGAAATATGTCACTACTTGTGCCTTCACTACTGTCCTCGTTTCGTAGAAAACATTGAACTGTTTAATTTGCGCCCCCCATTTGGAGATCCTTCCAGATCGGCCTGCATTGTACAGTATCGCCTCAATATGTGATTTTGTGAGCACGCGGATCCGATGGGATTGGAAATACGTCCTTAGCTTCAAGGTGGCAAAATCTAGCGCTGGAATCATCTGTTCCATACTTGTATAATTTTTCTCGGCCGGACTTAATGTCTTGTTGATGAAGTAAACGGGCTTTTCCTCGTTCCCTTCATTTCGAACTATCTCTTCCTTCTTAAGAGTGCTAAAGAAATCCTTGCATTTGTCGGACGACCGAGATATGAATCCCCCCAATGCTTCTATACTTCCGTTCAGCTTTTGTACGTCTTTTATTGTGGCTGGTGACGGCATATCGAGGATGACTCTGACTTTATCAAGATCTGCTTCTATCCCCTTTCGAGTGATGATATATCCCAAAAATTTGCCCGATGTGACCCAAAAAGCGCATTTGGTTGGGTTAACTTTCATTTTATATTCTCTCATCGTTCGAAAAATTTCTCACAGGTCTCGGATGTGATTCTTGGATAGGCGACTTTTTACTAGCATATCGTCGACATAGACCTCAATGGTGCTGTGGATCTGGTCTTCAAACATGTCGCCCACCAATCTATGATATGTGGCGCCTGCATTCTTCAGCCCAAACGACATCTTGGTGTAGCAGTATAGGCCCCTTGGTGTGAAGAAGGAGGTGTGTTAGATATCCACTGTGGGTAGTGCGATTTCCTAATTATTCCCGATTCTTATAACTTCTTTAGCTCCTTCTCGACGGCCGCCTGTAATTCTGGTGCGATTCGCCTCATCTTCTGTCGGACTGGCTTGAAGCTTGGGTCGATCCTTAGATGGTGACAGCATACCTCCGGATCTATACCCTCCATATCGTGCATGTTCCATGCGAATGCGTCCATGTTTTCCTTTAGCACCGCCACGAGCTGGTTTACTTATTCGTCCGATAGTAAGGACCCGATCCTTACCACCCTTGGTTCTTCTACAGTTCCCAAATTAATCTCCCGAGTAGGTTCCACGACCGAGAAGTTTGGTTTTGATTCCCTCACCGGCGCCGTCTCCTTTAATTGCTATGAAGGCTCATTTCCTTGTGCTTCGTAAGTCATGACCGCCTGCGAAATAACTCTTTCCAGTTCTTCTGCGACTTTGGCTTCTTTAGCCATTTTCTTCTCTCCCCTTTGTCGTGCTCGCCGCTCCTCATTTATCTGGGCATCGACCTGCATGCACTGTTGGGCTGCCTATGGATCTCCTATGACCTCAGCTATCCCCTTGTACGTTGGGAATCGTAGCCTTTGATGATAGGTCGATGCCACTCCTTTGATTCCCGCGATCCATGGTCTTCCGATTATAGCTTCATAGGGAGAGGCGACATCAACCACGCAGAATGTGGTTAAAGTATCTAGGTAACCACCTCCATCTGATACCCTTAGAGTTACTTCTCCCTTTGGGATGATTACGGTCCCATTAAAACCATAGATACGATATGTCGATGGGACGAGTATATCATCTGACAACTCCATCCTTTTGAACGTATCGTAGAAGAGTACTTAGACTGAGCTCCCACTATCTACTAATATCCTTCTTACCCCCCCCCCCCCCCCCCCCCCCATTCCTCAATCAGTAGGGTGATAACCAAGGTATCACTATGAGCTTGGCCATTCATCGGGACATTCTGAGCCAAGAAAAACATGGATCGCATCATCCAGGATTCCATCGGCAAAGCTTTTGATACACTGAAAATTTCCTTCCCATTATGATCTCTTTTGTGGATTCTTGACATGATTCCAGGATTCAGATTGTACGCTTGAGTGGCGGAATGGGAAATCTTGTTGACAAACTGTGTGGATCTGTCAATCCGGACCTGATGAATGGGAGCATCGGGCGTCTGGGATGGATGTCGGATGAACTGCCTCAAATAACCATCTCTAATAATGTATTGCACGATGTCTTTCACTTCTCGACAATTATTTGTAGAGTGGCCTCGATATTGATGATAATGGCAATATTCCGGGTGATCTTTGGTCTCCTCGAACTGTACCCCTCCAACATCGTCCGATGTCGACTCGGGCGCCGCACTAGACTCTTGCACTCCCCTATCCCTTGACTCTTCCTGAATTTCTTCTAGGGCGATGGAATGTTCTTGCATTTTCCTCATTTCTTTCAATGTTTGTGGTTTTTCAGTGAACATGGCTATCCAGATGGGATCCGACCTCCCAAGTGCGTTTTCAAAACTGAATATCTGTTGGTCGACGGGTACTTTCCCAATTTCTGTACACAAATTTCTCCATCTATCGGTCAATGATCTGAGAGGTTCTCTGAACCGTCGGGCCAAGGTGAATAACCTGTTGACCCTGGGCCGAGGTCTGCTGTTGTGCATGTATGTTTCAAGGAAGGCTTCGACTAGAGTCTCATAACTGTTGATTGTTCCTGGTGCGAGGTTGTAGAACCATTTCCTTGCCTCGCCTGCCAAGCTTGCATGGAAGAACTTGCACATTAACACCTCATGGTTTTTCCATTGTATTAGGGACATTGTGTACATCTTCAAATGCTCAACTGCGTCTCCTGTGCCGTCGAAACTTGACGAGAAGGTGGGGAGCGTGCACTTAGGTGGAAAGGCCCTTAGTTCTATCTCTTGGGTGAAAGGGGTCCTCTCGGCCTCGCTTATGACCTCAGCGAGCTTATCTTCTTCGCCGGTTCCTGACAACTTCCTTATATTTTCCTCTAACTCTCTTAGCTTGGCTTCAGTCGCATTGTCGGACCTTGTGTTTCTCTGTTGACTATTCCTCTCGTGCTTTCGTCGTCTGTCGATGAATCCTCGGGTTGACCGTATCTTCCGATAGGTGGTGTCGGGGGTGATCCTGATCGACCGGAATTGCTTGGTCCTACTGCAGTTGGTACCTGCCCGATTCGGCCTTGGTGTCCTGATGTCCTTCGGCTAGAAGATCCTCTCGACCTCGACCTTAAGTTTCGTAGCTGATAGTTCTCGAACTCTAGAGTTAGGTTCCTCTGCTGAAGATCCCTTAAAGCCTCCTCTTGCCTTCTTTGGCTTTCTAGAATTGTGAGCAGTGTTGGATCTGTACTCTCATGGCTAGAGTGACCATTTGGATGGCATAAATGGGCAGGGGGTGGTGCCGTCATCACAGGTGGTGAAGGTGGTACTGCGGGGGGTATCTGAGTCGATGTCGCTGGATCGATTCCGATAGTTTTTTCTCGTCCTAGTTGTACTCTCCTTAGTTGTTCTTGCTCTCGCCCGAGGGATTCTTGATACTCAGCTTGTCGTCTGATGTTTCGTCTCTGAGCATGCAGGATCAATGCTGCCTCATCATCTTCCGTGTCTGACGCGGTAAGTCCATCTATTTGATCATCCCTCCTTGGGGGCGAGGCGATTCGCTCCAGAGGCGATGGGTCACCGTCTCGTCCCAGATCGATCTCCTCGTCCACAGTTGGCATACCCCTTGCAGCAGCTCGTGATTCCTCTGGTGGTGGATGCCCGTTACTTCCTCGCCTCGTCCCAGTTACTCCTACTTTCATGCTGTTACTGGAGATCGTGCGTTTCCTCAGAGTTCTTCCCATCCCTGACGTGATAGCCATCAGACTCAGTGTGCTGTTAGTCCGAGAGTCGTCCCTACCTACGTCAGTGAAAACAGACAACACCTTACTTTGACCTGTTTTTGAAAAGTTTCTATAGTACACACAGTTTTTAGAAGAAAAAGGTGACTGACACCAAGACTGAGTTTCAAAAGTACGATTCCCTCTGCTCTGCCATGCTGACCTCGCCAATTTTTCCTGTTCAGACTCTAAGTATCTCCTTTTAGACGGGTATCATGCTACGTCGTTTTCAAAGTTGCACGATGTCGCTTTCAGTACCACAAATCTGCATTAACTACAATTTTTCCTACATTCCCTAAAATCCAAATCATTAACACCTAGTTCTCTGTGGGTAAAAGGTCCAAATCCGTACTTTTATGAGGTCAGCACGCCACGAAAAAAACTGGACTAAGACTTATGCACTCCCTTGGAACTACAAAGGGATGTCTTCCCTTGATTACTTGTATTCCTTCATCGACGACCAATAATCTCTCCTTGCTGTTGTTTTGGCATTTTCCCCTGCCAACATGGAACCTCAAACAACTTCAACCACACATTGAAGATGTTATTTGGGAGTTTATGGGTATTCCGCTGTTGAACTCGCGGGACAAAAACTAAGATCAAAATACGAAGACAAGTGCGAAAAGTATTATGAAAACGAAGATTAAGACACCAAAACAGATTCGCCTATAAGCGAAACTAGTCGACCTAACTGAAAATGTTTGCTAACGACTCGATCTTAACAACGAAAACTTAACTATCTCAACAGACTTCAAACCAAACGATCATATACACACTTTCACCGAGCAGAGTTCATCCCATACCATCAACTAACACACAAGTTGTTTTTAGGAGCTTTTGGATCGTCTCTGTCGGGACATGCACTCAAGGTATCCGGAGAACTTAGACGTTCCCCTTAGTCGACGCCATAATGTAGTGGCATAAAACCACACACCACATCCAACGAAGTAGAAGATGATTTAACACAAAGTGAAGATACACAACAAACATAGGCACAAAGATATACTTGGTCGGTATGATTACCTACGTCCACAGGGTGAAAGGATAAGTGTTATTATTTCTTTTCTTTGATTACAAGATGTTCTCTCCTTATCAAATGGTGTAACTCTCCTTCTCAAATGGTGTAACTCTCAAACTCTCCAATGTAGTGTCTTGTTTTTTCTCCTTTCCAACCTACCTCTCTCTCTTGACCTGACCTTATATTTATAGGCCAAGGTCGACATACAACAGAATTACAATGTTGGTCAAATTACATCAATTTAGTTGTTCCCTATCGGACCTTCACTGCTCGCCCGACTTTCTGGTTTGACCGATAGTTCTTCACCCGAGGTCGAGTCTTAATCGTCTGGTTAACACGATATCGCCCTTCTTTCTTCTCGTTCCTTTGTCTGACCATCTTCCTTCGTATGACCGAGTGCTTTCTGATTGTTCGCCCGACCTGTCAGAGGATAAGGGTCACGTCACATCCGACAACTATTGGGCCATCACGTCCGACCCACATGATACCTCGCTCTTTGCGCCGTTTGGTTCTATCTTGTGCTTCGCCTCTCTTTGTTCTTTGGTGTATCACAACTTAGGATCTTGCCACCTAGCCCTGTGAATTATCTACACCTACAACCGCAAACAGGAAATCCAAAATCTTTTACATACAAAAACGCTGAAATATTTGAGAACAAAACTGTAATCACATTCTGCTGACAAGAAATAATTCCATCTAAAATTAATCATACATTCCAAAGAATAAATTACATTTAAGCATAGTAAACTTTATAAAAACTAGAAACACTTTTTAAACAGTAATCATATCTCATGTTGAACAACCTTACATCAGACATGGTTATTTCTTCAAATTTTTTTATAAGATAATTCATTTGTTTGGTCACCAACCAGCAAACCTGGAACATCTCGATGACATTCCTAACCTTTCGATGATAATAGAACCTCTTGGTCAGTTCATGAGAGCTCTTAGGAGGAAAACCAAGGCCATGGAGTAAACCTCTCATTTGCCAAAGTAAGAAAATTCAGTTGAGAGGAAAAATCATAGTGCAAGTCCACAAGGGGGTGGATGATTTGTTGGTTATGTTACAGTTTCCATAATGATTTGCAAAATCATTATGAAGGGAGAATTTCATTAAAATGAGTTTGGGTGCAGAGTTAGAAGACCAGATCCAGATTTTGAGAGAAATGAAGGCTGCAGAGTTTTGTTCTGGGAGAGAGACTCTTCTCTAACTCACATTTTATATGACAATTTTTCCAAATCCGAAACCCTAACAGGCTTGAGAGAGCATAGAGGCCCATCATTTGCCCACAGGTTGTCTTGGTGGATCTGTTCTAGTGGTCCAAGTTCTAATAACAACTTGCTGCAATTGACTGAGGGTGGCTGGTGGCATCATTCGTTGTATTCGATAAAGGGTGTAACCGGATGCGAAAAGGGTGGTTTGCTCATAGAGCTGGTATGAACACAAATTTTATAGGATTTTAAGCGTTCTTCTTTCTGCAATGACTAATTTTATCGATGTTGGCTTCGGGTTAAGAAGCATACTTTTGTTTGCCAATATTCAAGAATTTCACAGTTGATTTAGCACAAAAGAACTGATTAAGTATTTAAATTTCTTGCTGTAGATATTAGCATACGCCATGATAACATAAGTGCAGGATCAGCTGCATCTGGAGTTACTAACCTAAACCGGACATAAATCCAACACTCAGCTCCCCCAGATTTCTGTAAACCCTTGCATTTTTGTGCCACCGTATTGCCGTCTCAATATCGTTTGCATGTTTTCTACCACATTTTATGTCATCTAACAAACACACAAGACGTGTTATCGGTGGGCAAATTGGACCTATGAGTGGACCTGCCTAGCTAGTTTGGTTGATGCCAATTTGTCATTTTTGCAGGATGAACAGTAGTAGATGCTTGACGGCAAAGGGCATGAAATTCAGAATCTTTTACATACAAATGTTTGAACTACACAGGTTAAAATCACAACATAGTCAAAACAAAATACAGCAAATTAGTTTTGTTGATCCATCTAACAAGAAATCATTCCATTTAAATTAAATTAAGCTAGATCAGTTGCCCCAGTTAAAGGAAAATGTTGCTGGGATTTTGGCAAGCTACATTTTGCACGGAATCAAGAATGAAAGAAAACCAACACTGGAAATTTTCTTAGACATACAAATTAATTGAAAGGGCAACTCTCACATCAGAAATCAAACAAGGTCATTCGCCAACACTCGTCGCGATTCAAATCCTAAATTAAGAAGATTTTCAGAAGCAACCATAGAGACTAATGTAGTTCAGATACTAAAATATAAAAACTGAGTTCTTCAAATTTACATATTAGCTTGAAAAAAAGAGAACAAGAACTAAGAATTTTATTTTCTTCACGTAAACATAAAAACTAAAAACATTTGTCATTACTTTATCCATAAAAACTAAAAACATTTGTCATAAACATAAAAATTAAAAACATGGCGTATGCTAATATCTACAGTAACCGGTAGATGATACATCAGACATTACTTTAACCGGTAGATCTAAATTTTGAAAGAAATGAAGGCTGCGTAGTTCTGTTTTGGGGAGAGAACTCACAATTTATGTCATTTCTCTAAATCCGAAACCCTAGCAAGCTTGAGAGAGCGTGGAGGCCCATCATTAGCCCACCGGTCGTCTTGGTGGAGTTGTTCTAGAGTAGTGACCCACGTTCTGGTAACAATCCGTGGGAGAGCACTCGTAATTTAGAGTTGAAGACCAGATCTAGATTTCGAAAGAAATGAAGGCTGCGAGTTCTGTTCCGGTGGGAGAGAATCGCAATTTATATGAATGATTTTTTAGGGACCATGGTTTTATTAGGCCACCTTCCCTATAATGATAGGGGGTCCTAAAACGTTGAAATGACTAACCTACCCTTAACCTAATTTAATTTAAAATAAACCTAATAACCACATATATATATATAACCACCACCTCCTCCCACCACCACCGCCCACCACAGCCGATTACCACCACCACCTCCAATTATCACCACCACCAACCACCGATTACCACCACCACCTCCCACCACCACCACCACCACCGCCTATTTAAGAAATGTAACAACATCAATGCAATCACAATTAAGTTATGTTACATGATAATTTTATCGAGTATAAAAGACACCAGCCGCAGCCTGATTCTGCCATGGGACCACTCCGGAGGTATTTTCCAACAAACCCTTCACTTTAATTTGATTTTGATTGCTTCAATCGAATAGAAATCATCAAAATAGGGTTTTAGTAGGAGTTACAGAGCCATGTTCGGTTAGGCCGATTTTCCAAAAAACCCTAGTTTACTAACCGAACTTCTTGAAAATGAAGAAAACGAAGAACAGTTCGGTCCTATTGGATTTAAAACTAAGTCACCGAACTCTCTGTTCGGTTGTTTCGCCAAAAAATTTAAAACTACAAAGTAACCGAACTCCACCCTTAGAACCGAAAAAAAACAAATCCAGTCTAACCGAACTGTGTTATTGTGGCCACTATCTTGAGTTCAAAAAAAAACCGAACTTAGCCAAAAGAGTTCGGTTGATTCGCAAAAATACTTTTAACCGAACTCCTTGTATTAGAACAACAGAATTCCATAAGTTTGGTTCCTTCGCAAAATAAGGATATCACCGAACTTTAGTTTACGAAAATAATGAGAAGTCCACAAGTTCGGTTCGTTCGCAAAAATGTTAAGTTTTCTTTGTAACCGAACTCTACCTTTGAAACTTCGTAATCGAACTCTACCTAATTCGCCAAGAAATAAATTTCGTAGTAACTGAACGTTTGCCTAATTGCATATATGCATATATATGCCCAGTTCGGTTGATTCGCAAAATATGTTGAAGTTTGCGAACCAACCTAACTTCTAACACTAGATTACTTTTAACCTGCAGTTCGGTTGGGAATTTGGTTGCGTTGAAGTTTGCGAACTAACTGAACACACAAGATGTACCCAAATAAATTGTTAAGTTCAAAGTTCGGTTACCTACCATTTTATCCTAGGTAACCGAACATTAGACTGTACGACCAAAACCTCCATTAACGAGCGAGTTCGGTAACCTGCGTGTTTGGAAAACGTAACCGAACTACACTTTCAGGTGTGTTCGGTTACATGTTCTTGACATATGGTAACCGAACTGACCCAAATCTACATAAAAATTTTCATTTTTTTTGAAAGTTTGGAGCAATTCAACCAACATTATCTAAGTTTGAAGCACACCTGGTTGGTAAAATCCATCATTTTTCATGTTTTCCTTCTTCATCTTCTCTAACTTTACTCTCTCAATAATTCTGCTTCTTTAAAAAAAAAAATTTGATTTTTTAATCTCACTAATTATCTTTAACTTAATCATCTCACTAATCATTACACTAACTATTATTAACACTAACTAATCATCACCCAAAATTAATCAGGAGGGTAATTTAGGTATTAATATAAATATCCAGATAAGGGGTGACCTAGATTTACTTCTAATATCTTTCCCAAAAATAAAGGGGAAAAAGCGGTTCAGTCCAAAACCCCCCGAAAAATAATAGATTAGTCCATCTCGTTCCAACTAGGAACAGATCAGTCCAGAAAATGTATAAAGACGCTGCTGACCTCCACACGTGTTTTATAAAGCACACGTGAAACGAGTGGAAACTGTTTTGCAACTGACAGATTCAACGTGGATGTGACACGTTTGCTCAAAAAAAGAAACTGTACGACAAACTTTTAAATAATATAAAAAATAATTAAAAACAATTTAACTTTTAAACTGCTCGTCCAAAATCGACAAACTTTATATATTTTGAAAGTATTTTCCGAGACCTACAAAAAGAGTACACATATGACTATATAATTTTAATTTAAAAAAAAATAATTTACATTTGTGTGTACAATTATGTATACCGGTGCAAAGATCCAAAAAAATCCAAACTCCATGATAGCCAAACTGCCATCCTAGTCCGCACAGACAGAAAAATATCAACCATGCCAAGCTCCAGTTGGATAACAGCTAGATTTGTAGAGGTAAGTTTAGCAGATAACCTGCATCGAGGAAAAAACAATGAACATAAGAAATCGCAGCTTGAAAAGAAAGTGATTATCCTTTCACCAACATCCACATAAGAAATAAAGCAAAAAAATGATCAAAATAAAAAGTTAGGCGGTTTATGGTCAGAGACACAATCCATGTGGGCATTACTACACAAACTTAATATTGCTTCGAAATATCCCAGTACAGTGATTCATTGCACTTTACTGAAAAGGAGATTACTAACATGCACAACATTAATCATACTCACACCCATACCTACTTTTTCATGAGAAGTATATTGGTGCGTCAATATATTCATCCATGTGAAACATTCCTAAAACCAATCCTTCGTAGCCACAAACAAACCTACCTTTTCATTGAAAATACACTGGTGCACCAATGTGTACACCCCTGCAAAATATGCATAAAATCGATCATTCATATTCACACTCGGGCACACTTTTTCATGGGAACTATACAGGTGCAACAATGTGTACACCCCTGTAAAACATGCAGAAAAACGATCATTCATAACCACACACAAACCTACTTTTACAGGGGAATGACAGAGGTGCACCAATACGTACACCGCTTCAAAACATGCATAAAGATTATCATTCACATCCACACACAAACCTATTTTTTCATGGGAATTACTTCCCACGGGTGCACCAATATGTACACCGTTGTAAAACAAGGGAAACCTACTTTTTCATAAGATTTACACAGGTGCACCAATATGTACACCCTGTAAAACATGTAGAACCCAAATCATTCATATTAACAATCAATAAGTGTACAACTATATACACATTAACTATCTACATGTGTATAATTATGTACACATTAGGAATCAATATGTTATTTCATTAAACGAAGGTTGTACTTATCAAATTTAACTAAGAAAGCCTAAAGCACACAATCATGTTATCATTTAGGAACAATATTGACGTAGGAATCACCAAGGGAACCAAAGTATACAACTATAATAAATACCTTGCACCGCGTTGCATCATCTTGTACAATTATATACACGCCTACAAAATGATCCGGTCTTTCCATGTCTCCCCCTGAGTAAACACCACCTATCATATTAAAGATGTAAACATAAAATAACAATTAAATCTAAAATAAAAGATTCTTGTATAGTAAGAAGCATGTTTACAATTATGTAAACACCAACAATTAACACATATATGATTATGTACACATTAATAATCAATAGGTGTACAACTATGTACACATATTGTCTACATGTCTATCCAAAACATATATACCCAAATGATCCTATCTTTCCATGTCTCTCCCAATTATCATTAGTGGCCAAAGAGAACTTAATGCTAATGTTCCTGCGGACATAATAACAATAAATTCAAGGGCTGAATAGTAAAAAGCTTCAGGACAAGTAACAAAGAGTTTTAAAAGGAGTTGATGTTAATGTGTACACACTGTTCTTTTACGAACATAACTGAAGAGTGGTCAAAACATAGAGATTTATTAACACAAACCTAAATGTAACAAAGAAAAATAGCCACCCAAGAGCTAGGTTTTACTCACATCAAAAGATAGAAGTTGGAGCCACACCAGAAATGCAAGGTTAAAGTGATAGTGCATGGGACACCTGGAAACAAATAAAAATTTACATAATCCCTATTGTTAAAAATTTATCATCTTAAAAATCCCCTATTGTTAATAAGATAATTTACTTCTGTCACTCACGTCAAACACCAATACTATCACTTGCCCTTGCAGAGGTAGCATTCGAAATTACTTGAGCTAAACAATTTGACAAAACTTCCTTAACCCAAGACTCTATTTCTAAAGCCACCATGAATCTTTCACATTACTGACAAGAAGTCATGGATCTCCACATGTGTACCAGTTTGTACACCCCAATTATTTACGCAAGCATAAGCTTATGAAGTCGTTTTTTTCACATGTAAACCCTAATTATTTTGTGTACCAGTTTATACACCCCATTAATTTATCCCAAACATAAACTTATAGTCATTTTACGAAAAATGATATTGCAGGAACCGTAAAATTCAATAAAAATATAGATTTGATAGGATCCATAAAAATCAAATTCCTACATACTAAACTCACCAGCTTATAACCTGATGTGATATTGAGCTTGTGTCATTTAAGGAAGTGTAAGTGTAATGCAAGTTGAGCTTATATACCTACACAAATATTAATTGAGCTCCTCAAATGATCACTGTCCCCCACTACTTCTTCAATCATCTATTCAACGGTAGTCCCTTTCTACATTCATAATAAAGGATAAAAAATGGTCATGTACAAAAAGAAATAGTGTTTTAAACTTTCTCAGATAGTATCCTAAAATTGGTACAAACCCATATTTGGTATCACAATCATGAACAAGCAGGTACACAAGTTTTAATTAGTACTTGGAACATTCTAAGAACTACTCAATCTTGTAACAACAGTAACAATAAGAAACTTCAAAATGAACCATCGTATACCTCAACATCTCCGGTTTTGATTGTAGCGGAAAAAATAATCCATATAACCCAAGTTTCCTGACATTTCAAGTACTCATTTATAACTTTACCCGAAAATTCATAACATAACATATATATAGAAAAAAAAATCCGAGGACTTTAATTCCATTCTACAGAGGGGAAAAAAAAAAAGATGATTCTTATTTTCCGATCGAGAACTAGAATTCAGAATGAAAATCTACTGTATAATTTGAGGAAGAAGAAAAAACCTTCTAATGCTTCTTCTCAATCTCCTTTACGTCTATGTTTTATTTAAATTCTCCTTCAAAATTTCGAAGACCCAATCCAATAGTTCATTTTTGCGAAATCTCCAATGAAATTGTTGAACTGATATATTTGGTTACGCTATCTATTGGATCATATTTTTTATGATCAATTGTAATAGAAGCAGACGAAGGGAAGGAGGTAGAAGAAGAAGAAAACTTAGATCTATTTTGTCTCCAACTGATTTGTTTCTCTCTCTACAAAACATCAAAAACATTAAAAGGTTATTTAGGGTAATAACAATAACTGAATTTTTCTAGATCGGTAATATTTTGGACTAACTCGTATAAAAATGGATTAAAATGTCATCGTATTTACAAATTTGGATTGAGTACCAGGTCTGAGATGGTAGGACTAAAGCGTCCAAAGCCGACCAACTTTGAGACTAAACGTCAATTTCTAGATAAACCATGGTCTCAAAAAAAAACCATGGTCCCAAAAAATCGTTCATTTATGTCACAATTTTTCTAAATCCGAAACCCTAACAAGCTTGAGAGAGCGTGGAGGCCCATCATTAGCCCACAGGTCGTCTTGGTGGAGCTGTTCTAGAGTAGTAAGTAGTAACCCACGTTCTATTAACAAGTAAGAACGCGTGGTCATTGACCGAGGAAGGCCCTCTTAATCATATCATCGCGCGTTTTTCACAAATACCATGATTGATCGTATGAGGTATTGGTATGCTCTGCCTAGGCTCAGATGATCAACTAGACATCCCATAATATCTCACTTCTGGTTCTAGACTTCTAATCCATGAGCCTTTTTCAGGCTTTCACTCTTATCTAATATCTTTTGTCAACTAATTCACCAGAAGTTTCATGAGTTGGCTGTTCATCTTTTCCCCAGCATTTGGGTTAGAAAAATCCAAGTTTTTCAACCAAAGCATTAGAAATATAAGAGTTCTCTGACTGAAAACCTAGTTTCAGAACTTCCCATGAATCTTTTACGAGGTAACCTAGTACAAGCCTTAAAAGCAAAATTGAGAGTCGACTCTCAACCTTGTCAAAAACAAAATTGAGAGTCGACTCTCAACCTTATCACTTATCAAAGTTTATGTGTGAAGCCTTGGTCCTCGCATTACCCAGAATATGATTCCTATCATTGAAAACCTAATTAGGGTTTGCATTTTCAAGAAACTCATCTATTAACAAGCACATGAATGGAATTGCATTTTCATGAAAGCAATTACGCAATCCCAAACCAAGCAAACGCTCGAGATCAGTGGGACAATTGGACCTGTGACTCCACCTGCCTTGGGGGTTTGGTTAATGCCATTTTCTCATTCATGCAGGGTGAGTAGCATTAGAGGCTTGACAGCAAAACGGCATGAAATGCAGAATCTTTCACATATTCGAAATCCAACATAGTCGAAAACAAATTAATGTAATTTGACATTCCAACGATCCTTCTTGCAAGAAATAATTCAATCAAAATTAAGCATGGTAGACTTCAAAATAACCAGAAACATTTTCTAACACTAATGGTAGATCCAATCTCATATTATGTAGAACAACCTGATACATCAGACATGGTTATTTCTTGAAAATTCTTTATAACCTTCTTCACCCATGAGTAACAACAAACAAAACTGAAACCGCTAAAAGAGGAAAATCGAGCCCAGGAAGTAACCCTTGCATTTGACAAAATGGCTGAATTAAAAAATTTACTTGAGAGGAAAAATGATAGTGCTGAGTGAGGATGGATGATTTTTGGAGTATGTTAGAGTTTCCAGGTAAAACCAACATTTTATTCATAGCCATGATTCGTAAGATCATTATAAAGAGAGAATTTAAGATAGAATTTTGAGTATAAAAAGTTTGGCTAGTGAAGAGTTAGAAGACCAGATCTTGATTTAATTTGTGAGAAATGAAAGCTGCGGAGTTCTATTTTGGGAGAGAGACTCGTCCCCTAACTCACAATTTATATGAAATTTTTTCCAAATCCGAAACCCTAACAAGATTGACTGAGCACATAGGCCCAGTATTAGCCCACGAGTCGTCTTGGTGGATCGGTTCTAATAACAACTTGCACTGATCGAGGGTGGCATGATTGGTTGTATTCGATAAAGGGTGTAAACGGATGCTTATAGAGCATGAACACAAATTTTGTATGATTTTTAGCATTTTTTGCTGACTTATATTTTTATAGATTTTGGCTCCGGGTTAAGAATCATACTTTCGTTTGCCAATATTCAAGAATTTACACAATTGATGGAGCAAAAGAGAGCTGATTAAGTATTAAAATTTCTGGTTACAGATATGCATTGATGAGTGCAGGATCAGCTGCATTTAAAGTTACTACTAAGTTAAAATTGGAGTCCAGGTACATTGTTAGGAAACAATTTTCTCAATTAATGTCTATTTCATGAGGTTTCTATGTCGCAAACCAAACAAACACACAAGACGTGTGACCCATGGTCAAATTGCTTGTTCCTTCCGGTTGTGGTTGTGTTCGACCTGTCTGTTCCCATAGGATTTCTTCAAGAGACATCATTAATGGATACCCGTTGAAAGTGTCTGTTCATGATGGAAAGACATCACCAAAATGCATGAATCCCTCTTTAAATAGTGAAGGCTTTCTTCCATTTCAATCATCAAAAACTCTCTCTCTAAGCATCTTCAGAATCAAATACAGTGTGTTTTTTTTGTTGGGTCAAGGAGTACAACTTTTGAATCCAACAACGTTGATAGGGCTTCATTGTATCCTGACAGCAATGCAATATTTCACTGAGCCGATTATAGTCGCCAATTTATTGGGAACGGTCGAAATAATTGCTGAAAATAATCGCAAGGCCTTTAAGCTCCAGTGATACAACATTACCTGAATTTCCAACAATTTTGTTATTCTTGCAGGATGAACAGTAGTGGATTTTTGACAGCAAACGACATGAAATGCAGAAACTTTCATATTCAAATGAAGGGACTTCAATTGTTTGAGCTACACAACTTAAAATGGGAACATAGTCAGAGAACAAATTATTGTAAATCAGACATTCTGGTAATTCCATTAAAATTAAGGTAAGCCAAGATCAGTTGGTAAGTGAAGTAAAATGTTGCACAGAATCTGGAATGAAAGAAAGAAAATCTATGAGTTGAATTAGTACACTGCTACTTTCTTGGACATACAAACAAACCGAAAGGACAACTCTCACATAAAAATCAAGCAGGTCAGTCACGAACTTGTTGGATTGTATGGCACATGACTAGGCTGAGTCGTGTACGACTAAACTTGACTTAGTCTAACTAGTGACGTGTCCAGCATTATGCACTTCAGCACAGCATGTGTCGATTATTATGCCTGTGTTAGTATAGTGTAATGAAACTACTTCTTTATATCCATGAGGGATCTCTTATTCTCTTGCCGGAGAACAGAAGTTTGTGAGATTCCATCCCTTATTTTTATGAGTAGCAATCAGTAAAGTTTGGGTAAAGAAATATATGGTCCTCAAAATTAAAATCAAAGTAGTATTTTAGTTCAATCTGATCAAGGACACAGACTGAAGTTAGCAAGCATATATGAGCAACAGGGAGACAAGGGAATATTGCAAAACGTGTGAAGGTATGTACAGTTTCATTTTGTAATTAGGTTGTGGTGAACATAATAAATTCTAGATCCTATAATCTACTCATGGATTGTTTTGTTAACATGATTAGATTTGTCTCAATTTCTAACAGAACTCTCATCGTGATTTCCTAAATAAATAAATAAAATCAAAAATAATTATTCAGATTAATGTAGTTCAGATACTCAACTATAAAAATTGATTTGTTCAAACTTTCATATCAAATAATGAGCAAAAAACTAAGAATTTTTTTAAGCAACAAAACAGGAATCATTTATTCAGCAGGAATGGTAGATCTCATACCATTTAACAACATTCAGTGATACATAAGATATGGTTATCTCAGACACCGGGTTGATGAAGATTGGAGTGGGTTGAATCCGACACTCAGCCGCATCTGGAGTTACTAACTTAAACCGGGCAGGAATCCGACACTCAGCTCTCCCAGATTTCTGTAAACCCTTGCATATTTTCTGAGACCGTATATGTCATTTGGCTCTCCAAGTACTGAACTTCTCAGCAAACCTTGCAGTACCTGATGTTGTTGTCCTCGAATTTTTATTTATTGTCTTAGCACGATGGTGCGATCAAAACCAATGGTGCGATCAAAACCAAAGATCAAAGACTAAAAATCACGACCAAATTTGACTTTAGTCCGTGGTATGACGCTAAGGTAACGAGTATATTTATTCGAGCGGACGTATAATCAACGCCTGATAGTGGAGCGTAGCTATTAAGTTCGCCCAATTGGGACGGCCATAAAGTTAACGCTCATCATGGGACGTTGATATAATAAACGCCGGATGTGGGGCGGCCATAGAGTTTACGCCGTGACATGGGACGGTAATATAATGTACGCCCAATGGGGCGTTTATATAACTTCCGCCCGGAGAAGGGCGTGCATATAATCACCGCCCCACTGTATTAGAATCGTAACCAGTATAACCATAAACAGGATTAGCTTTAACAATTTTGAAATCCTCAGTATCGCAGTTATAACCAAGCGCATATGTGTACTGGATTGGCGTTGAATCTTCATTCCACGGTGATACATAGTATGTTTTATCCTTTAATATTTTCTTGTATTCTTTTGTAGTCGGGTTCCAAAGGTAAACATTAATGTCATCTCCATCCCGAGTATGGCCAGTCATTAAAATCACACCATTACATGAGCCATGAGTTCTAATGCTTAGGTTTTCCCACTTAACTATTAGAGACTCAAATGACAATTCCTTCACATTAACAGTTTCAAAGTAATCACCTTCAAATGTTGTTAATGATGATGATTTTTCTAATTAGCATATTCAGAAGAACATCCCCTTAAAAGAAACTTACTAAATGGGGTGGTGACTTTACAAACGCCTGTCATCGGGCGAACTTTAAACAACAGCCTGGTCGGGCGGACATTTCAGCTTCGCCTGACTAGGGCGTACATTATACAACCGTTTGACCAGGGGACGAAACTTATACAAACGCTTCATCCGAAGCGTGCATTATATAAACGCCCGTTAACGGGCGAAGTTTATAACTTCGCTCGACCAAATTTGGTTTTGGTCTCTGGTCCAGACCAAATATGGTCTGGAATTTGGGTATAGTCTGATTTTTGATCTTTATTCTGTTCGACTGCGTCACGTGTCTGGACCAAAAAATTGGGTTTGGTCGCCCATTGCAGTTGCTCTAAGAACCATTTCAACGAACAAGTTCCGAGACCAAATTCACCGCCAAATGAAATACTACCGAACCAAAGCATTAGAAATAAGGGAGTTCTGATTCCACCCCAAGTTTGAAAACTTCCCATGAATCTTTTACCAGGTAACCTAGTACAAGCCTTGAAAACAAAATTGAGAGTCGATTTGTGCATCATTATTTCCTGATGCTTCATTCTGAGTGCAAAACATCATAGATTATAGAAGGGTTAGTGTACAATCCACTTTTTATGATCACTACTTGGTCTCAACCTTATCAGTTATCCAAGTTTGTTTGAAGCCTTGGACATCGCATTACCCGGAATATGATTATATCATTAGGATTTGGATTTCCAAGAATGTCATCAGTTAAACAAAGCACAATAGAATTGCATTTCATGATAGCAATTTCATACTGGCAACCAACAAGCGCTCAAGATCAGTGGGACAATTAGAACTATGACTCCACCTGCCTTGGGGGTTTGGTTAATGCCATTTACTCATTCAAGCAGGGTGAGTAGCATTAGATGCTTGTCGGAAAAACGGCATGAAATGCAGAATCTT
The DNA here is from genome assembly GCF_003573695.1 of Papaver somniferum. Classification (NCBI taxonomy): domain Eukaryota; kingdom Viridiplantae; phylum Streptophyta; class Magnoliopsida; order Ranunculales; family Papaveraceae; genus Papaver; species Papaver somniferum. Next base: position 150,545,298 of record NC_039367.1, on the reverse strand, counting down.
TCACATACAAATGGCTCAAGTATTTGTGCTACACAACTTAAAATCTCAACATAGTCGGAAAGCAAATTACTGTAATTTGACATTCCGACGATCCTTCTTACAAGAAATAATTCAATCTAAATTAATCATACATTCCAAAATAACAAGTTTACAGTAAGCATAGTAAACTTCATAATAACTAGAAATCAGCAATGGTGGATCCAATCTCATATTATGTAGAACAAAACCTGATACATCAGACATGATTATTTCTTCCAAATTCTTTATAAGATATTTCGTTTGTTTGTGCACCTTTTTCTCCCATGAGTAACAACCAACAAGGAACGCCTCGATTTGTTCATCGAGCACAGCATAACCTCTCCGTCAGTTAATGAGAATCCTAAAGATGAAAATTGAAGGCATGAAGTTACCCTTCAATCTGCGGAAGTTCTTGATTTAAAAAATTCACCTGTGAGGAAAAATGATAGTGCCGAGTCCACAAGGAGGATGGATGATTTTGGAGTATGTTAGAGTTTCCAGATAAAACCAATTTGTAAGATCATTATAAAGAGAAAAATTAATGGAGAACTTAAGCAGAATAGTTTGGGTACTGAACTGGTTAAAGACCAGATCTAGATTTGGAGTAAAATGAAGGCTGCAGAGTTCTGTTTAGGGAGAGAGACTCGTCGTCTAACTTACATTTTATATGACAATTTTTCTAAACCGGAAACCCTAAAAGTCTTTAGAGAGCATAGAGGCCCATCATTAGCCTACTGGTCTTCTTTGTGGATCTGTTCTAGTGACCCAAGTTGTGATATCAACTTGCAGCAATTGACCGAGGGTGACTGGTGGCGTGATTGATTGTACCGATAGGGGTAAGTTGATGCGGAAAGGGTAATTTGCTCATTGAGCTGTCATGAACACAAGTTTTGTATGATTTTATGCATTTTTTTTTGTTTTGTATTAGCCATATTTTTACGGATTTTGGCTTTGGGTTAAGAAGCATACTTTAGTTTGCCAATATTCAAGAATTTCACAATTTTTAGTTATTGTTCAAAATATAGGTCGTACATGGAAATTGTGTTTTTGTTAACTGTATTAGGTTCAATTTACCAAATTTGAGTTTCTTTCTAGCTGCAGTATTTTAGGTTTCAGAATATGAGCTCTATTTATTTGATATTTGGGTTTTTTCACAATGACATTGCAAATGCAACTCCCCTGTCTTCATGTTGGGTCTATTGAATACTACTCCAAAGCTACATTACTGGGGACTAGTTAAAAAAATTTAAACCACATTTTAAGTCATCTTACCAAACAAACACAGAAAACCGTGGGAAAATTTAACCTATGAGTGAACCTGCCTAGCTGGTTTGGTTGATGCCATTGTTTCTTGCAGGATGAACAGTATTGGATGCTTGACAGCAAACGACATGAAATGCATATAATCTTTCACATACAAATGGCTCAAATATTTGAGCTACAGAGGTTAAAATCGAAACACGAAAACAAAATACTGTAAATTACACATTCTGGTGATCCATCTAACAAGAAATTATTCCATCTAAATTAAATTAAGCTAGATTGGTTGCTCCAGTTAAAGGAAAATGTTGCTGGGATTAGTACACAGGACCTTTCCTTAGACATACAAACTGAAAGGGCAAGGTCATTCAAGAACTGTCATCGTGATTCAATTAAGTAGATTTTCAGAAGCAACCATAGAGGCCAAGGTGGTTCAGATACTCAAATATAAAAACTGATTTCTTCAAATTTTCATATTAATAAAATAATTAAAAAAAAAAAGGAGAACAAGAACTAAGAATTTAATTTGCTTCACAAAAACATAAAAAACTAAAAACATTTATTCCACAGTAAAGGGTAGATACCGTATTATTTACAACAACATACGGTGATACTGATACATAATGCGGAATCACCGAATCCACAAGAAAGAAGTAAGGAAATCACCAAAAAAAAAAGCCATGGAGCACCGTGAAATGTTTAAGGAAAATTACTCAATTGAGAGGAAAAATCATAGTGGGAGTCCATAAGGAGGATGGATGATTTGTGGAGTATGTGAGAGTTCGGATATAAGAGCAAGTCTTACGATGGAATCCAACCTATTTCAAGTGTGGAAAAACCATTGAATGTCAAGTCTAGTGGCTTCCAAGTTGGAGTCTTCCACAAAAAATCCAAGCAGAGTTCCACGGTTTTGTGGAAGTGTCCGTGGAATCTATGTGAACGCCAATAAGAATAGCGCAGTAGAAGACAAGAAACGCTATTAAGTATAGCACTAAAAAAACGCTATTAAGAATAGCATTTTTTTTATCTGTAGATTTAAAATGAGTTGTTGAAATCTAACGGCTGCGAAAAAAAAACGCTATTCTTAGAGCATCCACAACCATCGACTCGATTAAATACCAAAAATCAGACCAAATACTAAAAAATTTTGGCATTTTCGGAGTTGTAGCGCAACGGGGACAAGACTAAAATTTAATCTGAAGGAGCTATAATCTGCGTTTGATAATAGGCGGACTTTATATCAACGTTTGGAGGTTAGGCGTAGATTTCGGATCCATCCCATTTTCTTTAGACGTACATTTTACTAACGCCTGATGCAAAACGAATTATATACATTCGCCTGATTCCTAACGGATGCTATACCTTCGCCTGATTCTAAACGGATGCTATACCTTCGCCCCACCAAATTTGATTATAGTCTGTCTCGGCTGCCAAATCCAGTCCCAAACCCTAGAATAACGGACTATGTTTAGGTTTAGTCTCACCCACTACGTTTCAATTCACGACCAAATTTGGGTATAGTCCCCGGATATGGTCGTGATTGTGGATGTTCTTAATAGCACTGAGTGCTATTCTTAATAGCGTTTTTTTAGTGCTATTAAGAATAGCGTTTTCACTATTCCACCATTACATTTGCACTTCCATCCACAATTCTAAATGCTGAGGTGGTGTGGAAGATAGAAGATGGATGGATCCACCATAAGACTTGCTCTAAGAAAACACTTTACTCGTAACCATACAAAAACATTGTGATGAGAGAATTTTAATAGAATGAGTTTGGATGGTGAAGAGTTGAAGGCTGCATAGTTCTGTTTAGGGAGAGAACTCACAATTTATAGTTGTCATTTATCTAAATCCGAAACCCTAACGAGCTAGAGAGAGCGTGGAGGCCCATCATTATCCCACAGGTCCTCTTGGTGGAGCTGTTCGTCTTGGTGGAGCTGTTCTAGAGTAGTAAGTAGTAACCACGTTATATTAACAAGTAACAACCCGTGGTCACTGAGTCATCGACTGAGGAAGGACCTCTTGGGGTAAACCTATGGAAAACGCCAGATGCCTTAAACCTCGTAATCATGTTTACCATGATTGATGATCAACTAGACATCCCATAATATCTCACTTCTGGTTCTAGATTCCTAATCCATGAGCCTTTTTCAGGCTTTCACTATTATCTAATTCTTTGCTAACTAATTCACCACATAGTGCAACAGAAGTTTCATGAGTTGGCTGTTCATCTCTTCCCCAGCATTTGGGTTAGAAAATTCCAAGTTTTTCACCGCCAAATGAAATACAACCGAACCAAAGCATTAGAAATAAAAGAGTTCTGATTCGGACCCAAGTTTCTAAACTTCCCATGAATCTTTACCAGGTAATCTAGTACAAGCCTAGTAAACAAAATTTAAAGTCGACTCGCAACCTTATCACTTATCAAAGTTTATGTGTGAAGCCTTGGTCCTCGCATTACCCAGAATATGATTCCTATCATTGAAAACCTAATTAGGATTTGCACTTCCAAGAAAGCCATCAATTAAACCAAGCACATGAATAGAATTGCACTTCATGATAGCAATTTAATACTCGCAACCAACAAGCGCTCAAGATCAGTGGGACAATTCGACCTATAATTTCACCCACCTGCCTCGCGGGTTTGGGTAATGCTATTTTCTCATTCTTGCCGGATGAGTAGCATAAGATGTTTGACAGAAAAAAACGGCATGAAATGCAGAATCTTTCACATACTGATGGCTACACAACTTAAAATCCCAACATAGTCAGAAAACAAATACTGTAATTTGACATTCCAACAATCCTTCTTACAAGAAATAGTTCAATCTAAATTAAGCATACATTCCAAAAGAATGAGTTTACAGTAAGCATAGTGAACTTGATAAAAACTAGAAACATTTTTTAAACAGTAATGGTAGATCCAATCTCATATTATGTAGAACAACCTGATAATACATCAGACAATGGTATTTCTTCAAAATTCTTTCATTTTTTTGTGCACTTTTTTCTCCCATGAGTAACAACCAACAAAACTTGAACGCCTCAATCTGTTCATTCATTATAACGAAACCTCTCGGTCAGTTAATGAGAACCCCAAAGAGCAAAATGAGGCAAAGAAGTAATCCTTTTTTTTTTGATACGTGAAAGAAAGATTGTATTAGAGAAATAAGAATTTGAGTACACCGAGATCTGAAACACAAATTACAGAAATGCAACTTTCAATAGAAAGAGCAAGGCCTGACTCTGAGGGGCTAAAAATTTCTTTACAAACTAAAGCCCATTACAAAGCCTAAGACACACAACCTCAATCAAGCTTGGAAGCCCAATACAACTTGAACAATATTAACGAACAACCCATTACAACGTGTTTGAGATACCCGATTACCCGGTTCACTGTAGAGAACCCAGAACAACTAAAAACCCTAAGTAACTGCATTGCTACCAAAAACCGCCGCCGACCTCCATATGGACCATCACTACCATCACGAATTATATCACTGCAAATCTACACCCAGATTATCAACAGAAAACCAGCACCATTGCTGATTAATAACTGAGATGGGAAGCCTTTTCATCATCAAAAATCAACACACTAATCGATTAAGAAGAGAAAATGAGAGATGGTTGTAAGGGATGGGTGTAGGAGATGATATGTGGTGTACAAGGAAGTGTTTTAGTGGAGATTTAATTTAGATTGAGATCTGGTGGATGCAATTATGATTTCGATTTGTGAAAATTAACACACGATTCAGTTGATGGGTGTATGAGATGTATTAGTTCTTCAAACTAAAATGAGGTGAGATATGGGAGAAAAGAAAAGAGGATATCATCTTCAAATCAGGAAGTTGAAGATATATGAGAGAAGAGAGGGATTCGAGCCATGGCTGAGAGATGGGAAAAAAGAAAAGGGGATGTCATCTTTAAATCAGGGAATTGAAGATAAAGATGGGAAGACAGAGATTCAAGCCATGGCTGAGATGCATGAAACATAAATAAAAACTAAAATTAAAGATGGAGAACAACAGAACGATGAAATCCTTGCTCGGATCTAGTTGAAGGACTAGATCCGAACAAGAAAGAGGCGGCTGAATGTAAAAGCTAGGGTTAGGAGAGAGGATAGAGAGAGGGAGAGTGCTCCTTGCTTGTGCAGGCAGTTTTACTATGACATTTCTGTTTTCATTAGCACTAATAATAGGATACTCATATAGCTCCTCCATATAAGAACTAATAACAGGAAGTCCAGATTTAATTGTGGCAGCGGAAGGCCTGTTTCGTGCACCCACATGATCTTCATTAACGCTCTTCCCCTCCACACAAGAGTTGTTACTTCCAAAATCAACACCAATCACATCACTGTCCTCCCCAAGAGGTTTTGAACTAAAAGATTTATCTAGATTCCCCAATTTCTAAATAAATGGATGCCATGCTGTTGAGCCAGTTGCAGGCAGACGCGTAGCTAGATTCAGAGAAGAAGATCTCAATCGAAGCAAAATGGAAGTTGCCATTGATCTACAGACGAATAAGAGAGGAAAGAAAATTTCACTTGAGAGGAAAAATGATAGTGTTGAGTCCACAAGGAGGATGGATGATTCTTGGAGTATGTTAGAGTTCCCAACATTTTACTCATAGCCATGATTTGTAAGATAATTATAACGAGAGAATTTTGAGTATAAAGACTTCGGGTAGTGAAGAGTTAGAAGAGCAGATCCAGATTTTGTGAGAAATGACGGCTGCGGAGTTCTGTTTTGGAAGAGAGACTCCTCCCCTAACTCACAATTTATATGACAATTTTTCTAAATCCAAAACCCTAACAAGCAAAGAGGCCCATTATTAACCCACGGGTTGTCTTGGTGGATCTGTTCCAGTAACCCAAGTTGTAAACGGACACGGAACGGGTGGTGTGCTCTCATAGAGCTGTCATGAACACAAGTTTTGTAGTATGATTTTAAGCATTCTTTCTGCGTTGACTATACTTTTATCGACTTGGCTTTGGGGTAAAGAATCATACTTTTGTTTGCCAATATTCAAGAATTTTCACAATGGATTGAGCACAAGAGAGCTGATTAAGTATTAAAATTTCTGGTTATAAATATTTGCATATGCAATGATGAGTGCAGGATTAGCTGCATCTAAAGTTACTACTAACTTAAAATTGGAGTCCAGGTATATTGATTGTTAGGAAACAATTTTCTCAATTGATGTCTATTTCATCAGGTCTCTATGTCATTATAATGTGAAATTTGTGAAACACACAAGTTAAAAATTATCGCAAACCAAACAAACCCGTCTTGCGTGTAATCCGTGGGTAAATTGGACCTATGAGTGAACCTGCCTTGCTGGTTTGGTTGATGACATTTTGTCATTCTTGCAGGATGAACAGTAGTGGATGCTTGACAGCAAACAGCATGAAATGCAGAATCTTTCACATTCAAATGAAGGGAATCAATTATTTGAGCTACACAACTTAAAATTGCAACATAGTGATCAGCAGAGAACAAATTACTGTAAATGAAGGGATACCAGTTAATCAATTGAGAGCAAATGAAGCATACAATCAACTTTTTAAGATGTTAGCATATATAGGGCTCTCTCACACTGTATCTACGTTTGATTATGTGTGAAGCCTTGGCCCTCGCGTCACCAGGAATAGGAATTTGCATTTCCAAGAAAGTCGTCTATTGACCAAGCGAAATTGCATTTTCATGAAAGAAAAATTTCATACTAAAAAGCTAATCAAGCACTCATACAAATTTCATCTACCAATCCACCTGCCTGGCGGCCATTTTCTCATTTCTGCAAAATGAATGAGAAAATGCAGAATCTTTCACATACAAAGGACTCAAATTATTTGAGCCGCACAGGTTAAAATCGTAACCATAGTTAGACTTGGGAACAAAAAACTGTAATTTGACATTCCAACTAGCATACATTCCAACTTAAATATAAATGTAAGGAAAATGTTACTGAAATTGAAAAAGAGAAATGAAGGCTGCGTATTCTGTTTTGGGAGAGATACTCGTCGTCTAACTCACTTTCCAATTTATACGACAATTTTTCTAAATCCGAATCATTTTTTGTTACTTATGGTCTTAGCAGAGTTGTAACTAAGGTTGTAACGGAAATTATTTTTTTTTTCTTTCTTTGTGTTGATTGTATTATGTTGATTTTACCAAATTTGAGTTTTTTTTTTTCTTTGGTTCATAAAATTTTAAGTTTCAGTTTTAGAATTGATGCTAGAGGAAAAAAACGTAGAAGCAAATGAGCTTCTATTCATTTGTTACTTCAATTTTTTTTATAAGAACACTCAAATGCAATTCCTTTACCTTAATGTTGGAGCAATTACAAAATGGGTAATTGGCTAAAGATAGACATTTTAATTGCACTCCTCGCTGTTGTTGTCCGGAAATTTTATTTGGTTCACTAAATTTACTTGAAATTACTCTTGGTCATGGGTACTACTGAAATGGTTATATTTTTAATTGCCCGCAAGTCGCCTTGGTAGAACTGTTCTAGAATAGGGACTCACGTTCAAGTAACAAGTAACAATCCGTGGTCATTGACTGAGGAGGGACCTCCTGGGGTACCATGATTGATCGTATGAGGTATATTGGTATCACAATCATATGATCGACTAAGCCTTGTTCAGAAAAACTTATGAAAAACGCCAAATGCCTTCAACCTCGTGTGCTCTCTACGTTGCCTTCCCAGGCTCAGATGATCAACTGGACATCCCATAGTTGTCCCACTTCTGGTTCTAGTCCATCAACCTTTTCATGCTTTTACTATTATCTAATCCTTTATCAACTAATTCACCACAGAGTGCTTGATGGTAAGACTGCAAGAAAAAGTTTCGTCAATTGGCTATTCATCTTCCCCCCAGCATTTGGGCTAGTGTACAATTCACTTCCTGCATTGGTCTCAACCTTGGCCCTCGCATTACCCGGACTAGGATTCCTATCATTGGAAACCTAACTAGGATTTGCATTTCCAATAGTGTGTCATCAATTAAACCAAGTACATGAACGGAATTGCATTTTTCATGATAGCAATTTCATACTCGCAACCAACAAGCACTCAAGATCTTTGGGACAATTGGACCTATGACTCGTTCATGCAGGGTGAGTAGCATTAGATGCTTGACAGCAAAATGGCATGAAATGCAGAATCTTTCACATACAAATAGCTCATGTATTTGAGCTACACAACTTAAAATCCAAACATAGTCTGACATTGCAACGATCCTTCTTACAAGAAATAATTCAATCTAAATTAATCATACATTCAAAAATAACAAGTTTACAGTAAGCATAGATCCAATCTCATATTATGTAGAACAAAACCTGATACATCAGACATGATTATTTCTTCCAAAAAAGGGTTGGCTGATTGGTGCAATGAAACCTGATTTAATGAATCTTTTTGTTCGTTTGCCTACTGCAAAGGATGTTTGGGATGTTGTATCTCAAACATATTATGAAGGAGCTGATAAGTCTATTCTCTATGAATTAACTCGGAAAGCTATGTCAACTAAACAGACTGGTAGATCAATTTCTAACCTTTTCTCTGAGTTAAAATCAATCTGGCAATAGTTTGATTATAGAAAACCTATTACCTTTACGCAACCAGAGGTGATCAAGAAACGAAAGGAAGATATTGATGAAGAAAGAGTATATGTATTTCTTGTTGCGCTTGATGATGCTTATGATTCAGTTCGAGGAGAAATGCTTCGTACTGATCCTTTACCCAAGCTAGAAGCTGCGTTCACTATACTGAGGCGAGAAGAACAAAGACGCAGTACTATGTTAACTCAAGGGGTTGATTCTCAAATTGCTATGTCTGTCAGGAAGATTGAGAAAAACTCATTGAATACAAAAATATCTCAGCCGAATAATAGTGGGAGATGTGTTCATTGTGGGAATACAAAACATCTTTCTGAAAATTGTTTTGAAAAAATTGGTTATCCAGATTGGTGGGATGATTACCAAAAGCGTATAAAGGATGGAAAAGGGAAAGTTAAGGGTAAGGTAGCTACCTGTACAACTGTTGTTCCTACAACAACAACAACAACAACAGTGTCTGAACGAGGTAATACTTTTCTTACGTCTCTTGCTGATAATTCTAAAAAGGATAATGGTTGGTTTTTTGATTTTTGATTCCGGTGCTACTAATCATGTCCCCTTTCATATGTCCATATTAAGGGACAAAACTACTTCAACTTGTTCTGGTGTTGCAAATGCTAATGGCATAACTGATAGACCCATTTTTGTGTCTACATTGTCCTTAATTTTCTGTATTGTTGGTATTCCATTTTGTACTTATTATGGTGTTTTTATGTTTGTGTAGGTGTTTTTGGAGAAATACTCTTGTGCGGAAAAAGTTGCTCAAAAAGTGCTCTTTGGAACCCCGGAGGAGTTTTGCTATTCAGACTCTCAGTTTGGATAAGGGGAACCTCAATTACTAAGGGGCACCTTCTTGGCTATTCGCACCCCACAACTGGTTAGCGGGAAACCCCTTCTTCTTCACGGTTATACATATTTTGGCGGGAAATATGGTTTTGAAAATGCAGTTAACTCGTTATTCCCTGTGTCGATTTTTGACGAGTTCTGTTGAGAATTCTTAGGAGGAATGAGTTGGAATAATCCTGTTTAGTCAAAACATGATTTGTATGAGGCTTAGAAACGTGAAAAAAGGGGACTGTGTACGTGGACTTCGCAAAACAGAGGAGGAAGATACTCGGGATTATGCCGATGCTGATATGGAAAGATTGCATGTGTTTTGAACGTATTGACCCATTCCTTGATGATCTGGGAGCATGTTTGGAGCGTGTAGACACTGATTGACAGCGTAAGAAGGCAAGAAAGGAAAGAATATATCCCGAATTTATTCTTATTTACTGCGGAATGATGGAAATATTTCTGGAAGTAATGAGGCGATATTCTTGTACCTGTTGAGTATAAATTGGAGGCTTAGACTCAGAGAGAGGGGATGGAGAGTTAGGGGAAGAAAAGAGAGGAGTTTGATCGAGTTGCAGAGTTGGTTCTGCTGCTGCAGAAACCCTAGAACACGAAGAACATTGACCCACACAAGCAGTCGTTTATGCTACAGTGAATACGACAGTCGCAAGACAGTCTTATATGCTACAGTGGTAACGACCCACAGCCGAGGGTCGTAGTTCTCTAGTTTGTAACAAATATAATTGTTACAAACCCGGTTTTGAATTATTTCTCCCTTTTAATCATTTGTAAACACCCTTTGAGCAATAATAATGATGAGCGTGTTTCCAACAACATGATGAGCTAGACCCCATCACTGGGACAACGGAGGAAGCAACTTTTCATGATTGTGGTAAATGAATTAATTATTTTATTGACTTTTTGCATAGATTTAATTGCTTTATGATTTCTGTTAATTATTTGTTATTTTGTTAGATGCCGCATGCTTAGTTCTAAATACTTTAGATGCGTCATGCTTTTAACTTACAAATAATATTTTATGAAATCTATTTTTGGCAAAGAACTAGAGTCACAACTTCTTTTGTTTGAGCTATATTGTCTAGAGTTAATGACTGAACCATAACAATATGAGTGCAGGATCAGCTGCATCGGGAGCTACTAACCCAAACCGGACACGAATCCGACACCGTTTGCATGTTTTCTGCGACCGTATTGCCGGGATTCTAGTCCCACATTGGTTAGATGGGGCTTAATTGGTATTTTATAAGTCAATGGGTTCCCTCATCTAGTCAACCGATTTTCGAGTTGAGTTCTACCCATGTGCTTATGACGAGTTTAGGGTCGGTACCCTAACATTTTGTATCAGAGCCAACCACCACGACCCATGTCCGCTCCACGGAAGGGGTGACCTATAGGCTAGATTAAAGTGTTCGGGGACCTATGTATGGGCGTAGTTGACACCCGCATTGAACATTGATAGGGGAATGAAGCCGCCATAAGAGAAAGGCCTACCTTCGGGTCAGTGTCGATAGAGTGGGCCAACAAGGACGTCGGGTCTAGAAGCGTGGTGGGGTGTTGGGATCCTAGTCCAACATTGGTTAGATGGGGCTTAATTGGTAGTTTATAAGTCAATGGGTTCCCTCATCTAGTCAACCGGTTTTCGAGTTGAGTTCTACCCATGTGCTTATGACGAGTTTAGGGTACGTCTCAATATCGTTTGCAGTCCTTGGCTTCTTCTTGCGTGCAGCGCATCTGCTGTTTTTGATGTCATTTGGCTCTCCAAGTACTTAACTTCTCAGCAAACCTTGCGGCACCTGATATTGTTGTCCTCCAATTTTTATTTATTGTCTTAGCAGAGTTATAAATATAGGTTGTACCCGGAAAATTGTTTTTTCTTTTAACTGTATTAGGTTCATTTTACCAAATTTGAGTTTTTTTTTGTAGCTGCAGCATTTTAAGTTTCAGAATATGTTGGGTCTATTGAACACTACTCCGAAGCTACATTACAAGGGACAAGTTAAAAAAGTTTATACCACATTTATGGCATCCAACCAAACAAACACACAAGATGTGTGATCCGTGGGCAAACTGGACCTATGAGTGAACCTGCCTAGCTGGTTTGGTTCATGAAAGATATTTCGTACTCAGAAACTAAACAAGCACTCGAGGGCTAAATTGGACCTATGAGTCAAGATCTTTTACATGTAAAACAGCTGAAATATTTGTGAACAAAAGTGTAATCAGACATTCTGCTTCCAAGAAATAATCCATCTAAATTAATCATACATTCTTGCAGAATGAGTTTACATTAAGCATAATAAACTTTATAAAAACTAGAAACATTTTTTTTTTTATGCTAGATCCTATCTTATGTAGAACAACCTTATACATGAGACATGGTTATTTCTTCAAAATTCTTTATAAGATAATACATTTGTCTGGGCACCAACAAGCAAACCTGGAACATCTGGATGACATCCCGGAGATGATAATAGAACCTCTTGGTCAGTTCATGAGAGCTCTTAGGAGGAAAACCAAGGCCATGGAGAAATAGTTTCATTTGTCCAGTTGCAAGAAGAAAAAAAATTCATCTGAGAGGAAAAATCATAGTGCAAATGGACAACGAGGATGGATGATTTGTGGAGTATTTTTGCAGTTTTCATACCATAATTTGCAGAATCATTATGAAGAGAGTATTTCGGTAAAATGAGTTTGGGGGCAGAGTTAGAAGACCAGATCTAGATTTTGAAAGAGATGAGGCTGCAGCGTTTTGTTTTGGAAGAGAGACTCGTTCTCAAACTCACATTTTATATGATGACAATTTTTCTAAATCCGAAATCCTAACAGGCTTGAGAGAGCATAGAGGCCCATCAGTAGCCTACTGTCTTGGTGGATCTGTTCTAGTGGCCCAAGTTCTAACAGCACCTTGCAGCAATTGTGACGGTGGCATGAACACAAATTTTGTATGGGGAAAAGGTTAACGGATGCGGAAAGGGTGGTGTGCTCATAGAGCTGTCATGAACACAAATTTTATACTCCCTCAGTCCCTAATTAAATGACCTACTTGGTTTTAAGTTTTGTCCCAATAGATGACCTATTTTTATTACTATAACAAATATGTATAATTTAATAGTTATGTTTATGTTCGTTACGTAGATGTTTTAAAATGCTTTCCAACGGTATAAAGTTTACGAAAAATCGTGATATAGTTTAAGAGATAAATCATTTCTAAATTTTACTAACATCCTTGTCTTAAAAATTGTGCAAACTACAACTAGGTCATCTAATTAGGGACGGAGGGAGTATGATTTTAAGCATTTTTTCTGCATTGACTGTATTGTTATCGATTAGGATCCCAAGTCTCTAAATTTCTTTCGCGTTTTGTAATGAACTTTACAGGTACGTACTTGGTGGGGATAGCAGCAGCGGTTGCTGAAATTGATCAAGAAAACGCCGGTTTTTCTTTCACGTAATTAAGCTTGGTTAGTTTTCGTTGGAGATCAGCTATGAGAAATGTAGAAATTGAATTGTATATTCAGTTTTGTTCATGACTCTTGTTTAAGTGCGGTCATACAAATAGGAAGAAATTCCCTAGAAACCGAGAAAATGCTACATAGGTTATGACAAACTGCTACTAGCTAGCGCAGCGCCATAGATAAGTTGCCTTCGTTCAATTGCTGAGAAGCATAACTTTGCTTGCCATATTTCCAGAATTTCACAATTGATTTAGAGAATGATTACGAGTTCATATTTCTTTCGCAGATATTTGCATAAGCAATGATAGTGTAGGATCAGCCGCATCCTTGACACTCAGCTCTCCCAGATTTCTTTGAACCCTTACATGTATTCTGCTACCGTATATTGTTTCCTTCCTTAGCTTCATCTTGCTTGCAGCATCCACTGTTTTATGTTCTATCTAAAAAACATTCACTGCTTTATGTCATTTCTAAGTACTGGATTTCTCAGCAAATTTTTTGGGTACCTGATGTTGTTGTCCTCCAACTTTTAACTATTGTCTTAGCAGAATTATAAATATAGGTTTTGTGCTTTCATATAACTGTATTAGGTTGATTTTACCAAATTTGAGTTTCTTTCTAGCTGCAGCATTTTAAGTTTCAGAATATGATCTCTATTCCATTTGATAATTCGTTTTTTTTTTTTTTTACAATGACACTTCAAATGCAACTCCTTTGTCTTCATATTGGACCTATTAAAAACACTACTCCAAAGCTACGTTACTAGGGACAAGTTAATTTTTTTTTATGCCATCTTACTAAAAAACCACACAAGATGTGTGATCCGTGGGCAAACTGGACCTATGAGTGAACCTGCCTTGCTGGTTTGGTTGATGCCATTTTGTCATACTTGCAGGATGAACAGTAGTAGATGCTTGACAGCAAACGGCATGAAATGCAGAATCTTTCACATACAAATGGCTCAAATATTTGTGCTACAGAGGTTAAAATCGCAACACCAAAACAAAATAGTGTAGGCAAGAAAAATAACTGTAAATAACACATTCTGGTGATCCATCTAACAAGTGATTATTCCATCTTAATTAATTTAAGCTAAATCAGTTGCCCGGTTAAAGGAAAATGTTGCTGGGATTTTGTCATGCTACATTTTGCATGGAATCAAGAATGAAAGAAAACCAACAATTGAATTAGTACACTGGATCTTTTCTTAGACATACAAACAAGCTGAAAGGGAAACTCTCACATCAGAAAGCAAAGTCCAAGGAGGTCATTCCCGAACTCTCATAGTGATTCAATTCCTAAGTTTAGATTTCTCAGAAGCAACCATAGTTCATAAAAACTGATTTTTTCAAGTTTTCACTTTAGCTTGAAAAAAAAAGAGAACAAGAACTAAGAATTTTATTTGCTTCACAGAAACATAAAAATTAAAAACATTGATTCAAGTGGATACCGTACAACAACATACTGTGGTTGTTACTTCAGACATGGTTATTTTAGCACCGATTCCCCATGAAAGAATTAACGGAATCACCAAAAAAAAGCTATGCAGCAGCCCAGATTGTAATGGAAAGTTATTCAATTGAGAGGAAAAATCATAGTGCAAGTCCACACGATGATTCGTGGAGTATGTGAGAGTTTGCATATAAGACCAACATTTTATTCATAACCATAATTTGCAGAAACGTTCTGATAAGAGAATTTGAGTAGAAGGAGTTTGGATGGTGAAGAGCTGAAGACCAGATCTAGATTTGGAGTAAAATGGAGGCTGCAGGGTTCTGTTTAGGGAGAGAACTCAAAATCTATAACTGTCATTTCTACAAATCTGAAACCCTAACGAGCTTGAGAGAGCGTGGAGGCCGATCATTAGCCCACAGGTCGTCTTGGTGGAGCTGTTCTAGAGTAGTGGCCCACGTTCTAGTAATAAGTAACAATCAGTGGTCATTGACTGAGGACGGACCCCTGGGGTACCCTGATTGATCGTATGAGGTATATTGGTCGTAATCGTATCGCCTTGTTCACAAAAACTTATGAAAAACAAATTCACCGCCAAATGAAATACAACCGAACTAAAGCATTAGCATTAGAAATAAAAAAATTGTGATTCAGACCCAAGTTTCATAGCTTCCCATGAACTTTTACCAGGTAACCTAGTACTAAGTATTGTAAAAAAAAAGTTGAGTCAATTCGTACATCATTATGAGAGCAAAACATCAGAGATTATAGAAGGGTAAGTGTAACATCCACTTCTAATGATTTTAGCTTAGATCAGTTCTCTCACAGAGTTCACTGGATCACCCGGAATCACTACTTGGTCTCAACCTTATCACTTATCAAAGTTTATGTGTGAAGCCTTGGCCCTCGCATTACCCGGAATATGATTCCCATCATTGAAAACCTAATTGGATAAACTTCGGGGATGGGAAGATATTGTCATACGCTGTCCCCTTAATGCAAATTTGGGGGATAAACTTCGGGGATGGGAAGCATTTTTGGTTGGTTATAGTCTTAGCAGAGTTATAACTGCGGTTGTACCGGAATAATTTTTTTCTTTTTTGGATTATATGCAGAAGTAGGCCTGGTCTGGACCCTCACTTTCATTTATAGGCCACTTTTTTTATTTCTTGCAAAACTAGGCAAGTTAAACGGATTCCATCCACTTTAACCATCTCGGTCAATCTATCGCGTTGACTTGTAAATATCTCGCCAAAATATCATATAGGGATATCTCATGGATGTGGTAAGATTACTGAAATAACCTTTTTGTACGTGCGTCACTGCTTTAGTGATTCTCGTCCATTTCTTCCTTCTTCTCTCTAGTTCTCTCTGGTTCTTCTAAATCAATTTTTTCTTCTGCTAAAATCAAGAGATAACTTAGGGGTTTTTTTCTAATCAAACCTAATTAACATTAATGGTGGATGTTTAGAAGAGATTTAATCATGGATTTTAGCACCACCAGGAACATTGGTATGTGAAGATTCGCATGCAGTAATAGTCATTCTACAACAGCAGCATCAGCTGAATTTGGGGGTTCTTAAATGGATCTATTTTGGGGGTTCTTTGATGCAAATATGTATTTTTCTTGACAATTTGATTCTCATATTAAGAACTGACAGCAGCAAGGTTCCACAACGAGATGAAATTCGGTGAGTCGATGGTGTTTACACAAACATCGATGGGTTTCTGGTTTTGGAGAGAAATTAACAGCAACAAGTTTCTCGTACCATAGAAATTTCACAAGTTTCTCGTTGTAATTTCTTGAAATGTAGACCACAAGTTTCTCTTACCAGAGAAATTTCACATCAAAAGAAAATTTGGAACCAAAAAGATGTCGGCTGCCGTACAGGAAAGAACTTGATCTACCACCATTGATTTGAGGGATGAATGGTGACTGATTAGTAAATTTTTGTGTATTTGAGAAGGTACACGAGAATGGGTTTATCTCCAATTCGATTGCAGGTTAAAGGGGAGCTCATACAACAGCAAAATAGCCATCTCTGAGTTCCCAGTTTCACACACACAAAGGTGTTCGACAGAAAGCCTGAACGACAGTTCAGGTCTTGAAGTAGTTAGTTCACGTCTCTTCCTATCAATTTCAGTCTCCTCGTATCTTTCTTCTTCCTTGGATTAACTGGGTATGTAAATCCGTCAAAACCCCCTTTCTTCAAATTTGTCAAATTTCATGAATTGATTGTGATTTCAGCAAAACCCATTATTCAATTTTGTTAATTTCATGACCAGGGTATTTGGGAACCAGCTGTTGTTCTTAATGGGGCTTGGATATACAAATCCAACATATGTTGTTGTTGTTCAGCCTGCAATCCCTGTGTTTACTTTTGTTTTAGCAGCTTTCATGGGGTACTCTCAAATTTCATCCTCCATTTGTTCATTTCAACTTTTTTCCTCTTTTCCTTGCATTTGGGTGACTGGGGAGATTGAATTTTTGCAGCACCGAAAAAGTGAATCTGATGAAAATTGGAGGTCAACTCAAGGTTGGGGGCACAATAGTATGTGTTTCTGGAGCTATACTAATGGTTTTGTTCAAGGGACCATCTATATTTGGAGAGGATGTCACTGAATTGTTGCACGAAGCAGTGGTGGCGAATGATTTAATTGCCGGGGCACAACCAGAACCTGCTGGAGGGTTGATTTCGGGTTTGTTGGGTATTGGTCTTACCAAGTTTCACATTGGGATGCTCTTCTTGATTGGGAACTGCTTTTGTATGGTTGTTTATTTATCCTTCCAGGTATTTAGATGTTTCACAATGGGATGTTCTGCTTGATTGTGGTAATTGTTTGCTTAGATGAACTAGTAGCATTATAAACGAAAGAAACATGTAAAAATTTTCCTGCACCAGCTAGTGACCATTTAGAGGATCAGACCAATTTATAGCAGTTTCTGTTGATATTAGTTCAGCTGTTTAGAATACACTTCTTGGAAAAGTAAATGCACCACACTCGTATTTTAGACAATGAACTGAATTCCATCTTTCTAAGTACTTCACAAATGATTTTGTTGTGAACTTAGATAGTTCATGTACACTATCGGTCACACCTTAATGTGGATTAATATCAACCTTGCAAGGCATTTCTTTAACAGGATTATGTCGGTACCTCTATCCATCTGATAACAATTATTGGCTAGTTGATAGCTTACAAAGTAAAATCTATGTTGAAGATATTCAGAGTTACTATTCGGTACTTCTAGCTTGAGCACAGAAATAAATTTAAATTGTATATACTGATTTGTGTATGGCATACATATTCCAGGCTCCGCTGCTACTGAAGTATCCGGCCAGTCTTTCAGTGACTGCATACTCATACTTTTTTGGTGCAATGTTTATGGTTATTGCTGGAATATCTGCCACCGGTGGAAATACTGTCTGGACATTGACACCATCTGAGTTAGTTGCAGTTTTCTATGCTGTAAGTACTTCTAATCAGGATTTACTATTTTAGTTATATCATGTACTGAAATTATGGCTAAGTTAAGTGTACCAGTTTACCCCTGGTTATGACCTTAAGAAGCATGATTAAGTGCCTTAAAATGCACATCATGCTTTGTTTGCAATATTGAGTTTTAAAGCAAAAACAAGTCTGTCTTGTCTATTTGGTTATCGAATATTATGGCTGTAACTACCATTATTCCCAAGTTGATGTCTTGATGACTATGACTAGGGCGAGCTTCTGTAAGTAAGATATCGAACTGATCCTCAAACTTAGACAGATCTTTAGAAAATTTTCAACTTTGCTCAGTGTAGCCATTTCAATTCACTTCGTTTTGTATACTTGAGGAATAGATTATGCAGCATCCTGAGCTCCTTTATTCGAAATCCTTAAGCGTTTATGAGTTTGTTAAGTTCGGCCGGGATGGGAACTGATAAAGTGAGCTTCTCCTGATTGATGTTTTTAGGGAGACAACATCTTCATATCGAATGTTGGAGATTCTCGTGCGGTGTTAGAAACGGCTTCTGACGATGGCACGTTGGTTCCAGTTCAGCTTACAATGGACTTCAAGCCAAACTTACCACGTGAGTCTCTCTCTAAGTCTCTGTAGTTTCACCTCATACTCTAGTCCAAGTTTAAGTCATTCAATTTCTTCGTCTTGATATCTAAATTCTCTTCTTCTTTTTTTCTCAGAGGAGGCAGAACGGATAATGCATTGCAACAGAAGGGTGTTTTGCTTAGACGATGAACCAGGTGTGCATAGAGTATGGTTACCAGCTGAGGAAAAACCTGGATTAGCAATGTCAAGAGCCTTGGGAGATTTCTGCGTCAAAGACTTTGGTGTTATTTCAGTTCCTGATGATGTATGCTCAGGCAATTCAATGAGTTCAGCAAGCACTGAATGTTCAATAGATTTGAAGGACTAAAACGTCTTTTTAGCTAAGAAGATATGGACACCTGGAAGATAACTGAAGCTAACTTTCTATCCATCACTTTTGGTCAAAACTTGCCTAGTTTAGCAATAAATAAATAAAAATGGCCTACATTTGAAAAGCACCAAAAAAACAGGCCTATTTTTGTAAAAAGCCCTTCTTTTTTTCTTTCTTTTAGTTGATTGTATTACGTTGGTTTTACTGAATTTGATTTTTTTTCTTCAGATCATAACATTTTAAGTTTCAGTTTTAGAATTGATGCTAGAAGAAAAAAAACGTGGAAGAAAATGAGCTTCTGTTCATTTGTTATTTCAGTTTTTTATATGAGAACATTCAAACGCAATTCCTTTACTTTAATGTTGGAGCAACTAAATGGGTAATTGGCTAAAGATACACATTTTAATTGCACTCCTCGCTGCCATTGCGGGAAATTTTATTTGGTTCACTAAATTTACTTGAAATTACTCTTGGTTATGGGTACTATTGAAATCGTTATAATTTTAATCTCCCACAGGTCGTCTTGGTGGATCTGTTCTAGAATAGGGACTCACGTTTTAGTAACAAGTAACAATCCGTGGTCATTGACTGAGGAGGGACCTCCTGGGGTACCATGATTGATCGTATGAGGTTTATTGGCATCGTAAATTCGTAATCATATCATCAACTAAGCCTTGTTCACAAAAACTTATGAAAAACTCCAAATGCCTTAAACCTCGTCTGCTCTCTCTATGTTGTGTGGTTGCCTTCTCAGGCTCAGATGATCAACTAGACATCGCATAGTTGTCTCACTTCTGGTTCTAGTCCATCAACCTTTTCATGCTTTCACTATTATCTACTTCTTTATCAACTAATTCACCACAGAGTGCTTGATGGTAAGATCACTGGAACAAAAGTTTCCTCAATTGGCTGTTCATCTTTCCCCCAGCATTTGGGTTAGAAAATTCAAAGCGTTTCAAGAAACTAAGTCTTTAAGACGGGTTAGTGTACAATCACTTTTGCTTTTGTCTCAACCTTGGCCCTCGCATTACCCGGAATATGACTCATATCATTGAAAACCTAATTAGAATTTGCATTTCCAAGAATGTCATCAATTAAACCAAGCACATGAATAGAATTGCATTTCATGATATCAATTTCATACTCGCAACCAACGCTCAAGACCAGTGGGACAATTGGACCTATGACTTCACCTTCCTTGGTGGTTTGGTTAATGCCATTTTCTCATTCATGCATGGTGAGTAGCTTTAGATGCTTGACAGCAAAACGGCATGAAATCACTTATCGAAAAAAAAAGAAACATGAAATGCAGAAACTTTCACATATAAATAGCTCATGTATTTGAGCTACACAACTTAAAATCCAAACATAGTTAGAAAACAAATAATTGTAATTTGACATTCCAACTAACCTTCTTAGAAGAAATAATTCAATCTACATTAAGCATACATTCCAAAAGAATGAGTTTACAGTAAACATAGTGAACTTCATAAAAACTAGAAACATCTTTTAAACAAGAATGGTAGATCCAATCTCATATTATTTAGAATAACCTGATGCACAAGACATGGTTATTTCTTTAAAACTCTTTATAAGATATTTCATTTGTTTGTGCACTTTTTTCTCCCACGAGGAACAACCTGTTGAATTGTTATTACTTGTAACTTCTATTCCAAGTTGTGTTACTTCTAAGTTTAGTATATGTGTGACCCAAGAATGCCTGGAGGCTACGTATTCATATGCACAAATAGTTAATACATTGTATTGTAATCTTTATCAAGTCGATAAATAAAAATTCTCAATATTGAAAACCAAAGTTTGTGTTGGTATCAGAGCAGGTACGATCCTTGGGTACTTTTACATTCTTTTCAAAACCTAGAGATATATATTCTCTAAACCCTAGTTACCCAAAACCTAGAGATATACTTTCTCTTTCCCAAAACCTAGAGATATACTTTCTCTAAACCCTAATCATCAAACAATCTCAATATCCAGAGATATATTTCTCTGATCTTAGTTTATCTACAAACTAAAAAGAACCTTTAAAATTTAGGAGCTACAATGGGTGGTGACGAAGGTAAATCAGAACCAACATTCTCAGCAAATACAATTGGTGGTATGTAGACATACGAACCAACACCAACATCAATTCGATATGGAATAAAACTGAATGATACCAACTTTTCTCTATGGTCTCAAATGGTGACCATGTTTGTTGCTGGAAAAGGAAAAAGAGGATATCTTACCGGTGATGCTGCAAAACATGATGAAGAAATTGTAGATAAGTATGATAAGTGGATCATGGAAGATGCTACTGTCAAGGGTTGGCTGATTGGTGCAATGAAACCTGATTTAATGAATCTTTTTGTTCGTTTGCCTACTGCAAAGGATGTTTTGGATGATGTATCTCAAAAATATTATGAAAGAGCTGATAAGTTTATTCTCTATGACTTAACTCGGAAAGTTATGTCAACTAAACAGACTGGTAGATTAATTTCTAACCTTTTCCCTGAGTTAAAATCAATCTGGCAAGAGTTTGATTATTGAAAACCTATTACCTTTACGCAACCAGAGGTGACCAATAAACGAAAGGAATAAATTGATGAAGAAAGAGTATATGTATTTCTTGCTGCGCTTGATGATGCTTATGATTCAATTCGAGGAGAAATACTTCGTACTGATCCTTTACCCAAGCTAGAAGCTGCGTTCACTATACTGAGGCGAGAAGCACAAAGACGCAGTACTATGTTAACTTAAGGGGTTGATTCTCAAATTGCTATGTCTGTCAGGAAGATTGAGAAAAACTCATTGAATACAAAAATATCTCAGCCGAATAATAGTGGGAGATGTGTTCATTGTGGGAATACAAAACATATTTCTGAAAATTGTTGTGAAAAAATTGGTTATCCATATTGGTGGGATGATTACCAAAAGCATATAAAGGCTGGAAAAGGGAAAGTTAAGGGTAAGGTAGCTACCTGTACAACTGTTGTTCCTACAACAACAACAACAACAACAACAACAGAGTCTGAACGAGGTAATACTTTTCTTACGTCTGTTGCTGATAATTCTAAAAAGGATAATGGTTGGATTCTTGATTCCAGTGCTACTAATCATTTCACCTTTGATATGTCCATATTAAGGGACAAAACTACTTAAACTTGTTCTGGTGTTACAAATGCTAATGGCATAACATATCATGTTACTTGAGAAGGAAGAGTTGATCTAACAAACTCTTTATCTCTAGAACATACCTTATTAATTCCTTCTTTTTCAAATAATCTCATGTCTTTATCTCTAGAACAATCATTCAACAATTAAGATTGTACAAAATAACTTCATTGGACAATTGATGAATAATCCAAGCTCCCCCATAAGCTGTTTAAGCCATAGTAATTCACAAATTCCTTTAACCATGGCTCTATATTCAGCCTCAGCACTAGACAAAGAAACAACTTTTTGTTTCTTGCTTTTCCAAGCAATAAGGTTACCTCCAACAAAACTGGAACGTCTCGATATGCTCAATGATTACAACTAAACATCTCCGTCAGTTAATGAGAACCTTAAACATGAAGATCAAAGCGAAAAACTAACCCTTTCATTTGGTCAAGTTCCAGAAAAAAAATTCACTTGAGAGGAAAAATGATAGTGCTGAGTCCTCGAGGATGGATGATTTTGGAGTATGTTAGAGTTTCCTGATAAAACTAGCATTTTATTCGTAGCCATGACTTGTAAGATCATTATAAAGAGAAATAATAAGGGAGAATTTAACCAGAATGAGTTTGGATAGTGAAGAGATACAGACCATATGTAGATTTGGAGTAAAATGAAGGTTGCGTAGTTCTGTTTTGGGAGAGAGACTCGTAGTCTGACTCACAATTTATATGACAATTTTTCTAAATCCGAAACCCTAATAAGGTTGAGAGATAATAGAGGCTCGTCATTTTCCCATGGGTCGTCTTGGTGGATCTGTTCTAGTGATCGAACTTCAAAAGTTCTAATAACAACTTGCAGAAATCGACTTAGGATGGCATGATTGGTTGTATCGGTTTTGGCTGTATAACCCAAATTCTAATAACAAGCTGCAGCAACTTTTCTTGCAGATTTCTTTAAACTTGTCGTCTCGATATTGTTTTCTTTCCTTAGCTTCTTTTTGCTTGCAGCATCTGCTGTTTTTGATGTCATATGGTTCTTCAAGTACTTATTTACAAACTTTGTGGTAGATGTGGTTGTACGTTGTTCCCTTAACCCAAATTTGGGGGATAAATGTCGGGGATCGGATTGGGAAACATTTTTGGTTAGTTATAGTCTTAGCAGAGTTATAATTTTGGTTGTACCGGAAATTGTTTCTTTTTTCTTTCCGTTGATTGTATTACGTTGATTTTACCAAATTTGAGGTTTTTATTTTTATTTTTCTGGTCATAAAATTTTAAGTTTCAGTTTTAGAATTGATGCTAGAGGGAAAAAAACGTCGAAGAAAACCTTGCGAGATTCGGGTATACCCAATAATACAAAATGTTGTCATTATGAAGTAAAACCAAGCCATCCCTTAACCTTTTTTTTTTATAAATGGCTAAAATTCCCCCAAAATGATTAGTACTAATTTAATTAAAATGATTAGATTAGTTAAATTAGTTAGATTAGTTAGTTGATTTATAAGCTGGGTTTTAGAAATAATTTAGAGAGAGAAGTAGAATGAAGTAGTAGAGGAAGTTTTGGGGGAAAAGTTAGGGTTTTTGAGAAATTTGTGATATGAGTGATATGAGTGATTCAAATCCTGATTTTGAAGTGGGGGAGTCTTCTAATTTTCCTCCTACATATGAGTACTTGTATGATGATATACCAGACCATGATCAAATGGATTACATGCATGACCCTCACTTTTATTTTCCTCAAACTCATGATGGGTATGGAAATGATGAATATCTTGAGCCAAACATAGAATCCAATAACGAAGAAGAAGAGAATGGAGCTACAAGTAATCAGGTAGACAAGCCACGTGGTGAAGATTGTGATTTTTCCATACAAATGATGGATTTTGGTTTTGTTTTTTCACTTTTGCTGCACAGGGTCGGCAAGGTCGACGCTTGTCGATCATGTCGTCCAAACACGCCGGCGTGGTTGTTAATTGAACAACGTGCCGACTTTTCATGAGCAGTAATCGTGTCGACAGGGTAGAAAATTTAAACCATGCCGACTTTCAGTTTTACAACACAGGAGTCGTTACTTGAAAATTCTTAAGCCGGCATATTATTTTTTCTGAACCTTGTCGACTCTAGCTTGGTCGGCACTGTTAAATTTTTCTTTCGTGCCGGCTGTTTTGTTGTCAGAAGGGTTTTATATCTCGACCTTGCCGACTTTGGTAATACATATCAACTAACTTTTGATGTTTTGTAGATTGTTGCATAGGTACCGATGACGGATCAGCCTCAAGCTCAGAAAATTAGGGGTCCTGATACTTCCGCACATTATGCTAATGATTTGGAATGGAAGGAAAAAGACGACACGGTCAATTGGATTATTGTGAAAGCAAAAGAGAATGTGTGTGTTCTAGTGAAAAACACCAAACAAAAATCTACGCTGTTTGAAATGGTATGCGAGTGTTATGGGTCGCTGAACGAAAGTCACAAGAGAAAGGGTTATGTGTATGATAAGAATACGACTAGGGTGTACAAGACGAAGTCAAAAAAGTGTGGATGCCCATTCAAGATTATTTTTGGGAGGAACAAATACATTGATGGCATGTGGAGAATGACTAGAGTTGATGTTGGTTGGCATAACCATAAAGATCCGGAAACTCTTGTTCGCCATTTTCAAGTTGCCAAGTTGAAACCGCACGAGTTCGAACAAGTAAGAACAAGTTGGGGAATTAAACCAAGCAAGGTCCTTATTAAGTTCAAGAGGGATGACAAGAATAACCTCTCTTCATTGTCTACAATTTATGCGGCCAAGGAAACTATTAAAAGAATTGAATGGGATGGAAGAGAAATGATGGAAGAATCACAATGGTTAATACACAAATACAACTACATGATGAGACACCATGAGTCATCGGAAGGGAAGGTGGATCGTATTTTTCTTGCGCATCCCGATATGATCCAATTGGTGCGTTGTTTTTACCAAGTTTTGTTCATGGATTGTACTTATAAGACAAATAGGTACAACATGCCTTTGTTGAATATTGTTGGACAAACCTCGGATAAGCAATCGTTCACGGTGGCATGGTGTTTTATGGATAGTGAGAAGGATGATAGATATATTTGGGCATTGGAAACTTTGAATCTTCTCTACCAAGAAGACGAGACTCCCGGGGTTATAGTCACCAACAATGAGCGAGCAATAATGAACGCCGTGAGGATAGTCTTTCCCAATGCATAATTTTTTTTTGCACGTGGCATATATAATGCAATCTTAGAAAGAATTGTAGAAGTCATATCCAAAAACCGAAGGCAAAGAAAGGAACTAAACGTGAAAAGGAGGAAGATGAATGTCTTAGCAAACTAAATAAAGAGGAGCGAGAGAAGGAGAAAGAGAAATAAGACGAAGAATGGAAAGAAGGTGAGATCAAGTTTGGGTTATTCATGAAAGCGTGGGATAAGGTGGTTTGGTCGATGAGCGTTGCAAGATATGAGATAAACTTGAAGGAGTTCAAGGAAGATTGGGGGACTAATTACCCCAAAGTAGTGGAATATTGCAAGAAACAATGGTTGAGGCCACACAAAGAAAGGTTTGTGTATGCTTTTACTTACGACTATAAACATTTCAAACTTGAATCCACGAGTATGGTAGAGAAAGCTCATGTGAGACTAAAAGGTCTACTTTTCACAAGTCAAAATGGGATTGTGACGGTGCAACATGCTATCTATGAGTACACTAATAATGATATCAAAAAGATAAAAAAGCAATTCCAAGAAAGTAGCTTCCGGAAGTTGAGGTAGTTTAAGTAGGATAATTGGATGCTTGTTGGTATACATTGCAACCTCTCGCATTGGGCAATACGTTTTATGATGAAACATCTCGCTTTGTTTAAAAAGTATAAAAAGTATGACGACCCGAGAACTCCTTGTAAGTGTAGGATAATAAAGGCTATCGAACTTCCATGTCGTCATATGCTTGGTAGGTATAAAACTCTCATTCCTCTTGATGATAACGATCCTTATTGGAAGCAATTATCTTTAAAATCGGATCCAAGAGAAGATCCCGGTGAAGAGTTTAGCGACATGAAACTTGGGAGAATAATCCTTGAAAAGTATCCCGAGTTGAATAGGTTGGACAAACAAACTATGAAGCACAAGTTGATGCCGATTGTTTACCCTTTTATGGAAGAACTTCAAAAACCGGCGAAACAAGATCCAACGGGTAGACCACCTACCACAAAGACGAGGGCGTAAGAAAGGGAAGATATTAAAGAGTATTTGAGTACAAAATGCGATCAATACGAAAGGGATCAAATTAAAGAGTATTTTAGTATAAAGTGCGATAATCCGAAAGGGAACAAATTAAAGAGCATTTGAGTACAAAGTGTGATCCATCCGGACATGCTTATACCGAGGTGCAATACAAGGAGGAGTCGGCTAAAAAGAAAATAGGTCGTCCGCGGAAAGAAACAACTATACCAACGGTTTCAAACTTGAATCCAAATAGCACTCCACTTCTTGAGAGTCAAGCAAGTGTGGAATTTGTTGGAAAGAAAAAGGGTCGGTCAAGGAAGTATTCAACTACACCAACGGTCTCAAACTTGAATTCAAATGGCACTCTACCTCTTGAGAGTCAATCAAGCCAAGGAGATGTTGCGAAGAAAAGAGGTCGTCCAAGGAAGGTAGTACGACCGGTGTTGCAAGAGTATCGCGTACAACTCCCTCCAATTATTCAAGAGTTCGTTATTGGTACCGATGACGTCCTAAAAGATGGAAATTGTGAGTTTCACGTTGTCTCGCAACAATTGGGACACCTAAGTGGAGCGGTTGAGGAGAATCTCACCCAATGGCAATACATAAGAAAGAAGATGGCCGCCCGACTAGAAAACGACAAGGAGTTTCATATCTCAATGATGCTAGAAGGTTCCATGGAGGACAAAGAAGCAACTTTTAAAGATTTTCTAACTAGTGTTAAAGGCCCGGAGGGAAATGCACCGGTCAAATGGGAGCATTGGTTGAGAATGCCGGAGTGTGTCCATCTATTGGTGGATACGTGGAATTGGGTGGTACATTTTTTTAGTAAGGGACTATATATAGAATTTGCACCGAAACATGCGGTTTGCGTGGAGCAACTAAAGCATAGAAGAATTGTCATGGCTTTGGTGGATAAAAATTATTTTATTGGTCTACAACTTAACAAGGAATGTCCATTACCTCCTCTTCGTAGGTTTAGTTTTTGGGAGAAGTTCACAAACAACAAGAGCAAGGAATGGATGAAACTTTATGAGGACAACATGACCCTTTGGAATGATTTAGATAAGTCTAGGGAATGTCCCATATATTTGACTAAAGGAGGTTCAAAATATTTGAATGAACTCCCTCCAATATACTTAAGTGATGATTGATTACGGTAGGAACTAAGGAATATTTTTGGAGTACTTTTGTAATCACATTCGTGTTTTGTGTAATATAATTTGGCGTACTACAAATGAATAAAATGGATGTGGTTTTTTTTGTGTATACTCCTTTGGTTGGCATTGTATTTGTCACACGACCCTGCCGGCCTACCAGGGTCGGCATGTTATTAATTCGTCAAGCTGCCGGATGCACTGTATGTAAGCACAGGAAAATAGCCCTGGTACGGTCGGCAAGGTGTTTCCCTATTACAGTGTTGATTGTCCCAGGGTCGGCAGGGTCTTGGTTTCGCCAGGTTGCCGACTTTGGTTTGGTCGGCATGGTTTTTTAGGATAACAATGCCTACCTAAACATCCAAAAAATACTTGTTTCTGGATGTTCTTATGCATTAAGTCAGTAGGGTTTATGAGGAGAACCACGCCGACCGTACATACGCCGGCAGGTTTTATGAAGATAACCATGCCGGTCAAAACATAAAAAAAAACTTGTTTCTGGATGTTCTCATACATTATAGTCGGCAGGGTGTATTAGGAGAAACCTTCCGACCATATATTCACCGGCAAGGTTTGTAGACTTTTAAGTGCCGACTATGAAGCCGCCGGCACGCTTTTAATTTAGTACAATGCCGACTTTACATCGAACAAAAACCTTAATTAAAGCATAGAAACGTTAAAAACTTAACCCTAACACATTTGGGACATAGATAGTATCTTTTTTCCGGTACACACTTTTTTATGAGAGGTAATTAGCTTCATCTTGGCGTCTCAACATGGATCTGTGCATGGTAGAAGGTTGATTTTAGCAACTTCATCTTCATACGGAGCTAGGCGCTCGTCTATCCAATAGAAAAACCCACAACACGTGCATTTTGAAGCATACGGCTGATATACATCTCCTACTGCAGCTTTCATGAGAAATAAGAATCCCTTACAACCTTCAATAGTGCATTTGCTTCCTTCAAAGGGACAATCATTTGCAAAATGACCAATTAGTGTACAAAGACTATAAATATTTGGTTGTGTTGCACTTGAAACTTTCATTCTTTATGCAAGGTTGAAGATGAAGTTGGGAATGCTTTTATAATAACAACACACCTAATATCTTGATTTTGAAATTTCTAGTTGTTGAGAATTTAATGGGTTGTACTTTGTACCTAAAAAGTACAACTAACATATAAGTCGACAAGGTCGAGATTTAAAACCATGCCGACCACCATTCCCTGACAGCATTGTGGCATATAAATCCTAGTATGGTCGGAAGGTTAGAGTTTACACACCATGCCGACTCAGTAAAACATGAAAATTTGTCTAAAACTGCACAAAAAAAGAATAAGTTCTAAAGCAACTGAAACTGAAAATTAACATAAGTTTAACAAGTCTAAAACCAACAACAAACTGTTCAAATAGTTCAAACCACAATCTAAGTTTCTAAAGCAAGTGAAACATAATAAAGTTTAAGAATTTCATGGATCCTTCTTGCTGTTGTTATCTTCCTCACATCACTAGGTTGTTCACCATCACTAGCTTTTTCAGCAGCATCAACTTTTGCTTTTCCCTTATCTGGACCTATGTAGTCACCATCCTCATTGTTATAGGGGTTCACTCCAGAAAAGTCACATTCCCTGAAAAAAGTTCTTGGATCAACCTCTTCTTCTTCCTCCTATGATGATGTGCATTCAACATAGTTTAGGGGATTGCTAGGACTGTGCATAAACCTTAGGAATTCTTCAGGATCTTTCTTACCCATCAGAAGTAACTTCCTAACAAGGAAATTCTCTTCAGTTTCATCTTTAGGATCTTCTACATTGGGATAAATTCCGTCAATAAATTCTAATAGCTCTTCTCTCAGTAATCGAACAAGGTAGATCTTCTTTTTTTCCCTCTGGGAACCTAAACAATGCACAAATAAGAGATATGAAAACAAACAACACAGTTGAACATACGATATCGGTCGGCAAGGTTTAAATTTGGATAACAATTTTATTCTCCCTTCCACTTTACGTGTATGGGAAATGGCGAAGAATTAATTATTGTTCTCCTTGTTTCTCAGAGAAAAATAATCAATTCCTGACCACTTACCCATACACATAAAGCGGGAGAGAGATGAAAATTATTACACATTTTCATATGGTTTTGGTCATCTACTGGTCGGCAAGGTAGATAAACTAAACCGTGCCGACTACCAACTGGTCGGCAAGGTTGTATTCATCTACAATGCCGACTAATAAACAATCGGAATGGTCCTATTTAAGAAAGATGCCGACACTTAAGTAATGAAAATCAAGTTTCTGTGACCTGAAGTCGGCATGGTACAAGACTAAAACCATGTCGACTACATGTAAGTCGGCATGGTTTGTTAATATACCCTGCCGGCCCTGGTTTTTGTCTAACAGTCGCCATGGCTGCTATGAAAAGTTGGAAGGTTATTCATTTTAATACCATGCCGGCGCTTACAAAACAAACAACAGTCGGCATGTTCTTCAAGTATCGACCTTGCCGGCCAAAATCCCTGAAAATCATAATTTTCGATTTCTAACCTAATATAACAATCATATAACACTTAAGAATAATGGGTTGAGTTTAGAAATCACTTACAGTCTTCTTTTCACCGGTGGAGGGTTTTTTTCAACATTCTCAGGGATTGGATTTTCGGGTTTGCTAGTTCCAACTTTTTTCTTACCTTTTCCCTCTGATTTGGATCTTCTCATGTTACCTGTTGAAACACTATTGCTACTGGACCGAACCATTTTGGTAGAATATCAAAATTGAAAATTTTGGTTGATTTTTGGTTGATGGAATAAGATGAAGGAAGGAGAAGAGGAGAGGGATTATAGAAGATAGATTAAAGGAAGATTAATCAGTTTTTAGGTTTAGGGTTTAATTTTAGGTTAATTAGTGCAGGGGTACTAAAGTAACTTCATCATATTTTGACCTCCCCTTAGTAAGGGCACATGTCCATTTAAATTTGGGTATACCCCAATTAGTTTGAGTATACCCCAATCTCGCTAGGGAAGAAAATGAGCTTCTATTTGTTTATTATTTTTGTTTTTTATATAAGTACATTCAATAAGAATCCTATTATTGGGTCTGTAAAAGATGTGAGAAATTTGGGGCTTTATAGGGTCATGAATATTAAATGAAGTTATCCCTTATCACATCATATTCCTAATGTCTATTTTACCCTTACCTAAATTTCACTATTCATCAAAAGAAAACAAAAAACTTAAATCTATAATTTTCTCCCTCTCGTTCTCTTTTCATTGACAAGTCATGATGAACATGATGATCATGATTTCATCATGATGAAGATCATAAAAAAATAAAAACCTAAATCTATTATCTTCTCCCTATCCATCTCTTCTCATTCATAAATTGTGAAAAGATGATGAGCATAGTTTCATCATGATGAGGATGATGATCATCAAGAAAACCCAAAATTATTTTCTTCTCCTTCTCATTCATAGATCATGATAAAGATGATGATCATCATAGAAAGAAAAAACTAAGAAAACTCACCATTTATTTTTGTTTTAAATGGTTTAAAAAATCCAATTCGATGAATTTCGGGTAAAAAAAAACAGTTTACGAAAGTATTTACGGCTTGGAGTTCTTAGATTCCCAACTGTGAATCAAGATTACGGCTGGGATAGCTTGTCGGCCCAACCGAGAGTCCATGCTTCGGCTTGGTTTTCCCAACCGAAAGTTTTTTCGATTTTTTCTTTTTGGTTTTCAGAACCAGTTACGGCTAGTTTTCCCAGCCATAACTCCACTTACGGCTGGAAAAACATCAAATATCATCCGTAAGCGACACTTATTCGGCTGGGATAACTCGTCGACCCAATCGTAGCACGAATAAACTGTTGAGAAATGATGGTGTTCCGAGCCGTATTTTTTATTTACGGCGGGGAAATAAAAAGCTCCTAGCCGCAATCATTTTTTTGATTATTTTTGTTTTTAGAACCAGTTAAGGATGGGTTTTCCTAGCCGTAACAGCAGTTTCGGCTGGGTTTTCCTAACCGTAACTGGTTCTGGAAACCAAAAACAACATAAAACTAATTTTGGTTGGGAAAACCAAGCCGAAACATGTACTTTCGGCTGGGAATCCAAGAACTCCTAACCGTAAACACCTTCAGAATTTATTTATTTTTACGCGAAATTCATAGAATCATATTTTTTAATCATCTAAAAGTAAAAATAAATGGTGGGTAGTTTTCTTAGTTTTTTCTTTTTATGATGATCACCATCTTTATTATGATCTATGAATGGGAAGGAGAAAGAAAAGATAATAGTTTTGAGTTTTCTTTATGATCATCATTCTCATCACGATGAAACTGTGATCATCATCTTTATCACAGTTTATGAATGAGAAGAGGAGGATTGAGAGAAGATAATAGATTTAGTTTTTTTTTAATGATGTTTATCATGATGAAACTATGATGAAATCATGATCATCATGATTTGTAAATGAGAGGAGAATGAAAAGATTATAGATTTAGGATTATTTTTTTAATGAATAGTGAAATTTAGGTAAGGATATTTTTTACTTTTTCATATACCTTGAGTCCCTCTATCCATTTTTTGGCTACAAATAGCATTTTAGCCCCTACAACCCCGATAATAGAGTTCTTCAATAAACCCAAATACCAATGTGACACTTCTCACACCGTTTGTTGGGCGTTCAAAATCGAAGCTGCGACACTTCCCTCACTCCTTTCCACCATTAGGTGCCATTGATCTTAGTCCTTAAACTCTTGGATTGGAGTTAGCAGAGGTTCTTTTGTGTGGCTATCTACATGACACCTAATGGTGGACATGGTTGGTGAAGATGGGTGGGGGAAGACTATCATTTTTGGTTCAAAATGGAAACATGTTTGTCAGTAGAATTTGATAAAGCCTGGGAAAGAGCTCACCTATGGACATGAGCTAGCATGCACAGTTATTTACTTATGGATGAGCTAGCATGCACAGTCATTTATCTCATTCGATCATCTCATCCTTATTTCCTTTATGGGCATGAGGTTTTTGCGTCAAATAATTAAATAAATCATAAATGAGAGTAATACAAAACTGATATGCGGTATGTTACTTGTGCGTATTTAGAGTTGGGGAACTATAAGTGGAAAAAAAAGAATTTCCATCACCACTTTTTTTTGTTGTTGGAAGAAACATCAACATTTTCATATTCTTTTCATTATTAAACTTCCAAGTATATATGCAGATTTTTATAATCAAGGTCAGTGATCAAGTGAGAAATTGGTGGAAACTAATATTAAGAATTTAAGAGAGCTTAATTAATCCAGCATGGAGATGGCACTGCTGAGATAGTTGATAGTTAAAGAACCACTAGCGAATAATGGAGATGGTGTTCTGGATGTTAAAAGAGCCGGAAATAGTTCCATCAAGATAAAGCTTCAGTAATCAACATGCCTGCCATACTGATAGGTACATGTAAATATCCTTTTTCACTTAATTGCTAACGGTCATCTTTCTCATATAACCTTTTTTTTTGATTTTGTTTAGGACTAGCACAATCCAACTCCATACAAGCGGAGAAGCCGAGAAGGGTGGATAGACCTCACCCTTCCATGGTGGGCTTTGCGGTTATGAGTGCCTACGCATGTCATCTCTTTTTCTTGGGGAGACGCCTTTAAAACGACCGAAACTTGAAGAATCATTCAGATATCCTGAAATATGCCTATGGCTCTCCTCTACAGTTTCGGAACCATGGGTGGTTTAGACCCCCTAAAATCCTAATAATCCCTTGGTTTTTAAGTCTATTAATATTCTTTGTACAGTCCTCTGTATTATAGAATCTAGTCCTATTTTTAATACTAGAAGTCCGCACGTGCCAAAAGGCACGTGAATTGGAGCCATCTCAAACTCTAAGCAGGAAAATTTGTTTTCAAACAACCTAATTTACTAATGTACCCACATTTAATTTAAGGACATTTATTATTTTGGTAAGATACGGGGGTAAAATGGTCTAGTACAATTTGCAGCTTCAAACATTGTTGCTAACGGGAGTTCCCTTTATATAATATATATTTTACAGATGAGTTCACCCAGTTTATCGAAATTTTGTAACACCCCCAAACCTTAAAACGTATTTGCTCCTCTATGTATGGCGGTTTTCCAAGGGTGCAGAAAAACTCTGGAAAACGATGAAAATAAGCAGGCCCATTTCTGGTCTGATCTGATTCTTATTTTCTCATGGACATGAAGTATTTATGTCAAACAATTAAATGAATAATAAATGGGAGTAAAATAACATACCTATGATAACTTATGAACAATTAGTTTTGTAAAAGACATCCTAATTGTGAACACATAAATTACGAAGCCATCCACGTGTTCACAAATAATATTCGCATACATTTTAATTCTAAAATTATACGTCGTATGCGTAAAGGGGATGATTATATTGATTCATCGACTCGAAGCTTTCGGACTTGTCATTGTCTAGTCGAATATTCTCATAAATAATGTTCGTATAAAGGAAAAAACCAAGAATCAAGTATAAATGTAGAGCATATGAAGTTTAACGCTGAATGTAAGGTGCTGAAATGTAAATAAGACAGATTTACGTGGTTCGGCACTAAGGCCTACATCCACGGGGATGGTGTTTCACTATGTATTGAATGATTACAAAGATAGTCGAATGACTTTAGAGTATACATAGGTCTGCGGAAGTAGGGGGGTTACTTAATCTTCCTATTTCTCTCTCCTATATTCTCCTATAATTGCTCTAAATTGGTCGACCCCTTCTCTCTTAGTGGAGAGGGGTATTTATAGGGTTGGAACGTGGGTCTCATTTCTGAGGCGTCGTTGTAATCTTATCTTCTTGTGCTTTGTGCCTATTACGCAGAGGTCTTCGACATATGCTGCGGCCTGAGCTTGAATACGAAGGATTATCCTCGCCTCTTCCATGAGCCGATTGAAACGTGTATATCTCTTTGGTATTTAATGCAGGTAGATGGGTGTCTGCTCGTGTCAGACAAGTGTCTCTTTGTCTTGTCATATCTGTGTCAGCCAAACTTCCTCTCGGCCATTGATATGGGATCTTCCTCGGGATTGGGTGTGATAACACCAAAGGGGTATTATCTGGTGCTCCTCTGAGCTATCATACCTCTGTGATCCTCTGTCCATGACCGTCAGATCTGCTGACCGGTGGCATCTTCTGATGAGATGCTTGCTATCATGTTTTGATATCTTGTTTTGCATGTCTTCCACGTGTCTCTTTCTGTACACGTGGTGGATGATGAAAGGTGTACATACAATTTTCCCATCTTCTTCTGACTTGGGTGTATTTTGCAATTTTGAAGAAGAAAGGTCGTCCTACACGTTTCCCACTTTGCATTAACTTTCCCCGTAACTGCTCCTTGGTACGAGGAGCAGTTATTGTCTTCTCTAGCTTCATAAATAGGAAAGAGAATGTGAAAAAAACTTTTATCCTCTTCTTGTCAGTGTTCATCCTCTTCTTGTTCTTTAGTCATTTATCATCATCATTCTTGTGAGGAAGATAACAGTATTCAATTTTCTGTTTCTTTCGCTCTCGATTGTTGTTGCCCCTGTATATTTTGATATCTCCGATCCTCCTTTCTTCGACTGTGGTTGGTGCTTGTCGTCCTCTTCTATACAGGTATGGGGTTTTTCATTAGTTGTTCATCATTGATTTATCTATGTATCTACCCGTTTGTCTCCTGCTGCTGTATTCTTGGTTTTGTGATGAAGAACATACGTGTCGAAGCATATATGCTTTCCCCTGTTCTTTGTTACAACGTCTGTGAGTCCGTATCTAAGTATTATCCCCGGAGTTGGATGGAGTATTTTTTAGTTCTTAGGGTTTTTAATGTTTATCCGGATGAACCATCAATTATGGGTTTTTTGATCTTTAGTGATCTCCTCGTATTCTTCTCTAAACTGCTTTTGTGTTTCCTTGTAGATATGTCTGATCGTCCGCGGGCTCCTTACCAAACCCCGCCGTCTAGTCCGCCAAGATCCCCTCCGCGTCGAGATTCTGACAGATCTCCACTTGGGGAAGGTCCTTACAAGTCTTCGCAATCGGATCCTCGGGGTCATAGGGTTTCATCTTCCTCCGGTGCGAAGGTTGTGCCTACTAAGAAATGGGATGTGCCGAAGGGTCCTTCTGGATCCAGGTATGCGGTTAACCGCGCCCCTTCTCGTCCTCGTGAAGATTCTAGGAGTACGCAGGATCCTACTCGTGATGACTCTAGGAGTACACGGGCTCCTCCTCCTCGTACTGAAATAGTGGATGTTCCGCCCCTTTGTTCAATGACTCCTCCTTCAGTGCCTCCGCAGAAATCTTTGCCGCCTCCTCCCGCGGTTTCTTTAAAAGGGAAGTACTCCAAGGGTACTATGTCGAGAGCTGATCCTTCTAAAAATCTTCCTTCTAAAAGGAAAGCTTTGGAATTGAGTCCTACTTCTGATTCCGCAGACGAAGAAGAAACTGTCCCCCGTGATACGCAGCATTTCAGTTGGTAAGAAGAAGGTCACTTTCAAGCATATTGATCTTGAGATGTTCAAGGAAAAACATGAACTTCAATATTTTGAGGTTCGCTTCTATGCCCCTGACGATGATATCACTTACGAGCTCCTTGCTAAGTATCAGTTTGACGAGTTTCATCTGTTGACTACGGTTGGAGCCTTCGAGGCGGGTCTCATGTTTCCCCTATATAAGTCGGGTGAATCCTTTTATTATGACGTGTTGGCTTGTCGCGAAGGCTCTTCCACGAAGGAATGTTACCTGCGAAGCAAGGGAGAGACTATGATGACATGCTATGTTCCAAATCCTGCTGAGAGAGAGTGGTACACTCATCAGAATTTTAACAGTTCTTTTGGGGATTATGTCAACAACAGAAACCGTAAGCCGTGGAATGTTAGTCTTCGTAATATTGCTGCTCCCCGTGGTGAAATTCGTCTTTTGAGTGAGGTGAGTGATGCCAAGATGAAGTATGTTCCTGGTACTGAGGGATCTGCTAAACGGAAACTCTTTCCTGATCGTGAAAGGATTAAGCGTGGACATGATTATGAATGGCATGCTACTGTTATTGAGGTAGTTGGTCCTTGGGCTTATGGATGGATTCCGGGTCCACGCGGTTGGCGTCCTTCTGAAAATAACAAGCCTCGTGAAACTCCTCCTGCTCGTTATGGAGATTTCTGTCCTTGGTGTCCCAATTTCGTGGGCATGAATTTTCCTTATGCTCTTGATGTCGTTGATGGAGATGAGGATGAGGGTTCTGGTGCTACCCATCCAACGAAGAGTGCTGTTGCTGCCAAGGTATAGTTTCTTCTTATATTCTCTATTCTATTTTCCCCTTTTTTCTTGCTTGAAATAATTTTCATTTTTGAAGTGAGGGAAAAAATGAGCCTTTGTGGGATGTATACTGGTTTGTAGGTGTCGAAGAAGAAGAAACTTGGACCCAAACAATCTTCTACTGCGGTTACCGGTGAGGCTGAGGTTTATGAGGAGGTTACGAGTCCCGTAAACGAAGGGTATGGTGAGGATGAAGAAATGTCCGATGGAGAAGAGCGTACCGACACTTCTCATCCTGATGACGAAGGTGGTAATGGTGAAGAAGAAGTTGTCGCGGGTGGTGATGGTGAGTCTGAGGGTAATATTACCGTTGGTGGTACTGGCGGGGGTGGATCTGCCCCTGTTGGCGATGATATTGTTGGTGTGGGTACCTTTCCCGTTATTTCCCCTGAATTTTCTTTCGGTAAGATATATTCCGCGGGGTAATCCTTTGATGTGAATGCTGCCATGGGTCTTGCCGAAGACTTCTCATTGCTTGCCCCAAATGATGATTGGGATGTGCTTGGGAATATTGGCAAAGAAGGTACCACTGATCAGCAAGCTGAGAACGTAGGTGGTCATGCTGAGGGTGGTAATGTCGAGACTTGCGCGGGTGAGGAGATAACCGCCAAGGGGAAGTCTGCGGTTGAGTCTCCTTCAGAGAATTTCCCTTACTCGCTAATGCCTGAAGGTGAAGATGCCATTTTGGATCTACTTAAGAAGAAGAACCTGATGTTCGTCCCTAACCCTGCCCCAGTGGTCACTGGTGAGAAGAATTCCGACGCTTATACTCGTCGGATGATGCAATTGTCTTCTGAAGCCCGTGTTGCTGAGATGTGGGGGAAGAATATGAGAGTTTCGGAAGCTAACCTAGTGGTTGACCCTCCCTCCTCTGTTGCTGATATGATGGACATATCTGATGGGTACCAATACGGTTTTCCCCAGCAGCGTGTCTTAGAGGTGAATCCTTGTACTTTTTTCTTTCTTCATGATATCCGAACATTGTATTCTTCGTGATATCTGATCCCTTTGGTATAATAATGTTTGTTGTTTGTGACATAGATGATGAGGAGCGAACATTATAACCATGTTCTATACCAATTGTTCAAAGCAAAGTCTTTAAAGTTGGAGGCCAAGCTTCGTCATAGAGAAGAGGAACTTTCTGCTGCTGAAGTGGAAATAAATGAACTGAGGGGCCGTCTGAAGGAAAAAGAACAGCTGGATAACGCTGAGGAGAGTCTTCGTTCAGAACTTTCTATAGTCCGCAACGAATTGGAGCAGACTCGTAGAAATGTCTCGTCCTTCACAGGTTCATATTTTACGGATCTTTCACTCCTCGTGATTCCCTATCTGTATGTTGGTGTTCTGTCTTAGTCTCCCCACCCTATCTTCAGTGGGTGGAGTCCCCGAGATGATATGGCTTCGGAAAGAAAGGGAACGACCGAAATCCCGTATTGCAGAGTTAGTGGGTAAGTTGAAAAGCGAAGCCGTAAAGTGGAATGCTCGTGCTGATGAGCACAACGCCTTAACAGCTGAGTGGCGTGAAAAGCGAACACTGATGGTTGATATGCAAAATAAGCACAATCATGACCATTGTCTGTTTAATGGTACGCTGCTATGGACGCGTGACAACCTGCGTGATGCTCGAGAACATGCTTCGGATTTAGAGGCTAGAGTGCGCTTTTTGGAAGGAGATTTACAACAGGCTCGTTCTTTCTTAGGCCCCGGGGTTAGGGATAGTATGATGCGTCTTTCCGAGGAAAGAGATAATGCTAGGGCCGAGGTTGGTGCTCTTAGTAAAGCCCTAGCAGCGTCTCGAGCTGATGTTGCTCGCCAAGTGGAGTCTGAAAGAGATCTTGAAGTGAATGTGTATCGGCTCCATAAAAGGATGGTGGAGATGAATGACGAAGTCAACCATCTTCGTCACTTGGATTCAATGAAGCAGGTAGACTTAGACGTGAGTCAATTTGCCCTTACGAACCTTCAAACGGATTATAAGAAACTATCCAACGAATATGACTTTCTTGATGAGGCTCGGGACGCAGTTGTCAATGAGTATGAAGAGGATTCGTCTAATGTCGAAGGTATAACCTCGTTTTATCGAGTGTGATTCTGTTATTTCTTCGTTTTAACCCCTTGGTATTTCTTGTGTTTCAGCACTCGAGGGACAGCTTCATGCAGCAAATGATGAGCTTAAAAAGACTCAATCTGCCTTAGTGCAGCAGGAAGGACAAGCCAACTATTTCAAAGGGTTGGCCGCGTCTCGTGAGGAAGCAACGGAGATTACCTCCAAAGAGGCGGAACGCCTATCTGCATTGCTGTCTTAGGCCAACCAGCGGACCGCTGTTATCACTTATACAGCTCGATGTCAGTTGGCTGAAGAGACCAACAAAGTCCTAGATAATATTGAACTTGATCTTAAAGTCGAACATGGTCTTGTCAAGAATTATCCGCGTCGTCCCCTTCCCACGCCATTGCCTGGTTCTTCTGGGCCCTCTTCAGGTGGTAGCGTACCTTCATCTCGCAGAGACAACCCTGTTGATGGAGCTGTATCGTCCAAGTAGATTTCTTTTATTAGTCATAGAAAGTTGATCCTTTTTGATTATATAATTTCGGATCATTTTTTGATGTGTTTCCTGCTTTATCTTATTTGCTGAATCTTGTAATCAACTCTTTAGAAATAACTTGCTTTGTAAAAAGTTTAGAGTGTTTGGGTGCGACACCGAAGGTAAATACCTTCGTGATCGTCTTGAGACCTGTCACCCCGCTGGCGAATCCTGGGCCAGAGGATTCCCAAACGGTGGGGGCCGAGGTAGCGTTCTAGGATGTGGAATGCTTATTTGAAAATATTTACATGCACCCATTCCGTCGACCCGCTGCCTTAAAATTGGTTGGGTATGTCTTTCTGCTGGGTGCCTTCCCCCTGGTCTTACACTCATAGACACTGATAGGGGAGCCCTGAGAGATTGTAGATTAACTACTTTCCCAAATATTGTTAATTTATTATGTAATGTACATGCGTTCATCCAGCGGGCCTTTTGACCATTTCGTTTGCTTGAAGATTTCCCAAAAAGTTTGTTTGATTAATAGGTTGAGGCCTGCTACTCCTCGTCCAGAGATAGAAACATGTAAAGCGGTTACGCTTCCTTCTTCTTCTGGTATTCTTCACGCAGATGCAAAGCTGCGCTGCTCCTATGGGTAGTACGGTTTGATCCATTTAGCATTCCAAGGGTGCCGGATGACCTCGCCTTTCAGATTGCGAAGATAGTAGGAACCGTTTCCCGCAATGTCGTGTATTATAAAAGGTCCTCCCCATGTAGGTGCTAACTTTCCCCATTTATTCTCTCGTTGATACTGTGGGATTGCTCTTAGCACATACTTCCCTTCTACAAAATTTCGAAGCTTAACCTTTTTGTTGTACTCTCTCGCTAGTCTTCATCGATAATTTTCCATCTTTTGCAATGCTGCTTCCCTCCTTCCTTCCAGGTCGTCCAGTCTCTCTAACATCATGTCTGTTGTGAGATTTTTCTCCCATGCTTCGGTCTTTGTGGTTGGCATGAGGATCTCCGTTGGGATGACTGCTTCAGCTCCATAAGTGAGGATAAATGGGGACTCCCCAGCAGATCTTCGTGTTGTCCTGTATGCCCATAATACATTGTGTAGTTGTTCACACCATCTCCCCTTGTGCTCGTCTAATTACTTTTTGAGGATAAGGGCGAGGGTCTTGTTAGTAGCTTCCGCTTGTCCGTTGCTTTGAGGGTATATGGGGGTGGACTTGTTTTTCCTTATTTTAAAAGTGTCGAAGAGCATGTCTATGTTTTTCCCTTGTAATTGTTTACCATTATCGGACACGATTTCCGATGGTATGCCGAACCTGCAAATAATGTTTTGGAATATGAAAGTAAACACGTCCACATCTCTGATCCTGGCTAAGGCTTTGGCTTCCACCCATTTACTGAAGTAGTCCGTGGCTACTATCAAAAATCGTCTTTTCCCTGATCCTTCGATGAAAGGCCCAACGATATCTATGCCCCATTTTGTAAATGGCCACGGACTATCCACAGAATTCAACGATGTTTCTGGTGCGTGTATCTTTTTGGCGAAACGCTGACATTCTTCACATCGTCGGGACATTCTTGCAGCATCTTGTATCATTGTGGGCCAGTAATATCCTTGCATTTTAGCTTTGTCGGCTAGTGATCTCATGCCGCTATGATTCCCTGCGTCACCATAATGGATGTCGTTTAGAATTCGATGCCCCTCTTTCCTGGATAAGCAACGTAGTAACGGTCCGAGGAAAGATTTCTTGTACAGGATCCCATCCCGAAGATCATATCTTCCTACTTTGGAGAGTATTTTCCTGGTTTGTTTGTGATCCGTGGGTAAGGTTCCATCCTTGAGAAACGCATGGATCATCATTCTCCAATCATCTTCGTTGTTGAAATATTCGTCTTGATTTGCTCTTGACATGATATCTTCTTCGTCAAAATCGTCACGGATGTCTTCTCCCACCTGATCTTCGATATTTTCTTCCACTGTATCTTGATTTGTAGCAAAGGAAAATTGTGATGCAATCGAAGGCTCGTATACCCTTGTTATTTTGATAGCTTCGATACTCTTGTCCTTCAGCATGGATGATATATATTCTAGGGCATCCGCGTGCCTGAGATCCCTTCTGCATAAGTGCCGGAACTTGATGTTCGGAATTTGTGATGCCAATGTTTGGACCAAGGCCATGTAAGCTGAGAGGGTGTCGTCGTACACATTGTATTCGAGCCCTATTTGCCGTATCACAAGCTGTGAATCACTTGTCAGTCTTACATCAGTTACCCCCATCTCTATTATTAAGCGGAGGACATGTACAACTGCCTCGTATTCGACGATTTTGTTAGTATGCTCTTTGAATTCTAACCTGAGTGCCTGTACGATCCTTTCTCCGTTTGGGGTGGTGATGACAATGCCTATTCCTGCCCCTTGCTTATTTTTGGAACCATCAACGAAGACTTCCCATTGTCTTTGACTCACGGGTTCGAGGACATCAATTGGATCATTGCTTTCCTCGTCGGCTTCTGGCATTCCCCTAATCTCTTCATTGTTGTCCAAGGGGAGGTCTGCTAAGAAATCCGCCAAAACTTGGGATTTTTGGAAATGTTGAATTTCATGAATGATGTTGAATTGGTCCAGGTGGGTGTTCCACTTGGCTATTCTACCTACTTTTCCCACGCTTTGAGGACTGCTTCCAGTGGTGCTTTGCATGGGACGCGGAGGAAGTGAGTTAGGAAATAGGTTCTCAGCTTTTGAGTATCCCATACCAATGTCAGGATGAGTTGTTCGATCTTCGTGTAATTCCTTTCCGCAGAATTGAGGGTCTTACTGACTTAATAGATAGGTTGTTCTATCTTCGTATTGGTTTTGACCAACACTGCGCTAACTGCGTCTTCTGTCGCTGCTATGTACAATGCCAAAACCTCATCAGGATCAGGCTTTTGCAGGATCGGAATTGAAGCCAAGTGTTTCTTGATTCTTTGGAAGGCTTTTTCGCATTCTGTAGTCCATTCAAACTTACTCCCTTTTTTGAGAATATTGAAAAAATGTTTGCATTTGTCCGAGGATCGGGCAATAAATCTGCCCAAGGATGCTAAGGACCCATTGAGATTTTGCACTTCTTTTAAATTCTTCGGAGATGGCGTTTCCACTATGGCCTGAATCTTCGCGGGGTCTACCTCAATACCCTTTTTTGTTACCAGATATCCGAGGAATTTCCCTGAGGTGACACCGAAAGTGCATTTTTCTGGATTTACTTTCATGTGATGTTTCCTCATTGCTTCGAAAATATCTCTCAGGTCCTGGTGGTGATCTTTGCGCAGCCTACTTTTGACGAGCATGTCATCAACGTAGAATTCTAGGGTACTACCAATCCATGGCCTGAAGATAACATCGACCATTCTTTGGTACGTTGCCCCTGCGTTTCGAAGTCCAAAGGCCATTTTAGTGTAGCAATAAAGGCCATGCGAGGTGTAGAATGCTGTGTGTAGTTGATCTTCTTCTGCCAGGGCTACTTGGTTGTAACCAGAATATCCGTCCATGAATGACAGCTCTTCGTATCCTTCTACTGCTTCAACCAGTTGATCTATGCTCGGCAAGGGATAGCTGTCCTTTGGACATGCCTAGGGCTGCACATGGGTCGGGTTGGGTCGGGTTTGGCCTCACCCACCACCCAACCCACTGATGGTGGGTAACATAAGTTTTCACCCACAACCGACCCAACATAACAATGGGTCGGTTTTCACCCGACCCACTTTTCAGTGGGTTGGATCGGGTGGGTGGTGGGTTACCCACCATAAAATACACATTACTTAAAAAAAAAAAAAAAAATTTACATACATACCTAAGACTCTTACAGATGAGGATTAAAAAGCTGAACCCAAATTTAAGCAAATGACAATAATCCAGAGAAGTAAGAAGTTGGTGCAAACTGCAAAGTTACAAAGTGCATGCAAAACAAAGTACAAGAAATGAATTCAAGTGTTCAACTGTTCAAAGCTCAAAAGA
Organism: Papaver somniferum; assembly: GCF_003573695.1. NCBI lineage: Eukaryota > Viridiplantae > Streptophyta > Magnoliopsida > Ranunculales > Papaveraceae > Papaver > Papaver somniferum. The sequence goes on along the minus strand of NC_039367.1, from coordinate 150,501,796 downwards.
TAAAATACTATTTCCTACTATACTATAGCCTAAGATCATATAAAGCGACTAGCAGCGACCCCCGAGAAGATGTGGATGTTTTACCCCTGAATGCTCTGCTAGCCTGAAATAAAACGAAGTATGCAAGTTAGTTACATTAACAAAGTTGAGCCGGACATGCAGCAGTAGGAGCTAAGATTAGCATCCAGCTTCTCTTACAATGCAACACATGTTAAAAAATGAATTGATAAAACTAAAGGAGCAATGAATAGTGAATTATTGGATACAACTACACAGATTTAGATAATAACAGATGATCAAATCAGCATACATAAGCACATTAGGTCTTCAAAGATCCACAGCTAAAGCCTAAATTCACGCATATGCAAATTTATTGGTTTCTAGAATACAATCAACACTGAAACACTATTATGCAGAAAAAGAAAACAAAAATACTGCATCTAATAGTTTTCTATATCTCAACACATGCATAGGAACTGGAAAACCAACCAAGGTTGGCAGTTTGGCACATGATAATAAAAACTAGAATACCAGGAATAAACAAATCATGGTACAGTAGTACTTAACTAACCCTAATTAATTAGTACGACGATGACGAGGTTGATATCGTCAGCACAGAAATTCCCATCAGCAATTTCCTCAATTCATTTACCACCAATTCTTCTCTGATTAAGAACCTTAATTTCACCATCTTATTACCGACAGCATCAATCAACCACAGACACATCTTGTCTCGAATTCATCTTCTTCTTTCATCAGAACCCATCTACACCCACAAATCATCATACCTAAATACTGGAACCTAAAAAATCAACATACCCACAAATCAAAACCTAGGAAATCATCATACCCTGATAAAAAAACATCCCAAATAAAAAAAATCTACTTCCGTATCAACATATTAGTTATTTTCAACCTTTTGAAAGAAACAAATACAGGAAAAAAAACATGCAAATGAATTAAAGAACAAATACAAACCCAATACGTCAAATGAAAAACAAATTCCAATCAAAGTATCAAATAAAGAGATTCAAAACAAAAGAACATAAACTCTAACAATAAAACAATTCAAATCAAAGAACATTAACCCTAACATTCAGTTGAATCATGTAATGAAATTATCTTTCTGGAATTTGACGGTGGTATCGAATTGAATTGGAGGTGGTCTCGATTTAGTGGTGAAGTGAATAAGGAAGACTGCAGAAGAGAGGAAAGATAAAAAGAAACGGAGAGAAAAAAGCGATTAGGGCTAGTTAGGTTAGATTTTTGACTTATATATGAGAATTGACGGCTAGGATTAATAGTTAGGAGATCTAGGGTTAAGGTAGGCGGGTGGGCGGGTTGGTTCGGGTGACATAAGCTGCTACCCACAACCGACCCAACATATGGTGGGTTCAGATGTTATCACCCATAGTCGACCCGCGTCTAGGTGGGTTGGGTTGGGTGCGGGTATTTTTCGGCGGGTGTGGGTTGGGTCGGCGGGTAGGGTCGGTTTTGTGCAGCCCTAGACATGCCTTGTTGAGGTTAGTAAAGTCGATGCATATCCTAACCCCTTCATTTTTCTTAGGAACGACGACCATGTTGGAGATCCATGTAGGGTATTTGACTTCCTTGATGAAGCCTGCTTCTGGTAGTTTCCGAAGTTCTTTTTCTACTGCCTTATGATACTCTGGTGCAACTTTTCTTATTTTCTTCCTGAAAGGTGGCGTGCCTGGTTTGATGCGCAGCTCGTGTTGGATTATTTTTGGATCAATCCCCGGCATGTCTCCTAACTTCCAAGCGAATATATCCGCGTATTCTTTAAGTAATTTGGTTAAGGAATCTTCTCTATTTCGTCCATTATGGTCCCTACTTTGATCATCTTCGGGTTTTCTTCCGTTCCTATGTTGATTTCTTTTACGGGCTCCACTGGTGTGAACACCGGCTTCGGGTCCCCAAGAACTGGGACGTTCTTTAATTGCTATTTGGTATGTTTCTGTCCTTCGTTGGCTGCTGAAGTACTTGCCTCTGTGTTAAGGACATGATCATCCTTTGCCAAGCCCTTCCTTGTGGTTTCCTTGAGGAACAGGTCTATGGCCTTTTCTTTCGAAGCTTCTTTATTTTTGATCCTTTGGGTTTTTCGCTGCTCTTCCTGTTCGTTGTTGATACGATTCTGAGTGGTCGGGCACTCTTTTGCAGAGACCCGATCTCCCTTGATTTTCATCACTCCCTCGGGTGTAGGGAACCTGAGATATTGGTAGTAAGTTGCTGCCACTCCCTTGAGTTTATGTACCCACTTTCGTCCAATAATGGCATTATAGGGGGATGGGGCGTCAACCACGCTGAATCGTGTTTCTACTTTCATGGGCCCGGCGTTCACCTGCAACAAGATGTCTCCCAATGGCTTTTTGGGCGCTCCGTTGAACCCATAGATGGTGTAATAAGAGGTCATTATTTGTTCATCATGGAGCTTCATCTGTTTGAAGGCGTCGTAGAATAGAACGTTCACTGAGCTTCCCCCGTCGATGAGGATCTTTTTGAGGTTACATCCGGCCACTGGTAGTGTGAGGACCAAGGGATCGTTATGGTCTTCCATATCTTCTTCGATATCTTCAGTATCGAAGATGATAGGTGCTCGTCCACCTCTACGCCATCAATCTTATATAATTCGCAGTGGTCTTCGAATTGCTTCCGTAGCCTCTTTCCTATCTGTGATGTAAGTGAGGGCCCTGCGGCTTCGGAACACGAGATGGTGTTGATTGTGCGGTTTCCATCTGGAAGTTGGACTTGCTTGGTTCGTTTGGATCTGTCCTCGGTGACCTCCTTTCGTATGTATTGCTTGAGTTCGCCAGCATCAATCAATTTTTGGATCATTATTTTGAGGTTTTTGCATTTCTCGGTCTGGTGTCCATTCAAGAAATGATACTCACAGTAATCTTTAGACTTCTCGGTTCTTGGGGGCTGCTTTCCCTTAGACCACGGCCACTCCAAATTTTCCCTTCCTTTGATCTCTCGCAAGATCCGAGCGTAGCTAGCATTGAGCTTCGTGTAAACCTGATCTTCGAATTTCCGATCGTCTTTTCGTCGTTCATCTCTTCGTTCCTTCCTATCTTCATGAGGCCGTTCCACTGAGCTATTTCTTTTGGCCCCGCTAGTTTGTTCTGCGGAATTGGTACGGTGAGACCTCTGCGTTTGTGCCCTCGGGTTCTCACGCTGGATTTCTTCAAGACGAGCGTACTTCTGAATAATTATTCGAAGATCTCCATCTGTCTTAGGTATGCTTCCGTGGATCTCAAAAAATAGTGGACTCATTCGGTCTAATCCCCACTTGTAGCAGTTGATGCTTATAACGGGATCCACACTCCCTATGGCTTGGCAGATCTTGTGCCATCTGTTGGTGTATTCCCTCGTGTTCTCCTTGTAACCAATTGCCAGAGAAAAACATTTATCCATTCCGGTGTTGACAGCTTTGTTGTACATGTAGGTTCTCAAGAATTTCTCTGCGAGTTGATCTTAGGAGTTGATGGAATCAGGTGGCAGGTTGTCAAACCAAGACAAAACCGATCCCTTCAGACTTGATGGGAAATATCTACAGAGGACGGCGTCGTTTTGACTCCATCGGGATAAGATACGATTATCATACCGGATATGTGCCGCGGGATCACTGGATCCGTCATAGCATTCAAAAGTTGGGACATGGCACTTTAACGGAATGAGGGTATTTGCCAGGCGATGAGTTAGGGGCGTGGAGTTAGCTTCTTTCATCACCTCTTCAAGCCTTCCTCCGCCTTGTCTGGATTTTAACTGCCTGATCTCAGCCATCATCTCATCACGCAGCTCCTCCATTACGCGGTAATATCCCACGTTCTCATGCTCAATTGAGCATTTCTTTCTTCGAACTTCACTGTCATAATAGTCTAAGTCTTTCGCGGCATATTCCGGATCGGATGCACTTCTTCCCCTGGCGGCGTTTGCTAGGATGATTCTTCGGTATCGATTAGGCTCTGGTGCCTTATAATTTGATTCGTCCATTTGTTGGCTAGTCTTCGTGCTTTGGGAAATCATATCTTTCAAGTCTTGGTTCTCCCTGGCCAGAAGAGCTACGACATCTGCGTAGACCTGCTGGCTCTTTTTCAATTCTTCGAGCTCTACCATCAGTCGGTGGGACTGGTTTGATCCCTGATTAGGAGTTCCGACTTGTACCCCTACGGCCATAGTTCCCCATTTGTCTACTGTGTGTATTAAGGATGACCGAGGATCATCTTCAATTGTTGGTATCTCCAAGTTTGGTCCCATCGATTGAGCTTCCACCCGTGGTACTAAAACCACTGGTATGGTTTGATTCTGACCGTTGGTTGACGGCATTCCGAAGACTGGTGGATGTGCGGGCTGATGTGTCATAGATTCTGCCGCACCTTCTTTTTGTTGATGGATTTGGTTTGAAACCAAAGTCTTGTTAGCTTCTGTATCCTGGAGGGCCGCAACATTTGCGTTGTTCTTTGTGGCTGCTTCTTTCAGAGCCGCGGCTGCAATGGAGTTAGTGTTCATAGGTGAGGTGATTTCCGCAGCATTCTGCCTCTGAGTAGCTGTTTTAGCTTTGTCTCCTTTCTGCTTTCTTCGGGTCATGACCGGGGTAATCCTCGGTGTCTCCTTTGATGAGGCTTTGGTTTTTCCTGCCTCTAGTATCTTTTCCATTTTTAATCTTTTTCTGCATAAGGGAATAAATAAAGAGAACCAAAGATATCCACGAGGATCGGGTTAGTGCCATTCGTATCCGCAAGATTATTGGAATAGAAGGAAATGAGCTGCCCAAGGGCCTTAATAAAAGAAAAATGTAAAGACTCCATCGGTCTAGTTTTTGCAATACAAATCCTCTAATAAACAATCATGGACCTTGTTTTCAGACTACTTTTGAAAAATAAAACTCTTGAAAAGGCAGATTCGACGCGAAAACTCATGAATTTGGATTATTAAGTCTTAGTTTTAAAAGAAAAACGCCTTACGTGCAAATCTGTGATAGATAGACGTGGATTTGTCTGCTTTGAAATGGTGTTTGTGAAAATGAAGACCATGAACCGAGAATAAAAAAGGTTTTGAAAGCACGCTGAACCCAGAACAAAAAAGGTTTTGAAAGCACGCTGAACCGAGAATAAAAAAGGTTTTGAAAGCACGCTGAACCCAGAATAGGGCACAACCATAATGCGCGTTTAAGGTGAAATCACAGGATAAGATAAATATTTTACCAGGACAAAGTCCCTGTTTCTAACGCCAGATTGTGAACACATAAATCACGAAGCCATCCACGTGTTCACAAACAATATTCGCATATATCCTAATTCTAGAATTGTACGTCGTATGCGTAAAGGGGATGATTATATCGATTCATCGACTCGAAGCCTTCGGGCTTGTCATTGTCTAGTCGAATATTCTCATAAATAATGTTCGTATAAAGGAAAAAACCAAGAATCAAGTATAAATGTAGAGCATATGAAGTTTAACGCTGAATATAAGGTGCTGAAATGTAAATAAGATAGATTTACATGGTTCGGCACTAAGGCCTACATCCACGGGGATGGTGTTTCACTATGTATTGAATGGTTACAAAGATAGTCGAATGATTTTAGAGTATGCATAGGTTTGCGGAAGTAGGGGGATTACTTACTCTTCCTATTTCTCTCTCCTATATTCTCCTATAATTGCTCTAAATTGGTCGACCCCTTGTCTCTTAGTGGAGAGGGGTATTTATAGGGTTGGAACGTGGGTCCCATTTCTGAGGCGTCGTTGTAATCTTATCTTCTTGTGCTTTGTTCCTATTACGTAGAGGTCTTCGGCATATGCTGCGGCCTGAGCTTGAATACGAAGGATTATCCACGCCTCTTCCACGACCCGATTGACACGTGTATATCTCTTTGGTATTTAATGCGGGTAGATGGGTGTCTGCTCGTGTCAGACAAGTGTCTCTTTGTCTGGTCACATCTGTGTCATCCAAACTTCCTCTCGGCCGTTGATCTGGGATCTTCCTCGGGATTGGGTGTGATAACACCCAAGGGGTATTATCTGATGCTCCTCTGAGCCATGATACCTCTGTGATCCTCTGTCCCTGACCGTCAGATCTGCTGACCGGTGGCATCTTCTGATGAGATGCTTGCTATCATGTGTTTGATATCTTGTTTTGCATGCCTTCCACGTGTCTCTTTCTGTACACATGGTGGATGATGAAAGGTGTACATACACTAATACTTGATTATTAATGCAAAATCCTTGGTGCTTAGTTGGGCTGCTACAGACGGAAAAATAGTGCACTTGAATTTTGCTAGTTCAATGCGTTACAATTGGGAAATAATATTTATGTAACTTTTGATTTGTTTTCTTATTTTCTTTGCTATTTCCGGTAGCTTTCTGTAAATTCTTCTATCTAATAAATCTTTCTCTCTCGATCAGAAAAAAAAATGCATTAAAGTAAAAAGAAAATTGTATCACCGCCTTTCATATACAGATTAGCAAAGAAATTACTGACAGAGTGAGACATTGGTGAAAACTAAGAAACGACGACCAACTTAGTTACCATTGGAGAGGAGCAAGGACACACCAATTTCAAGAATCTTCCTTCCTTATACGAGCCGACAAACTTGTTGTCCATCCTTCACTGTTTTGAATTCATTGCATGTGTTAAAGTTAATACTTTAAAAACAAGACTTGTAGCAATTGGAGAGGTGCCATAGTTACAACTATGGGTTGAGGAGTTTGGCTGCAAAACTGATACATTATCATTCATGTATTTGGGTATGCCTTTGGGAGAAAAACCAAATAGCACAACAATCTGGAACCCTGTAATTGAAAGGTTTGATGCAAGACTCTCTTTTTGGAATCAAATTTCTCTCTCAAAAGGTGGCTCTCCTAAAACATATTCTCAGTTCACTGCCCATGTATTAATTTTCTCTCTTTAAAGCTCCCATATCCATTATAAACACTCTAGGGAAGAATATGAGGAATTTTCTTTGGGAACACAAAAATTCTGGAAGCAAGTGTTCTCATTTGATTAACTGGAAAATGGTCATGGCCACCAAAGAAAAAGGAGTTCTAGGGGTTCTTAATCTCAGATTGATGAATCAAGCTCTTCTAGCAAAATAGTGTTGGAGATTTTGGTTTGAAAAGTCTCATATTTGGTACAAGCTTATTGAAGAGAAGTATGGCCCTAACTTCTCCTTTTGGACTCCAAATATGGTTATCTCTCCTCATGGAGTTTCTGCTGGAGAACTATTGTTGAATGCAGTGCCCTTATTACAAAGAATCATTCTTTAACTATTCACTCTAGTGCAAACACTTCATTCTGGCATGACAGATGGATTGGGGAATCATGTTTTATGACTTCTTTAAAGTCTTTGTACAAGATGGAAAGATTGCAGAATGCTAGCATTGTTGAGCACATTACAGATAAAGGTTCATGGAAGTTTGACTTCAAAAGATGCCTGACGGATGAAGAGTCTACCTCATTATGTACTCTGCTGCATTACATTGGTTCAAATCCACCTACACCCGATGCTCTTCCAGATACTAGAAGATGGCCATTAACCACGACAGATCAAGGGGATTGATATATATAGCGCTTGTATTCTTTGTGGGGATCGTACAGAATCTCAGGATCACATTTTCGTCCACTGCAAAGTGGCTCGCAAGATTTGGTGCTCCATTACACCAAGTGATCGATGGGCATAGGTATTTCCAGATTCAATGCTCAATTTGGCCAGAAATTGGTTTAAGAATCAGCTATCACGTAATGGCAAGATAGTTTGGAATCTAATTCCAGGAGCTACTGTTTGGGTTTTATGAAGGGAAAGGAACTGTCGCACTTTTGAGGAAAAGTATACTTTCAAGAAAGATGAAGAGTTATGCAATGAAGCTAAAGCGCTTGTGTTAACTTGGGAAGCAACTTTTGGTAACAAAATTCATTTGAATTTTTCACAAACCGTAAGCAACTGGATTATAGTTTTTGCTTAACTCCAGTTTTTCTATTTTCTTTTTTTATTTTCTACTACTACTTGTAGTACTATGTACAATCTATATCTTTTATAAAATTCTCTCTTCTTATCAAAAAGTATATTTGGAAAGCCAATCTTGATGTTAAATTTCTCATTAAACACCATAAATGATTTGGTTCCTAAACCGACTATATGATTATGCTTTTACTTGGATTCTACATTGAAGCTTGACATATTGTACGTTAGAGACTGCTTTAAAACAAATTAAAATTCATTCGAGAATCCATACCTCAAATTAATAATGTAAATCAATCACTTTTTATCTAATACCTATGGGTTTTGTTATAATAATGTAAGCAAATTAAAATTCATTCCATTCATAAGATAACAGCGCACCGGAAGTGGTAAACAATAATAAAAAGAACTAGATTTGTGTTTGTGCTACGCACCGGGTATTTTTTTTTTAAACTTGATGTGTCGCGGGGCTTCCCCGCCATGTGGAAATGCATCTTCCGTTTAGTGTGCACGGGGCTTCTCCCGCCCCGTGGGAATGCATTTTTTTAACGCTATGGGGTGAATACATTATATAGGTGGAGAAAACATTGGAAATATTTATATTTTATTTATTTTTTCCTTTTAATTTCGCGGAAAATATATGTGAAGAAGCACTTAATTCTAAATTGACATGTAAACTATATGTATGTTTTTCCTGTATATATTAATTTGGAAAAAAACTGCAAAATATGGTAGGTACTCAACTACCGAATTAAATTTGGACCTCCATAAATTTCCCAACACGGTAAATTTAACTTTTTTTTTGAATTTGCAATGTCTTCACCAAAACTCTCAGCTTTACAAAACCACAAAAGACTTATTTCGACCAATATAAAGCAATGATTTCATCAACGTTTAACGTAGACCTCAATCATTCTGAATTTTCTTGGCTTTGCGAACTCCACTCGCTTGTCGCAATAGGAGCACCAGCTAACGTTGTTTTTTACTTGATGTTTATTATTGCTTTCTTGGCAATCAGAGTAGTACCATACGGATGATTTTTTCAATCCTTTCTTTCTTACAGCTCAATGAGTATGGCTGTATTCCACCAGAAATGAATATTAAAATAAAATAGGCGCAATACATGAAGCTTTCAATTTAAAGTGCTAGTGGTGGAACATCTCACCTTTATTTTTCTACTGCAAGTCCTCTCTCTCCAACAATTCAGATGCCTAACCTATACTTTTCTTCTTTCGTAGATTAATCAGTCTTGACTAACAATTCAGATGCCTAACCCATGCTTTTCATCGGTCTTAGATTAATAAGTCTTGACATAGCTAGAACTACTTAGATTTAGGTTTAGATTAAACAAGAAGATAACAAACAAGAGAAGAGACAAAGTTGTAGGTACACGAAATAGGATCGCCACGTGTCACACCAAGAAAAGTTAGGGAATTTTAGTCAAAGATCCTCGTCAGTGACCTGTCAAATCAGTCAGTATCAGAAGGCGAAGTACAATTCCAAGCACGAGAAAGCTCCCCGCCACGAACTAAAGTAGGAGGACCATCAGGGTATTAAGGCAGAGCCACGAAGATTTTACTTGGCGAAGTAGGAAAGACGCAAAGTAGATAAATTATCAAGCAAGAAATAGGACAGGTGTCCCGACAAGACCACGTGAAGTCAGCGAAAAGTGGGGGAAAACTTTATGGAATATGCTCCAGGCGAAGTATAAAGTAACCTCGACGGGATAATGTGGGTTGTATACCATTAGGGTTGTTGGGGGATATAAATAAAGACCTTGGGGCAATGTAAAGGAGGAGATTTTTCGGAGAGGGAAACGTCTAGAATAGGAGAGAGAGAATTAGGGTTTCCTTGTAATTCATAGGCTTAGAGAAGGGATTAGGATTTCCTCGTAACTCACGAGTGTAACTTGTATCTCGTTTGAGATTAATAAATAAACTTAAGTTCTTGTGTTTATCATGTCTTAGATCTTACTTACTTTCCATTTGGGTGTGTTGCTGGATTTCCAGTAATCACATTTTGGCGCTAGAAGTACTGGCTAACTTAGCTTGCAATAGTTCCACCTTTTTCTTCAAACAATCAATATGCTCATTTAGACCGTCCACAGTGCTCTGAGACCTACGAAGAATAGCTGCGAGCTCGGTTTTGCTTTTGATCACTCGATCGTAATATTCTTCCATTTTCTCATAGTTGGCTATCGACGAAGAATGGAGGTTCCGCGAGGTAGTAAGGGAATTAGAGACCCGTGGAAGCTCTGACTTAAGGCGCAGGTTATCATTGTGGAGATGGAGGTTCAGTTCCTCGTTACGGGAGCATTCAACTGACAAACGGTCCAATTGCAAACAAAGAGTCTCGGCCTTTTCATTAAGGATGGAGTTCTCAGAAACATAAATATCATTTTGAGTTGTAAGGTTCACCATCTCAGCGCGAATATCTTCCAGCGAGGAGGAAGCTTCGCCGGCGCTCATTTGACGTTGCATGCATCGAGCTTGACGAAGCATAAAATAAGAAAATAATGGAAGCAAAAGCAAGAACAATAGAGGGATATCCAAGAAAAAAGAACTTACTAAGAAGCTTCTCTATATTTTGGCTTTGCTTGAGGGAATGATCTCTTTCTTTCTGAAGGTCCTCTGATAAAGCTTTGATCTTAGCCTCATCCTTCCTAGCCATCTCGCGAACAAGCCGAATTTCCACGAGGGTGCGGTAGACTTCCTGCGAAGCGAAACTTAAACTCAGAAGATAGATCTCGGAGCCGAAAAGTAAAAATAGCAGAGAAGGCACAAAGAAATCACCTGGTTCATCAAGGCAGAGTGCTGCTGGAGAGATAGACTCATTGAAGCACTCAAAAGCACAGACGAGTCTTGGGAGAGGAAGTCATTAGAAACAAAGGTGTACAAAGACTCCAAAGCGCGAGATCTCATAGACGGATCTTCTTGGGCCTTGTGGTAGATACCTCGAAGGAATTGCATGTCAGGGTCGAAGAGAGGATTTGACATTGCAGGTTGGACGGGTTGCTTTCCCTTCTCGCCAGAGGGAGGTACCTCCGGGAAACTCTTAGGACGTTCAAATCTTGGTTGAACAGGGGAATCAGCGGCCTTGGAATGGGTAACTGAATCAGCTTCTTTAGGAGGAGCAGGAGCACGAAATGAAGGAGATTGTTGCTTAGTGCGAACGAGACGACCAAGAAGAGCGGCAGGTTGTATTTCAGCTAAGGCATCCACATCCAGGGTCTTTCGCAGCCTCTTAGACGCACCAGACGGAGGAGCACCCGTCTGCCAAGTCAAGAGTTAAAAACGAAAAGGCTAAAATTTACAAATAAAAGGCGATAATGATGGTACCCGAGAAGAAGGAGGAGGAGTAGGGTGAGAATGTTTCTTGTGACCCTTGGGTACCCCAGAAGTGGGTAGTTCATCCTGCGAAGAGACATGACGTCAGGATAGACAATTATCACAAAATCTCTAGCAATAGACGAAAATGATACCTTTTCAAAGGGAGTCTTCTTAGCAACCACTTTCTTCTCCTGTCACGCCTTGACGAGTCCGGCAGCGGGCATCACATACTAAAACAAATTGAGAAGCATAAGTACAATTGATAGTTCCAAATGATACAAATTGCAGTAGGAAAAATCATACCTCACTAGGAGCATTCCAGCAAAGTCTTCAAGGATCACATCCCGCGAGGTAACAATGTCTGGGAAGGGGACCACTGCGAGGAACGCCCTTTTCATCGTAACCCCAGACGAAAGGACCGCCGACTACTAAAGGAAACCTCGTCCAGTCATCAACGGAGAGACGAAGTTGGGAATCCACATCCAGTAGAATCTCCTTAACAGGGGGAGAGACCACTTTCCTGACGAGCTCGAGACCCCACTCCTGATGCTCCCTGGTGCTTGTAAACACAACTGAATAGTTGTCCATGAAAGAGTCTATGTTGAAATCTAGGGAGTCAAATTCGTCCGTCGAAGAAGGAACTTGAGAGATACCATCACGAAAGCGAACTTTGAACTTTCTGGCGATCCGAATCGCATTACCAGTAAGCTGAAAAACCCAGCACTGCAGCCTACCGAGAATCTCCAGGAAGGTAGGGTTTGAAGGATCATACAGAGGGAAGGACAATCCCTCTCTCAACTGACCTAAAGAAACTATCACCTTATCAGCAGACCAGGTGTCCGAACCAAGCCATCGATAATTCAGCTTCATCTCCTGGGTAGCAATAACAGATACAGGGAAGAATCGACAGCTGGGGTTAAAGTTAAATCTAACTCTTGGAGTTCAGCTTGAAATTCCTCTAGGGTTTTGAGTGAAGTAGATGTTAAAGCGCCTTTGGGAGGCATGGTGGTAAAGAAAGCAGAAGGTTTCGAAAAACACACGGTAAGAGGTGAGAAGGAACACTGAGCAAGGGAAGAGCAGAGGTTGGGAGAAGCAGAAAAGAAATCCAAGTAAGGGTTGAGAAGTGTATTTATAGCAGGAAAAATAGACCGGCAAAACCGGAAACGACATTATCGAAGTAAAGGCAACCGGCGACATGCGGTTACACAAAGAACATGGCCACGTGGAAGCTTAGGGATGGAGAATGTGGAGTTTAAGGAATCTAAACCGGTTCTTATTCCATCCTAGCAGCAAATTGGACATAATAAGAAAAGACAAAATGTAGGTACACGAAATAGGATCGCCACGTGTCACACCAAGAAGAGTTAGGGAATCTTAGTAAAAGATACTCGTCAGTGACCTGTCAAATCAGTCAGTATCAGAAGGCGAAGTACAATTCCAAGCGGGAGAAAGCTCCCCGCACGAATTAAAGTAGGAGGACCATCAGGGTATTAAGGCAGAGCCACGACGAGTTTACTTGGCGAAGAAGGCAAGACGCGAAGTAGATAAATTATCAAGCAAGAAATAGGATAGGTGTCCCGACAAGACCACGTGAAGTCAGCGAAAGGTGGGGGAAAACTTTATGGAATATGCTCCAGGCAAAGTATAAAGTAACCTCGGCGAGATAATGTGGGTTGTATTCCATTAGGGTTGTTGGGGGCTATAAATAGAGACCTTGGGGCAATGTAAAGGAGGAGATTTTTTGGAGAGTGAAAGGTCTAGAATAGGAGAGAGAGAATTAGGGTTTCCTTGTAATTCATAGGCTTGGAGAAGGGATTAGGGTTTCCTAGTAACTCACGAGTGTAACTTGTATTTCGTTTGAGATTAATAAATAAACTTAAATTCTTGTGTTTATCATGTCTTAGATCTTACTTACATTTCATTTGGGTGTGTTGCTGGATTTCCAGTAATCACAAAAGTGAAACTGAATTTTATTGATTAATGAATGTACTTTGTCGAACTGGAATACAACATATATATACATAAGTTTTCCTTGAACTTCAAGATACCATATTTCTTAAATAACTCTGATTTCCTAATATACAAGAGACGAGACTTCTTGTCTTTTAAGGTATCGTGTGTTATTTCACCCACGTATCAGATGTTGTGTTAACACCCTCCCGCAAGCGTAACGGGTTATCCTAAACCGTTAGATTGAACCGTAAAAGAGAAAAACGATCCTTATAACGGTTTTGTAAATATATACGCAATTTGATCCTTAGATGATATAAACCTGACATCAAGAAGTTTAGAAGCAACTTGATCACGAACAAAATGATAATCAATCTCAATATGCTTTGTCCTTGCATGAAAAATAGGATTGACAGTGAGATAAGTAGCACCAAGATTATCACACCACAGAACAGGAGGGGATTGAGTGAAAACACGAAATTCTGAAAGAAGTGACTGAATCCACATAATTTCAGCAGTAGCAATTGCAAGTCCCCTATATTCTGCTTCAGTACTGGAACGAGTCACTGTTTTCTGCTTAGGAGCACTCCATGAAATAATATTACCACCCAAGTAAATGAAATAACCACTAGTAGAACGTCAATCATCAAGAGAACCAGCCCATCAGAATCAGTATACACACTGAAACATAACTGTAGAGAAGGAGATGGACGAAGAAGTATACTAAAGGTAGGCGTATTTTTAAGATAGGGAAGTATACGCTTTACCAGACCCAGTGAAAAACAATTGGTACATGCATAAATTGACATACCTTATTGACAGCAGACGCCAGATCAGTATAAGTAAATGTAAAATATTGTAAGGCTCCAACAATACTACGATACTCAGTAGCATCAGATAATAAGGTACTACGATCAGAGGAGATGTCACCAGAAGTACTAAGTGGAGTTTGAATAGGTTTAACACCATCCATATCTGCTCGAATAAGAACATCATGAGCATACCTTTGTTGGGAATGAAATAATCCTGAGGAAGTACGAATCGCTTCAATTCCAAGAAAATAAGACAAGGAGCCAAGATCTTTAATTGCAAATTCTTGTTGTAAACGATCAAGAGTAAATTTAATTCCAGCAGAATTGGAACCTATAACAATAATATCATCCACATACACCAACAAATAAATAGTGCCATACGAACCATTATAGATAAATAAGGATGAGTCACATTTTGAAGTGACAAAGCCAATTTGTAACAGAAAAGTACTGAGCCTGTGGTACCATGCACGAGGAGCTTGTTTAAGTCCATAGAGAGAACGATGTGGCTTGCAAACATGTGTAGGAAATCGAGAATCAACATATCCTGGAGGTTGTTTCATGTATACCTCTTCTTTAAGCTCACCATGTAAGAAAGCATTATGCACGTCAAGTTGATGAATAGGCCAATTGGAAGACAAAGCTAATGTAAGAATAATACGAATAGTGCACGGTTTAACAACCGGACTAAAAATTTCAGAAAAATCTATTCCCTCTTGTTGATTGTAGATTTTGCAACCAAGCGATCTTTAAGACGTTCAACTTCACCGTTAGACTTTCGTTTTATGCGAAATACTCATTTACATCCAACAACATTCATTGAAGGATCATATGGTACTAACGTCCAAGTACCATTTCGGAGTAATGCATTGATTTCATCATCTGATGAGGCACGCCAACTTGGGTTTTTATGAGCTTTAGAAATACAGTTTGGTTCACGAAGAGAGTCACATACTAGTGCATATTTGGAAGCACTAAGAACTTTGGGTTTGAAAATTCCATCTTTTTCTCTAGTCACCATCAGATGTGTACCAAGAGCAGATGTAGAAGTTGAGCTGGAAACTGGTGTTGTATTTGAAACGGAAGCTGGTGTAGAACTGGAAGCTGATGCTGAACTGGACGCTGGTGTAGAACTTAAATCTGGTGCCGAACTGGAAGCAGGTGCAGAAATTGATTAGGAAGCTAATGCTGTAGTCGAAGTTGTAGCTGGTGATGTAGTCGAATTGGTAACTGATGCTGTTGTGGAAGGAACACGATTCATTAGGTAACAAGTAGTGTAAAAAGAATCATACCAATACGAGGATGGTACAGAAGCCATGTTAGTTTCACGAATATGATGATGACGGCGTTCCACTAAACCATTTTTTTCAGAAGTATGTGGACACGAAAATCTATGAAAAATACCAAGTTTCTAAAGATGCGGAGTAAGTTTACGATACTCAAGTGCATTATCAGATTGAAATTTTTTGATTTTTCGATTAAAAAGATTTTCAACATGTTTTTGAAACAATAAGAATATAGAAAAGACATCAGACTTTTGAGACATAAGAAACATCCAAGTAAAACGACTAAACGCATCAATAAAAATGATATAATATATGTATCCCTCATTAGATAAAATATGAGAAGGTCCCCATACATCTGAGACAATTAAATCTAATGGATTCACATAAGTAGTTTTACTAGGACTGAAAGGTAACTCATGACTCCGATGTTCATGACAAGATGAACAAAACTTAATAGTTTGACTAGAAACCGGAAGTGAAAACTGAGAGACGACTTTACGAACTGTACGCATCATTGGATGTCCCAATCTAGAGTGCCAGTCTTGTAAGATAGCACGTTCTCCTATGCAGAATTTAGGAGACTTAGATGAAGCATCAAGATGATAAAGACCACCCCTCCTACTGCCGCGAAGAAGAACCTTCCTGGTACATCGATCCTTCACAAGACAAAAATTCGGATGAAATTCAAACAAGATAAAGAAATTTGTGGTGCAAAGAGAACATTAGAAACTGCAACTTACGGTTTGGAGTTCCCAAAATAGAGGAACCAACATTAGAAATTGGAATAGAAGAACCATTAACCATCTAAATTTGATCAGGACCAGTGTACTCGGTTGAAAACTGAAGAAGAGAAAGATCATTCGTTATATGATCTGTATCACCACTGTCAGGAATCCATGGAGGAGTTGGAAACAAACCGGTTTGAGAAGTGTATGCACGAGGTACAGAAGATGGTGGTTGACGACGAGGAGGACGAAAACTTTGATCAAAACGGTTCCAACAGTCTGGAGCTTTATGGTTTTTGCGACTACACAATTGACAGGGAAGGCGTTGAGGTTGAGACTGGTTGGCAAGGAAGCGAGAAGACATACCAGTGCTGAAAACAAATTATTCCGAGCAGGGAAGCGATACGAGTTCGGTGCAGGAGAGCGAAACTGTGCAGCAACGTTGGCAATTGGTTGTGAACTTAGCGCCTTATTCTGGTGTTCAATTCGTAACTTAAAAGTGAGGAGAAACGTAAGGAAGTCTTCAACAGTAAGAGATATCATCGTTGTGGTTAAGGACGTGACAATAGCATTATATGAACTATCCAGGCCAGCAAGGAGACAATGTCGAAATTCTTTATCGGTAACTGTTGTATTGGCAGCAACAAGTTTTTCCACTAAATCTCTAGCATGATTGATATATTCTCTCATGGTTTTGGATCCTGTCTTTAGGGCACGTAGCTCGCAGAGAAGATGGTGAATTTGAGCATCAGATTTAGAGGCATATTGAGCATCAAGAGAGTCCCAGATTGCTTTGGAAGTTGTAAGACGGTGGACGTGACGAAAAATAGCAGGTGTAAGAGACGAGAATAACCAACTTACCAGGATTTTATCTTGTTTTGTCCAAGAAAGAAAAGCCGGTGAAGGAGCAGCACCATCAACAAGAGAAGCTGGGCAGGGTTTTGTACCAGTAACATGTCCATCAAGTTCGTAACCCTGAAGATATGGAAAAAATTGAGCACGCCACAAGGAATAGTTGTTTTCATCAAGTTTAACTGTAATTATGTGGTGAAGTTAAGAGAATTGAACGGAGGCCATAACTGAAAACTGTGAAGGGGCAGTTGAACACATTAGAACACCGGTGGTAGAAGAAGCAGTTGAAGGTTCGGTAGACATGAATTGGCAGGACCTAACCCTAGATGATACCAACCTAGAACTACTTAGACTTAGGTTTAGATTAAACAAGAAGATAACAGACAAGAGAAGACACAAAGTGAAACTGAATTTTATTGATTATTGAACGTACTTTGTCGAACTGGAATACAACATATATACATAGGTTTTCCTTGAACTTCAAGATACCATATTTCCAAATATACAAGAGACGAGACTTCTTGTCTGTCAAGGTACCTTTAGTTTTGTTCGTAGACTACGTTTACTTGATTCCTATTAAAACTCAGACTCTCATAGTCATTTCAAAGTAAAATTTTAAATTTTGGTATATCTTACCAAAACAGAGTTCCAATAACATTAGGAATCTCCCTGGTTGCGTAATATGCCTAAAGTAGGATTTTTCCTTTCCTTCCTTTGCTACAATTGTTTTTGAATTTCGAATTTTGTTAATCAACTCAAAATTAAGTTGTTCCTAGATTTAGGCACTTGATCGGGTGTAATAAAGGCTTTCATTGAGCTAGAACAAGAAGATTTGGTGAAATGTTCCACACTTGATATGGTGGAAACTCATTCATTACATAGAACCATATAGGTCTTTAATTAAAAAATATATTACATATTTTTCATGCTTCAATTACGTAATTGACAGACGTTACAATTTGGACATGCTTCAATTCTACAACTACAATTACGGCTTTGATTGAGTGATAATAGCTGCATCGTTAACATCCTCCCTCAAGTTGTACATGAGTTGTTGAATGTTCAACTTGTTTCTCAGATAAAGAAATCTTGGTACTGACAAACCCTTAGTGAAGATGTCATCTATTTGATACTTAGTTGAGATGAACCGTACCAGAAGTTGCTTATTTGCTACTCTTTCACCCACAAAGTGATAATCAATTTCTATGTGTTTCATACGAGCATGAAAAACTGGATTAGCTGTGAGATATGTAGCCCCCAAGTTGTCACACCAGATTGACGGAGTTCTTACTTCAACACCAAGTTCTTTTAACAACGATTGAATCCATATTAGTTCAGAAGTTTTTATGGCTATGCCTCTATATTCTGCTTCCGTGCTTGACTTAGAAACATTTTTCTGTTTCCTTTCACTCCAAGATACAATATTATTGCAAAAATAGTATCCACTGGAGGATCTACGATCATTGAGACTCCCAGCCCAATCAGAGTCAGTGTAGGCATGAAGACTGATATCTGAAGATTTCGCAAAACCAAACCATGTTGAACTGTGTGCTTGAGATACCTGAGTATGCGTTTGATTAGCTCCCAATGCTCGATGTAAGGGTCCTGCATGAACTGACACACTTTGTTAATTGTGACAGCAATATCAAGGCGAGTGAGATGTAGATACTGCAATGCTCCACATACACTGCGATAGAGAGTTAGACCCTCAAATTTTTGTCTACCCATTCTGCTGATTTTAGTGTTAACAGTCAAGGGAGTAGCAACTGGTTTTGCTGCATCCATCTTTGTGCGTTTAAGCAGATCAGTAATGTATTTTTGTTGACTCAATAGAACTGATTCTTTTTGCTTAATAACTTCTATGCCCAAGAAGTAGCTGAGCTCACCTAAATCTTTAACTGCAAAGACAGTATTCAGAGCAGCTATTAGATTTGTAATAAAAGAAGAATTGGAACCTGTGATTATAATGTCATCGACGTAAATCAAGACATATGTTACTTCATCTGAATTCTTCCTAATAAAGAGTGAACTGTCTGTAATTGATCCTTTAAAACCCAGTTCAATTAGATAGGTGCTTAGCCGTGAAAACCAAGTGCGTGGGGCTTGCTTCAAGCCATAGATGGATTTTTTCAACTTGCAGACATGAGTTGGATAGTCAAGGTGAACATAACCAACTGGCTATTTCATATAAACGTCTTCTGTCAGAACACCATGAAATAAAGCATTCTGAACATCTAATTGCCTCAAAGACCAACTGTTTGCCACTGCAATTGATAAGACAAGTCTGATAGTACTTGGTTTTATCACAGGACTGAAGGTTTCGTCATAATCAAAACCTTCTCTTTGATTGTATCCTTTAGCTACTAGTCGAGCTTTTGGTCTATCAATCTTACCATCTGCTTTCTGTTTAACCTTGAAAATCCATTTTGAACTAATTAAATTCATCCATGGATCATATGGTACATAGATCCAAGTACCATTAAGAATGTGTGCATTGATCTCATCATCCATAGGAGGTATCCATATTGGATTTTTTGATGCTTCTGTATAAGAAGATGGGGCAGTAAGTGATGTCCCTAGAAGAGGATATTTTGTTGCTGTGAGACAAAGTTTTTTGATCGGCTTCTTGATACCATCTCTAGCCCTAGTGATAATATGATGTTGTGGAGGTGGAGCTGATGGAGCCGATAGAGCTGGTGGAGCTGACTGTGATGTAGAGGGAAGTGTTGCTGTAGAATTGGTTGTTGCTGCAGAAATGGTTGTTGTTGCAGATTCTGATGTTGTTGTATTAATTGTTGACTGCACATTATCCACATTGGGAGACATAGGTGGTGACTACATGTTATCCACAATAGGTGACATTGGTGGAGTATGTAGCAGATGAGAGGGTGGTTGAGAAACAATGTTCTCAGATGATGGAGTAGAAAAGATAGATGATGAAAATATTTTGGTGCATATGGATGACTTGGAAATGGGTTTAGTGGTACATACTTGTTTCCTGGCAGCGAATGGGAAGCTTGTTTCTACGAACTTGACGTGCCGAGAGATATACAACCTTCATGTAGGTACATGTAAGCATAGATAACCGTTGTGGGAACCACTATAACCAATGATAACACATGGTAGTAATCTTGGTTCAAGCTTATTAGAGACATATGGGCGAAGGCATGGATACCATAGACAACCAAAGACTTTTAGAAAATTGCAGTCAGGTATTTTGTTGTATAAGAGTTGTAGTGGAGATTTGGTCTCATGTTGAGATGCAGGTAGTCTGTTAATAAGATAACATGCAGTAGAGAAAGCCTCTACCCAGTAGGATTTTAGCATGGAAGCATGAAATAAGAGAGCTAATCCTGACTCAGTGATATGTCTAATGCGTCTTTCAGCAATACCATTTTGTGCATCTGTGTGAGGGAAAGAAAACCTATGTATCACACCAGAATTATTAAGGAAAGCAGTGAACTTCCTAAACTCTCCACCATTGTCTGATTGAAAGACTTTGAGCTTATGATCTGTTTGATTTTCTATTAAGTTTTTGAATTGATTAAAGATGGGAAAGGCATCTGATTTTCTATCTAGTGGATAAATCCAAGTGTAGTGTGAGTAAACATCTAGAAGAAGCAGATAATATCGAAAACCATCTTTTGAAACATGTGGTGAGACACATAGATCAACAACAATTAAACTCAAAAGTTTATCAATAATTGTACTACTAGTAGGAAATGGAAGTTTATGACTTTTTCTCATATGAAAAGAGTGACAATAATCAAACTTCTTATTTGCAACAGGAAGTGAAAGATTTTTAATCATTCTAAAAACAGTGCGAAGCATTGGGTGACCCAATCTTTGATGTCATAGAGGGACTGTATTAGATAGAAGAGCAGTTGGTGTTGTATGTTGAATCTCTCGAACAACATCAAAGACATAGAGCCCATTCTTAAGTCATCCTTGCAACAAAATTGTTCCCGACTGGATTTCCTTCACAACAAAAGACGTTGCATAGAATTCAAAGAAGACATTATTATCTTTGCAAAATTTAGAGACTGAAAATAAGTTGGTTTTTATTTGAGGGACATGAAGAATATTGTTTAACTGAAAAGATATGTTGCTACGAGTAAAAGAGGCATTGATACTTCTTTATATAAAGGGAAATGTTTATGCTGACGTCTCGTTCTCAGGTTAATTTTAACACTTTCATCTGACGTGTCCTCACCATAATTTGAGGAAAGTTCGAAAAAAATTGAAAAGGCAATGTCGCTTGGAATCATTTTTGTGAACAGGTACATTACGAGAATCCCTCTCTCTTAGTTCCGAACAGTTGCAACGTTTTGGCCACTGACGAACTTTTATAAAACGTAAGCAAACGGTTCAACACCATGTTAAAGTCGCCGTAATCCTATCATGAAACAAGCAGGTTTAGACGAAGAAGAAGACAACAGGGTGATGCAAATTTGGGATTCGATTTGGAAATCTGGCAACGGCTTGGAAGAAGAAAGACAATAAATTTCTTTTTGCTTACATGCCCAATCTACATCCCCTCATGTTTACTCCCCAATAAGGAAGCCATGTGAGACACATACTTAGAGAAATTTACCGAAGGATGTGTGTAAAGTGTAAACCATACGAGAAGGCTGAGAGCGCCAACCAAATTCAATCTTAAGTTTTCTGAAAATATAGAGTCCCACGTGGTAAATTTGAATGGAAGCTGTTTAACGACGAAGGGATACGTCTTTCATTTAGGTTTCCCTTTTAGCCTTCAAATTTTTCTTTGGTTTCGCTTACGACCTTTCGATTGCATAAATAATATATGCATGCCAAATACACAGCACTCCCTCAAATTGATACCATAATAACTACCTCTGTTCTTGGTCATTTTCTGTTCAATCATACTTCATAAAAGTGTACAGTCCCCACACCTTCTAATAACAAATTCAGATTTGATTTACTGAAATCTAATGGGATTTTGTTTTGGTTTGCTTTGTATATGCAGGTTCAGGGGTTAAAAAGCCATTAATGGATAATAATCATTTGGTACTGGAAAGTGTAAGCATCCTTCAATCTGGGACTTTGGAGAAAGTTAAACAGTTTTGTAGGAAATAGTTGCACCCGAAGCACTGTATAGTTTGTTAGAGAAACTTCTTTTACTGAGATGGATGATCATCCCAAATAGGACCTTGGAGGCTGCACGGTATATGTTTGCTAATCTCTTTTTAACAATATAACTTCTTTAAGCATATCTAACGGTAGAATTGCACTGATACTCCGTTTGTCACATTACAGACTTTAGAAGAAAATCGTAATCTGTATATGCTTTTTTTGTATGAATGAAGTTGAAGTTTATATATATTCAAGTGACGCTCTTGGATTGGTGTTGTTTCATGATGTTTAGTAATAGTTTTGAGGGTTTTTTTAAAAAAAAAAAATAATACATGAATGTACACAATAATAAGTGAATGCAGTATATATACAATGTTTGAATACAACTAAGAGCCGTGCGCATCAGGGAACGCTAAAAATATTACAACATAACAACCCTAAGCACTACAATTTTGAAGGAAATCACATCATAAGATAGTACCCCCAAGGATTTAATCTCATGTAGAGGTATCTTTAGATTTACAGGTTCCATTAAGAATGGAAATTGGTCATAAAGAGAAAACTTAATTATGAAACAATGATGTCAACGAATATGCTATAGTAAAATCCTTATGTGCATTACTGAGAGAAAATTATTTTGAGATTGATAGTGATATGCCAAGATTCACTTATACCTACAGGAATAGGGTTCTAAGTGTTCCAACAAAGATCGAGGATCTGTGTACTGTACTGGATGACGGACTCAGAATTCAGATAAAGGTAACTATCAGTTGATGTATATGTGCAGAATCTCCAGGTACTTATAGCTCTCTTCCCGTACAACATGCTCTTTAGAGAATCATTACGGATGGAAAGGAATATGCAATTAAGGTTACTATTGTGCATATATTTTCATGTTAACTCGCAATTGGGCGGGTTTACTGAACTTGAAAATATGCTCTCCTCAAGTTTACGTTGACATAATATTTTATGATGATCTTATACTTGGTTAGATGTTAAGGAAGTTTCATGCGTAAATGGTCAACCATTATGAAATACACTAATCACTTCTTCTTTTGGTTCACTCAATGAACTAGCATGTCCAATCGGACGGGTCTACAGAACTTGTTACCAATATTTTCGATATGGAGAGCCTCACCATTTCCTACACGCACTTGTTCAGCGCTATCATACTCATGTCGAATATTGAGATTGTTGAGATTTTCAGTTAGCTGATGAGTTGCACCTGTATCAGTCACCCAGTTATTATCAGCAGAACCACCCAGTAGAGCCAAGTATGCAGCTGGTTGCTTGTTGTGAGTTGAGTTGCCGACTTTGTTACAAAACCAGCAGAATCGAGCATCATGATTCTTGCGTTTGCAAATCTCACAGGGACCTTCACCTTGATACATGTTTCTAGGTTGACGGTTGGGTTGATTTTGTGGACGATTGTTTGAGTATCTCCTTTGATCTTGCTTCTGAAATGGCTTGGAGTTTCCTGAGGCAGCAACATTGGATAATAGTTGTTGCAAAACGGCTAACTGTTGTTCAAGACGGAGATCATATGAAAGCAGATGAGCTTGAAAAGTATCCATGTCGATCTTGTCGACAGTGCTTAAGGCTGTGACAATAGAGTCATAAGCCTTATCTAGTCTAGCTAGAATTGATTGCTGCACATCCTCTTCAGAGAGAGGTTTTCCTGATGCTGCAAGTGCATCAAAAAGTTGCTTAGTTTTCGAGAAATAATCTTACATTGAACTGTTACCTTTGCGAAGACTATGTAGTTGTCTTTTCAGGTTCATTTGATGAGTTTTGGTTTTTGGTGCATATCTCTTTTGAAGAGCTTCCCATATTTCTTGTGATGTTGAAAGACCCGATACAAGACCTAATACACTAATTTCAGTTGTGTTAGGTCAGAATCATCGGCTACTGCAAGTATATAACTCAAATCAGTTTGTAAAAAAATAATGGAAAATAACCTAGTTATATCCAATTGAAATCAACCAATTCAACAAATCAATCATACAATTCTGAAAATAAAATCAAAACATTGTTAGTATTTCAAAACTTACGAGTTTTAGGAGATATTTAGTGAAATTAATTGATTGAATCCCTAAAAATCTTTCATGTTGTAGTTGGTGTTGGTGTTTGCAGTCGGTGAAGAAACCAATTTCAATTTCAGTAATGACGATGATTTTATTGTTAAAGCTGCAGATGGAAAGATGAGGATACTGAGTTTGTGATGCTACTTTTGGTGGTGAAAGATAATAATACTGACAGTGGACAAAGATGATGATGTCGTGGACGGTGGAGAAACCAATCTCAACAATGGAGAAAAATGATGGTGGTGGAAAAAGAGAACGGTGGCCGAGAAAGGTAAGATGATGGTGGTGGAGAAAGATAAGATTACCTTTGGAATGGTGGAGAGATATAAGATAAGTTCAGAAGATATTTTAAAGGGTAGTTATGTCAGTTTCACATCAAAATATCTCCCGTTCATTTTATCCATATCAAAATCTTACTCGTCCATTTGAACGGGAATTGTCCTTTTCGGGCCAAATGACCATTTTCTCTTTAATAAAACATAAGATGTTGGAGGAAAATTTAGTGAAAATCTTCAAATTCTTCGAGGAACTTTCATCTTGTCCAAACTTCACTAAACTGGTTCAAACAGTTTTGTGTGGGCCATAGTTTTTCGTCATTAGGTCTAGGTATTGTTAGGAAACAACTTTCTATAGTGTTTATTTCATTATCAATTTAGACTTTTTGTTACTAAACTCCATTTTGTTTAAGAATCAGCACATGATAATAAGCGGAAATTTTCAATTTACATTTGCTCTCTTCTTGAAAGCTGGCCTTTTTAGTGTTCGCTGCCTTTTTATGCGTACAGTTGAGTTCTAAGTGGGCAGGGCTGCACTTGTAGGGAACATTAGTTTTTATGATCTTGCTCACAAACCAATATCCATACCCATATATTTATCAGAAGAATTGGGGGTTTTTGTTGGTGTAGACAAATTATTATTATTTTATTTTATCCGTCGAAAAAATTTGATAATACCAAGATGATGAGGTTAAAAATTCAGTATTGAGTGTAGCGTACAGGATCCAAAATGTTTTGGCAATACATGAAAACATAAAAGAATCAAGGAACTCCAAAAATGTAAGAGAAGCACATTTTTCACATAAAAACGTGCATATCTCTAGAATGCAACTTTTAGATTTCCTAAATGGGCTTAAATAGCACGTTTTTGGGTCGAATACGCTCACAGGCACAGCCGTTCAAACCCACTTTAACAAAGCGTGCCCTGTTCGTCAAACCTCAAATTGGAGGACAGTTTACAATCTATGAACATTAATAGGATAACCACGGTACTGTCTAGCTAGGATTACACAGTATTGGCGTATTGGTCCCACAAACACTTCAGTGAATCAGTGCGGATGGACATGCCATGCATATATTGTTCTTCTCCGAACATATAGTGTTTGATGCGTAAACTAAAGTAATTAATTACTAGTGTATGCAGTGGATGTTTGGTTTTGTGAAAGTATGAATAGGATACAAAAACGTATCACCAACTCATTCAGTATGAGAACTTTGATATGCCAACTTCTAAACACGAGAACCGATCAAGTGGGGTATCACTACAACAAAACATGGTTTTTTCAATGAAAAATATCGTCACAAATATTTGATTTTATGTCACAAATATATTTTTCTGACATTTTTTTGCTGTCGGGCAGTGCGTTATAACAACAGGTGTTGCAAATAATCCAACCGACGCTTAAAGCGTCACTTATGTCGAAGGTTTTTTTCAGTAGTTTTTTGTGTCACACAAAATGTTTCTTCGTCACAAATAGCTTATGCGTCACAAATACTGTTTTTTTCATTTGTACTGAAAAATTCTTTATGTGACATTCGTGTATGTAACAAAAAGTTTGTATTTATAACGGTTGAAGATGTCACAAACGATCCTTATTTTCAACGCATTAATACGTAGAAACTTGGCACATACGCGGCGGATACACCCGTCGGTAATAAATCTTATGTATAACGGTTGAAGATGTCACAAACGATCCTTATTTTCGAGGCATTAATGCGTATAAAATTGGCGCATACGCGGCGGATACACCCGTCGGTAATAAATCTTATGTATAACGGTTGAAGATGTCAAAAACGATCCTTATTTTCAACGCATTAATGCGTTATAAAATTGGCGCATAAGCTACGGGTACACCCGTCGGTAATAAATCTAATGTATGATGGTTGAAGATGTCACAAACGACCCTTATTTTCAATGCATTAATGCATTATAAAATTGGCGCATAAGCTACGGGTACACCCATCGCTAATATATGTTATTTTCAACACGTAAAACATCGTGAATAATAATTATATGCTACGTATTATTATGTCGAATAAGAATTATATTTTCCACGCGTAATTTTTGTAGATACAAACATAATATGGGCCACTTTTATAATCGTGGAATATATATACACATTTGCAACGCGTTTTTTGATGTTAGAGTGGGAAGTAGTTTTCATATTTTTCATAACTACTCAGAAATTGTTGATGTTAGAGTGGTAAGTAGTTTTCATATTTTTCATAACTACTCAGAAATTGTAATTCATGAAAGTTAGACTGCTGAATCTTTTCGAAAAGAAGCAAATCATTAATAGAAAAGATCTACATTGTTCATTAAATGACACCACTAATTAAGAAACTTAACATTCTAAACTGAAGAAAAGAAACGATACCACTACAAATTTCAAAAGAGAAACATAAAGCTAATTCTAAAGTGAAGAAAAAACGATACCACTTGTTGAAACATAAAGCTAAAAAAAGAAACAGAGATGCAGATCTCAACTGTTGGTCCCTCAACAATCATCTCAAGAGGTGGTTTGACGGTTCTCAGGAGTACTTTGACTGTTCTCAGGAGTGCTTTGACGGTTTCCCTGCATTTCAAGCAACATTCTTCTTATATCCATTGTGTCAGTTACCAGCCCCTGTATTGTGCGATTTTGATCATCAACTCTTTCTTCAAGTTCCTTATTTCTCTTCTCTGCGTCATCTGCCCTCCTAAGAGCTTCGCCTAACTCCGCATTATATTCGATGCTAGACGAGCTAGGTTTTTCATACCCATGACCAAGACCCTTGACATATCCGGATCTTACACCTAGCACTTCCTCACATATTTGAGCATCGGTCAAGGGTGTTGAACCTTCAGGTGTAGGCGCATCTCGGAGTTCAAGCATTTTACCCTACACAGTAATTAACAATAAATAGCAGAACATATGCTAAAACTAAATAATAACTCTCAACAAAAAACTTAAAAGAAAATCACAACGGAAATCCTTAGATTACATAGTTTTCCTCCGCTGTATGACACGTCCAAACATCATTTTTGCAGTGGGTTAACTTGTAGAATTCAATTTGTTCAACAACTTCAACTGTTTCTGGATCACACTGCATGTTTCCCCATAAAAAAAATTAGATACAGTATTAACCATAAACTTGTATAACAGAGACAGCACAATTACCATTTCCTCTCTATAGCGGGCAAAGGTTTTGACCCTGTACAATGAATGGTTGTATTCGCTTGTCGACTTTTTTTACCTTGAGTGCTACTTGTCTGCACTCAAATCCAAAGAAGACAGTTCAATGAAGATTGATGCTACATAGATATCATAAATACGACTACTACTGAAGTCTACCAATATGACTACCACAAATAAATCTTATAAATACAATAAGGATCGAACACCAATATTACCTGAAACTCATCAGACTCAAACCAAGTGCAAAGTTTCTCCCAATCCTCCTGCTTAACCTGATGATGCGGGTTTTCCCGTTCTGTTCCATCTTGTTTGTACTGCAGGTAGTGTTTGTGAAGTGTGCATCTGAACTATATGTACTCATTTTCTAGCATTGTGTTGACCGCCTTCTGAATGCGTACTACATGTAGATCAATAGTGAATTTTTCCTAAGTTCACAATCACCAAACAAATTTCTGTTAGCACCAGCAACAAAGAAACTACGCAAAGAGAGTTCTAATTAACAAAGTCGTAGTCTGTGCAAGAAGAACATAACAGTAGGGACACTAAAATGATTCAAAAATAAGTATATGATTACCAATATGAGATCATGAAATTTCTTCAGATCTGATTTTCCAATTGACTTCCATTTGGGGCGAGTCGACCACGGTGAAAACTTTTTGACGATGATTCCTATTTCAGTTTGGAATTCAGTGGCCCAATCCCCAGTTGGAATCTTATTACCTGATTTGATCGTTATTGTAGGCTTTTCTTTCTTTTTCCTTATGTGATCATTAAGCTTTGCATTAAGAGCATCCCCTCTTCCTCCTTTGTTAATCTTTGGCAGATCTATTTGTCAAGAGATATGGGAGTTAGATAATACTGTGTCTGCCGAAAATCAACATAATAATTCCAAGAAAATAATTTGTAGGTATGTGATTAACTCAATTACCAGTGCGTGACAACTGAGAGGCTGCGTGTGATGTGCGAGGGGGTCTAACTCCACCTGGTGCCATTATCCCTTGATTAACTCAATTAAGTGTAGCAAGGTTATTTACTTCCATGATGGCAAGTTTCTTAGAATCGTATCTTGTCGGGGACTGCTACATAATAAGCTCCTAGCTGCATTATTCACTAATGCCGGGGCCTGCTGAGTATCTATTATATGCAGTGTTCCCTAGCCGAACTCTTGATATTGATATGACATGACAATTAATGTTCGTTCGCGGCTGAGCAACATGAATTTCCCGAAGTGTCAGGATTAAGATCTGCATGAAAATAATCAAGCGAATCTATAAAATTAGTGATTTTGTATCACACAAAATTCACCAAATTTGATCAACTTTGTGTCAGCTCGCAAAATTCAAAATATTAACCTAATTTTACCAATTTACAAAAATTAGGTTTATGCAGCCTGCGCAATATCTCAATCCCTATCGGTCGAGACTAAACCTAGGAAAGCTAGGAAATTGATCCACCATGGACTAGCAGGAGCAAAATCCTACCAGAAGTTGAAAAACAAGAGATAAAGAGAAACTGCGGCAAATAAAGGTAGCAGCAAAAGGGGGCGCGTCCATGCCGCTTAGCCGGCCGATTTTCCCTAGTTGGCGCCGCCCATGGCCGACCAGCCACACCCCATATTGCTTCCTGTCGGCTCCTGTTTCCCACCGACCAATCAAATCGCTCTAAATACGCAGCCTGCGCATTTAATTAAAGGTGGGAGTTGGCTGGTCGACACACTTAATTCCTTAAGGAATTGAATATAGGATTCCCATGTCAGTCTTAAAACGATCATGGCCGCATGATTTATCGAGCTTAGCCTCCTCTAGACGCGACCAGACAAGCACCATGATACACACCGGCGGGTACAGTCATACTTCAGCCAATCAAAGCTCTTCTAGCCTGCAGGTAGCATCCATGATCGCTAGCCAAAGTAGGCTAGTCACGCTGTTGAAAAAAGGTATTAAACGAGTTAAGACTGGCCATGACAATATCAAATCCATCGTGGTCGTCCAACTTAGCCATCCTTATTGGATGGCTTAGATTTTATTTAAAGCGACCAATGAGGTGCCGGTATGCTCACCGGCGAATCACCTTTAGCCTTGGACAATCACGTTGCTCACAACCTTCCAGCAACACATCAAATCGATCACCTAAAGTAGGTTGGTCACACGGCTTTAAAAGCCTCGAATTCGACCAGCGGCGGTATGTAACTGCCGCAAAACTCTCGGCCATCCAACTTGGAAAGCCATATTGAACGGTCTAGATCTGATTTTAGGGAGACAATGAGATGCCGTCGTGACCGCCGGCCGCCCATCTTCCATGAGAACTGATCGGATCATCATCAATCCACCCAAGAAACTTCTGTCGGCTGCCGAAGATGGCTGGTCACGCCTCTTTTAAAACATTGAGTTTTGCGACTAACTAAAACGGGCTCTGAACAATGATGCTTCATGAACATCGATTATTTTGAGCTGCTTGCTTAAAGCGATGCTTTACGAGCATCAAATATAAACGATATTTTATGAACATCGATTTCACAAATAACTTAATTATTTAACCTAAGAGCATTGCATGCTACTTTTTGCGGCAAGTTTCACGGCTTGACTTGTCACATATGTCTGCCCGCCGCCTATCTTGCGCATGATTGGTCGAAATATTTAGGTCTTGCAAACAAGACTCACTCAGCAACTATCATGTAGGACTTATTCCATTACTCATGTAACTTGCTATATATTTTCTACAAAATACTCGAGACATCAAACATGTCACAAACTGGGGATGTTCATCAGGGTATTGGTCTGGCAGTTTACAGTATGCGGCGTGCAACACGCCCATTACGAGAAAGTTTCAGGAAATGCGGACAGTTAGTGGCAGTAGAGAAGTAGTATGAGTAAAACCAACCAGCTTCCCCTCATAGTAGGGACGTGATTTTCACCATTTTACACGATCCCCACTTATCCATCGCTCAACTACTTCCACTTCTTATGAGATCAGTATGTGTTCCACTATGACTTATATAAATAGATTTTCAATTTATTTCAAACAACAACAGTGTTATTAACACAAGTATCCAGAAACCACCAAGAACTGCTAGCTTACATTCCGCAAGAAAGTTCCACATTCTGATACAAGTCATAAAACATCCACACCTTCACAGTTCATCATCCTGATCTCAACACCTTCTTTGCCTCCCTCCCTAAGATCAACCATTCTCCTTCATTTTGTGAAGCAAGACTGGAACAACCATTTCTTGATTTAGGCCAGAATTGTACAGATTGATCTCTCGAATCTAAAGTACTCATGTGCAGTATATTCGTTTAGGGTTTAGATTCGTTTCTCGGTGGCACACCCAATTTACCATTTTCAGCAGAATCAGTTTTTACCCTACTACACCACCATAAATAATTTGTGTCGTCAAAGGATGGCGGTACGTTTATTTAGATTGCGCTCCTGTCCATATAGTCAGATTGCTTGAAACATATACTTATTAGGTATTAGACATGTTTGCTTGCTCTGATACCAATTGAAAACATGGGGGGTATACCAAAATACACCACCAACTTTTTTCTTAGGCAACCTGTACGGTAAAACTTAACTAAAACTCCGAGAGTTCAACTTGATGAATCCCAATCAAGGAATAATATTTAGAGTTATATCTCTTTCCCTCACAATCAGATAGTTTACAGAGACAAGTCCGTGAACCTGATTTACGTGTGAGAGTTCTTGGACGATTCCAAAGATCAATATCCAAGAATCAATTAAGTCGTACCCAATAAACAAGGATGGACGTATCTACTTTGATTGATTTATATACAACCTGTGATATTTCAATTATAAAGATAAACAATAATATACTGCGTAAAAGAAATAACACAGATACCAGAAATTTTGTTAACGAGGAAACTGCAAATGCAGAAAAACTCCGAGACCTAGTCCAGATTGAACACCAAACTGTATTAAACTGCTACACACACTAGCCTACTACCAATTAACTTTAGACTAAATGTAGTTGGGACCGAATTAAACCCTCACAACAATTCAGTTACAATCGCGCTCTTTACGCCTCTTTAATCCCAGCAGGACTCCGCGCAATTGATTCCCCTTAGATGACGTCCTTTATATCCTAAGAGTTTCTTCAACTCAATTGAAGACTTTAAACCAATCTGCCTCCCACAGATAAGCCTATATGTGTGATTTCCTCATGCCTTCTCTATCCATAATTGAGCATTTGATAGAAACGGTAACTTTGAGTTTATGGTGTTGATATCTACAAGTCATATTAGCTTTATACGATTAAAACGAGCCAAAAATCAATAATTCAGACATCGTATGCAAAAGTTATGCCTAAAAAGTTTTTGTATGGATTCATGGTGTGACCGGTTCCTACCTGGTCTAAGGATCCATGTTGGGATCAGTCTCTACCTAGTCCATATGAAGGAGTGTAAAATTGTTATGTCCATAACTTCTTCGTCCGAACTCGGAATGACCTCACTCTTTTTAAGTTGGTTTCGTAATTTCATTTCCTATAATATTGAGGTAATTGGAATACATGATTTTATGTTGAATATTTATGGTGTATTGCAATTGAGTTCATGGGATAAACCGTAGAGTTTCAGTCCCATATATTGGCTCACTTTTTTTTTTAATGGTTAGTGACTTTTGAGTATAGGCGATCTTTGGACCGTATCTTTATGATTGCTATATCAAAATTATAAGAAAGTTGTGATGGTATATATCGTATGTTAGTCACATATATTAATGTTTGTTTATGTTCAATAAACTAAATATTTAGTATACGCATGAGTACTCTCATATTGTTTATCTCTTATGTGACTCTTATGTATTATACTGTATCATGTACAACAAACCATAATTTCAGACTGAACCTATTTTCATACTACATAAAAACAGTGGACATATAAAACATCCTTAAGAAAAATGGTAATCTTAAATTAAGCTAGGTTTGATATTTTGATAAGAAAAGTGCCAGCTTACCACATAATTGATGACATTAGCTAGCAGGCGCAGTCGGTAACTCGGTATCATAAAACAATCATTGTGCTCGACAGTTGACAATCGTTAAGGGGTGTGTATTTGTGTTTTGGCGGAAACGGCAGCCATTTGCAGTAAGTTACACGACTCACGTCGAGCATGTTCGTTTGAGGGAGAAGATTGTACGAGATGCATATAGCTCTATCTGTACCCATCAAATATAATACAGGTAGTGAGTCACTAAAACAGAGAATCTTACCACCACGCATGGCATGATTTCAATGGTAGTGCTACACCAAAATCACGGAGATGAAGTTCATTTGTTTTCTTTGATCATCATCTATCTAGGGTAATTTTATTTCTAAACATGAGGTGATGCGATGCGGAATTGGGACGCACAAATTCGGGGACAGTGTTAAATAAAAATAGGCGCGTATTTCCATGCGGTGGTCGTTGTTCACCAACTAACTTCTTTTCTCTTTTGAGTTTCTATTTGACTTTGTCTTGTTGTTGATTAGTGTTTTAATTAAGCTTTGTCAAAATGAAAATTAAACCTGGGTTCAAGTAAATAAGTATTTCCCCTCTGTCCTTTAATTGTTTGGTTTTATGTTAAAAATTTGTCATGGAAGACAAAACCAAATTCGAATAAGTGTGTCAAGATATATTGAAATGAAGAACCAAATACCCTAAAATGAGTCATACGAAGATTCTATTTTGTTTCTTCGATAGTGGAGAAGTAATGTATGTTCACAATAGTATTGGGAGCATCAGCATAGTATGTGTTGCCTTTGTTGGTTTTCAAAATTACCGGCTGCATACAAACATCTCCATAAATTTTGGAGGGACAGTTTCGTTGGGCTTTTTACGTTTTATGCGAGAGTGAGAGGACAATTATTACGAGAGTTAAATGGAATAGCATGGGAAGAAATTCGAAAAAGAAAATCACCACCAAGTGATGACTTTCGTGGCAAAGTTTTAAATTCATTATTAATTTTTTTCTATTTTTTTTTAAAATACCCTTTATGGGTCATATATATATTGTTTATGGGATTTCGTTGGTAATAATCATGTAAAATAGTGAATCCCATTCTTTAAACATGTTGTTGTTTTTACCTAATCTCTGAAACTGGTTTTCGTATGGTTCATCTTGTTCATGGCTGCTAATGGGGCCGGAATTGCCAGAGATACCGTTTCATATGAGATAAAAAAATTATATTCGATCCTGGGCGTCGAATCACTTAAACGGTACCCTTGCTAATTCCGGTCTCCCATTAACAGTCATGATTTTATTCACGTGACTGATAATAAATAAGGGCTCTCGTATTCACAAGTTGCGTTGTAGGACTCGTATAATAAAGTCCAACTCTAATCCGCATGGATAATCCTGGATAAGGGTGCACAGGAACCGAGCCGGACCGATGGACCGTCCCGAAACCGATGGAACCGTACCTGTTTTTGTACCGAACCGAGGAAGGGGGTACAGGTACCGGTCCAAAAAATAAGAACCGAGGCTACGGAGGTACAGGTACACGGTCCTATCCAAGTCCGGTACCGTCCCGGACCGAATGTACCGAGTAGTAATAGCCATTAGATTTAGGAAACAGTTTAGCAGTCATATACCTTTCTTTTTCAGTGTTTCTGACTCTGGGTGTTGTGAATATGAAGGCTTTGATTCAAGATTCGATTAATTGGTTTCTAGCAGAGCAACTTTGGATATTAGGACATTTTAAACTCAAAGATCACTTTGCTGGTGAGTTGATCCATCTTGCTGTTATGCGCCACAAATATCACCAAATGGTACTAATTACTTACTATTACTGGTTACAGGTAATTTCATTTCGTCATAACCACTCTTTCTCTCAAAATCAAGTAACTACATTTGTTTTATATGTCAGTTTTAATGTAGACCTTAGTATAATGGTCGTTTTGCTTGCGCTTGTCATTGATATCAAATCATATTTTCTTGATGTAGCTGAAGAAGACTGAAAGTATGGTGCGGCGGTACAGTTCATCACGAGACGACATCAGGAAAAGCATCAAACATGCTTTAATGTTGCTCTGAAGTTGCCCTTCCACCAATCGCCTATTATTCTTCAGTTGTAAGGTGACCTTCGTAATGTTAAAACTTTTTTTACTATTTTTTATTTACAATCCAAACAACTTAATTGGCTAAGCTGTATGTTTGTCCATGTACTTGTTGCAGGGTAGTTCACCCTATTCATGAACAACCTTCCTGTGCTACCGTACGGGTGGTATTGTTTTTGTCCTGAGTACATCATCCTTCATGAGCTCCACTGGTCATATAGGCCAGGACAAGAAAGGAAGTCTGGCAGTATAACTCACTGCTTGAAAAAATTTGTCTGGAACTGAGACTGGTACCGGAACCGTATCTGGTACAGTACCGGTCCCGAATAGTACCGGAATCGAGGTACAGGGTACAGATACCGGTCCAATAAATAGGAACCGGGACTAGGAAGGTACAGGTACTCGGTCTCGGCAAGAACCGAGCCGAACCGTACCGTGTGCACCGTTAGGACTAAACATTACACCGAGCATATGGAAGTGAAGAAGCGGACACGTATACCGGTTAGGACATAGGTGTCGTTAATAACAAGGATTATTCTTGCTCTCCTCTTATACGTGGCCCGTCTCCAATGCTACACGTAGCAATAGTATCTTTGGTGTTGTCCGAGAGAAAAACATTTGTCGGGCTCAATGTTTTAGAGGTTGTACAAGTACTTAATGCACAACTTGTGCTATGGGCTCAATGTTTTAGAGGTCGTACAAGTACCTAATGCATAACTAGGGCTGAACAACGGGTAGGGTGGGTAGGATATGGCCTATACCCGCCACCCTACCCGTTTACTAGCGGTTAAGAAAATCTTTACCCGCCACCCTATCCGTCAAATAATGGTTAGGATAGGATACGGTTAAAAAACTGGCGGGTAGGGTAGGGTTGGCGGATATGAGTAGGGTATGTGCACCCCTAGGTAGGGTGGGTAGGATATGGCCTATACCCGCCACCCTACCCGTTTACTGACGGTTAAGAAAATCTTTACCCACCACCCTACCCGCTAAATAGTGGATAGGGTAGGATACTGTTACAAAATTGACGGGTAGGATAGGGTTGGCGGATATGGGTAGGGTATGTGCACCCCTATGCATAACTTAGAACTGGTTTTTGGGCACCACTAAATTTTTTTTGGACCATTGTTTCTTTTTGGGAAAGATATTTGAAATATTTAATGAAATATTATGCCATGAGTCCATTCACTATGTCAGAGCCAAATTTCACTTAACGATTCATTTGTGTCCATCAAAGTCGTGCGTCCATGTGTCCTTAATTTTCGAATGTCATTCATGCATATGCTATCCTCCATGTCCAGACCCCACACAACGATATTCGTGTCCGTTCGTCCATGTGTCCACTCAACGATTCATCCATGACCATCAAATCCAAACGCTACTCAACGATATTCGTGTCCGTCCGTCCATATGTCTATTTACTATGTCAGAGCCAAAAGGTTTGAATTTCTAATTTCTTTAATTTTACACGAATTCATTCAAATTTGATGTCATTTTTTTCTTAATCCAACAATTTCACCAGAAACATACAATCTCACTAAGTAATTGCCATCTGTAGGTATATTCCCTGATCATTTCCTTGTAAGTAATTGCTAATAAGAAGATCTTGTCCATCCTGGCGTTGACAACCTTGTTGTACATGTATGTTCCTAAGAATTTCTCAGTGAGATGGTTGTAGGAATCGATGGAGTTGGGCGGTAGGTTGTCGAACCAAGATAGTGCTCATCCTTTTAGGCTCGAAGGAAAATATCTGCAGAGGACTGCATCGTTCTGATCCCATCTGGCTAAAATGCGATTATAGTATCGAAGATGAGCGGCAGGGTCGCTGGATCCGTCGTAACATTCGAACGCTGGAATGAGACACTTTTGAGGGATAAGCGCTTTGGGAAAGTGGTGAGTCAGCGGAGTGGTGTTAGCTTCTCTCATCACTTACTCTAGTCTGCCCCCCTTGTCTAGCTTTCGACTGCTTGATTTCAGCCATCATCTCTGCACGAAGGTCCTCCATTGCCCGCTGGTGATCGTCTTTTGTTGTGGATCGTCCTGATCTTTGGTTTCACTATCGTCTTTTGCTTGATTTCAGCCATCATTCTTCGGTCATGTTTGGGATCTGATGCCTTTGAATTTTCTTCGTCGTGTTGGCGCGCCACTACTGTGCTTTGGGCGAGCCTATCCTTGAGCTCCTGGTTTTCTCGAGCCAGCAGTGCCACTGCATCTACGTACACCTTCTGATTCTTCTTTAACTCTTCGAGATCTGCCATCAATTGGGTGGTATGGTTCGATCCTTGATTTGGGGTTCCGGTTCGCACTTGCCCTCCAATTTCCATTGTGTGACCTTCGTCCACTGTATGGATTAGAGGGGGGAGCGGATCGGTCGTAACTATTGGAAGATCCACGCGCGCGAGCGCTAGCTGGTTTACTATCAGCAAAGGTTGAGTAACTGGCAAAGTTTGGTTTTGGTCGTTCGTTAGTGGAATTCCGAAGGCCGGTTGGTGCATCGTTGATTCTGCAAACCCTTCCTATTGTTCATGAGTTCGGGCAGCTGTCATCGTCTTTGCTGCATCGGCTTTGGCTGCTACATCGGCTTTGGCTGTTGCAGCTTTGAGGACCGTTGTTGCTACGGCGTTGGCATCCAATGGTGAGGTGATCTCCGTGGCATCTGGTTTCTGATTGGCCTCCTTCGATTTCTCGCCTTTTTGCTTGTTGCGAGTCACAACTGGGGTAGTCCTTGGTGTTTCTTTCGACGAGGCTTTAGTTTTGCCCACCTCCTTCGTTTTCTCCATCTTTATCTTTCTAAAAAAATAAGAAGTAGTAATAAAAAAGGATCCTTGGCCTTGTGTGATCGTGCCATGTGCTCTAAAATATTATGCCTGATTTAGAAAAGAAATTTATTTATCCTCTCCATATGCTTTGTCTTGAAAATATTTTCTTTCTTCGACTTGTCATTTATGTTTCTATTTTAGAATCTCCATCAATTTAGATTTGTATCTTATGTAGATTGTGAAGATCTTATATGAAAATATTATTCCCGACCTAGCACTAGAAAAACACAAAATAATATTTATCCAAACAAATGGGAGGGAAGTTTTTCGCTAAAACAGAATTAGATTATGTTTGGAGGTAAAAAAATTCCCCTAAATATAGTTATTAAAATATCTCACGAAAACAAGGTAAAAAAAAGAAAGAAATCGTGTCACACTACCACCCGTAAATCAAAATACCCCACCCGGTGAAGAAAAGAAATCGTGTCACAAGATTGTCGGCAAAATATCCGACCTCTATCTCATATTCTCAACACGCGTCTCTGAAGCTATCAGGGGTAAAAAGTGAACCTATTTTTTCTCTTCCTTCTTCTTCTTCTCCCAAGACAAAGACTTCCCACATCAAACTCAGAACAAATCACCAAATCTAGCAGAAGAAGTGGAAAGCTCATTCAACTGGATTTTTATCGAAACCCTTTTTACCTGCATCTCCATCTAAAGAGGAATTACAACAGGTAAATTGGATTTTGTTAGATGTATCATAACTCTGATCTATTTTCTAATTTCATACTCTGCGTGTTTGATTTTAGAAAGGAAAGAGGACTAGTCTGAATCATCAACCCAGTTTCATGCTTTTGATCTTTGTACTATGAAATCAAATCCTAGTTCCCAAATAAATGAGATTTTGTGAAACTTAACATGCATGTTAAATGATTGATGAAATTGCTCAAAGGAATTTAGTTTTCAATTGCTAAAACTCATGATTAAAGAGAATACGTTTTTCTCTTGGACTCTCATGATGAATGAGAAAATTAGGGTTCAATTCTAATCATCCAAAAAGAGATAAACATGAGTCAAACACTAAATCAAATTATAAGAGATGTCTGTATTCGGAGAGAGCAATCTGAACAAGATGAAAGAATGAAAGATTATGGTAACAAAATTTTCTTCTCAAACAATTACATGTGCATCTTTTTTTTTTTTTAAGTCTGGATTGGTTGATTACCTGTGGCTTAAGGTTAAGTGTCTGATTGGTTGCCTAATGTTAAAATAAAACAAAGATTTGGAACACTTTTGCTTTTAGTGGAGTAGGCTAACCATATATTTTCCTAGTTTTTCAGGTGAATCTAGCGTAGTTGAAGACGAAGTTGGAAAAGGATAATATCACGTTTGGCTCGAGTAAGTGTTTCCAGGCTAATCTGTTTGAGGAAAATATATTGCTAGAAAATGTTGTCTCTTTTTGTTTGTTCCGCGTGTGCAACTTCCTGAAGCAATGTTGCAGATGCTATGTTCTTATATACACTTGTACCGTATTTTCTGAATCAATTTAATTTCTACCAAATCTTGAGACAATAGTTGTTAATAGGATCTGATATTCTTAGTTGAGATGATTGAAAGGTTATTTGTGTTTCTGTAGACAGAAAACTAGGGGTTGCAATGCTACTTTTACAATCAGTTTGTTTAAAACTAGTTGTTGTGGCGGGATTGTGTGATTTATGTTGCCGAAGAGTGTCATATTGGTGCAGGATACAACCCTGAAAGCTGAAATCATCATGGTTTATGTTGTAACCTATAGAAGGACTAGGTTTGATATTGATCATAAGTTTTCCTCGGTCTTTATACTTCTTCTTTGATTAGTTCGATTAGTATTAATCGTGCCCTTTTCATTAACGTTTGTGCTTCCTGCCACTGATGGGGAAGACTAATTTCTATAGGCAGGAAGTGGAGGTTGATTTGCTCAATGATTATAACTTAGTCTAGTCTGAGCACAGCAAGTTTTATCTTCTTTGTCAAAAGAATGATAGACAGATATTTGATAAAATGCTTAAATGATAGGTTTGTATGTCAGTTCTGCTTGACAACAGTTTTGACCCTCTTAGAAATAATACTAGCTTAAGGTCAGTTCTGCAATTGCGGTGATACTCTATGTAGGGTTTTTTGCTGGGTTTTTTTGTACTTCAGGCCACTATATTTGCTTCAGAACAAGAGCAGAACAATTAGGGAGCTTTTAAGGAAGATTAAAGATCTCTTTACTTGGAGATGATGATCTTCTGGTTTTGTTGGGACATTTGGTTTTTATTTCGTTAATTATGCTTACTAGTACTTGATTTGGATATAAGCTTCGGTCTTTTGTTGTTATATATAGTGAAAGATCACTGTTTAACTTGGTACCTGATTCTTAATCAATCAAAGACATACGCAGCCGAACGTATAATTAAGATCGACAGTTCAAAGAAATAGTTTATTTTATTACATTAGGTGGATAAGGATATCAATATGACTATGTTTTGCAGTGTCATGTACTGCGCTAAGGCACAATCTTCCTGGGAGTTTCGCTAGATTACTGTTTAATTTATTCAAATTTTGATTGATTCATTATACCTTACTTTTGATCCGGTGTATGACAATTGCACAATGTGTCGCAGGTTGAACACTATACATTCTCCGTTGCCTAAATAAAGATATCAGATTGCGAAGGAGAACCATTTAATTTTGAAGCTGAATCATTAGTCTGGTAATGCCATCGGAAACCATCTATTTATTTTCTTATTTTCTCATCGGTCTGATTCAATGAAACTTGTTGTAATATCTATTAGGCTTATATGGCTTTTGGATGCATATCATTGAACAACAACCAATCGTCCATGTTTATTAACTTGCTTTTTTTGTTCTTGTGGATGCCGAAAGTTATCAGCTGAACTGTTCATCTGGTCAGCAGATCTGGGTTTTAAAAATTCAATTTTTTGGCAGATTCAACTTATAAAAGAAAATTAAACCTCGATAGAAGTTTACCTCTGATTTGAATCACACATTTTGGTCACTTCTAATCACTAAAATCTCAAAAGTCAAAACCCAAGCTTTTTTCTTCTTCCTCTCAAAAATCTCAACTCTCTCACATAAATTTGATTTTTCTACTAATTCACCACTAATAATTTAATGTTTAATCAATCCTTAAAATTCATAATTAATCAATTCTAATCATAATCATTTACACTAATTATATAAGGGTAGTTATGCCATTATCAAAAATGGTGGATGAGGGGTGATGTTGTTTTTTATTTAGTGACCCTATTTTGGCATTATCTAGTATGCCTCAAAAAAATCTAGTATGCCTCAAAATAGGTTTCTACTTTTAGAGAAACTTAGGCGCAGGCCCAAAAAAATTAATATTCTCATTGTCAGGCCCACAATTAATTTTAGGTACCGTGACACCCAAAATTATCCGAAATTATTAAGAATCAATACATAACTCGTTATGCATACTATTTTTTCAGGCATAACTCGCTATGCAGCCTAATTTTTCAGGGGTATAATTGGCAACACAACTTGGATATAACATATCTAGAAATACGCGCCTTGAA
Organism: Papaver somniferum; assembly: GCF_003573695.1. Taxonomy (NCBI): domain Eukaryota; kingdom Viridiplantae; phylum Streptophyta; class Magnoliopsida; order Ranunculales; family Papaveraceae; genus Papaver; species Papaver somniferum. The sequence continues at coordinate 150,460,838 of NC_039367.1, read as the reverse complement.
ATTTTACCAATTTTATATCGTTGGAGATATTTTTAAGAGAGCTACACAACGAGTACAAACAACAATATCAAATTTTTGTTTTTCACTAAAAAATCGGAGATGATCATCATTTTAGGCAAAATTTTCGAAAATTTGATACATAACCATTATGCAGCAACCAAAAAGGATGCATAACGCATTATGCAGACGCATAAAGAATTATGCAACCATTTTCTCCAATGCATAACAAATTATGCATCTGCATAACAAAATTATGCATCTATAACAAGTTATGTAGTCATTGTATTAGTGGGTACATAAAAAATAGATACATAATGCATTATGCATCTATTTTCTCGATGCATAAAAGATTGTGCAACAATTTTCTCGATGCATAATGCATTATGCAGCCGTATTTTCGGATGCATAACAGGTTATGCCTCTATTTTCGCGACTGCTTAACATGTTATGCAGATATTATTATAGGTGCATGACAAGTTATGCAGTCTTTGTTTTTGTTGGTTTTAGTAGTGACAAAAAAGTTGATGCATAGCGTGTTATGCAACCATTTTCTGGGCAATATCACAAGTTATACATTAGCTTTTGTAGATCCATAACAGGTTATGCATCCATTTTCATAGCTAAATATCAACTTATCCAACAATTTTTGTAGATACATAATAGATTATGCATCCACTACAAACAAGAAAACACTTACGAAATAAAAATTGAATTTGTCACTCCTACGCAAAGCTCAAGAAAAATCAAATGAAAAATGAAAATCAAAGAAAACTTGACATAGAGCCGCACCCATTTGCGGAATTCGACTTGGCGTTGAGATTTTCGCATCAGCACTATCTACAATTATGAAATCTCAAAAAGTAACAACTTAGAGCAAAATATAATCCATATCAGTTAGCGTCAAAAAAATTCCATTAATTAAGTGCTTACGCATATTTCGTTGTTTCCCAGAAGCCTAACAATTAACAACTCACCACTTTGTCATTCTTGTAACTCTCTACTAAGTCAGTGTATGGACCAACATCCCGAGGCATCTTAGAAAGAGGACGCTTAGAAGGAGAACCCGCAACACCTGGTGTCGCTACCTATTGTACACCTTTTCTCCAATTTCTCTAAATTCAAGGTTCAAGGACTCCATTTGCAGAAATAACAGTTAATCATTAGTAATATAGAATTAATTAAGAAAGAACATATATACATACCCATCACACTCTTCTTCCCATTCAATTATATGTGGATTACGATTACGTAGTGACAAATCTTTATCTGTTTCGTTTAGCTTAAGCTCACGCGTACGCATCCTACCTGTTATAGGAGATGAATTTTTCATTGCAGAATTCAATCAAACACCTTCTTCTTCTTTCTTCAAACTCAAAACCTAAATTCAGACAAGAAATAATTCTTAAGCAAAACAACACCCAACCAGCATAGAGAAGGAATAAGATCACAAGCCCTAAATCCAAAATTTCTATGACTCTAAAACAATAAAAAGACCATAATTTTTCAATACAGCACGTCCAATGAAGATTAAATTAGTTAAATTAGAAGCAAACCTAATAATTCCATACCTGTTGGTTTGTGGTTGCGACGCCAGTTTCAAGCAGGTACGTCCGTTCAAAGAGAAAAGAGAAGGAATAAAAGAGAAAAGAGAAGGAAGAAGGAAATCATAGGAAAAAAAATAGAAGCGAAAAAAAATAGAAGCGAAGGAATAACAGGAAGGAACAACTATTTTTTAATAAGGGATATTTTGATTTTGGGTCTCAATTTTGTGACCGGAGTTGCGTTTGGGTCCCAAAACATTCAATATTAGAGTTTGGGTCCCAGGACTGTAGTTGACCATCTTGACAGGCAGGAAATCCGTTAAATATGGAAATGACCCATATAATATTAGGTTTAGATTTATTTACTAACTATACCATTTTAATTTCCGTTATATAATTGTGTGGTTTAGAATTACCGACGAAAAATCAAAGTACAAAAGGGAAAGAAATTACCGGCGAAATTTCGGTTATTTGAACTGGTGCTCTAAATTGGAGTAATCTCCGGACCTCACTAGACTAATGGAGTTTTGTTTGCTTTTAACTTCTTTTTTCCGAAGTGGCTTCCCTGCACAACCACCGAATCAAACCATTATGGCTATCAGGCTATCTCTATTATAGAATTTGAACAACATATATATTGATCACTTCGATTGAGATCATATTAGTGGATCCACTATGCTATTGGCTCTATGTAGAAGTGCAGGACGAGCAACGGACTGAAGAACAAGCACGGGAAATGCTCTTTGGATCACTATGAAAGGGAGTACACCATGTTTGAGAAAAGTCCCGAAAGAAATAGCAGCAAGCTTTCTTCTTATTACGTGGTCCGTAGGATTTTATCCATTCTCACCATTAGATGTGTTTAAATTGATATGTGCGTCTCACATGTTAACATTAACTAACGGTGTTACATAAGATTTTAAAAAAAGAGAAAAATCTTAACAGTCAAGAAAGTCGACCGTAGTCCTGGGACCCAAACTCTAATATTGAACTTTTTAGGACCCAAATGCAACTCTGGTCATAAAATTGGGACCCAAAGTTAAAATATCCCTTTTAATAAATATGGGTTTGTGTGAAATTTTTCCTCAGATAATGGGTGCGCGCCTAAACTTTTCTGGACGTGAATTTCTTAGTGTAAGAAATCTAAAAAATGGGTGTGGTAGTAGTTTTGACTTACTATTAGTTGTCTCTTTTTCTCCCCTGTAATAATACGCTCAACCCATATCACAAACTGACACTTTTTGAACAGGCATACCTCATGAGGTGTGGTGGAAATTTTAATTTTAACGTTGACAAAGGATGTCGTTAATCAATGTTACTGCAAGGCCCAATTCAAAAAGAACTTAATCATTGTTCCTTAACCTATATCCTGGTATATAGGTTAACAACACCTTAGAGCCATTGAAGTTACTTGTAACCACTTCACATATTGTATTTGGCTTCTGACGGCGACCTTTAATAGGGTAACCCAAGACTAGCATTGTCCAGTGTTGCTTTCACGAACAGGCTTAGAATACGTGATAATAAGCATCCCCATTTGTTTACCTTGACATTTTTATTTTTCTTCCCGGCATGAAGTTTTTATGTCAAATAATAAAATGAATTATAAATGAGAGTAAAAGTAAACTAACAAACTTAACGTATAACAACTTATGCATAATGGTATCGTGAAAATATAAATGGAGGATAAGAGAAGTAAACCAACATAACAAGCGCTTAATAACTTGTGCACATTTCGTTTTGTGAAGGTATAAATGGAGGTAAAAAATCGTATCACCACTTTTCATTATCATAATTTTGATATGCAGATAAATATTTGAAAAACATTACTGGTTAAGTGAGAAATTGGTGGGAACTAGAATATTAAGAATGGCTTAGTTAATCTGGTGATAAGCAACCAGGGCATGTATAGTACAGAAGTATTTTGCATTATACGAGGGTGTACAATACTGTTGTGTGTCTTAGAGCAACTGTAGTGGTGCGAGTATAACCAAAGACCAAAGAGGGAAAAAAAGACTAAATTTTGGGTTTAGTCTGGTGTGTGACGCTATGGTTGAAAAACTAAATTTGGTCAGACGTACATTATACATTCGCCTGGTGTGGGGCGTGGACTATACCAACGCCTGGTGTGGGACGGGGACTATACCAACGCCTGGTGTGGGCGTGGACTATACGTCCATCTGGGGTGGGACGTGGACTATACGTCCGCCTGGTGATGGGGCGTGGACTATATAAACGTCCGACTATATTTGGGTTTGGTCTTGGTCGCCGACCAAATTTGGTCTTGGTTTTAGTCTTTGATCAAATTTTGATCGATGGCCCGTCCCACTACGCCTATCCACTGGACCAAATTTGGGTTTAGTCGTCCATTGTGGACGCTCTTAGGAGAGCCTATTAGAGAGCCAAACAGTGTCTTGGAATAAATATCATGGGTGAGTGTTATGGATAAAATATGTTTCCAAAGTCATCCTTGTAGCGTTGTCTTTAATTGAATATCTAACTTCAAGCATACATTATAAATTGTGTACAAGATAGCACGCTTATCAAGCATTATTTACCTATCTTCTATTGTAAGTGATCGTAACTTTCTCTTCTTTCTTTTTTCAATACAAACTCAACCTTTTCGTTAAAAATCAAAAATATCAATCAAAAAACCTATCAAGTTCGTGCAGTGATAGAGACTTGCAACCAGCCTAAGATAGTTAGATATACGAAAATGGGTCATTTGTCCAAATACTTTTAAAAAATGATTCTAATGGATGAGTAAAAATTAGTCTGGGTGAAATGGACACCAAAAAAATAGCAAGAATGAAACTGGATTCATCCTGGCTTAAACTTAAAAAAGAGTGAGGAAGAAATTGGATGCAACCTGATGTAAATTAAAAATAAGAAAAAGTATTTGAAAAAGGGTAGGATGAAATTGTTTACATCCTAACTATTTTACATTCTCGTCCATTTAAACAATATCAAATTTCACATATCTTTTTCATCAAGGAACTTTTGATTTTGATCTTTTTAACAAATTTTGTGTTAGATATAATAACTACAGGAAAAACCAACTCTACTTGCAGTTACCGCAACCAGACAATTACAACCACTTGTCATTTTACATCAAGTGTTTAGACAGAAGGTCACGTGATATAAGAAATGATGGCCATGAGTTGTCTATGATGGTGAAGACTATAGCACAACCCGGAAACTCAAGTAACCTCGCCACTTCCTTCAAGACCACGTTGTCTTAGAATCATAGTAGGAGAAGAGGAAATTTCACACCTTTAAGGCACGTTCCGGGGCTTCAAAGGCTCTCCTCGATCAAATCTGTATATTTGGACGTAGAGAGTTCTTCACGTCCTTCATGGCCGCATATCCACTGAGTAACAGCGTTAAAAGCTAGAAATTTTTTATCTTGTTAGCTGTATTGTGGATTTCTTGAATAGTGGAATTTAATCTTCATCTAGCGTATCTACGTCATAAAGAAAGACGATGAAAAATCTAGCATAGAGGTCGGATTCATTTCCACGAAAAATCAAATGCAATTTCATGCTTTAATTGGTTAACTGATGAGATCAAATCTCCACATTGTCCCAAGAGCAACTCCTATGGTGAAGATCTTTTTGGCACTCCCCATCAAGGAGGTGATTTTTTTTTATTATGAAACCCTTTTGGTCCTAAATTTTATGGAGATCAAAATATAAATTGTTACCGAGCACGCCCCAAATAAATAAATAAATGGTGGCATCCAACTGAGTTTTGTTAAAGGGAGAGCAAAAATAGATCTGAGGAGAGCAAAAACTGTAGTCAACTCGTCTACTAGGTCGATTTAATAAATTTGTTTGACTCAGACCGAAATATCCTCGTTGGCACACGCTTTCTTCACACACTTACAACCTAAACACAGTTGTAACCTAATCAAAAAATTCATAGATAAAATTCAAGACAAACCTCCAGTAAAATACCATGATTTATAAAGTGGGATACCAGTTCTACTAAGTGCTGATACTGTTTCATATGGGACAAAAAGATCTCACCGATTCTGGCCGTTGGATCGATAAAATGGTATCAGTACTTATTAGGACTGGTATCCCCTTTATAAATCGGGTAAAATACGGTTAAATTTCTTCATTACAATGATTGAATGTTCCACCCCCTTCGTTTGTTGATGCACTATATGTGCCATTATAATATGAATTATCGAGATTTCAATTATCAATAGAGTTCGATGCAAACCTAGTATGTTACAACTTACAACATGATAAAGTTTAGTTATATCTATCAAGGTTATCTTGTATTCCTCAAATGATATCCCTATAAAGTTATAGACAACTACAGTACTACTAACATCAGAAAAGCATGTCCCGGATAAGTTTCCTTCCATGACAAAATCAACATAGGAATTTTCTACCCTAAAAAGAAAGAGTAAGAGCCATCCTATAAGTGCAATAATATTAAATGATTCTAACATCTCCGGTCATTTCCATTTCATGCAATTGGAGCTGTCATGGTGGATAACGATGTTCGTTTCTATTTGAACAGGAAGAGTAAAACATGTTCTTCTCACCATTTTGGATCAGAACCTGAAACTCTTCGAGTTTGAATTTGTTCGTTTAGAATCTGGTTTTTTTTTAACAAAAACTTTAGATTCAAAATCTTAGGAGATGGGGATATATTAATCTTAGAAAGAAAAAGAAAAAAAAAAGACTAACCGTATGAATCAACTTAGTCAGTGAGTTAACCACGGTTTTCACTCTCCTCGAATTCATTTTTGCTCTCCCTTTGACAAATATCCTTATTAATTGTTGAGATTCATGTTTTCCAAATGATTCGTTAAAATAGAGCAATACTAAAAAAAACAGATGGACCATGTAAAATAGGTGAACCACTATGTACATATAAAAGGTAGTGATGAAAGCTTTCAATCACATAATCCAGCTTAAGATAGTTCAAGACGAAACAAAGAAAAAAGCTCATTAATTGCGGTTTTTGTTGGAATTAGTCTTCATTAGATCTTAAGATGTTGGAGTAAACTGGAGAAAAATTGTAACAATGTCAAAAACCTAGAAAGTTCAAAAGGTTAAAATTATAGTTGATAAAATATGCTTCAATCTATGTGTTCTAAGTTCTAACTTAAAATTTTGGATATGCTAAGATAGTTTGGCAGCAGAATTCCACCCAGAAACGACAAACTAATTAATCATTTATGTGAATTGAGTAGTATCTAACGGTTTAAGGAGACTGGGTTAATTATAACAAGATCTATGTCTCTTTTTTTTTTTTACTTTTTTACTTAATTGAATTTTTGTGTTTCTGTTACACAAAATCATTCTTGCATTTGAGTTATAATACAAACTTGATACATCTTGATGAAAAATACTATGTTCAATGCTTCTTTTGTGGGAAAAAATCAAGAGAACGGCTATTTCGTTGTGACTAATTTTATCAACAGCCACCTTGACTTTCCCAAGAGAGGACAATTTAATCGCAATTAGGCTAAAGAATGTACTTATGTCCTTGTAATCGATGCAATAAATTTTGGTTCTACAGAAAAGAAAAAAATGCATAAGTGTTTTGGTTGTGCAGGAATTATATGGAAATTGGTTCAAGACAAGTGTTCATTTCCTCCGTATACAATATGCATATTACGCATACTAGAGAAGGACGTGATTACAGATATGTATATATAATTTGAGTACAAATTCCTGGCCTCACATTGAAAGTTAGACCAAAAAATTGAATTCTAGAATTTCTGGTCCCCAACCAATAGGAAAGAGTTTTGAAATCTTTTCGGTATGCATAATCAATATTTAGATACCAAACCTACTCGCAAAACCAAACCATTGTATATATATGTAGAAATTAACATTTAATCCCATAGTTGTTGGGCTTTAGACTCTTTAGTCCAGCTCTCTCAAGCCTAGTTCTAGGAGATCCAAATTTAACAAATTTGGTACGAGTTAGTCCTTTTATAAACGATTCAGTCCAAAGCTTCTTTTTTTCATGACAAAAATACCCGTCAACTAAAACAAACACTCGATTGATCTTGCTCCTGTTTCTTCATTTTCAATTCGTGGAAACTACTCCCTGACCGAAGAAAAAAAAATCAGAAAACCCAATCTCATCGTTCCAGTGAAAGTTCAATCTTCTAACCTAAATATAATTACGAAACAAACACTCGATTGATCTTGAAAAGCCAAAGTCGTCGTCATCAGTTTCTTTTCTTGAAGATTAACTTGAAATTGAGAGGAAATCGATGAATTTGAGCAAGCTATTTTGAAGATTTCATCATTGAAAGCGATTTGAAAGATAAGTTATCATTTAATTTGATCGCCAATCGATTTCAGAATTTTTATAGGGTTGAAAAACCTATTTACTCTGATTTCAGTCGGAGTTTTTATTCTCCTAATGATAAGAAATCGGATCTATAATCATTTAAACTTTTTTTTGCTAAATTAATTTTGTTTAAAACGATGATGTCTCTTTTTGATTTAGTATCTAATATGACTGCAATTAATTTCAATTTATTGTTGTAGGCAGAATGTGTGTAACTTAAAATGATGATATCTCTTTTTGAAGAATCAGAAAGATGGTATACGAATTAATTGAGCAGAAAAGTAAAACTATCTTTATTATTTAAGCTTGGATTACAATAATTTGGTGAATTAAGTTGAAGCATACACTAGATTTTTTTCTTTTTCGTTTTTTTTGTGGCTATTTGTGGTACAGAAGCTAGTTAGGATTTGTGTGTAGTGGTTTTGACCATGTTGTTAGTGACGACCTTTTTGTAGTGCATTACTTAGAATAGGTGAGTAGTGTATATTTCTTAGAAAAATGGATTTTATAGAATTTGTATGTGGCCAGGCAATGCATACTACGCATGCTTACCTTCTAATTGATGAACTGGATTTTTGTATGATTTTTCTGTCTCATGATAGATACTGATGTTACTATAAAAATTATATTTTTTCCGCTTATATGTTTTAGTAACTGACTGTTATGAAGTTGGAGTCTAACATTAATCTATGTAGAGCAACTTGGGATCGGTAGTTGGAAGTGATATTGGAGGAATGGGATACGATCTTTAGCACACTTGCATCGTCGTTTGGTTCCGGGTTGATCTCAATCTCATTGCTAAGAGGATCTGTAGTACAACAGGTCAGCGTCTAACCGTTGATCTCAATTTTTTATATATATAAGGCTACTGTGGTAGATACAAGTTTATATATTGTATTCAATTGTTGTTCGCACATGAATTTGGTATTACTCGTTAAAATGAACTAATATAATCATTGTGAGTTCCGTTTGGGAGTGGTTGCTTAAGTCATTTTCATGCGAAACAACAACTCTAGATTTGATATGATGTAATTTTGAGCTAGAAAATATCCATTATGTGTTGTCCGACTGGGGCAGACATGTCAGTAACGGTAGCCTAACTTGCTTTTTTTTTTTTAAATATGAGGGGGTTCATAAAAGAAACGGCTCATTTTGATGCTCAGCAGTAGATTTTGTTGCTCGGTGTATTTAATTTAGGCATGTTCAGATAGTGGATAATATTGGCGAACGACTTGGTTTTTGGTTCATCTCCATTTGTATGTGCTAGTGATAGATATGTTGAATTCAGTACGTACTATGGGGTTCCCAAAATAAATTTAATTGGAATTTGAATCTTTGTTGACATCTACCTTTTGATATCTTAATAAATTGGCTTTAGCTTAATCCAGCTTGATACGTGCTAGTCATAGATATTGTTTTGTTGATTTTTGTTCTTGTACTAACTTTGCTAACACAAACAATACTATTTGGTGGAGATAAACTTCGTTCTAGCTATTTTTAATGATAAGATGAATACAATGGCCTAGTATTTTCTATGTGTGATTGCAATGATAAGTTTATTGAGATTATTTTTTGATTTTGATAGTCTCAATTATCCATCCATATTTACAATTTTATTGAGTCAATGATAAGTTTTTGTTCGTTTGCTGCATAGTTTTGGCTTTAAAGAAACTAAATCAAGATTTACAAAGATGCAAAGTTGTTCTTTCTATTGTGAAACTGTATAGGTGGCATTTTACATTGGTGTTACTGGATCTTCTTGTGAATTTGACTTAGTTGTGAATTTTCTCTCCACACTTTTATCTCTCTTCGTCATATGTACTTCATGTACGAGTTTTCAGATTTGATATTTTTGATATGCCCCTCATTATTATCGCGTTCAATTTGTAGATGCCGCACATTGGTGGATGTTGTATTTTTTAGACTTTTTATTGAAGTTGTCTGCAATTTCTCAGTTATCTGAGTAGTTGATCACCATATTTCAAAGTTCAAATACTATAGCAAAGCGTAACGACAGTAATTCAAATGTGTACATTATTGTGCACATGTTTATTTTAAATGTGTACATAATTGTACACGTGCATATTTGATTATTATGTGCAGATAGTTTAATGTGTACATAGTTGTACACTTGTTTATTATCAATGTGTAAATAGTTGTACACATTAACATTTTCGATTTTCTTGCTTCTTTTTTAGAGTAACATTTTGGGTATGGATGGACTTTTTATTTTTTTTATAGGTGTGTACATAGTTGTTATCTCAATAATATATGCATGTTTTGTGGGTAAAGATGATTGATTTTTGTGGGTAGATACATGTTCGCTTATATTCTCGTACATCAAAGTTTGCTTTGAATTCTTTAATTGGACAGTCACGATTAAAATTTATGGTTAGTGACTTGTTTAAGACTCATTTATTTGGTGTACTTATGACGAAGCTTAAGTGCTGTTTTTATTAATTTTATCTCATCCAAATATTTTGAATTTCTTTACGCTTTTAAATAGGTCAATAATTCTTTTTATCATGTAGCTTGGCCTTAAATTCTATCTTTATTTTGTTATTACACTTAAAAATGTCGTTGAAATTTCCAGGGTTGTGTGCCTCAATCTCCAAGCTTTGTTGGCTGATGTCTTAAGTTAACTGCAGAAGCAAGTGATCAAGTGAGTGCGGGTGGGAAGACTTTTCTTACTTCCTGGACCACTGCTAAATAAGTTTTAAAGTCTGATCCTGGATATTCTTGGATGCTGAGGAAATAAAGAGAGACCTTGTGGCGCCTCGAGGAAACGGTGCGAAAGCAAAATATGTGATCTGACTTTAGGGAAGCCAGGCCACATATGCAAAGACTAGAAGCTATCTTGATCGTTGAGGATCAATGATACTTCACTGACGGAGTTAGCTACAGGGGTTAGTTTTCTATTCCACCAAGTGTGACTTTTATTATTGGTTGGCATGTGATAGTTGTAGGGGTATCTCAATGTCTACATAATTGTATACATGTTGATTGTTAATGTGTGTATAGTTGTACACATGTCGTGTACATAGTTGTACATATGCTATGATTATGATCAAAAATCTGACTTCGAGGTCGATGCATCTTCCCTAGCTAGAGTAATCCATGGGAGATTTATTTTAACAAAGATTGAGCTTTAAAAAAAATCTATAAGATATTGTAAAGATCAAGTGGGTTAAGTGAAAAATGTAAAAATGATCTTATGAAATACAAGAGGTTGGCTTGACTTGCTAGTTTGCAGCCATAAGATCAAAACGATAATGTATAATAGCCTACTAATGTCGGCGACTGCAATCTCTTCTTTGATCGTCATTCTATCTATTGTTGTATTTTGGATACTTTCTGCATTCACTTACTTGTTGTCTTTGTTACAGTTTAATTGGGCGGTAAAGACTTGCTTAGAAATGTGTAGCAGCTGGTGTTCGTTAAATTGCAGTCTTCATTTCTGTCCATTGAAAGAAGTCTATGCATCAGTAATCTTGACCAAAGAATAACCGAGTATGTATCACTCCCTCCCTCTCTTATTCTAGTACTAATAGTCGCTGAATTTGTATTCATAACTATAGGTCGGTCTTGATAAAGATGTTTTCTCCTTATGGAAGGAAGGATCGAGTCAGAGATGTTTTTATGGCACACTCGTGGTCCAAAGCGAGGAGAGCCACGAGGTTTCACTTTCATTCAGTTCAGTACCAAAGAGGTATATCATCCATTACTTTCAACTACTCTAGATTGTTATACTGTGTACTATCTAGGAAGATTGGAATGCTTGAATACCAATGTAGCATAGAGCGAGCAGGTTCACATAAACTATAACCAGGGTATACAATCTGGTGCACATGTGAAAAAAAATGACTTCATAAGCTTATTCTTGCATAAGTAACTTGGGTGTATAAATTTGTGCACATGGGAAAAAGATTGACTTGATAATATTATGAATTATGATGCATAGATGCCTACTGATGCACTGTAGAAAGGCTTATGTTGCACAGATTGACTTGATAAGCTTATGCTGCAACTGCACAGATTTTTATTTTTAAGTGTAGTATCCTTTTTCTGGACTTCTATAGATTGTACATAGTTGTACACCATTGTTCATTCTCATGGATGTATGTCATGTTTAGTTGTATGGACGTTGGTTTTGCTAGGATTTCTGTAGAGGTGTACATGTTTGTATAATAGTATATGTTTTTGTTTATATGGCATGTACACTTTAATGTACAACGTATATAATTTTTATTTATGTGTTTGTAATATGTAGGTATGAATCATGTCGGAGAAGGTTGTGTATGTTATTCCGAACCATGGTGAGCGTTCAGTCATATTTTGGTAGATGTGTGCATATTTTCTTCACTGAAATTTTCTGTGATGAATGCAGGGATTGTTTTGTTTGAATAAATGCGCTACTTTTTTTTTTGTAGATTGTACGTACTTGTACGCTGGTATTCTCTATGTGCGACCTGTTCTGTAGACCCAAAATAGATTGTGTCTCTTTAAGTCATGACTAACTTTATTACTTTGATTGTTTTCTTGCTTTGTTTCTTATATGGTTGTTGGTGAAAGGTTAATCCCTTCTTTTTCAACCCGCGATTTCTTATGTTTTATCGTTTTTCCTCAATACAGGTTGACTGATAAACTAACCTCTACGGATCCGGCTATTATAGTCTGGCAGTCTGGCTATCATTGATATTGAATTTTTGCAGATGTGTATTTAAATCTACACCAGCGTAAATTAAAAAAAAATTAAAAACAAAAAGTATATAGTCATGTGGGTACTCTTTTTGTAGCTCTCGGAAAGAGCTTTCCGAATATATAAAATTTGTGAATTTTGGACAAATGATTCCAAAGATAAATTGTTTATATTTTTTTTTATACTCCCTCCGTCCCTAATTAGACGACCTAATTGGTTTTAAGTTTTGTCCCATAAATAGATGACCTATTTTTGTTACTATAAGAAATATATATAATTTGATAGTTATGTTTATATTTGTTACGTAGGTAGGTGTTTTAAAATGCTTTTCAACGGCATAAAGTTTACGAAAAACCGTGATATAGTTTAAGAGATAAATCATTTATAAGTTTTACTAACATCCTTGTCTTAAAAATTGTGCAAACTACAACTAGGTCATCCAATTAGCGACGGAGGGAGTATTAATTAAAAATGCTCACATCATCATGAGGCACTTTGGACTAAACTATAAATATTTGGATTAAATTGTAAGTCGGGAAGGTTATTTATGTACTTTCCATAAAAAAGGACTAATTTGTACCTAGTTGAATAGGTCAGGACTAACTAGTATATTTGTATAGGATTTTGGACTAAACCGTATTTTTTCCTATATATAATTTGAGTACAAATTGCTGGTCTCACATTGAAAGTTAGGCCAAAAGCTTGAATTCTACAGCTTGTGGTCCCCAACCAATAGGAATAGAGGGTTTTGAAATCTTTTCGGTATACATAATCAATATTTAGATACCAAACCTACTTGCAAAACCAAACCAATACCCTAATTAGTGAGATTGAAGGTAAAACCCTAATCTCCCATTTCCGCCTATTCTCAACAAAGAAACGTCTGCTGCCTCTTTTCTTAACCCTATTCTTTTTCTTTCTTTTTTTTTGTTTTTACAACAACATCCAAACCTATTTTTAGCTTTCTTCTTTATTTTCTTTTCAGGAACATGCGTAGACAACAAAAGAAACGTCTGTCAGTCATATGATATGATTTGATTTATCTATTTTTATTTCTAGGTAAACTTGTAGATGTCGTACTCATCTTGAACCGTATTTGCTGAGTTATGGATTCAATTAAGGAATCAACTCATATCCAGGGTGTCTTTATGTTAGTGGTATCCCCAATTTATTTGCTGAGATTTTATCGACCAATCTTGGAGTCCGGAGTTCGATCTTCTGTAACCATATCTCAATTGGGTTCGAACTGTAAAACCAAACCTAAGTTTGTTTGATTTGATGTTAAGACGTGGCTATTGTACTGTAACATTTTTAAGAGCAAATCTCAGTTGGATTAGTAATGGAAAAAGATGGGCGACTTAGAAATAGTGGTAAACTCCGCATTAGCTCACCGTAGAAGCACAATCTAACTGTTGAATGCACGTGCAAAGCCTAATTAATGTCATCAGTTTATGATTTATGTTGACAGAAAAGTGGACTTTGTAGTGAGTTTATCAAATGTGTCTATGTTTAGGTTTATGGTGAATATTTGATATAGGTAAAAAAATGTTTTGACAAATGTACTGACTATTTTTTTTTATTTGTTTTTGGCTTTACAGATTGGTGATAAATGTACAAGAGATGTAAGAGTAGTGATAGCAACACGAGTATTCATACCAAATCTCTATAAACCTTGCTTCATAAATGGGTAATGACTCAAAAAAATTTGAACCTTAACACACGTTTGAAGTTTTTATAGTTGTGCGATTTAGTTTTTATTTCATTACTTCAGTCACCTCTTTAATTTCTATTTGATTCTGCATCGGTCAGTATTTCTATTTGATCAAGTTTCTTGAATGTGCCTGGCCAGAAAATTTGAAGGGCTGGAGAAAGGTCACAAGGCCTTTGGTTTAGTTTTTAGTTTTCAACGGCTGAGCATAGGGGAACTTAGGCGCAGGCCCAAAAAAAAAATTTCTTACCGCCAGGCCCACAATTAATTTCTGATACAGTCGCACCCATAATTATTTAAAAATATTTAAAACGTACTGAAAGACTCTATTATCTTTCATCGTTTTTGGGCATAATTTTTTTTTCTTCTCTGCCGGTTTCTTTCCCTATTCCTCCATTAATCTCTGTAACGGATCTGCAAAGATTTTTTCTCCATCATTTAAAGAAATAAATCATTTAAAATCGATGATTCAAAGAAGTAAATCATTTTTGACTAAACCCTAGAATACATTTCAACAAAAATGGATGAAACAGACGAAGAAGAAAAAATCAAGTAGAAGAAACAGAAAAAAAGTTATGCAGCTAAATTTTCCCTTATATTGTCTTATGCACTAAACAAAATGATGCAGAAGACATTATGCACGTGCATAAAAATCTATAAATCAGAAAAGTGAAAAAAGTAATGCATAAGACAATATGCAGCTAAAACAAAATAATGCATAATGTCTTATGCATCTAAAAAAAACTGATGCATAACCAGAAAAAGTGAGAAAAGTAATGCATAAGACATTATGCAGCTAAAACAAAATAATGCATAATGTCTTATGCATCTAAAAAAAACTGATGCATAACCAGAAAAGTGAAAAAAAAGTAATGCATAAGACATTTTGCAGCTAAAACGAAATAATGCATAATGTCTTATGCATCTAAACAAAACTGATGCATAACCCGAAAAATGAAAGTAATGCATAAGACATTATGCAGCTAAAACAAAAATAATGCATAATGTTTTATGCAGAAATAATAATGGCATAATGTCTTATGCACTAAACAAAATGATGCAGAAGACATTATGCACGTGCATAAAAATCCATAAATCAGAAAAGTGAAAAAAGTAATGCATAAGACAATATGCAGCTATAACAAAATAATGCATAATGTCTTATGCATCTAAAAAAAAACTGATGCATAACCAGAAAAGTGAGAAAAGTAATGCATAAGACATTATGCAGCTAAAACAAAATAATGCATAATGTCTTATGCATCTAAAAAAAACTGATGCATAACCAGAAAAGTGAAAAAAAGTAATGCATAAGACATTATGCAGCTAAAACAAAAATAATGCATAATGTATTATGCATCTAAAAAAAACTGATGCATAACCAAAAAAGTGAAAAAGTAATGCATAAGACATTATGCAGCTAAAACAAAATAATGCATAATGTCTTATGCATCTAAACAAAACTGATGCATAACCAGAAAAGTGAAAAAGTAATGCATAAGACATTATGCAGCTAAAAGAAAATAATGCATAATGTTTTATGCATCTAAACAAAACTAATGTTATGCATAAGACATTATGCATAACATCTTTAATTCAAATCTAATCATAAATTTCCGATTGAGATCAAAAACATGTAGACAGATAAGGTATGAAAATTTCCAATTCAGTTGATATCAAATACTGCAACACACTTCTTACCCTTTTCAACTTCAATTTTAATTTCTTTTTACTTCTCGAATAATCAAAGACAACAGAAACCCAAAATCCCCAGATTTAAACCGCAGATTTTGAAACAGAAACCCTAGTTTTATTGAGAAGATTCTTCAGAAAAGGATTTGGGAAAAGATTTGACAAAGGGAAAAATCCAAATGTTAAAAACGAAGAATCGGAGTTCACCATTGTTTTCTTCTCGCTTCTCTCTGTTCGTCGCTCGAAGAAAAGGGTAGTTTGGCCTTTTAAAAACTGAGAAGCATAATTTCATAAATTATGGGTCTGCTACGAATTTTTGACGGGAAAATGGGTGCGCGCCTGAACTTTTCTGTCCGTGGGTTTGACAGTGGAAAAATCTGGGAGAATGGGTCTCCCTGTAGTTTTCACTTGTATATTCAACCAAAAAACGTGCTATCTAGGCCCATTTAGGAAATCTTGAAGCTGCATTCACGATTTAAAAAAAGGGTAGATCTATTCTTTCCTTTGCGCACCAAACCAGATTTAAGTCGAAGTTTTTCCCTTGTTAACCAAATGTCCGACAATGGTGAGGAAGTCCTTATAGTTCCTTGGTCTTAATTATGTGTCATGTATGCATTATGCACTTGTAAGGCAAATAATTTACATTATTTTTTTGATTTTTTTAATAAATAAGGAACCTTTTCATTAGTGGTAATTCGAGGTTACAATAAGTTTAAGATTGAAAATAAGATAATACAAAGAAACGAAATCATATCGTAAGAGTACAATACCGAGAAAAATCCGAACAAGAAAAAGAGAAGGATTAGCGGAGTAAGACAAAGACAAGAATGAATAAGGTCCGGTTAAATAGGAGGAAGAATGGTTCTTCTCGGAATTAAATTCCAACCATTTTGATT
Source organism: Papaver somniferum (assembly GCF_003573695.1). Taxonomy (NCBI): domain Eukaryota; kingdom Viridiplantae; phylum Streptophyta; class Magnoliopsida; order Ranunculales; family Papaveraceae; genus Papaver; species Papaver somniferum. Next base: position 150,443,975 of record NC_039367.1, on the reverse strand, counting down.
GATTTTCTTCTATAGAAAGATATGCTCCCATAATAGGAGTGATTTATTCAAATCTCTTGTAACCAGGCCTGGAGATTCTGTCGCTCCAGTAGTGTCTATTCCCGGATAAATTAATGATGAAGGTTTCGTTACTGAAGAAAACAAAGATGAAGGTTTTGTCGTTGGAGAACATCCCTATTGATTTTAAATCCCAAACTAATAACCAAGAACCTCCATTAAAGCGTAAATAAACCTTCAAAAAGGAGATAAACCGCCATAATGGTGTAGATAACTAAAAAACATGATAACAATTAAACTAAACTTACTAATTGAAATCATTACATATCTGAAAAACAAGTTTAGATTTACTTTAGATTCAAAATTAGATCTTTCTGTTTGATCTTGCAGTCCTAGGGTTTCGTTTTTTTGCATGACAATTTTGATTATTTCTTTTTCCCGGATCGTTGAATTACGGATTTGACTGTCTAATCCCATTGGAATAACAGAAATGATACACCTATCGAAGATGTGCACCGTAATCAGTTATAATGGCCATTAGGGCAGCCTTGGGGGAGATTTGCATGGGGTGGGGTTGAATATGCTCAACTTCGAGACTTCCTGAACGTGCATATTTTGACAAGTTATCAGCCGAACCTAGGTATATTTTCAAAAAACTGAGGTTCGGCTGAAAAGTTATCAGCCGAACTTCACTCTGTAATTGACGAATTTAGGTTCGGCTAATTCGAACAAAATCTAGCAAAGTCGCATTAGCCAAACATAGTGTTTCTCTAAATCATACACTAGGTTCGGCTCAAAATTGATACTCCAAGATCAGCCGAACTGAGCTTCTGAAAACCCGAATTTCATGTTTGAAATCATATTCTATCGATCAAACAATATAAAATCAATCAAAAAACAAGATGGGTTTGTTACATATACATTCTAAAATACATCTAAGAGCAATTGAGATTTGGATTTCGCACTCCAACATCGCTCACTTCGATTCATGTTTACTTTGCTTGATCAATTTCTTCATTGAATTGGAGTCTAAGATGTTTAAGTTTAAAGTTTATTTTGATTTTTGATTTTAGGTTTTTGAGGATAAGGACACTCTAATAATTTAAATTGTTTAAGGATATATGGGTAATTGCAATACCTTTAGACATCCCTTATAAACCCATCCTAGATGGTATAATGAATGAGTATGCCTCAAAACAAGTTTATTTAATATTGCGTGCCCTGTTCGTCAAACCTGAAATCGGAGGACAGTTTACAATATGTGAACATTAATAGGATAACCAGTGTCTAGTTAGGGTTACACAGTATTGGTCCCACAAACACCTCTGTAAATCAGTGCGGATGGACATGCCATGCATATATTGTTTTTCTCCGAACATCAAGTGTTAGATGTGTAAAGTTAACTAACAAATTACTAGTGTGTACAAATGTGAAAGTATGAATAGGATACAAAAACGTATCACCAACTCATTCAGTATCAGAACTTTGATATGCCAACTTGTAAACACGACAACCGATCAAGTGGGGTATTGGTGGAAACTAAAATGTTAAGGATCGGGGGATGGAGAATATCCTGTTAGAAGGACACTGCTAAAACGAAAATTAGGATATGAATTGTTCATCTGGTTCCCAATTGGACTTCAAATTCAATTCTCAAGGAATGCGTTTATCGACTCAATTATTTAAGTCCATGATCTTGTAATTTTGTAAGAAGAAAAGCTAATGATGTAGCTGAAAAACTTGCAAAACATGCTAGAAACAATGTTATAACTTATACTTTCAGTGCTGTTCTCGTTGAAATTATCAAACTAAACATAAGTTTGCTTCTTCGGAATCCTTCCACTGTTGATGAACACATAAGGCTCCACACTGAAATTGACTTTGGAAACCATGGTTAATGAACCACGCAATACACAGTATAAATTCACGTCAGACTGGTGTTGTTGAAAGCTCAAAAGAAACTTGCTTTACTATAAGATTCACTTTGGGATGCTGAAAAATTACTAGCAGACGAGCAGTGTCTGTGTCGGACACATTCTCAACCTTCTTTAGTTATTACACCCATATCGTCGAGATACGTACTACATGCTTAAAGTGGTGATATTAGGTGACTCAAAATCCACCATAGGGCCAATTTACTCTCATTAAGAACCAATGATAAGGCAGAGAAAACTTACTCTCATCAATAGCCGATAGTAAGACATTCGTTTGTTTCAATGAAGATGAGTTATCTGAAGTTAATATTTCTTGTACTCTTTGTCATTTTTTGAAGCAAAATTCGGAGAGAGCATTTTATTTGAGCAAAATGAGAAACACAAAGGAGTGGCACAAAACGAAACCTCCAAAACGTATAGGGAAAAAAGAAAAAGAAGACCAAACTCTATAGAAATCCATAGAAACGTGACAAGGGTTATTGAGGGAAGCTACAGAGTCTTTGTGTTTCGCCACCCTCATTTAGGGAAGGAACTTCAGTTTGTACTTTGATCTGTCTCCATTTCTCTTTTGTAATAATACGCTCAACCCATATCACAAACTGACACTTTTTGAAGAGTCATACCTCATGAGGTATGGTGGAATTTTTAATTTTCATTTTAATTTTGACAAATTAGAGCCGTGTGAAATTACATGTACCCACAAATTGTATTCGGCTTCAACAGGGTGACGGTAACCTATTATAGGCTAACCCAAGACTGGCATTGTCCAGTGTTGCTTTCACGAACAGGCTAATACGTGATAATAAGCATGCCCATTTGTTTATCTCAGTGACATTCTTATTTTTCTTCCATACATGAAGTTTTTACGTTAAGTAAAAGTAAACTAACAAACTTAACGTTTAACAACTTATGCATATTGGTATCGTGAAAATATAACGGAAAATGGGTCATTTGTCCAAATACTTTTAAAACATGATTTTAATGGACGAGTAAAAATTAGTATGGGTGAAATGGACGCTAAAAAAATAACAAGAGTGAAACTGAATTCATCCTATCTTAAACTTAAAAAAGAGCTTAAACTTAAAAAAGAGCGTGGATGAAACTGAATGCATCCGTATGTAAATTAAAAATAAGAAAAAGTGTTTGAAAACGGATAGATGAAACTGTTTACGTCTTGACTATTTTTACATTCTCGTCCATTTGAACAGTATCAAATTTTACATGTCTTTTTTACCCAGGAATTGTCATTATTGGGTTAATTGACCAACTTTGGGAAAATATAAATGTAGGATAAGAGAAGTAAACCAACGTAACAATCGCCTTATAACTTGTGCACATTTGGTTTTGTGAAGGTATATATAAATGGAAGTAAAAAATCGTACCACCACTTTTCATTATCATGACTCTGATGCGCAGGTATTTGAACAACATTACTTAATCTCTGGTTAAGTGAGAGATTGGTTGGAACTAGAATATTAAGAATTGCTTAGTTAATCCGGTAATAAGCAACTAGGGCATGTATGGTACAAAAGACTTCTGCATTACACGAGGATGTACAATACTGTTGTGTTTTTATTGGAGAAGCCAAACAGTGTTTTGGAATAATTATCATGGGTGAATGTCATGGATAATAAAATAGGTTTCTAAAGTCATCCTTGTACGTAGCGTTGTCTTTAATTGAATATCCAACTTCAAGCATATATACTATAAATTGTGTACAAGACAGCACACTTATTAAGCATTATAGAAATTGTGAAGATTTATTTGAGTTGTAACCTCTTCGTCCAAATTTGTGCACCTCGGAAACATTTTTCCTTTTCAGTAGCTACAGTGGTCCTGTCTTCTGTTGTAAGTGATTGTAACTTTCTCTTCTTCTTTTTTTCAATACAAATTCAACATTGTTGTAAGTTTGTGCAGCGACAGAGACTCCCAACCAGTGGAAATCTCCTGGGATAGTTAGATAACTATAGAAAAAACATAATCCACTAGTCAATTAAAGCAACCAGAGAATTACAACCACTTGTCATTGTAGGATCAGAATCTCGCAATAATTATGTCTCAGCGAAATTATCAATGGTACAACATAATAGCGTCGCAGAACAGTTTTAGAAATGATAGAATAAATGACGTCATTTAAAGTCATGAGAAAGATGTGATAGTCTTGCGAAAATAACATTTGTAAGGTTGCGAGATTATCGCAAACTATATCCGAAAATAAAGGATAGATTAGCTGTCATCCACTATGTATTTCCCTATAAATAGTCATTCGAGTTGTAAAGAGAGAGAGGGATCTTTTTTGAGTAAGAAACAAGTAAATATGAGAGAGAAAGTTCATAGTAGATTTTATTCTTGACTTCTTTATCTTTCTTGTAAGAACATTCAAAAATTAATCAATAAAATTAAGAGTGAAAACCTAAAAATGAGCTGATCATCCATGAAATCATATGAGTGGTGTAGTGTAGGATTTCCTGCAACTACATAATGGCGCTAGAAACATGGATGAGTTGAAGATTATTCTAGAAAAAGCTAAAGATTGATATTGAGATTCGTGAAAATTTAAAGAAATGGCTAGAAGAAGAAATATATCCGAACAACCGACTACTATTAGAAGAAGCAAAAGAATTGCTGGAAGAGAAAGAAGTGAAATGGGAGAATGTACTAGAATGAGAAATGATAGAGAAAATCAAATTCAACCGCCAATTCAACAAACACTAGTTCAAGAGAGGAATACAGATTATGACCGGGTGAGTATACACACTTGAAATAGAAGAAGATGTACAAAACAGAAATTATAGACAGGAAGAGAGAAATCAAGAAGTAGATGAAAGAATAATTCATGGAGGTGAGGAAATTGGAGCGTTAGAAGCATTGAGACGAAGAATACATGAAGAAAGAAGAGCTGAAGCAGAAAAACGTGCAAATTTAACAAGGCAAAATCACGAATTAAGGATGAAGAATATAAGACTACAGAATAGAAGATCGAGAAGTATTACAAAATCATATTCAAGATCGACTAGAAGAGAAATGAGGAGAAATTCACCCACAATCAATGCTGGAAATAATATTCAAGAAGAAATATCAAATCCTAATGAAGAAAATCGCGAAAATAGAGAAAGAACTGATGATCGTTACGTTCCACAAAATGAAACTTTTGATGATAGGCAAATTGGAGGAAATCAAGAAAACGGACAAAATCAGGGACAAAATAACCAAGATGGCGAAGGAAATCAAGAGGAAGGAAGAAGAATTTTACATGTGAGAGAAACTCAAAGAAATTAACAGACAATTGAAGAAGAAATTGAAAGACATTATGCTGAACAAGCACGTTTAATCTGCGAACGTGAAAGATTGAGAGCGGAAATGTGTTATAGTATTTTTCAAGAGGTAAGTAAAAGTTCGTTGCTCGGACTTGAATAGATTTTAAAACGAAAATATATGTACAAATTTGTCACAAGATGTTCGAGAGGTATTGGGACTAAGGACTTGGCCAATTCTTCATGCATGTGGTATATTTTATTTATTCTTAACAATTACTGCTCAAAACATAAATATATGGACTCTTATTTTGCCAAAATAGATTCTCAGAATATTAGTTATAAATCGTAAGCATGGGACATCAAACATTTAAGAAAGCATGCCACATCAAATAAAATGATAACTAATTAATTAAAATCATTTTTCAATTTTTAATCAGTGCAAAAGTCATAAAAAGAATAAATTAAATTTACCACAATGACCAAAATAGACTCCCTCCGTCGTCCCAATGTTGGGTTTAGCTCCTCATATTAATCATAATCTCAAAATGTTTTATTATTGCTCCAAAGTTGATTACAATTGAGTAAACAATGCAACAGAGAAATCGCAACAGCAGTTCCTGTTGCGAAGACGATGTTGGACTGTTACAGAGAAACAAATGGTGAAGGAAAATTAAATGCTGTGGTTTACTTCTCTGTTGCAAAATATGATGAAGAAACTGTTGCGATGAAGATAAACGTTGCAGAGCAGTTGAAGAAACAGTTGCAAATGAATGAAGAAACCGTGGCCGATTCCTTGTTCTTCACGGGCAGCAGCAGCAGCAGCAACAGAGTTCTGAAAACTCTGATTTCTGCTCCTCTGGCCCTCCTTTCGACTCCCAACTCTCGACAGCCCTTCCCTGTGATAGTAGCAACCTATTTATACACCTAAGCCTCATTGAATCTCTCCATAACTCCTCAAAAATCTTCACAATGAAGAAAAATATTTTTGAGAATAATTTCTTATTTCTTCCTCTGTGTACGTTAATTGTCTTGGAAATCTTCATAAACTGATTGATACGCATCCTAGGAGAATATCTGGGCTTAACTACACAAACATGCAACATCTTTTACGTGATTTTCTTTCCAAAAATGAGACGATATTCTTTTCTCTGTTTTGATTGGGAATTGATTTTCTGGACAAATTTGATCGATCCCAACCACCATAATATCTTCATATACTCATATCACATATACCCATTAAGTCTCAGCTCTTTAATCTCGTTAAAACACCTTCAAATGTCGAATTGAAAATCTGCCAGTAAAGGAAAGAATTTTCCCGCCAAAACAAATTTTGAATTTTGAAAGAAGGTCGCCCCTTATCCAGTGGTCGCCCCTTATCCAAAAGCGAGAGTCCGAATAACACTTGTCCTCCGGGTGCCAAAATCAACTTTTCGAGCCGAATTTTCTTAAAATATTTATTTCCAAAAAATACCTACAAATACATAAAATAACAAAATTAGTACAAAATCGAGTGCCAACAATACGGACATTGAGGACAAATTAGACACAAAAATGTGTCTATCAAATACCCCCAAACTTATTATTTGCTAGTCCTCGAGCAAAATTTATTCTTGAAAAGTGACCGAGTTAATCTCGGGTGGGTTTATCAGAGGTGTACCCACAAAAACCAATACTCCAGACCCTAGCTATCTACGAAAAATCTTGGAAAGCACTAAAGAACCTCCTTGGTTGGCATACTTATTAATTACAGGAGGAAGTACCCTGACGCGAAATTCCAATTGCTGTATACGAGTTTGCACTCAAGCATACTAAAATTCATATAAGTGACAGAGCTCTACTAAGATAGTTTCACGATGGACATCACACTCGGAGTCAGACTAATCACATGAAAAGATTAAGAAGATGGAAAAAGAAAAATGTAGATGGTTGAAAAGCGAACGGTGTTTCCCATATCTGTCTGAAGGCCTCTGCCAAGATGAACCTAACCTAAATGACTGAGATACCGGTCTGACTAATATTAACACACTGGCATATACAAGGGAACCAGTGGTCAATAACTTAAATCTAGATCAACAAACTGGCAAATACAAGGGAACCAGCAGTTGACTACACATAACAATAATCATTTTTTTTTTTAACTTAACGGCATGAATAGATCTTTTGGATCCAAGCGCATGCTTCTTGTCAGCAGATTACACGATAGTTCCCACGGGTCCTGCATTCCACGCTTGCTTAGGCGACGGAAACAGGGAGAACACACGCATATTGCTATCCAAGTGTTAATACTTATTCCGATTGGTCTAACTGGTCCGGTCTTTTTTTTTTTTTTTTTTTTTTTTTGAAAAGGTAACTCAGTCACTCTATTTCACCCTAGCAAAGGTAACAACTTGAATCGTGTGCCCCACCAAATCACTTGAAATAAAAGAAAACTAAAAATAGAAAGTGAAAAGGACTCGACAAGATATGGCGAAACTATCATGTTATTTCTAACACCTGAGCTCTGTGCTTTTATGAATAGACTCTATAGATGTTTCCATCTAGTCAGATTGGTTCCTCAACTCCTAAAACAAAAATGTTTCCATCCACTTAGATTGGTTAGTGCTATCCTAAATACGCATAAATTTCTAGGCTCTGGAGTTTATTTATTACGCAACTAAAAAGTTTCTCCCAATACCCCCAAACTTAAATCTAACATTGTCCTCAATGTTCTAAAGATAAAATTAAAAACATGAACAAGGAGAAACGGTTACTATTTGAAGTAAAAGAGTTAAGGAAGGATATTACCGTGTTGCGTGAGATTGGGTTACCTCCCAAGAAGTGCTAAGTTTAAAGTCTTCAGCCAGACTTAGGAAAGGATTAGTCAACTCGAACCATAAAGTAACAGTCGAAATAACTGTGGGTCTTCAAAACTAAATAGAGCTGACCAAAGGAAACTACAATAACCCAAGAAAGTGAACATGTACTGCATACCCTTATCTAGTTTCCTGATGAAGATACCTATGTCCCATTGTGGTTCAGGTTCAGGTTCTATGAAAGGATCTTGATAGAATATTTTCATTGGCTGCGTTTCTTCATAGATGGGATCCGAATCACTAGGTCTTAGAGTCTGTAAAAACTCAAATACGAACTTAGAATCACGAAGTAATAACCTAAATAATTGCGGATCCTCTAAGTCAATCAGATATGACTTACATAGTTGACCACAGTGAGAGTAGTGGTCATTCTTAGGAAAATGTGTCGATTCCATTCTAAAGTACTTAGGCTTAGTCTCAACTTAATAAGTGACACATTTGAAATCTATACGTTCCCACAATTGGAAGAAAACTATTTGGTGGGAAAACAAAATCAATCTTGGTATTATTGCTGGGTTAACCACATCAACCAGAGGATGGGTTTCTAACATTTGAGACTCTTGTTGGATATCATTAGGTTCTGGAAAACGATTATGAAGATAATCTTGTAAGATGGTTGAGGCATTTTCAAGTCCCAAGTGAGGGACCTTACTAAGAGTTAAAGCACATGGAGAATGATACTCACCCCCAAACTTAGAGTTTTCGGCGTCTCTAGATAGACTGGTCATAACCTCCCTAATTTCTAGGTCGGCAATTGATTTTTCTAAGTCAGGTTCATCCTCGCTAATCTCTACGAGTTCATCTAAGACTATTGTTTCTAAATTGTTTGACTCGATCTCAAGATAAACTGGTTCCTCTAAACCATCATCGGTTTCGTAAACAGGATATACTACATCGTCTGAAACGTGGGTATCTCTAGTCAAATCCTCGTCCTTTTGAATAGGTGAATAATTTTTAAAATTATTAGGATCTGAACCAGAAATAATATAATCATTATAAGGCTCAACTGGGGTAACAAATTCCTGATCACTATTCCCACATATTTCAGATTCTTCATCATCACTATCCTCATCATCATGATACAATTTTTGAAATTCAAGAATTCTCAATCTTTGTTCCAAACTACATGGTCTATGTTTATAATATTTCTCATAGATCGTTAGAGGTGATTCCTCAATAAAAGTTGGAGTATCCATATATCGCTGCCCACGCATATATTCACCAAGAGTCATTTCCGAAGACGTCTCTTGATAACGAGAATTTCTAGACATATATTCTCGCAACGTCATCGCAGGTGGCGTCTCCTCAAAAGGATTCATCACCGAAGAAATATAAACTACAGAGGGATTCTATACAATCACAAACAAGGCCGACTCGACTCCACCAAAGCAAACCTAAAGATTTCTAGCAAACAAAAAGCATGATGGCTCCACTTAGATTGTTTCTAGACCAGCTTCTATCTTTCGAAAGGGAATTCGTTGCAATTTGAGCAAACCCCTCTGGAATCAATCCGAGTCAAAGTCAGTTGAATTGAGGCGAGGGAAGCTCGGTGGAGCTTTGATACCCAAGGCCTCACCGCTATCACAAGGCGGCGCAGTCACGCATTCAACTCACAGAAACCATCATGAACTTTGGAGTGTGCTTAAAGAGCAACCAATATTTTTCGAACGAGTTTCCTATTAAGCTCGTTACCCTATCGGTCTCGTTCTATTCCAAATTTTAAGCTTAGGTTCGCGTTCGGTTTGTTTTCCTAAGGCGGGCAAGAAGGAAACGGTGATGAAATCCGAGTCCTTATCTTGATTTGGCCAGGCCTTGCCCTTTACTAGGAATTTAAAGACAGTCCGGTTCGTCCTCAAACAATTATCACCTTAAGGCAGACAGTAACTCGCTTACAGGAGATTCGCGAGTGTTTCGATGGACTTACCTCCCGTACCAGACGGGCGATGAACCGTTGTCGTCGACTCGGGCCACGACTCCTATGCCGTGTGCGAACCCGAGGGGCCGAGACGATATAGTAATCGTCGTCCTTCCCTGCACACAGTTTATATAATTTTTTTTTTTTTTTTTAATAATACCCTTCGTAGGGTTAAAAAAGAATAAAAGTCCAAGTTCAGTCCAAAGTCCAAAATAAATAAATAAAAAAAATTACAGTTTTCCTCACACACTCTAAAAAAAAAAATTAAAAATTAAATCCTAAAATTGTCCTTTTTTCTTCTCTTTTCGCTTTTCGCTTTAAGCTTTTTCCTCTCCAAGTCCTTAGTGCTCCACTTCGAACCTGCAAAATAAAGACAAAAAGAAACGTAAAAAGGAACAAACAATTCTAAAAAAATAATAAACCTAAAAAAAAAAAATCAATCTATATACAAGTCCCCGTCGCGGCGCCATTTTGTTATAGTATTTTTCAAGAGGTAAGTAAAAGTTCGTTGCTCGGACTTGAATAGATTTTAAAACGAAAATATATGTACAAATTTGTCACAAGATGTTCGAGAGGTATGGGACTAAGGACTTGGCCAATTCTTCATGCATGTGGTATATTTTATTTATTCTTAACAATTACTGCTCAAAACATAAATATATGGACTCTTATTTTGCCAAAATAGATTCTCAGAATATTAGTTATAAATCGTAAGCATGGGACATCAAACATTTAAGCAAGCATGCCGCATCAAATAAAATGATAACTAATTAATTAAAATCATTTTTCAATTTTTAATCAGTGCAAAAGTCATAAAAAGAATAAATTAAATTTACCACAATGACGAAAATAGACTCCCTCCGTCGTCCCAATGTTGGGTTTAGCTCCTCATATTAATCATAATCTCAAAATGTTTTATTATTGCTCCAAAGTTGATTACAATTGAGTAAACAATGCAACAGAGAAATCGCAACAGCAGTTCCTGTTGCGAAGACGATGTTGGACTGTTACAGAGAAACAAATGGTGACGGAAAATTAAATGCTGTGGTTTACTTCTCTGTTGCAAAATATGATGAAGAAACTGTTGCGATGAAGATAAACGTTGCAGAGCAGTTGAAGAAACAGTTGCAAATGGATGAGAACCGTGGCCGATTCCTTGTTCTTCACGGGCAGCAGCAGCAGCAGCAACAGAGTTCTGAAAACTCTGATTTCTGCTCCTCTGGCCCTCCTTTCGACTCCCAACTCTCGACAGCCCTTCCCTGTGATAGTAGCACCTATTTATACACCTAAGCCTCATTGAATCTCGCCATAACTCCTCAAAAATCTTCACAATGAAGAAAAATATTTTTGAGAATAATTTCTTATTTCTTCCTCTGTGTACGTTAATTGTCTTGGAAATCTTCATAAACTGATTGATACGCATCCTAGGAGAATATCTGGGCTTAACTACACAAACATGCAACATCTTTTACGTGATTTTCTTTCCAAAAATGAGACGATATTCTTTTCTCTGTTTTGATTGGGAATTGATTTTCTGGACAAATTTGATCGATCCCAACCACCATAATATCTTCATATACTCATATCACATATACCCATTAAGTCTCAGCTCTTTAATCTCGTTAAAACACCTTCAAATGTCGAATTGAAAATCTGCCAGTAAAGGAAAGAATTTTCCCGCCAAAACAAATTTTGAATTTTGAAAGAAGGTCGCCCCTTATCCAGTGGTCGCCCCTTATCCAAAAGCGAGAGTCCGAATAACACTTGTCCTCCGGGTGCCAAAATCAACTTTCGAGCCGAATTTTCTTAAAATATTTATTTCCAAAAAACCTACAAATACATAAAATAACAAAATTAGTACAAAATCGAGTGCCAACAATACGGACATTGAGGACAAATTAGACACAAAAATGTGTCTATCAAATACCCCCAAACTTATTATTTGCTAGTCCTCGAGCAAAATTTATTCTTGAAAAGTGACCGAGTTAATCTCGGGTGGGTTTATCAGAGGTGTACCCACAAAAACCAATACTCCAGACCCTAGCTATCTACGAAAATCTTGGAAAGCACTAAAGAACCTCCTTGGTTGGCATACTTATTAATTACAGGAGGAAGTACCCTGACGCGAAATTCCAATTGCTGTATACGAGTTTGCACTCAAGCATACTAAAATTCATATAAGTGACAGAGCTCTACTAAGATAGTTTCACGATGGACATCACACTCGGAGTCAGACTAATCACATGAAAAGATTAAGAAGATGGAAAAAGAAAAATGTAGATGGTTGAAAAGCGAACGGTGTTTCCCATATCTGTCTGAAGGCCTCTGCCAAGATGAACCTAACCTAAATGACTGAGATACCGGTCTGACTAATATTAACACACTGGCAATACAAGGGAACCAGTGGTCAATAAACTTAAATCTAGATCAACAAACTGGCAATACAAGGGAACCAGCATTGACTAACATAACAATAATCATTTTTTTTTTTAATAACGGGCATGAATAGATCTTTTGGATCCAAGCGCATGCTCTTGTCGGCAGATTACACGATAGTTCCCACGGGTCCTGCATTCCACGCTTGCTTAGGCGACGGAAACAGGGAGAACACACGCATATTGCTATCCAAGGTTAATACTTATTCCGATTGGTCTAACTGGTCCGGTCTTTTTTTTTTTTTTTTTTTTTTTGAAAAGGTAACTCAGTCACTCTATTTCACCCTAGCAAAGGTAAACAACTTGAATCGTGTGCCCCACCAATCACTTGAAATAAAAGAAAACTAAAATAGAAAGTGAAAAGGACTCGACAAGATATGGCGAAACTATCATGTTATTTCTAACACCTGAGCTCTGTGCTTTTATGAATAGACTCTATAGATGTTTCCATCTAGTCAGATTGGTTCCTCAACTCCTAAAAAAATGTTTCCATCCACTTAGATTGGTTAGTGCTATCCTAAATACGCATAAATTTCTAGGCTCTGGAGTTTATTTATTACGCAACTAAAAAGTTTCTCCCAATACCCCAAACTTAAATCTAACATTGTCCTCAATGTTCTAAAGATAAAATTAAAAACATGAACAAGGAGAAATATTACTATTTGAAGTAAAAGAGTTAAGGAAGGATATTACCGTGTTGCGTGAGATTGGGTTACCTCCCAAGAAGTGCTAAGTTTAAAGTCTTCAGCCAGACTTAGGAAAGGATTAGTCAACTCGAACCATAAAGTAACAGTCGAAATAACTGTGGGTCTTCAAACTAAATAGAGCTGACCAAAGGAAACTACAATAACCCAAGAAAGTGAACATGTACTGCATACCCTTATCTAGTTTCCTGATGAAGATACCTATGTCCCATTGTGGTTCAGGTTCAGGTTCTATGAAAGGATCTTGATAGAATATTTTCATTGGCTGCGTTTCTTCATAGATGGGATCCGAATCACTAGGTCTTAGAGTCTGTAAAAACTCAAATACGAACTTAGAATCACGAAGTAATAACCTAAATAATTGCGGATCCTCTAAGTCAATCAGATATGACTTACATAGTTGACCACAGTGAGAAGTGGTCATTCTTAGGAAAATGTGTCGATTCTAACCTAAAGGCATTTAGGCTTAGTCTCACAACTTAATAAGTGACACATTTGAAATCTATACGTTCCCACAATTGGAAGAAAACTATTTGGTGGGAAAACAAAATCAATCTTGGTATTATTGCCTGGGTTAACCACATCAACCAGAGGATGGGTTTCTAACATTTGAGACTCTTGTTGGATATCATTAGGTTCTGGAAAACGATTATGAAGATAATCTTGTAAGATGGTTGAGGCATTGATTCAAGTCCCAAGTGAGGGACCTTACTAAGAGTTAAAGCACATGGAGAATGATACTCACCCCCAAACTTAGAGTTTTCGGCGTCTCTAGATAGACTGTCATAACCTCCCTAATTTCTAGGTCGGCAATTGATTTTTCTAAGTCAGGTTCATCCTCGCTAATCTCTACGAGTTCATCTAAGACTATTGTTTCTAAATTGTTTGACTCGATCTCAAGATAAACTGGTTCCTCTAAACCATCATCGGTTTCGTAAACAATATACTACATCGTCTGAAACGTGGGTATCTCTAGTCAAATCCTCGTCCTTTTGAATAGGTGAATAATTTTAAAATTATTAGGATCTGAACCAGAAATAATATAATCATTATAAGGCTCAACTGGGGTAACAAATTCCTGATCACTATTCCCACATATTTCAGATTCTTCATCATCACTATCCTCATCATCATGATACAATTTTTGAAATTCAAGAATTCTCAATCTTTGTTCCAAACTACATGGTCTATGTTTATAATATTTCTCATAGATCGTTAGAGGTGATTCCTCAATAAAAGTTGGAGTATCCATATATCGCTGCCCACGCATATATTCACCAAGAGTCATTTCCGAAGACGTCTCTTGATAACGAGAATTTCTAGACATATTATCGCAACGTCATCGCAGGTGGCGTCTCCTCAAAAGGATTCATCACCGAAGAAATATAAACTACAGAGGGATTCTATACAATCACAAACAAGGCCGACTCGACTCCACCAAAGCAAACCTAAAGATTTCTAGCAAACAAAAGCATGATGGCTCCACTTAGATTGTTTCTAGACCAGCTTCTATCTTTCGAAAGGGAATTCGTTGCAATTTGAGCAAACCCCTCTGGAATCAATCCGAGTCAAAGTCAGTTGAATTGAGGCGAGGGAAGCTCGTGGAGCTTTGATACCCAAGGCCTCACCGCTATCACAAGGCGGCGCAGTCACGCATTCAACTCACAGAAACCATCATGAACTTTGGAGTGTGCTTAAAGAGCAACCAATATTTTTCGAACGAGTTTCCTATTAAGCTCGTTACCCTATCGGTCTCGTTCTATTCCAAATTTTAAAGCTTAGGTTCGCGTTCGGTTTTGTTTTCCTAAGGCGGGCAAGAAGGAACGGTGATGAAATCCGAGTCCTTATCTTGATTTGGCCAGGCCTTGCCCTTTACTAGGAATTTAAAGACAGTCCGGTTCGTCCTCAAACAATTATCACCTTAAGGCAGACAGTAACTCGCTTACAGGAGATTCGCGAGTGTTTCGATGGACTTACCTCCCGTACCAGACGGGCGATGAACCGTTGTCTCGACTCGGGCCACGACTCCTATGCCGTGTGCGAACCCGAGGGGCCGAGACGATATAGTAATCGTCGTCCTTCCCTGCACACAGTTTATTAATTTTTTTTTTTTTTTTTTAATAATACCCTTCTGTAGGGTTAAAAAAAGAATAAAGTCCAATTGTTCAAAGTCCAAAGTCCAAAAAAATAAATAAAAAATTACAGTTTTCCTCACACACTCTAAAAAAATTAAAAATTAAAAATTAAATCCTAAAATTGTCCTTTTTTCTTCTCTTTTCGCTTTTCGCTTTAAGCTTTTTCCTCTCCAAGTCCTTAGTGCTCCACTTCGAACCTGCAAAATAAAGACAAAAAGAAACGTAAAAAGGAACAAACAATTCTAAAAAATAATAAACCTAAAAAAAAAAAAATCAATCTATATACAAGTCCCGTCGACGGCGCCATTTTGTTATAGTATTTTTCAAGAGGTAAGTAAAAGTTCGTTGCTCGGACTTGAATAGATTTTAAAACGAAAATATATGTACAAATTTGTCACAAGATGTTCGAGAGGTATTGGGACTAAGGACTTGGCCAATTCTTCATGCATGTGGTATATTTTATTATTCTTAACAATTACTTACGCTCAAAACATAAATATATGGACTCTTATTTTGCCAAAATAGATTCTCAGAATATTAGTTATAAATCGTAAGCATGGGACATCAAACATTTAAGCAAGCATGCCATCAATAAAATGATAACTAATTAATTAAAATCATTTTTCAATTTTTAATCAGTGCAAAAGTCATAAAAAGAATAAATTAAATTTACCACAATGACGAAAATAGACTCCCTCCGTCGTCCCAATGTTGGGTTTAGCTCCTCATATTAATCATAATCTCAAAATGTTTTATTATTGCTCCAAAGTTGATTACAATTGAGTAAACAATGCAACAGAGAAATCGCAACAGCAGTTCCTGTTGCGAAGACGATGTTGGACTGTTACAGAGAAACAAATGGTGACGGAAAATTAAATGCTGTGGTTTACTTCTCTGTTGCAAAATATGATGAAGAAACTGTTGCGATGAAGATAAACGTTGCAGAGCAGTTGAAGAAACAGTTGCAAATGGATGAAGAAACCGTGGCCGATTCCTTGTTCTTCACGGGCAGCAGCAGCAGCAGCAACAGAGTTCTGAAAACTCTGATTTCTGCTCCTCTGGCCCTCCTTTCGACTCCCAACTCTCGACAGCCCTTCCCTGTGATAGTAGCAACCTATTTATACACCTAAGCCTCATTGAATCTCGCCATAACTCCTCAAAAATCTTCACAATGAAGAAAAATATTTTTGAGAATAATTTCTTATTTCTTCCTCTGTGTACGTTAATTGTCTTGGAAATCTTCATAAACTGATTGATACGCATCCTAGGAGAATATCTGGGCTTAACTACACAAACATGCAACATCTTTTACGTGATTTTCTTTCCAAAAATGAGACGATATTCTTTTCTCTGTTTTGATTGGGAATTGATTTTCTGGACAAATTTGATCGATCCCAACCACCATAATATCTTCATATACTCATATCACATATACCCATTAAGTCTCAGCTCTTTAATCTCGTTAAAACACCTTCAAATGTCGAATTGAAAATCTGCCAGTAAAGGAAAGAATTTTCCCGCCAAAACAAATTTTGAATTTTGAAAGAAGGTCGCCCCTTATCCAGTGGTCGCCCTTATCCAAAAGCGAGAGTCCGAATAACACTTGTCCTCCGGGTGCCAAAATCAACTTTCGAGCCGAATTTTCTTAAAATATTTATTTCCAAAAAATACCTACAAATACATAAAATAACAAAATTAGTACAAAATCGAGTGCCAACAATACGGACATTGAGGACAAATTAGACACAAAAATGTGTCTATCAAATACCCCCAAACTTATTATTTGCTAGTCCTCGAGCAAAATTTATTCTTGAAAAGTGACCGAGTTAATCTCGGGTGGGTTTATCAGAGGTGTACCCACAAAAACCAATACTCCAGACCCTAGCTATCTACGAAAAATCTTGGAAAGCACTAAAGAACCTCCTTGGTTGGCATACTTATTAATTACAGGAGGAAGTACCCTGACGCGAAATTCCAATTGCTGTATACGAGTTTGCACTCAAGCATACTAAAATTCATATAAGTGACAGAGCTCTACTAAGATAGTTTCACGATGGACATCACACTCGGAGTCAGACTAATCACATGAAAAGATTAAGAAGATGGAAAAAGAAAAATGTAGATGGTTGAAAAGCGAACGGTGTTTCCCATATCTGTCTGAAGGCCTCTGCCAAGATGAACCTAACCTAAATGACTGAGATACCGGTCTGACTAATATTAACACACTGGCATATACAAGGGAACCAGTGGTCAATAACTTAAATCTAGATCAACAAACTGGCAAATACAAGGGAACCAGCAGTTGACTACACATAACAATAATCATTTTTTTTTTTTAACTTAACGGCATGAATAGATCTTTTGGATCCAAGCGCATGCTTCTTGTCAGCAGATTACACGATAGTTCCCACGGGTCCTGCATTCCACGCTTGCTTAGGCGACGGAAACAGGGAGAACACACGCATATTGCTATCCAAGTGTTAATACTTATTCCGATTGGTCTAACTGGTCCGGTCTTTTTTTTTTTTTTTTTTTTTTTTTGAAAAGGTAACTCAGTCACTCTATTTCACCCTAGCAAAGGTAACAACTTGAATCGTGTGCCCCACCAAATCACTTGAAATAAAAGAAAACTAAAAATAGAAAGTGAAAAGGACTCGACAAGATATGGCGAAACTATCATGTTATTTCTAACACCTGAGCTCTGTGCTTTTATGAATAGACTCTATAGATGTTTCCATCTAGTCAGATTGGTTCCTCAACTCCTAAAACAAAATGTTTCCATCCACTTAGATTGGTTAGTGCTATCCTAAATACGCATAAATTTCTAGGCTCTGGAGTTTATTTATTACGCAACTAAAAAGTTTCTCCCAATACCCCCAAACTTAAATCTAACATTGTCCTCAATGTTCTAAAGATAAAATTAAAAACATGAACAAGGAGAAACGGTTACTATTTGAAGTAAAAGAGTTAAGGAAGGATATTACCGTGTTGCGTGAGATTGGGTTACCTCCCAAGAAGTGCTAAGTTTAAAGTCTTCAGCCAGACTTAGGAAAGGATTAGTCAACTCGAACCATAAAGTAACAGTCGAAATAACTGTGGGTCTTCAAAACTAAATAGAGCTGACCAAAGGAAACTACAATAACCCAAGAAAGTGAACATGTACTGCATACCCTTATCTAGTTTCCTGATGAAGATACCTATGTCCCATTGTGGTTCAGGTTCAGGTTCTATGAAAGGATCTTGATAGAATATTTTCATTGGCTGCGTTTCTTCATAGATGGGATCCGAATCACTAGGTCTTAGAGTCTGTAAAAACTCAAATACGAACTTAGAATCACGAAGTAATAACCTAAATAATTGCGGATCCTCTAAGTCAATCAGATATGACTTACATAGTTGACCACAGTGAGAAGTGGTCATTCTTAGGAAAATGTGTCGATTCCATTAACCTAAGTACTTAGGCTTAGTCTCACAACTTAATAAGTGACACATTTGAAATCTATACGTTCCCACAATTGGAAGAAAACTATTTGGTGGGAAAACAAAATCAATCTTGGTATTATTGCATGGGTTAACCACATCAACCAGAGGATGGGTTTCTAACATTTGAGACTCTTGTTGGATATCATTAGGTTCTGGAAAACGATTATGAAGATAATCTTGTAAGATGGTTGAGGCATTGATGTCAAGTCCCAAGTGAGGGACCTTACTAAGAGTTAAAGCACATGGAGAATGATACTCACCCCCAAACTTAGAGTTTTCGGCGTCTCTAGATAGACTGTCATAACCTCCCTAATTTCTAGGTCGGCAATTGATTTTTCTAAGTCAGGTTCATCCTCGCTAATCTCTACGAGTTCATCTAAGACTATTGTTTCTAAATTGTTTGACTCGATCTCAAGATAAACTGGTTCCTCTAAACCATCATCGGTTTCGTAAACAGGATATACTACATCGTCTGAAACGTGGGTATCTCTAGTCAAATCCTCGTCCTTTTGAATAGGTGAATAATTTTTAAAATTATTAGGATCTGAACCAGAAATATATAATCATTATAAGGCTCAACTGGGGTAACAAATTCCTGATCACTATTCCCACATATTTCAGATTCTTCATCATCACTATCCTCATCATCATGATACAATTTTTGAAATTCAAGAATTCTCAATCTTTGTTCCAAACTACATGGTCTATGTTTATAATATTTCTCATAGATCGTTAGAGGTGATTCCTCAATAAAAGTTGGAGTATCCATATATCGCTGCCCACGCATATATTCACCAAGAGTCATTTCCGAAGACGTCTCTTGATAACGAGAATTTCTAGACATATATTCTCGCAACGTCATCGCAGGTGGCGTCTCCTCAAAAGGATTCATCACCGAAGAAATATAAACTACAGAGGGATTCTATACAATCACAAACAAGGCCGACTCGACTCCACCAAAGCAAACCTAAAGATTTCTAGCAAACAAAAAGCATGATGGCTCCACTTAGATTGTTTCTAGACCAGCTTCTATCTTTCGAAAGGGAATTCGTTGCAATTTGAGCAAACCCCTCTGGAATCAATCCGAGTCAAAGTAGTTGAATTGAGGCGAGGGAAGCTCGTGGAGCTTTGATACCCAAGGCCTCACCGCTATCACAAGGCGGCGCAGTCACGCATTCAACTCACAGAAACCATCATGAACTTTGGAGTGTGCTTAAAGAGCAACCAATATTTTTCGAACGAGTTTCCTATTAAGCTCGTTACCCTATCGGTCTCGTTCTATTCCAAATTTTAAGCTTGGTTCGCGTTCGGTTTTGTTTTCCTAAGGCGGGCAAGAAGGGAACGGTGATGAAATCCGAACCTTATCTTGATTTGGCCAGGCCTTGCCCTTTACTAGGAATAAAGACAGTCCGGTTCGTCCTCAAACAATTATCACCTTAAGGCAGACAGTAACTCGCTTACAGGAGATTCGCGAGTGTTTCGATGGACTTACCTCCCGTACCAGACGGGCGATGAACCGTTGTCGTCGACTCGGGCCACGACTCCTATGCCGTGTGCGAACCCGAGGGGCCGAGACGATATAGTAATCGTCGTCCTTCCCTGCACACAGTTTATATAATTTTTTTTTTTTTTAATAATACCCTTCTGTAGGGTTAAAAAAATAAAGTCCAATTGTCAAAGTCCAAAGTCCAAAATAAATAAATAAAAAAAATTACAGTTTTCCTCACACACTCTAAAAAAAAAATTAAAAATTAAATCCTAAAATTGTCCTTTTTTCTTCTCTTTTCGCTTTTCGCTTTAAGCTTTTTCCTCTCCAAGTCCTTAGTGTCACTTCGAACCTGCAAAATAAAGACAAAAAGAAACGTAAAAAGGAACAAACAATTCTAAAAAATAATAAACCTAAAAAAAAAAAATCAATCTATATACAAGTCCCGTCGGCGGCGCCATTTTGTTATAGTATTTTTCAAGAGGTAAGTAAAAGTTCGTTGCTCGGACTTGAATAGATTTTAAAACGAAAATATATGTACAAATTTGTCACAAGATGTTCGAGAGGTATTGGGACTAAGGACTTGGCCAATTCTTCATGCATGTGGTATATTTTATTTATTCTTAACAATTACTGCTCAAAACATAAATATATGGACTCTTATTTTGCCAAAATAGATTCTCAGAATATTAGTTATAAATCGTAAGCATGGGACATCAAACATTTAAGCAAGCATGCCGCATCAAATAAAATGATAACTAATTAATTAAAATCATTTTTCAATTTTTAATCAGTGCAAAAGTCATAAAAGAATAAATTAAATTTACCACAATGACGAAAATAGACTCCCTCCGTCGTCCCAATGTTGGGTTTAGCTCCTCATATTAATCATAATCTCAAAATGTTTTATTATTGCTCCAAAGTTGATTACAATTGAGTAAACAATGCAACAGAGAAATCGCAACAGCAGTTCCTGTTGCGAAGACGATGTTGGACTGTTACAGAGAAACAAATGGTGACGGAAAATTAAATGCTGTGGTTTACTTCTCTGTTGCAAAATATGATGAAGAAACTGTTGCGATGAAGATAAACGTTGCAGAGCAGTTGAAGAAACAGTTGCAAATGGATGAAGAAACCGTGGCCGATTCCTTGTTCTTCACGGGCAGCAGCAGCAGCAGCAACAGAGTTCTGAAAACTCTGATTTCTGCTCCTCTGGCCCTCCTTTCGACTCCCAACTCTCGACAGCCCTTCCCTGTGATAGTAGCAACCTATTTATACACCTAAGCCTCATTGAATCTCCATAACTCCTCAAAAATCTTCACAATGAAAAAAATATTTTTGAGAATAATTTCTTATTTCTTCCTCTGTGTACGTTAATTGTCTTGGAAATCTTCATAAACTGATTGATACGCATCCTAGGAGAATATCTGGGCTTAACTACACAAACATGCAACATCTTTTACGTGATTTTCTTTCCAAAAATGAGACGATATTCTTTTCTCTGTTTTGATTGGGAATTGATTTTCTGGACAAATTTGATCGATCCCAACCACCATAATATCTTCATATACTCATATCACATATACCCATTAAGTCTCAGCTCTTTAATCTCGTTAAAACACCTTCAAATGTCGAATTGAAAATCTGCCAGTAAAGGAAAGAATTTTCCCGCCAAAACAAATTTTGAATTTTGAAAGAAGGTCGCCCCTTATCCAGTGGTCGCCCCTTATCCAAAAGCGAGAGTCCGAATAACACTTGTCCTCCGGGTGCCAAAATCAACTTTCGAGCCGAATTTTCTTAAAATATTTATTTCCAAAAAATACCTACAAATACATAAAATAACAAAATTAGTACAAAATCGAGTGCCAACAATACGGACATTGAGGACAAATTAGACACAAAAATGTGTCTATCAAATACCCCCAAACTTATTATTTGCTAGTCCTCGAGCAAAATTTATTCTTGAAAAGTGACCGAGTTAATCTCGGGTGGGTTTATCAGAGGTGTACCCACAAAAACCAATACTCCAGACCCTAGCTATCTACGAAAAATCTTGGAAAGCACTAAAGAACCTCCTTGGTTGGCATACTTATTAATTACAGGAGGAAGTACCCTGACGCGAAATTCCAATTGCTGTATACGAGTTTGCACTCAAGCATACTAAAATTCATATAAGTGACAGAGCTCTACTAAGATAGTTTCACGATGGACATCACACTCGGAGTCAGACTAATCACATGAAAAGATTAAGAAGATGGAAAAAGAAAAATGTAGATGGTTGAAAAGCGAACGGTGTTTCCCATATCTGTCTGAAGGCCTCTGCCAAGATGAACCTAACCTAAATGACTGAGATACCGGTCTGACTAATATTAACACACTGGCATATACAAGGGAACCAGTGGTCAATAACTTAAATCTAGATCAACAAACTGGCAAATACAAGGGAACCAGCAGTTGACTACACATAACAATAATCATTTTTTTTTTTAACTTAACGGCATGAATAGATCTTTTGGATCCAAGCGCATGCTTCTTGTCAGCAGATTACACGATAGTTCCCACGGGTCCTGCATTCCACGCTTGCTTAGGCGACGGAAACAGGGAGAACACACGCATATTGCTATCCAAGTGTTAATACTTATTCCGATTGGTCTAACTGGTCCGGTCTTTTTTTTTTTTTTTTTTTTTTTGAAAAGGTAACTCAGTCACTCTATTTCACCCTAGCAAAGGTAACAACTTGAATCGTGTGCCCCACCAAATCACTTGAAATAAAAGAAAAGAAAATAAAAATAGAAAGTGAAAAGGACTCGACAAGATATGGCGAAACTATCATGTTATTTCTAACACCTGAGCTCTGTGCTTTTATGAATAGACTCTATAGATGTTTCCATCTAGTCAGATTGGTTCCTCAACTCCTAAAACAAAAATGTTTCCATCCACTTAGATTGGTTAGTGCTATCCTAAATACGCATAAATTTCTAGGCTCTGGAGTTTATTTATTACGCAACTAAAAAGTTTCTCCCAATACCCCCAAACTTAAATCTAACATTGTCCTCAATGTTCTAAAGATAAAATTAAAAACATGAACAAGGAGAAACGGTTACTATTTGAAGTAAAAGAGTTAAGGAAGGATATTACCGTGTTGCGTGAGATTGGGTTACCTCCCAAGAAGTGCTAAGTTTAAAGTCTTCAGCCAGACTTAGGAAAGGATTAGTCAACTCGAACCATAAAGTAACAGTCGAAATAACTGTGGGTCTTCAAAACTAAATAGAGCTGACCAAAGGAAACTACAATAACCCAAGAAAGTGAACATGTACTGCATACCCTTATCTAGTTTCCTGATGAAGATACCTATGTCCCATTGTGGTTCAGGTTCAGGTTCTATGAAAGGATCTTGATAGAATATTTTCATTGGCTGCGTTTCTTCATAGATGGGATCCGAATCACTAGGTCTTAGAGTCTGTAAAAACTCAAATACGAACTTAGAATCACGAAGTAATAACCTAAATAATTGCGGATCCTCTAAGTCAATCAGATATGACTTACATAGTTGACCACAGTGAGAGTAGTGGTCATTCTTAGGAAAATGTGTCGATTCCATTCTAAGCATTTAGGCTTAGTCTCAACTTAATAAGTGACACATTTGAAATCTATACGTTCCCACAATTGGAAGAAAACTATTTGGTGGGAAAACAAAATCAATCTTGGTATTATTGCCTGGGTTAACCACATCAACCAGAGGATGGGTTTCTAACATTTGAGACTCTTGTTGGATATCATTAGGTTCTGGAAAACGATTATGAAGATAATCTTGTAAGATGGTTGAGGCATTGATTCAAGTCCCAAGTGAGGGACCTTACTAAGAGTTAAAGCACATGGAGAATGATACTCACCCCCAAACTTAGAGTTTTCGGCGTCTCTAGATAGACTGGTCATAACCTCCCTAATTTCTAGGTCGGCAATTGATTTTTCTAAGTCAGGTTCATCCTCGCTAATCTCTACGAGTTCATCTAAGACTATTGTTTCTAAATTGTTTGACTCGATCTCAAGATAAACTGGTTCCTCTAAACCATCATCGGTTTCGTAAACAGGATATACTACATCGTCTGAAACGTGGGTATCTCTAGTCAAATCCTCGTCCTTTTGAATAGGTGAATAATTTTAAAATTATTAGGATCTGAACCAGAAATAATATAATCATTATAAGGCTCAACTGGGGTAACAAATTCCTGATCACTATTCCCACATATTTCAGATTCTTCATCATCACTATCCTCATCATCATGATACAATTTTTGAAATTCAAGAATTCTCAATCTTTGTTCCAAACTACATGGTCTATGTTTATAATATTTCTCATAGATCGTTAGAGGTGATTCCTCAATAAAAGTTGGAGTATCCATATATCGCTGCCCACGCATATATTCACCAAGAGTCATTTCCGAAGACGTCTCTTGATAACGAGAATTTCTAGACATATATTATCGCAACGTCATCGCAGGTGGCGTCTCCTCAAAAGGATTCATCACCGAAGAAATATAAACTACAGAGGGATTCTATACAATCACAAACAAGGCCGACTCGACTCCACCAAAGCAAACCTAAAGATTTCTAGCAAACAAAAAGCATGATGGCTCCACTTAGATTGTTTCTAGACCAGCTTCTATCTTTCGAAAGGGAATTCGTTGCAATTTGAGCAAACCCCTCTGGAATCAATCCGAGTCAAAGTCAGTTGAATTGAGGCGAGGGAAGCTCGGTGGAGCTTTGATACCCAAGGCCTCACCGCTATCACAAGGCGGCGCAGTCACGCATTCAACTCACAGAAACCATCATGAACTTTGGAGTGTGCTTAAAGAGCAACCAATATTTTCGAACGAGTTTCCTATTAAGCTCGTTACCCTATCGGTCTCGTTCTATTCCAAATTTTAAAGCTTAGGTTCGCGTTCGGTTTGTTTTCCTAAGGCGGGCAAGAAGGAAACGGTGATGAAATCCGAGTCCTTATCTTGATTTGGCCAGGCCTTGCCCTTTACTAGGAATTTAAAGACAGTCCGGTTCGTCCTCAAACAATTATCACCTTAAGGCAGACAGTAACTCGCTTACAGGAGATTCGCGAGTGTTTCGATGGACTTACCTCCCGTACCAGATGGGCGATGAACCGTTGTCTTCGACTCGGGCCACGACTCCTATGCCGTGTGCGAACCCGAGGGGCCGAGACGATATAGTAATCGTCGTCCTTCCCTGCACACAGTTTTATAATTTTTTATTTTTTTTTTTAATAATACCCTTCTGTAGGGTTAAAAAAGAATAAGTCCAATTGTTCAAAGTCCAAAGTCCAAAATAAATAAATAAAAAAATTACAGTTTTCCTCACACACTCTAAAAAATTAAAAATTAAAAATTAAATCCTAAAATTGTCCTTTTTTCTTCTCTTTTCGCTTTTCGCTTTAAGCTTTTTCCTCTCCAAGTCCTTAGTGCTCCACTTCGAACCTGCAAAATAAAGACAAAAAGAAACGTAAAAAGGAACAAACAATTCTAAAAAAATAATAAACCTAAAAAAAAAAAAATCAATCTATATACAAGTCCCCGTCGACGGCGCCATTTTGTTATAGTATTTTTCAAGAGGTAAGTAAAAGTTCGTTGCTCGGACTTGAATAGATTTTAAAACGAAAATATATGTACAAATTTGTCACAAGATGTTCGAGAGGTATTGGGACTAAGGACTTGGCCAATTCTTCATGCATGTGGTATATTTTATTTATTCTTAACAATTACTGCTCAAAACATAAATATATGGACTCTTATTTTGCCAAAATAGATTCTCAGAATATTAGTTATAAATCGTAAGCATGGGACATCAAACATTTAAGAAAGCATGCCACATCAAATAAAATGATAACTAATTAATTAAAATCATTTTTCAATTTTTAATCAGTGCAAAAGTCATAAAAAGAATAAATTAAATTTACCACAATGACCAAAATAGACTCCCTCCGTCGTCCCAATGTTGGGTTTAGCTCCTCATATTAATCATAATCTCAAAATGTTTTATTATTGCTCCAAAGTTGATTACAATTGAGTAAACAATGCAACAGAGAAATCGCAACAGCAGTTCCTGTTGCGAAGACGATGTTGGACTGTTACAGAGAAACAAATGGTGACGGAAAATTAAATGCTGTGGTTTACTTCTCTGTTGCAAAATATGATGAAGAAGAAACTGTTGCGATGAAGATAAACGTTGCAGAGCAGTTGAAGAAACAGTTGCAAATGGATGAAGAAACCGTGGCCGATTCCTTGTTCTTCACGGGCAGCAGCAGCAGCAGCAACAGAGTTCTGAAAACTCTGATTTCTGCTCCTCTGGCCCTCCTTTCGACTCCCAACTCTCGACAGCCCTTCCCTGTGATAGTAGCAACCTATTTATACACCTAAGCCTCATTGAATCTCTCCATAACTCCTCAAAAATCTTCACAATGAAGAAAAATATTTTTGAGAATAATTTCTTATTTCTTCCTCTATGTACGTTAATTGTCTTGGAAATCTTCATAAACTGATTGATACGCATCCTAGGAGAATATCTGGGCTTAACTACACAAACATGCAACATCTTTTACGTGATTTTCTTTCCAAAAATGAGACGATATTCTTTTCTCTGTTTTGATTGGGAATTGATTTTCTGGACAAATTTGATCGATCCCAACCACCATAATATCTTCATATACTCATATCACATATACCCATTAAGTCTCAGCTCTTTAATCTCGTTAAAACACCTTCAAATGTCGAATTGAAAATCTGCCAGTAAAGGAAAGAATTTTCCCGCCAAAACAAATTTTGAATTTTGAAAGAAGGTCGCCCTTATCCAGTGGTCGCCTCTTATCCAAAAGCGAGAGTCCGAATAACACTTGTCCTCCGGGTGCCAAAATCAACTTTTCGAGCCGAATTTTCTTAAAATATTTATTTCCAAAAATACCTACAAATACATAAAATAACAAAATTAGTACAAAATCGAGTGCCAACAATACGGACATTGAGGACAAATTAGACACAAAAATGTGTCTATCAAATACCCCCAAACTTATTATTTGCTAGTCCTCGAGCAAAATTTATTCTTGAAAAGTGACCGAGTTAATCTCGGGTGGGTTTATCAGAGGTGTACCCACAAAAACCAATACTCCAGACCCTAGCTATCTACGAAAAATCTTGGAAAGCACTAAAGAACCTCCTTGGTTGGCATACTTATTAATTACAGGAGGAAGTACCCTGACGCGAAATTCCAATTGCTGTATACGAGTTTGCACTCAAGCATACTAAAATTCATATAAGTGACAGAGCTCTACTAAGATAGTTTCACGATGGACATCACACTCGAGTCAGACTAATCACATGAAAAGATTAAGAAGATGGAAAAGAAAAATGTAATGGTTGAAAAGCGAACGGTGTTTCCCATATCTGTCTGAAGGCCTCTGCCAAGATGAACCTAACCTAAATGACTGAGATACCGGTCTGACTAATATTAACACACTGGCATATACAAGGGAACCAGTGGTCAATAACTTAAATCTAGATCAACAAACTGGCAAATACAAGGGAACCAGCAGTTGACTACACACAATAATCATTTTTTTTTTTTAACTTAACGGCATGAATAGATCTTTTGGATCCAAGCGCATGCTTCTTGTCGGCAGATTACACGATAGTTCCCACGGGTCCTGCATTCCACGCTTGCTTAGGCGACGGAAACAGGGAGAACACACGCATATTGCTATCCAAGTGTTAATACTTATTCCGATTGGTCTAACTGGTCCGGTCTTTTTTTTTTTTTTTTTTTTTTTTTGAAAAGGTAACTCAGTCACTCTATTTCACCCTAGCAAAGGTAACAACTTGAATCGTGTGCCCCACCAAATCACTTGAAATAAAAGAAAACTAAAAATAGAAAGTGAAAAGGACTCGACAAGATATGGCGAAACTATCATGTTATTTCTAACACCTGAGCTCTGTGCTTTTATGAATAGACTCTATAGATGTTTCCATCTAGTCAGATTGGTTCCTCAACTCCTAAAACAAAAATGTTTCCATCCACTTAGATTGGTTAGTGCTATCCTAAATACGCATAAATTTCTAGGCTCTGGAGTTTATTTATTACGCAACTAAAAAGTTTCTCCCAATACCCCCAAACTTAAATCTAACATTTTCCTCAATGTTCTAAAGATAAAATTAAAAACATGAACAAGGAGAAACGGTTACTATTTGAAGTAAAAGAGTTAAGGAAGGATATTACCGTGTTGCGTGAGATTGGGTTACCTCCCAAGAAGTGCTAAGTTTAAAGTCTTCAGCCAGACTTAGGAAAGGATTAGTCAACTCGAACCATAAAGTAACAGTCGAAATAACTGTGGGTCTTCAAAACTAAATAGAGCTGACCAAAGGAAACTACAATAACCCAAGAAAGTGAACATGTACTGCATACCCTTATCTAGTTTCCTGATGAAGATACCTATGTCCCATTGTGGTTCAGGTTCAGGTTCTATGAAAGGATCTTGATAGAATATTTTCATTGGCTGCGTTTCTTCATAGATGGGATCCGAATCACTAGGTCTTAGAGTCTGTAAAAACTCAAATACGAACTTAGAATCACGAAGTAATAACCTAAATAATTGCGGATCCTCTAAGTCAATCAGATATGACTTACAAAGTTGACCACAGTGAGAATTGTGGTCATTCTTAAGCAAATGTGTCGATTCTAATTTTCTAAGGCATTTAGGTTTAGTCTCACAACTTAATAAGTGACACATTTGAAATCTATACGTTCCCACAATTGGAAGAAAACTATTTGGTGGGAAAACAAAATCAATCTTGGTATTATTGCTTGGGTTAACCACATCAACCAGAGGATGGGTTTCTAACATTTGAGACTCTTGTTGGATATCATTAGGTTCTGGAAAACGATTATGAAGATAATCTTGTAAGATGGTTGAGGCATTGATTTCAAGTCCCAAGTGAGGGACCTTACTAAGAGTTAAAGCACATGGAGAATGATACTCACCCCCAAACTTAGAGTTTTCGGCGTCTCTAGATAGACTGGTCATAACCTCCCTAATTTCTAGGTCGGCAATTGATTTTTCTAAGTCAGGTTCATCCTCGCTAATCTCTACGAGTTCATCTAAGACTATTGTTTCTAAATTGTTTGACTCGATCTCAAGATAAACTGGTTCCTCTAAACCATCATCGGTTTCGTAAACAGGATATACTACATCGTCTGAAACGTGGGTATCTCTAGTCAAATCCTCGTCCTTTTGAATAGGTGAATAATTTTTAAAATTATTAGGATCTGAACCAGAAATAATATAATCATTATAAGGCTCAACTGGGGTAACAAATTCCTGATCACTATTCCCACATATTTCAGATTCTTCATCATCACTATCCTCATCATCATGATACAATTTTTGAAATTCAAGAATTCTCAATCTTTGTTCCAAACTACATGGTCTATGTTTATAATATTTCTCATAGATCGTTAGAGGTGATTCCTCAATAAAAGTTGGAGTATCCATATATCGCTGCCCACGCATATATTCACCAAGAGTCATTTCCGAAGACGTCTCTTGATAACGAGAATTTCTAGACATATATTATCGCAACGTCATCGCAGGTGGCGTCTCCTCAAAAGGATTCATCACCGAAGAAATATAAACTACAGAGGGATTCTATACAATCACAAACAAGGCCGACTCGACTCCACCAAAGCAAACCTAAAGATTTCTAGCAAACAAAAAGCATGATGGCTCCACTTAGATTGTTTCTAGACCAGCTTCTATCTTTCGAAAGGGAATTCGTTGCAATTTGAGCAAACCCCTCTGGAATCAATCCGAGTCAAAGTCAGTTGAATTGAGGCGAGGGAAGCTCGGTGGAGCTTTGATACCCAAGGCCTCACCGCTATCACAAGGCGGCGCAGTCACGCATTCAACTCACAGAAACCATCATGAACTTTGGAGTGTGCTTAAAGAGCAACCAATATTTTTCGAACGAGTTTCCTATTAAGCTCGTTACCCTATCGGTCTCGTTCTATTCCAAATTTTAAAGCTTAGGTTCGCGTTCGGTTTTGTTTTCCTAAGGCGGGCAAGAAGGAAACGGTGATGAAATCCGAGTCCTTATCTTGATTTGGCCAGGCCTTGCCCTTTACTAGGAATTTAAAGACAGTCCGGTTCGTCCTCAAACAATTATCACCTTAAGGCAGACAGTAACTCGCTTACAGGAGATTCGCGAGTGTTTCGATGGACTTACCTCCCGTACCAGACGGGCGATGAACCGTTGTCTTCGACTCGGGCCACGACTCCTATGCCGTGTGCGAACCCGAGGGGCCGAGACGATATAGTAATCGTCGTCCTTCCCTGCACACAGTTTATATAATTTTTTTTTTTTTAATAATACCCTTCTGTAGGGTTAAAAAAAGAATAAAGTCCAATTGTTCAAAGTCCAAAGTCCAAAATAAATAAATAAAAAAAATTACAGTTTTCCTCACACACTCTAAAAAAATTAAAAATTAAAAATTAAATCCTAAAATTGTCCTTTTTTCTTCTCTTTTCGCTTTTCGCTTTAAGCTTTTTCCTCTCCAAGTCCTTAGTGCTCCACTTCGAACCTGCAAAATAAAGACAAAAAGAAACGTAAAAAGGAACAAACAATTCTAAAAAAATAATAAACCTAAAAAAAAAAAAAATCAATCTATATACAAGTCCCCGTCGACGGCGCCATTTTGTTATAGTATTTTTCAAGAGGTAAGTAAAAGTTCGTTGCTCGGACTTGAATAGATTTTAAAACGAAAATATATGTACAAATTTGTCACAAGATGTTCGAGAGGTATTGGGACTAAGGACTTGGCCATTCTTCATGCATTGGTTATATTTATTTATTCTTAACAATTACTGCTCAAAACATAAATAATGGACTCTTATTTGCCAAAATAGATTCTCAGAATATTAGTTATAATCGTAAGCATGGACATCAAACATTTAAGAAGCATGCCACATCAAATAAAATGATAACTAATTATTAAAATCATTTTTCAATTTTTAATCATGCAAAAGTCATAAAAGAATAAATTAAATTTACCACAATGACCAAAATAGACTCCCTCCGTCGTCCCAATGTTTGGGTTTAGCTCCTCATATTAATCATAATCTCAAATGTTTTATTATTGCTCCAAAGTTTGATTACATTGAGTAAACAATGCAACAGAGAATCGCAACAGCAGTTCCTGTTGCGAAGACGATGTTGGACTGTTACAGAGAAACAAATGGTGACGGAAAATTAAATGCTGTGGTTTACTTCTCTGTTGCAAAATATGATGAAGAAACCTGTTGCGATGAAGATAACGTTGCAGAGCAGTTGAAGAAACAGTTGCAAATGGATGAAGAAACCGTGGCCGATTCCTTGTTCTTCACGGGCAGCAGCAGCAACAGAGTTCTGAAAACTCTGATTTCTGCTCCTCTGGCCCTCCTTTCGACTCCCAACTCTCGACAGCCCTTCCCTGTGATAGTAGCACCTATTTATCACCTAAGCCTCATTGAATGTCTCCATAACTCCTCAAAATCTTCACATGAAGAAAAATATTTTTGAGAATAATTTCTTATTTCTCCTCTATGTACGTTAATTGTCTTGGAAAATCTTCATAAACTGATTGATACGCATCCTAGGAGAAATACTGGGCTTAACTACACAACATGCAACATCTTTTACGTGATTTTCTTTCCAAAAATGAGACGATATTCTTTTCTCGTGTGATTGGGAATTGATTTTCTCTGGACAATTTGATCGATCCCAACCACCATAATATCTTCATATACTCATATCACATATACCCATTAAGTCTCAGCTCTTTAATCTCGTTAAAACACCTTCAATGTCGAATTGAAAATCTGCCAGTAAGGAAAGAATTTCCCGCCAAAACAAATTTTGAATTTTGAAAGAAGGTCGCCCCTTATCCAGTGGTCGCCTCTTATCCAAAGCGAGAGTCCGAATAACACTTGTCCTCTCGGGTGCCAAAATCAACTTTTCGAGCCGAATTTTCTTAAAATATTTATTTTCCAAAAATACCTACAAATACATAAAATAACAAATAGTACAAAATCGAGTGCCAACAATACGGACATTGAGACAATTACACAAAAGTGTCTATCAAATGGAAGAACAAGATTCAGGAGACAATTCGCCAGAACAATCATGACAATCGAGAAAGAAGGCGTACACAAAACCGGAATAATGATAATCTCAATGAGGAGTATGATAGAGTAAAGAATGGTGAAAGACAGCGAATTGAATTGATAAGAAATGAACAAAATATGGAGGGGAAAATGAAACATCATCATTTGCGAATTCAAGATAGAGATGAGGAAGAGAATCGCAGAAGAAGACGAGATGAGGATAATGAAGAAGATACAAAATTTCGCAAGAAGATAGAAGTGAACGCAGAAGAAGAGAAAAAATTAAAGAGACCAATGGGTCAAGATTCAGGTGTAAATAAACAAATCTTGAAAGAATTAGAAGAAATGAGAGGAATGCTAAATAACAGAGGAGAAGTAGGTAGAAGACAATTGGATGAAGCAATAGAAGAAGCTGCGAAAACTCCATTTACAAGGGAAGTACAATTAGGAGGAATACCACCGAAATGCAATTTGCCCGCATTAACCAGCATTTTCGATGGAACAACTTGTGCAATTCAACACATTAAAGCTTATGTGAGGTGCATGTTACAATGGGAAAATCATGATGCGGTATTGTGCAAATATTTCGCATCCAGCTTAACAGGAGAAGCGTTAAAATGGTTTGAAGGTTTACCAAAGAATACAATAACCTCCTTCAATCATTTGCAGACCACATTCTTGGGAGCATATATAAGTAATAATTCCTCACGACCTGGTATAGAAGATGTGTTTGGATTAAAACAAAGGATTGGCGAAAGTTTGAAACACTTGACTAAAAGATGGAGAACTATGTGTAGCGAAATGGCTGGCCGTGTAGATGAGAGATATCTCATATTATCATTTATCAATGCTATGTTTGCAACAAACCTGTTGTATGTCCAAATTTTCAGAGTCAAGAATACGATTACAATGACTGAATTGCGAGAACTTCAAGAAGAATACATTGCTTTAGAGGAAAACAAAATGAAATGGAATCATATCCAGTTGCGAACACCAGCTCACAAACAGCGAATGCAAGCTTATTACCCAAGCTAATAAACACAGTGGCGAATACTTCGCAAGTACAACAAGAAAAGGTGACAGTAACAATCAGCAGAAATTGGTAGCTATGGGGAGCCGAGATCAAGAAGAGTATGAAAGAGAAATTTCTACAATCGTGGAGGAAATAACAAGATTCAAAGACTCGATCAACCGCAAGAAACTTATGGAGGTCAAAGACCAAACTTTAATAGAGGACAAGGAGGTCACAAGGTAATATGGGAAGAAATCAAGATGCCACCTCTAAATGCAAGTGTGGAGAAGATATGGGAAGCTATAATTTTGATGGAGAATATACCAACACCATGGAACATGGGAACGGAACCACCCCAAACCACAGAAGTCATGAATTTTGTTCTTATCATCATTTTCATGGACATACCACAAACGATTGCAGAAATGTAAAGAGAATTATTTTGAGAATGATAGATCAAGGAAAACTAAACGACTTTCTGGTAGGGCATCCGCAATCTCAACCATTACCACCACCACCAGAACATCACAAAGTGAATACGATGAAAAAGAAAGAAACATTCTTCATAGAAGTTGGTGCAAAAAAAAAATCTATTCTGTCACTCTATCGTACATTCATATAAGACAATTGAAGATTTTCATGATAATGTTTTGAGTAGAGTGTTCGCAAGAGATAATAATGGAAGAGAAATTATGAATATTGCGAAAATCTCGCGACTAGAGGAATGGCAGAAACAGATCATTTCTTTTACCGCAGAAGAAATTCCCGAAGGAGAAGAGGTGCATGACAATCCATTGGTAATAAAATTAGAAATTAATCCAAAACCGAAAGAAGATGAGGATGATGAAGCTGAAGATTCATGGGCAATCAATAGAATTCTAGTCGATACTGGAAGCTCTGTGAACATCTTATTTTATCATACTTATAAAACCATGGGTGGAAGAGATGATGATCTTATACCATCAACATATAAGATATATGGTTTTAATGGTACTGCTAACAAGCCTAAAGGGGAGGTTACTATGCAAATTCCATTGAAGGGAATATCTTCTGAAATCTCATTCTGTGTCGTTGATGTAGAATCACCCTACAATGCATTAATTGGTCGACCTTGGCTACATGGGATTCTAGGTGTAGCTTCAACTTTCCACCAATGCATCAAATTCCCTCACCCCAATGGTGTAGGAATCATAAAGGGAGATTGGGTTGAAGGAAAGAGATGTTACGAAACTGAGATAGAATCTTGCGAAGGAAGAGCAAACAAGAAGGAAAACTGGCGACACAAAATCAAAGATACAAAGAAGTGAGAGGTTGATGGTGGATACAATCGAAAAAAAGGAGAAGAGATGTTGCGAAATTAATGCTAGCTCAGAATAAAAAGGATGAACATACCACTACCAAGGAAGCAGTAGCAGAAAATAATAAAGAAGCAGAGGATGGCAAAGGTAATAAAAACAAGAAATGTATGAATGATTAAGTTGTTGCGATAATCTCGCAATAAGTAAAATTCTCAAAAAATTTGATTGAACAACAAAATTGAGATTGCGAAATTCAGATACAATATAATGATTTGCGAGACTCTCGCAGAGATAATGAATTTTACAGAAAATAATCAGAGAAGAATGACAAAAGAGAAAGAGGCGAACCTTTATGGCGTACACCCTAGTTCGCGAATACAATTTCGCAAGAGGCAAATGTAAGACCTAAAGTACGTCATATAAGGGGGTACCTATTGCATGATTCAGGGAAAGGCTACACCGCCACCGGAACCTGAGTCATGGAGATTTGGGGTCAATAAGCCCATCCGGGAGAGGCACCTTGGATTCTCAACTTAAGCATATGACTTAGGTTGGGCGACTAAGGTAATAAGGACTCTCCCAAGGAGTGCAGATCTGATCAAGGCGCCGAGGTACACGGTTGAGTCAAGAGTGCGGGGGCGTTTGAAGCGTCCTTGCCATTCTTGACAAGTCTTGGCTTATACTGCACTCGGCCTGAAGAAAACCCCACTTAGGGTGCAGTCTCGTAACCATAAGCCCTATAGGTAAAAGGGATAAGAGGCTGCGAAAAAACTGGTTGTTGTTAAGACTGGATGGGAGGAGCTAACCTTGTATGGTAGAAGTACGCCTCCTTGAAGGGGCAACCAGGGGGGATAAGGGCGGCACCCTCCATTAGGGAGCTGATAAGTGTCTTAAGACGCAAATGTCATGAGGCTTTTTATTCGCAAGGATATTAAGGCTTGTCATATTTGTGCAAAATCCTGAAGAGGCAATAATACAAAAGAAAAGATAAGACGAGATCAATGGGTTTTCGCATGAAAGTGCGAAGACGTCCTGCGATTTCGTCGCAAGACGGCAATGTCATGGGGCTTTATTTTCGCAAGAATATTTAGGCCTGTCATATTGTCGCAACATTCCTGAAGAGGCCATAATACAAAAGAAAAAGTTAAGGCAAGATCAATGGGTTTTTGCATGAAAATGCAAGGACGTCCTGCGATTTTGTCGCAATGACAAGAGGTGGCATAATAAGACCTTTAATTAGGAAGGCAAAATAAGACCACACAGGAATGAGATTTTGAAAAGAAACAAAATTCACTTCGCAAAAGGTTGCGAAATTATACAATAAGAATTTTTATGAAATCTCTCATTTGGATTCAAATAACAGAGGCAAGTATGGGAATGTATGAAATTAGAAAATGTTATTTATCTCCATATGAGAGATTTACTCAAAAATTCAAGAATTAATGATTATATGATTAACTGTATTGCAAAGAAGAATTGTTTTCATTTACGCAGGTCAAAATGAAAAACACAAATATACAGAAAGAAGAAATAAATGTACAAGTATTACAAAGAATCAAAGAAAGAAGTAAAGACTATTTCTTGGTTAATCCTTCATTATCTTCATCAGACTTGTTTCCTTCTTCATCTGCGTCAGAATCTTCATCACCATCAGAACTTCCATCACTATCAGATTCTTCATCGTCAGCTTCGCTATCAGAGATAATCAAACTGGGAGTATTCTGTGGGATTTCTTCTAAAAGACAAGGATAATCAGAATGTGGGATATTATGATCATCACAAACCATTGGATGGTTTGATTGCGAAAATGCATAGCGTCATTCTTAAAATTTCAACGGTTTTGATTTGATTCTTCAATCTAGAATACTTGTCGTTGCGAGAAGAAAGATTCTTTGCGAGTTCCTCCTTTTCAGCTTCAAGTTCTTCAATCTTTTCACGATATTTATTTTCAGAATCTGCGAACAAAAGACAACCAATTATTAACTTGATGAAAATTCATAAGAAGCAAAAGATTAGTAAAAAAGAGCAATTAGCAACCTTCTCTGTCAGAAATCATGTCTCTAATCAAGGCTGTATGTTCAACTTGGAGACTAACATTTACGCCTAAATCTTTTCTAGCATCATCTAAAATTTTCGCAGCCCAGACAAATTCATCCTCACTACTTATGAGAAGACGAGAACGAATTTGATTTTCCCTTTCGCAGAGTTCAATATTCTTGCGGTTAGCTTCATCTCGCTCAAGTTGAACTTCAAGGAGAGCCTCTTGGAATTTCGCCAAAGCCTTGGCACCTTGATCAGAGATACGATCCTTATCATCTATGAGACCGCTAATTTTGGTTCTTAACTCATTGGTTTTCTCTTTGGAATCAATAAGGAGACGCTTAAATCTGTTGGCTAAGCCTAAACTGGATCTATGATCAATTTCTAAGAGGCGAAATTTCGATCTAAGTTCATTTAGAGAAAGAGATGAAATTCTATCATTTGAGAAGCTATTTAAGGAATTGTTAAGACGTTCAAGAAGGGTATCATTATCCAAGGCATTAGGAAATGAGCGAAGAAGGGTAGCTTCATCAGAAAGACCATAAATGTCTGCAAAAAGGATCATTTAAATAAGATAAAACAACAGGATGAATGAATAAAGAGAAAAGAAAAGTAACATACCGTAAAGCTGATTATTAGCTTGTTGAAGACTAGAAATTTTGTTCTTATACGAGGAAGAATCAATTTCTAATTGTCTATTTTTCTCGCGAAGACCTTTAACTTCAGCTTCCAATTCTTCATTCTTTTGCGAAATTGAAGATTCTTCTTTTCAAGATTTTCGCGTCTTCTCTCTAGATCTGAGGCAACCAAAAGAAGCTTTTCCAGCCTGCGAAAAGAAATAAAAAATATTAATATAGAAAGAGATTTTGAGTTATAAAATGAAGAAGTAAAAAATAAAAGTATACCAGACTATTGAGAGAATGCAAGAAGTCGGGAGTCACTGATCTAGAAACTCCACGAAGAGAGCTATCACCATCTAGTAAAGGGACATCACAAAGGGTAGCGAGAGCTTTGCAGGTATTTGTGAATTGGCTATCTCCCATTCCTTGTAGAGAATCAGAAAAGAGGCCAGAAAGCTTAGCCATAGAAGATTCAGGTGGAGAATCTTCAGTTGCAGCAAGATCATCGTTATCCTCATCACCCTTGTCACTTTCGAAATTTTCGTTAGAAGGAACATTTGAAGGAGAAGGAGAACGAACTTTTATTTTCTTTGGAGGAGGACCAGTTGATTTTTCCCTGCGAAGAACACCTTTACCTTTATCACCAATCTTCGCAGCATCAGCAGATTCTTCTACTTCAGCAATAATCTTCACACAAAGATAGAAATAAGAAATGGAATCATGAAACTAACAGTACTATTTAAAGTCATAAGAGAAAATTCTTACCTCATCTATGTATGAGCGAAGAGCTAACATAGTACTAGATTTCCCAGTCCTATTATAACTATCCTTCAATTTTTGGATCTGCGGAATATCGCAAGATTTAGCGAACAGAATAGTAAAAATCAATAAAGAAATATAAAATGAGTTAAAGGGGATAAACATACCTCTTTCTCCTTCTCGGGCCAAGAGAAAACCCAAGGTTGATATGCAGCGAGATTCGCAGGAAGAACGTTTGATCCAGCAATGTAGGTTCCCTTTAACATTAAAGGAAAAACACACCATTTATCATCTTTGGATTGGCGAGGAGTTGTGTTTTTACCAGAATGCCAGTCAATATCTTGCATAAGAATTTTGGCTTCATCAATGTTATCTTTCCTTCTTAATCCAATACCCCAGCAAGTATTCTCTTTCTTCATGGAGATAAGTTCGTAGTTTTCAAAGAAATTCGCCACTGTATACTTCTCAGCAATTATTTCTAGGTTTGAGAATTTTGGATCCCTAAGTTCTTTGGAGTAAAGAGATCCTCTATCAGCACCACGATTAACGAACTCTAGCATCAGACGGATGCAGTCCCCACTTAGTTGGAAGATGGCTCGCGAAAATCCCGGATGAGCGAGAATTTCATAAAATAAAGGAAGATCTGGGTTATAAAGAGGAATAGGGAGACCTGCGAGAATCTGACCTAACGAAATTATGATTGATTGATCATCACAATTTCGATCAGAGAAAAGCTTGACAGAAAGAATTGATTTGGCATTCTCACCAGGAATGGTGGAGAGTGTAAAACCTTTACCAGCAAGATCTTTTTGGACATCTTGTAAATTCTTCTCATATCTATGACCACTTGGAGCCATGTTTGCATATAGAGTATGGGAATGTACGGAAAGTAAAAAGATTGAAGGAAGAAAAAATTACAGCAGCAGAATTTGCAGAAGAATAGTAGAGTTGCAGAGATGAGAGAATAAAAATAGAAGAGAAAGTAAAAAGAAAAGTGGAAAAGGGGGGAGAAGAGTATATAAAGAAAATTTTTTACTCGAAGAAATAAACACCATTAAGACGAAGAGACGTGAGCGGTTGAAAAGTAGCGGTTACAGAAGACGTGTCAAGAAATAAATGGAAGAGAGACTACATGTGATAAATGTGGAATATGAAAAGATAAGCAGTTACGGCATTTCTCACATCATTCTCTACTTTGCAGAGAAGATATGAGAAGAGGCAAGATGTAGGATCAGAATCTCGCAACAATTAAGTCTCAGCGAAATTATCAATGGTACAGCACAAAAGCGTCGCAGAACAGTTTTAGAAATGATAGAATAAATGACGTCATTTAAAGTCATGAGAAAGATGTGACAGTATTGCGAAAATTAGAGAGCTTGCGAAATTAACATTTGTAAGGTTGCGAGATTATCAAACTATATCCGAAAATAAAGGACAGATTAGCTGTCATCCACTATGTATTTCCCTATAAATAGTCATTCGAGTTGTAAAGAGAGAGACGGATCTTTTTTGAGTAAGAAACAAGTAAATAGGAGAGAGAAAGTTTAGAGCAGATTTTGTTCTTGACTTATTTATCTTTCTTGTAAGAACATTCAAAAATTAATCAATAAAATTAAGAGTGAAAACCTAAAAATGAGCTGATCATCCATGAAATCATATGAATGGTGTAGTGTAGGGTTTCCTGCAACTACAGTCATTTTACAGTAATTTTTAGACAAAAGGTTGTGTAATATAAGAAATGATGGCCATGAGTTGTCTATATGATGGTGAAGACTACCACAGCCAGGAAACTCCAGTAACTTCGCCACTTTCTTCAAGACCACGTTATCTTAGAATCATAGAAGGAGCAGAGGAATTCTTTAGGTCCTTCATGGCCACATATCCACTTAGTAACAGCATTAAAAACTATAACTTTTTTATTCTTAGTAAAATCTAGCATAGAGCCAGAGGTCAGATTCACTTCCACGAATAATCAAACATATTAAGCTCTAAAAAATCAAGGTGATACTCTTTGAGTTACAAAAACTCTATTCATATGTTGGGATCCATAAAAATTCCATTTACAACGAAAATGATACAAAAACCCCATATTTTTAATAAAATTTAAATTAGATCATTTTCATTATTAAAAAATCCATAATTGTCCTCCCACGCCATGTTTCTCCTTTCTTTATATCGTATTTTTTCATATCCCTCCACAATCAATAGCATGTCCTCCTACTACCCTGAACCACCACCAAAATCTCGATCATTTCCTAATCCTCCACATATACCTTTACCTTCTCTTCTTCCCCCACCACCACCAACACATCATTTTACTTCTTCATTTTAGTTGTTGTGTAAATCTAGGGTTTAAAATCGTTTGAAATAGAAGATTAAAAAGTTGATATTGAATGACGATGTGATGATCGCCAGTGAAACAATAACAATTCGACTGATTATTAATACATGTAAGTAATAATTCCTACGCCAATTCATCATCGTTGTGATTGAATATCTTCATCCCAAAATCTCAATTTTGGTTAATTTTAATTGTCGTCTTGTTAAATTTAACTTTTCTCGATCTTTCATTTTAGGTTAGAATTTCAGTATTATTCAATTCTTAGTTGGTTTGAGAAATCATATTAACAAATCGGGTCTTCGTGAAAATTAGTCATTCAATTTGTGTTTAGTTTTCATTATTTTTCTTTTGTTGGTTTCATCGTTTTTTTTTGATGAAACTTTTTTTTTCCTTGTTGGCCTGTTTTTTTCCTGGTTTTGTTGTAACGTTTTTTTTCTGTTAGTTTCATTGTATTTGTGTGGGTAAAATACCCGATGGCCACGTGTCGACATCCCAAGGATGAATATATGATGAGATGATGAGGTTGGAGTACCAAATCACTCGATGAGAGAAGGATTTGTCTCAGTCGAGGAAACTGCAAAAGCGCCACATGAATGACGAGTGTATGTAAAGGTCTAATCTGCTCAGACGGTCAAGTATAAAAAGCAAGACCGCATTTAATGAAGGATAAGAACATGACTTGGGTAGTTGGGCATCGTGACAGAAGACTCGGACGATCTATACTACGACCCAGAGGCGATGGAGCACGAGGTTCTCCACAAAAGGGCAACACGATCCAAGGGAGAGCAAGACAACTCGGAGGGAGGACCAAGTATGCCATTGCAAAGGACGGTATAGAACGAGTCCGAGGGAGCCAGGATGATGGATGACAGCTCACCCATCTCGGACGATCAAACGACTACGAGTTTATTCTGTCTATAAATACCATTCCATGTACCAGGAGGTGGACAACTTATGTAATCTTAGATGGTTTTTCTACACAGAATTCCTGAGAGAGACTTAGATAGAGAGAAAGTGAGAAATCTAGAAGAGATCTGTAACACTTTCAAGGGTAAGACCTTATAATCAATAAGAAAACATCTTCTTCTCTGTGGACGTAGGTCTTCATGGCCGAACCACGTTATATACTTGTGTTAATCTTTACATTTCATGTTATTTACATCTTGTTCATGATGAATCTTGTATGTTTAAGTAGTTTTTAGTCTTTAATCTTACTTGGGTGTAGTAGTCAGAAAATATGCAACTACATTATGCCGCTAGATCAACAGGGAGGTATGAAGATCTAATTTATAACAACAGCTCTATATTGCTTTCATAGTCTTTGTAAGAGAAGTGTTTTCACAATACAAAGTAGATTTCT
This sequence comes from Papaver somniferum, assembly GCF_003573695.1. NCBI lineage: Eukaryota > Viridiplantae > Streptophyta > Magnoliopsida > Ranunculales > Papaveraceae > Papaver > Papaver somniferum. Next base: position 150,402,154 of record NC_039367.1, on the reverse strand, counting down.
GTTGAGATGAATGAGTAGAGATCGGACTCAAAAATGATCTTCATGATCTAAGAAGTCTAGGAGAACCTCAAGATCAACAGATCTACGTTTTTTCACTAATTTTATTTAAGATTTCTAGTAGCTCAGGAGAGTTGTAGATCGGAGTAAACATGGAGTTCTAAATGCTTCGGTACTCAAACGATCTCCTCCATGAAAGAGCTGGGAAGAGATGCTAGTCAGTAGACTACATAAGGAAGCAATCACCTTATGAGAGTTGAAAAAGACAAACTTTTCTTGATGTTCATCATCAAACTCGTCATAATCTCGAAATCTCCTTCTTAAGAATTTGAATTTAAGTCAAGGGGAGGAATTAATGAGTATATAATCAGTCATCAAACTCAAAATTTTGTTTGATGCCATAAGTTAAAAGATGAAGAGATATATTTCCTAGAATGGGAAAACGTACTCAATCGTCATAATTAGATTATTTCCCTATAGGGGTATGGCGTGTTGAGGGAGATATTTCCTCGAAAAAAGAGGACTGGGAAAAACACTTTTTCTCCATCATCAACACCTCATGCAAACAGGGATGTTTTGACATTTTCACATGTCTCCAAAATCTACTGCAAAGTCTTCATGTACTAAACTGTCCAGTCTGAACTATGACTTAGTAATTGCACGTGACCTGCAAATGTAGGGTCCCACTTTTTTACAAGAAAAGACAAATTAAGTATTATTGCATATGTTGCAGGGAAGGTAATGGTGACGCGACGATCTACTCGTGCGAGCCAAGGAGATAATGGTGGAGCCCAAACAGAAAGACTCGACGATATGAAGCCAGGCGAGCCCTTGATCCCAGTCGAGATACAACTCGATGACCAATATCGGGAAGGACTAACTGATAATTCTAGCTCCGAAGGCGAGGGAAACCCCTTCGAGAAGCGTGAAGGTATTCGTCTTACTCATCCAGGAGGGTTGAACTGCTTGCCGAGAACCCAAGAGGTAATGCTGCAATCGCAGCCATCCAGCAAATGGTAAGGTCAAGAAGGACAACCCTTCATACCTTGCCGATGCTAATGCTGCAATCGCAGCCATCCTGAGAACCCAAGAGGCTCAGGATAAGAGAATGATGAACTTAGAAAGGCACAGTAGAAAGCTAGAACAGAGAAACCGCAGGTTAAAACGCAAAGTAACAAAGAAAGTACCACTCACCACCATTGAAGAAATCCCGGAGGAGGAAAACCCTTTCGAGCATCTGCAAGACGACGAACGAATTAACATCCCTGACACCTCGAACGAGGAAATAACGGATCGATTTCCTAAGGGAAGTAGAGGTGTGCCCGACCAAGAGGGTAGCCTATCTGAGGGTCATCAGACGTTGATCCCAAACACAGACGAAACAAGAATCGAATCGACGAAGTAAATATTTACTGCGAGACCGAGAATCTCGCAGCCACAAACCCAAAGAGAGGGGAGAACTCGAGGTCAACTCCCTCTAAGATTGTGTCATACGTCAAACAATCGGACGAGGACTCGTGGAGATCAAGGCATCGCCACCATGAACCATCTTTCTCGCCCGAGAGAGCTCTGGGAAGGAGAAAGAAGGCCGAAACTAGGAGAGATGAGGATGAACTCCAAGCCCGAGTCAACCGACTTGAGGCTATGTATAGAGAAGCTACAGGGAAGCAGGAGAACAAGAAATTGGCAGTGGTCATACAAGAAGCAGGACAATCTCCCTTATCCTAAAATCTATTAAGATTGCCTTTCCCAAGGAAGTGCTCCCTACCGGTGTTCACACCCCCGTTCACAGGAACAGGAGATGCTATTGAGCACCTTAGGACTTATCGTACGACACTGACCCAATGGGACCACTACGATGTGGTGTTGTGTAAATTTTTCCAGGCTAGTCTAAGAGATGAAGCCCTGTTACGGTACAATAATCTACCCAAAGTCTCATTCAAGTCGTTTGTTCATCTATCCGAGCTGTTTTTAGAAACATATATTCATAACAGTCGAATCCGACCAGAAGTTGATGCGTTGTTTCAAATATCTAGAGGACCGAACGAGTCGCTTCGTTCCCTGGTGACACGATGGAGATAACTCTTTGCTGAGATCAGAAATGTCCCTGAAGACTATGCGATCTTAGTTTTCTAGTCTTAGAAAGACAGATCCTCTTTTTGTCCGCATGTACGAAGCCATGCCAAAACGCTTGGGAAAACTAAGAGAAATCCAAGAGGACTACATAGCCTTGGAGGAACTCTAGGATGGAACTTATGATAAGGTGGCAAGAGGAACTAGTAAAGAAGAAAACGTGGTAGAACCACAGAACCCACCAGTGCCAGCCCAAGGAGCAGGGCGATCCAACAATGGGTCAACCCAGTTCGACAAGCATCAGACTGGAGGATGAAAAGGAAGAGACCAGGCCCAACATAAGAAGGGCAAGTTCATTGACCCAGTTTATACAAAACTGAATACCCCCATATCCGATATCCTCAAGAAGATCGACTGACAGCATAAAATCACTTATCCATGGAATAGAGGTCAGCAACCAGAACGAACTAAAAATAGGACTGACTTCTGTGAATTCCACTAATTTCACAGCTACACGACAGACTCGTGTAGGGACTTAAAAAAGGCATTGCAAGATATGATTAATGAGGGAAAACTCCAAGAATACATTGCACAACCAACAACACCACCCACCACTGGGGCACCCGTACATCGTGTGGAGATCCCTCGAGAGGCACATTATTTGGGCTGCAATACCATTTCACACTCGGCAATAACCACCCTCGTACGAGAGGGAAATATTACCGGAATAATCCACAAACGAAACTTAAAAGGTGGTGAAGTTTTCAGTGTAACCAGAGAACCCCCAATAGAAGATTGGATGAGGGTACCCATCAGCTTTTCAGCCTCGGAGGCACCAGAAGGAGGGAAAAATCATAACGACCCACTAGTGGTCACGATGGCCATCGCACTCCCCGAACACGAGGGAGAGGAAGGAAAAACTAAAACACTACCATGGGCAATGCCCAAAATTTTGATCCATGGTGGTAGTTCTGTTGAAATCTTATTCTATGAAACATTCAAACAAATGGGCCTCAAAGACGAGTGCCTCATACCCTCGACTTACAACATATTTGGCTTCAACGGGTCATCAACCCGTCCAAGAGGAGAAATAACATTAGAAATACGGGTTGGAAGAATTCTTACCTTAACCACTTTTTGTGTGGTAGATGTCTTGTCACCCTACGGAGCCATTGTCGGACGATCCTGGGTCCACGGAATCAATGGAGTGGCCTCAACTTACCATCAAAGGCTAAGACTTCCCACACCTGATGGAGTGGCAGAAATTATTGGAGACTTTGGCGAAGCAAAGTATTGCTACAAGATGGACGTCCAAAACAGCGAGAACAAAGTAAACTCTCCAAAAGCACATGCGAGGAGGGTTAGAAGTATTAATAACTCGATTGAATCCCATGACTACGTTGCAATAAATGATGCACCATCACGCTTGTATGACGCCTTAACTTCATGCAACACCATAACCTCGGGACCGACCACACAACCCTTATAGCAATCACAGAACCTCCCCGATGAGGGATAAATCGAACCTCATCCTAATAACAAGGTCGGAGGCACACCTAAGAAACGTCATGGAGAGTACCACACAGGAATCAACCTGGAACGGAGAATGTTGGTCCACAACCAACAAGCAACTTTTAAGGAGTTAACCCAGCCAAGATCACGGCACATCATGTTACAGCCTCCATTCGGCAACAACAAGCCATCAACAGGACTCATGGGAAACTCTCCCCAAAAATTGGCTATTGATTGGATTATAGACGCTGCGTCCACGGGCGCCTACTATCCTTATTGGACAGTTACTCGGGTTACAACCCTTGCCTCGCACAAAGATGTCCACCTCATCCGGGCACAACATACACAAGGGGAGATCACACCCTCTCCAAAATCCTCGGCGATACATTAAGTCCTTGGCCATCCGTCAAGATGACACAAATGTTGCCAAGCCCAATTAGGCTCTTAAGCAAGCTTACCTCACAAAGTAGGCTAGAAGAAAATCCCAAAACGTTGCTTCAAACTAATGAGAAGCATTAACACAATTATAGCTTATCTCTCATTTAGCACAATATAAAGCCTATGAAGGTTGATATCCAGAAGTCAGGCTTCGAGCCCTCCTTGTAAGCAGGTCATGCGACCTCCCTCGAAATGTACTAAGGGATCACACCCTATTTTGAAATTAATAAAACTACTTATTTTGTGTATTACTTGTTTACATAGTGTAAATTTAAATTCTTATCATCGCATGTGTTTACTTTTCCTTTCTGATTTATATATGCATATAGGATAGGTGCATCATACTTTCATTTCCAACAAACACACAAATACACTCAACAACCATGGCATGGTGCTGGCCACACCTCCCATCCTACAACAAAACAGTGCGGGTAAATTCACCCCAAGTTACCTTACACGGACAACATACCTAAGGTAACGTCGTCCCGATCATGATATCGGAAGATGTCCTGACATAACAGGAGATACCCATATTTGAAAACTCTATCTTACACCACAGTAAGGATTGATCAACCAAGGTATCGTTCTTGACAATACGCTCCAACAACAAGCTCAAGCAACAAGTGCTCCTACAATTGGCACTAAACAAAATATACAAGGCTAAACGAAATTTGCTACAATCCTAGTCTAACACGATAAGAGATAGCATGTCTAATAGAGGAATTGATCACTCCTTGGATATGTTACCCGAGGTTGGACCAACAATGTACAATCGAAACTCTTTCACATCCAAATCATGATAAGAATATCATACGATTAAAATGAAGGTGGTCGACAAACGGCACTGTCAAAAAGCAATTAGTAACAATATCAAAAATGCCTCCCACATACGAGGACTTACCACAAAATAACAACAAAGTCACGCCTCCCACAGCTGAGGACTTTCCAATAAAGACGAAAATGTTTCCACAAAGATGCATATGAACCTACAAGACTTATGTTCAACACGAAAAACTAGGAGAAAGAGGATAAAATGAGCAAGCTTAATTCTATTCACCATACGGAGCCCGTTTATCATCGTCCCCTTCATACTCGACGTCAGTGACAATCTGCACAGGCTCGGACTCGACAACCGGAAAAGGGACCACGATATTCGCAGCAGCAGCAGCGGCGACTCGTTGACGCTCTCGAAGGACAGAAACCTTACAAGCATTTGTCATCAGCACCTTATACTCGGCATGAAGGTTATTCAACTTCTCATTCTTCTCCTCTTGAGCAACATCTAATTCTTCCTCATGACTTCTCACCAACTCATTAAGCTCCTGATCAAGGCCCCGCCTAGCCGCCCTCTCTTCCTCCAATTGACGCTCCAACTCTGCCTTTTGCTTACAAACCTCGACAAGAGCGAAGCAAAAATATTAACTCACGCCAAATATCATGGCGAAATAATACACAAACTGATGTACAAGTGACCTTCGTTTTCAAGCAAAACGACGGCTAAATTATGTTCTAATCGAATCTTTTCGGCATCCATAGCACTAAGCCGGGCTTCTACAGGAGTCACGGACATGTCACCATGAGGACAAGATAGCATATGCCTATCCCGCTCCTTCTATAGGGAAATATAATCCCTCTTAAGCCTCCTCAGTGCTTCCCTATCATCTTCATCCCGTGCTATGATAGGCATATCATCGCATTGCCAGTTAATAAGACCATCTTTTTGCGCCCGGAGCACCTTGATCTCATCTGAACGCTCCACATCTGTTCTCTTATCTTTCTCAAGAAAATCCCGTAATTTCACAGTGCGTCTCCGATGTACCTCAACGTCCTCCTGCAACTTCACATTCTCTTGCTCTAAGGAGTCAATGTTACACTGGCGTGCGCTGACATCCAGCCTAAGACCACTGCGTTCTCTAGCATGTTTATGACCAACATTATCTAACTGCTCCTCCAATCGTTTGACCATAACTACCAATACAGGGACTATTTCAGAAGTCTCATCCCTATCAAGAAGGTTCAATATTAAGGATATAGAACGGGTGAATACCTTCTAACTCCTTCTTATCCCGATCAAAGTCTGATGCTTCATCCCTCGCCAATGCCAATGCGGTACGAAGTAGTTGAACCTATTGGTCAGCAGCTTTGGCCTTCTTCATAGCCACGCGAGCCTCGTCTAGCATACCAATCCTCAAATTGTTGCTCTAAAGATACAACAATGCCAGTCAAGACTGGGGCAAAAAAAAAAAGAGCAAACAACAACAATTCATACAATGATGAAAAACTGAAACAAATTAAACACCGCATACCGATAGCACTAGCTGTTGCTGTGCAGATCTGTCCGAAGACGCCAGGACACGAGCTTGCTCATCATCGCTCAGCTGAGCATAATTGTCCGAGCATATGACCTTCATCGACTCGGATCCTCCACTAAACCAGGGCGTAGAAGAAGAAGCACCAGACAGACTCGCTGGAGCAGAAGGAAAACCACTAGCAAAGTTGCTTGGTACACTCGGGGTGCCACCACCAATACTCGGAGTCACAATAAGACCATCTCCACCAACATCTGCACTCCCGCCAGCGATATCCCTCGCCTGGGGCAGAGTTATCTCCGATACAAAGGAAGCACCATGATCGGAAGGATCATCCAACAAAGTTTGATCAAGGTCCTCGAAGAATGAATCGGAGACATCCAACATTTCATTCCCACCAAACAAAACATCCACATCCACTTCCATGGCATGTTCAATCGCAGCAGCAGGAGCATTCGATGGCCAAACACGATCAGCTAATCTTCTCCTCTGCCAAACAACACAAATACATTGGTTGTTAAGGAAAAAAACAAGGGCAAGGTATATATATATACGTCAAAAAATCAGGACAAGTATTTTTTACCTTAGCATCCTCACTAGCTCGGGCTGACTGAGACAAACGCCTACGAGGGATAACCCACTTAAGCTCCCAAGGTTTATAGGCAGGCAGATGGGCGTGCATCTCAGGAATACGAGGAAGAACATTACCAAGATCATCCCAACCATAAATGTAAGGGCCCACAATTCGAATAGGAGTAACAGGCCACTTGAGATCATGAGTCTTGCGAATAGTTGGTGTGCTTGGAAAAGACACACAGAACACTTGCAAGTATACAAGGCCAAGTTTTAGTATAGAAGGTAAGCAAGGGGTTAGTCCACAGGGAGTGGGAGCATAAAGAAGTTAAACTATGCTGGCAGATGATGTAAAACAAGATGCAAGATCACAATGTTATAGTGGCAGTGAAACAAAGAGGGCAAATGGCATGAACCAAGGCTGTGAGCCAAGGGCAGGGGTGAGTTTGTGCACTGATTTCAGTGCACAACAGCTACAGATTGCAGGAAATTAAACAAGTAAAACAGGTAAGGAGATTAAACAGGTAAGGAGATTAAACAGGCAAAGATTAAACAGGTAAAGACTAAACATGTAAGGACTATAAAAGGGATTGTGGCTAAGCTAAGGCTTAGTATCCACCTTGTGTCCTAATCAAACAACATATTTCTAGGTTGAGTTAAAAATCCTATGCATACATCTAGAATGGGAGGAAAACTAATTTGCTCACTAGTTTGCCCCTAGCATTGACTGTCTTTTGACAGAACAATCAATCACAAGCACTATGAGCATTAACCTCTTCCCATTGCTCAAGCAAAACAGGGCAAGGAGTTAACTATCCTAGCAACTTGTCATTTGACAGTGCATAAGGCTTCAAATGAGCCTTAACTTAATGCTACTTAGCTCATGCTCAACATATTACATACACAAGCATTCATCATACAAGATAATTCAAATAACATACACATAACATTCAACTGTCAACTATGATAAAGGGACTGAATTTGAAATTGTAATGAAAATTTCTTCAAAATGTCTACTGGCTAGTCCAGAGATCCGAATTTTACAACCCTAACACCCTTTTATAGTTACAGCCAAAAAAAAAACTAAAATCCCCAAATCAGTAAAATTAGGGTTTTACAAAAAATCCTTACCTAATCTCTGAAAACAATTGATATCTCTCACCCATGCTTCCTTGTCGTCTGCTGATACTACCCATGCCTTCGATTTATTCTCTAACCTCACCTATTTCATCAACTCCTAACCTAGGGTTTCTGTAAGATGAAACGGTTAGGAGGTGATGTAATAAGTGGCTAGAAAAGTAGGTCTAAGTGATGATGGCTCGAGTGGTGATGGTTGAATGATTTGGGGGGAGAAGATGGTGGAGTGATTTGGGGGAGAAGATGGTGGTGATGGAGACAGCGTCGCTGTTTCAGAAGAGGGGAAGAAGGAGATGGCTCGATGGGTTTTGGCAGAAGGGTGCGTTTGGTGCGGGTAATAGGGTTAGGTTGCTTAGGTGTTAAACGGGATCATCAAATTTGATGTTTTGTGAAGGGAATCCGTGGGATGATAACTTCTGAAACGGATCTAACGGCGAGATGGAGACAGATTATGAGCGACCGTTGGATGCAAAAATACAACGAAACTAACGGCTCAAGATGGAGTTAGGTGCTGTAGTGTTGGTAAGGTGCATCGAAATCTGATGCATGATGACGCAGCGACCGTTGGATGATGGAATGGATCCAATCTTACGGTTAAGAAGGAAAACGGGTTTGGGTATTGAATTTTGGGTTTAGGATATAGATTTGGGCTTAGGAATTGGATTTGGGCTTAGGTAATCTTGAGCCCACTTCTTCTTTAAGAACAATTTCTTCCTTTTTAAGCCCATTTTTATCCTTGAGTCTTCCATAACACATTCTTCACTTCTTTTCCGCTAGAGATTCCACCGGCTTTCTCCCGTGTCTTTGCTCTTTTGGCTCCGCAACTCATCTAGTCTTTATTTGGTACCTAAAAATACAAAATTAATTAATAAAAATATTTATTCTTGAAAACAATGAAAATACAGAATATGGGATAAAATGTAGAATTAATGCACAAAAGATGAGTTAAATGCCAAGAAAAATATATAGAAATATGCACTTTTTAGCACTCATCAAATACCCCCAAACCTGAATTTTACTTGTCCTCAAGTAAAACAAAACTAAGGAAATCCTACCTATACCACTGTCGCTGGTCTCTCGAATGCATTTAGCGTATGCACTAAGCCTTTTAAACCACTAAGTGTCCCTAGTGGACGAGTGAAGTCTCGTGAAGGTTTGCTTAGAACGTACCTACAAAGTTCTAGGTCAAAATATAAGCTCATATTCCATCAAATGTGACATGTGCAAAACAGTTTAAGCTCACAGCAAAATGGAGATGTCAATCTAGCTATGTAAGGCACAATCCTAGCACTGATAACAAATAAAGACATGTGATAAGAGTTTAAAGTGTATCTACACATGTGTAAAGAAAGATCGGATGTTATGACTACTAATCACCAAGAGATAGTTTCTCAGGCTAAGAACCGAGGTCGAAATCTAGCTAGCTGTCCGGACTTTACGAGAATTGTGAATGAGTTGGAGGTATTTCACAATTACTCGCGTTGTACATCAATGGCATACACCCTCCTTGCTTATTACAATGAAACAACAAAATGACTCTTTACATGACTCTTATTTACATTGACTACTCTCTTTTATTTTTGGAACAAGAGAGGATGGAATTGATAAATACTTGATTTTTTTGTATTTTTCTGATATTTTTTTCTGAATATATACATCGTTTTTTTTTTTTTTTTACAAGGAAACACTTTTGATACATAAACAAAAACAAAAAAATTACATGACACTTGGCAAGAGGTAGCCCTTTTTGATGCACCCAGTTAAATTCGATGGTTGTCTTTCTTAATGTAACCTCCACCTTCTATCCCAACCAACCAAAGAACAAGCTAGTCAAGTTTCGTTCAGTATTCTAAAGTGATTGGCAATCGTGACTTCCTATCAAACACCTTGAAGATCGAGGCTATACATGTATTGGTAGATCGTGCGCGTGCAAATTTCTTATCACTATGTGAATTGTGCTAGAATCAGGGTGCCTAAATATCTAGACTAAGACTCCTAATAATTACATATTTGCACAAGAGTCAACATTTCAAGGTAAATGAGCTCCATTTTTATGATTTTTTTTTCATTTTTTTTTTGATTTTTCAATTTTTTTTTGGAATTTTTCAATTTTTTCAAAAAGATGGAGTTTTGTTTTCAATTATGGCATATTATCGTGGTATCTACTCTATACCCCCAAACCTGAACTAAACATTGTCCTCAATGTTTAAAAATATGGAAGGAATTAAAATACAACATATGGAAAGGGACATGCTGAGTAGAGTAAAAGGAGAGAGAATACCCGATTTCGGCGAAAGCAGAATTAAAACTCCGTTATCCAAGGCAAAACTCCAACATATTCGGAGTCACAATGGATGAGCACAAAATATATACAAAAGGAAATAAAATATTCGACTAACATATTATCCACAAGAAAATTTGGTTTTTAAAGGGATTGGACTTTTTGGGAAAAATTTGGTTTTGTCGGGAATGAAAACTTTTTGGTTATTTAGGGAAAGAGTGGACCAGTTTAGTCCACATAGACCGGGTCCTCCAGGTTGGTTGTTTCAATGTCGGGTGGAAATGGCTCAAGGAATGGATTTAATCTCTGACCGTTGACTTTGAAAACGTTCTTGTTGGAAACATCCTCCAGCTCTACAGCTCCATGAGGAAAAACTGTGCGTACTAGGTACGGACCCTTCCATCTGGAACGCAGTTTTCCTGGAAAAAGATGTAATCGGGAGTCATACAGCAAGACTTTCTGACCAGGAGTGAAGGATTTGCGTAGAATACGCTTGTCATGAAATATCTTCATCTTCTGCTTATATAACCTGGCACTGTCATAAGCCTCATTTCTCAATTCTTCCAACTCGTTGAGTTGAAGTTTCCGTTGAATTCCAGCTTCGTCCAGAGAAAAGTTCAGTTGCTTAATTGCCCAATAAGCTCGATGTTCTAACTCCACAGGAAGATGGCACGGCTTTCCATACACTATACGATAGGGGGACATGCCAATTGGTGTCTTATACGCTGTTCTATAGGCCCACAAAGCATCATTCAATCTTATTGACCAATCTTTCCTAGACGGGTTAACCGTCTTTTCTAGAATGTGCTTGATTTCCCTATTAGACACTTCCACTTGTCCACTGGTCTGAGGGTGGTACGGAGTAGCAACCTTGTGAGTTATTCCATACTTGCGTACTAAAATCTCGAAGTGCCTATTGCAGAAATGGGAGCCACCGTCACTGATGATAGCTCTCGGGGTACCAAAACGTGAAAATATGTTTTCCTTTAAAAAGGAAAGTACCACCTTGTGGTCATTTGTTCTGGTTGCGATGGCTTCTACCCACTTGGAGACGTAGTCAACGGCGACTAAGATGTACAACTTGCTGTCAGACATGGGAAATGGACCCATGAAGTCGATCCCCCAAACATCAAAAATCTCAACAATCAGAATAGGATTCAATGGCATCATGTTTCTCCTTGAAATGCTTCCCAACTTCTGACAACGTTCACAGGCAACACAGTAATCATGGCAGTCCTTGAACAACGATGGCCAATAGAACCCACACTGCAAGATCTTTGCAGCGGTTTTCTTGGCACTGAAATGGCCTCCACAGGCTTGGTCATGACAGAAAGATATCACATCTTTCTGTTCGGTGTTGGGGACACATTTCCTAATGATTTGGTCTGGGCAGTACTTAAACAAATATGGGTCATCCCAAAGGAAATGTTTAACTTCAGCCAGGAATTTAGAGCGGTCTTGTCTCGACCAACGTGAGGGCATCCTACCTGTAGCGAGGTAGTTAACAATATCAGCAAACCAAGGAAGGTCTGAGATAGACATCAGCTGTTCATCTGGGAATGATTCTCTAATCAGCTCAAATTCATCAATAGACTCTAAAGTTAATCTAGACAAATGATCAGCAACCACATTCTCACAACCTTTCTTATCACGGATTTCGAGATAGAATTCCTGTAATAATAGTATCCATCGAATAAGGCGAGCTTTAGAATCCTTCTTGGAAAGAAGATACTTCAAAGCCGCATGGTCTGTGTATATGATGATCTTAGACCCTATCAGATAAGATCTAAACTTGTCTAATGCGAAAACGACGGCAAGCAATTCCTTCTCGGTAGTTGAATAATTGAGTTGGGCATTATTAAGGGTTTTGCTAGCATAGTATATCACATATGGTAGTCTATCAACTCGCTGTCCTAAAACAGCACCAACACCATAATCAGAGGCATCACACATAAGTTCGAACGGAAGCTTCCAATCGGGTGGTCGGACTATAGGAGCGGTGGTGAGAAGGGTTTTTAATTCCTCCCATGCCTTCACACAAGCAGCATCGAAATTGAAGGCAACATCTTTGGAGAGAAGACTGCACAGAGGTCTGGAGATTTTGCTGAAATCTTTGATGAATCGCCGGTAAAAACCAGCATGACCTAGAAATGATCTGATCTCCTTCACAGAGCGAGGTTGTGGTAGATGTTGAATGAGGTCAACTTTAGCTTTATCCACTTCAATTCCTTTTTCTGATATGATGTGTCCTAGAACTATTCCTGAATTCACCATAAAATGGCATTTTTCCCAATTTAGAACAAGGTTCTTTTCTTTACATCTGGATATCACTAGGGCAAGATGCTTCAAACATTCGTCAAACGAGGAACCAAAAACAGAGAAATCATCCATAAAGATCTCGAGAAAACTATCTATCATGTCAGAAAAAATGCTCATCATGCAACGCTGAAAAGTAGCAGGTGCATTACACAACCCGAAGGGCATACGTCTATAAGCAAACGTCCCAAATGGACACGTGAATGTAGTTTTTTCCTGATCTTCCGGAGCAATGTGAATTTGGTTATAACCGGAAAAGCCATCTAGAAAACAGTAGTGACTGTGTCCAGATACACGTTCTAGCATTTGGTCAATGAAAGGGAGCGGGAAGTGATCCTTCCTTGTTACTGTGTTCAACTTCCTGTAGTCGATGCATACTCGCAATCATGTGGTTGTACGAGTAGGGACTAATTCATTCTTGTCGTTCTGAACTACAGTAATGCCTGACTTCTTAGGCACAACTTGAATGGGACTAACCCATTTGCTATCAGGTATTGGGTATATGATACCCGCATCAAGTAGTTTCAGGATCTCTCCTTTGACTACATCTCTCATGTTAGGATTAAGTCTCCTTTGCATTTCCCTCGATGGTTTGGCATTCTCTTCAAGGTTAATGTGGTGCATGCAAATGGTGGGACTAATTCCTTTGAGATCTGAGATGGTCCATCCTAAGGCCTCTTTGTGTTCCTTAAGTACTTCTAAGAGCTTACTTTCCTGTTCCGTGTCTAAACATGATGAAATAATGACAGGTAAAGTATCATAAGAACCTAGGAATGCGTACTTCAACGTACTAGGCAATGTTTTCAATTCAAGCTTGGGTGGCTCAACAATGGATGGAATGAGCTTGGAATCAGAGAGTAAGGGTGGTTCCACTTCATATTTCCTTTCAGTGACGTCCATTTGAGGTACAGATTCGAGCAGAGATAGGACGTCACTACAGTATGCATCATCATAGGAATCTGAGTTAAAGTTCTCCATACATGCTTGAAAGGGGTCGACGGATAGAATGTTAGTCAACGAATCTTGTATTAATCCTTTAATCATATTAACTTCATGCACATCATCATCATCAAGATTCACAGGTTGTTGACTAATATCGAACACATTCAATTCTACCGTCATGTTGCCAAAAGACAGTTTCAACACTCCATTACGACAATTAATGATTGCGTTGGACGTAGCCAAGAAAGGACGTCCTAAGATGACAGGAATGTGACAGTCTGGGTTTTGTACAGGTTGAGTGTCTAAGACAATGAAGTCTACGGGAAAATATAATTTTTCAACCTTGATCAAAACGTCTTCGACCACTCCACGAGGAATCTTGACAGATCGGTCTGCCAGTTGTAGAGTGATAGATGTTGGCTTCAACTCCCCAAGACCTAACTGATCATAAACAGAATATGGCAGTAGGTTAACACTTGCACCTAGGCCTAATAACGCTTTATTGACCGTGTGTTCTCCTATAGTGCAAGAAATTGTTGGACATCCTGGATCCCTAAACTTGGGTGGAGTTTTGTTCAGAATGATGGAACTCACCTGCTCAGCTAAGAAAGCACGTTTGTGCACATTGAGCTTGCGCTTTTGAGTACACAAGTCTTTGAGGAATTTGGCATAAGCAGGGATTTGCTTGATTGCTTCAAGAAAAGGAATGTTGATGTTGACTCTCTTGAACAGATCTAACATCTCATTGTAATGGGTACTTTTCTGTTGATAGATCAATCTTTGAGGAAATGGGGAAACAGGAGAATGAGTTGGCAAAGGGACATTCACAGCAGTAGAATTGTCAGGCTTTCCAACTTGCTCAGATTCTTTGGTTTTCTGGGTTGTGGAGACAGCGTGGATTTTGTATCAGATTCATTAGGTTCGCCCACTTTGTTCTCGATGACTTTACCACTTCGGAGGGTGGTAATGGAATGGACTTGATCTGGAGAGGTTTCCTTGCAGGATGAAGAGCCTGTTTGAAATACACTCCTTGGATTTTGTTGGGGTTGGCTCGGAAGTTTACCCTTTTCTCTCTCACCTATGGAATCACAGATTTGACCCATCTTTTGATCAAGACTTTTCTGACTTTGCACCAGACTCTGGAACATTTCCTCTAGGGCGGATAATCTCTTGTCGGTATTGTGTTGAGGATATGATTGTTGTTGAGAGTTTGATTGTTGTTGAGGGTTTCTCGGGTGTTGATAACCTTGATTGTTCTGATATCCCTGATTGTTTTGATAGCTCTGATTGGGTTGAGATGGTTGATGAGTGCCAAATAATGTATATATTTATCCCTTTTTGTTGGCATTTAACTCATCTTTTGTGCAGTAATTCTACATTTTATCCCATATTCTGTATTTTCATTGTTTTCAAGAATAAATATTTTTCTTACTTAGTTTTGCATTTTTAGGTAATAAATAAAGTTTGGATGAATAGCAGAGCGGAAAAAAGCAGAAAAGTAGTGAAAAGCCGGAAGAAATTACGCAAGGAAGACGCAAAGAATGGAGCGCACGTCCAAAAAGCTAGGAATGGGCTCAAGAAGGAAGAATTGTTCTTAAAGAAGATATGGGCTGGGCATACCCAAGGCCCAAAACCCTTACCCAAACCCATTTTATATATCCATACCCGCCTCCATTCTCAGCCGTTAGATCGGATCCATCTCATCATCCAATGGTCGCTTCTTCATCGTTCATCAAAATCTGAAGTCCCTGCAAAACACCATAGTACCTAAATTCCAAGCCTTCAGATTAGATCACATTTAGATCCTACGGTCTCTTCTTTGCCTGCGCATCAAACCTCGATATTTCCGCTTAACACTACAACACCTAACTCCATCTGGTGTCGTCAATTTTGTGGTATCTCATAATCCAACGGTCGCCACATACCTCTCCATCGTAGCCGTTCGATTCAATCTATATGGGATCATCCAACGCTCTTTACTCGATGTTCATCAAAGTTCTCTATCCCTGCTTCACACCCTAGTCACCGAACCCTATTACCCAACCAAACGGACCCTTCTTCTCCATCGGGTTCTTCCTCTCTTCTTCCCAAACAACAGAGAGCTGCTCTGCAACTCCATCACCTCCACCAGCTACACCTTCTTCTCGAACCACACCACCACCACAACCACCCGACAACATCACTTTCTCCAACCCTCTAGCCTAGTTGCTTTTTCAAACCCACATCTCTCTGACCTAGGTGTGGAGTTGATGAAACAACTCGAGCTAGGGTTGCAGTACAAAATTGAGGGCAGGAAAAGCTTCAGAAGAGCAGAGGGGACATACCCAAAGCATGGGTCGAGCTCAATTCAGGAAATTGGTGAGAGAATTTGATTTTCCCCAAAAAATTAGGGTTTCGAATTAGGGTTTTATATTTTGTTGTAAACTATAAATAGGAACTGATGTAGGATGTTAAAGGTTGTTCTTGGTTAGCCGAGATACCCCCAAATTTGGGTTAATCACTGTTTAATTTTAGTTTTAATTTTCAATTTAATATTTAGGGTTCTTCAATTTTTGTTTATGTTTGTTCTTTGCTTTTTAATTCCATCTTTCAATTTTTGTTTCTCACATGCTAGTTAGTTTAATTTCCTGTTTAAAACTTGACGAAGCCCTAGCCATGTTGTGTTGTTCCTGTTATTCATGTGTTGTTCCTGTTGATCATGTTTAGTTCCATTGTAGTGTTAATTATGTTCTGAGTTCACTGCTGAGGCTCAGATGAAGCTGTAGTGCACTGTTAGATAGTGGAATGCTAGGTTAGAGCCTTAGTGCAGTGTGTTGATTGAGCAATGGGAAGAGATTGATGCTCATAGTGCCTGTGATTGATTGTTCTGTCAAAAGACAGTCAATGCTAGGGGCAAACTAGTGAGCAAATTAGTTTTCCTCCCATTCTAGATGTATGCATAGGATTTTCAACTCAACCTAGGATCACATTGTTTGGCTAGGACACAAGGGTGGATTCAAAGCCTTAGTTTAACCCACATTTTGTTTTCATAGTCACTTGCAACTTAACTGTTTTGTTACTTCTTCTCCTCCCTGCCCTTGGCTCACAGCCTTGGTTTCTTTGGTTTTGTTTCCTGTTTTGTCAATGTTTTGAATCTCTTGTTTTGTCAACTGTTAGCTTCTCAAATGTTAGGATTAGTTTACTGTTGTGTGTCAATGCTAGGTTAGAGCCTTAGAGCATTGAGTTGATTGAGCAGTGGGGAGAAACTAGTGCTCACTAGTGACTGTGAGCAAGCTGGTTCTCTTCCCACTCTAGATGAATGCCTAAAGCCATTGCCTTGGCTTTGCTTTTTTTTTTCCTTTTTTTTTACTTCATTGTCAGCTTATCTCCACACTCCTGCCCTTGGCTTGTAGCCTTGGTTTGCAACTATCTCTGTTTTGTTATTACTTGGCTTGCACTGTCACCATTGCTGCTTTCTTTCCTTTCCCTTGCTGTGCACCTGCTCCTGCTGTGCCAGCCACCACTGCTGCTGCAACCTGGTTTCCACTGCTGCTGCTGCAACTGAGCTTGGCTCACAGCACAAGCCCAGTTCAGTCCACAGTTAACTCCAAAGGCCTAGTTACTCTCAGGTCAAAAGCTAAGCCCAGGAACAAAGCCCAAAAGCCCAAATCCAGCCACTGTTTGGTTTACAAGCCAACTGAGTTCAAGGCTCAGTTCAGTTCACTTGAACCCAAATTCATTACATTTCCAAAGGCCCAGATCCTTGACTGAATCCAAAGCCAAGTTCACAGTTCATTCCAACATCATTCAAAGGCCCAAGGCCTAAAGCACTTCACCATTACAAACAAACCCACTAAGCCCAAAGCACAATTAGAAGCCCAATAGCAAATTTAGAGCCCAAATAGCTAGAAACTCCAAACACACCCGGTCTCTGTGGATCGACCCGTACTTGCACGAGCTACAACTGACGACCGTGCACTTGCGGTATTACTGTAGGCCCGTTTTCATTTCACTTCAATTTTATACGCTTTCCCGGGTCCACCAAGTTTTTGGCGCCGTTGCCGGGGATTGGTGCTGTGTTTTTCTTGTAGTTTTCTTGGCTATTTTGCATTTCACTTCATCGCACTTGCATCTGCATCTGCTTCACTTCATTTGCTGTTGGTCCTGCTGTTCTGAACCAGTTTTTCCTCTGCTGGGACGCTACCAAGGAAAAGAACCAAAGCCCAACTGGGTTTTTGCAACAATATCAGAGCAGCTGGGCTGTGCTTAAAAGGTAACCCATTTAAGAGAACCCGAATTGTGGGCTTCCAATTTTTAATTGTGGGCTTGTAATATTAAAGCCAATTTTTGGGCTTTTTATTTTCTGTTGGGTTTGTAATTAATTTTTGTGGGCTTGTTTGTTTAATTTGTGGGCTTGTATTTAATTTTTGTGAGCTTGTTTAATTTGGACTTGTATTTTGTATTCTGGGTTTTTAAACCCAGCTGAGCTTGTAACCGATCACGCTAGGTTAACTCGTTAGTGGGCCGAGTACCCAAATTCTAGGCCGAGATTTTGGACTCAGTTTCACCAAACGTTTTCAAACCAGCTGAGCCAAAGCAAACACAAAACCAATAGTGGGCTTGCTCCCATTCAAAAACCAAATTTTATTTTCTTTTTTTTTAAAAAAAAAAAAAAAAAAATAAGTTACCAAATGTCTCCCGACAAAACCAAATTTTTCCCAAAAAGTCCAATCCCATTAAAAACCAAATTTTCTTGTAGATAATGTGTTAGTTAAATTTCCTTTTGTATATATTTTGTGCTCATCCATTGTGACTCCGAATATGTTGGAGTTTTGCCTTGGATAACGGAGTTTTAATTCTGCTTTCGCCGAAATCGGGTATTCTCTCTCCTTTTACTCTACTCAGCATGTCCCTTTCCATATGTTGCATTTTAATTCTTTCCATATTTTGAAACATTGAGGACAATGTTTAGTTTAGGTTTGGGGGTATAGAGTAGATACCACGATAATATGCCATAATTGAAAACAAAACTCCATCTTTTTGAAAAAATTGAAAAATTCCAAAAAAATTAAAAAATGAAAAATCATAAAAAATGGAGCTCATTTACCTTGAAATGTTGACTCTTGTGCAAATATGTAATTATTAGGAGTCTTAGTCTAGATATTTAGGCACCCTGATTCTAGCACAATTCACATAGTGATAAGAAATTTGCACGCGCACGATATACCAATACATGTATGGCCTCGATCTTCAAGGTGTTTGATAGGAAGTTACGATTGCCAATCACTTTAGAATACTGAACGAAACTTGACTAGCTTGTTCTTTGGTTGGTTGGGATAGAAGGTGGAGGTTACATTAAGAAAAACAACCATCGAATTTAACTGGGTGCATCAAAAAGGGCTACCTCTTGCAAAGTGTCATGTAATTTTTGTTTCCTTTTGTATTTGTATCAAAAGTGTTTCTTTGTTCAAAAAAAAAAAAAAAAAACGATGTATATATTCAGAAGAAAAAAAAGAGAAAAAAATATCAGAAAAATACAAAAAAATCAAGTATTTATCAATTCCATCATCTCTTGTTCCAAAAATAAAAAGAGAATAGTCAATGTAAATAAGAGTCATGTAAAGAGTCATTTTGTTGTTTCATTGTAATAAGCAAGGAGGGTGTATGCCATTGATGTACAACGCGAGTAATTGTGAAATACCTCCAACTCATTCACAATTCTCGTAAAGTCCGGACAGCTAGCTAGATTTCGACCTTGGTTCTTAGCCTGAGAAACTATCTATTGGTGATTAGTAGTCATAACATCCGATCTTTCTTTACACATGTGTAGATACACTTTACACTCTTATCACATGTCCTTATTTGTTATCAGTGCTAGGATTGTGCCTTCGATAGCTAGATTGACATCTCCATTTTGCTGTGAGCTTAACTGACTTGCACATGTCACATTTGATGGAATCTGAGCTTATATTTTGACCTAGAACTTTGTAGGTACGTTCTAAGCAAACCTTCACGAGACTTCAACTCGTCCACTAGGGACACTTAGTGGTTTAAAAGGCTTAGTGCATACGCTAAATGCATTCGAGAGACCAGCGACAGTGGTATAGGTAGGATTTCCTTAGTTTTGTTTTACTTGAGGACAAGTAAAATTCAGGTTTGGGGGTATTTGATGAGTGCCAAATAATGTATATATTTATCCCTTTTTGTTGGCATTTAACTCATCTTTTGTGCAGTAATTCTACATTTTATCCCATATTCTGTATTTTCATTGTTTTCAAGAATAAATATTTTTCTTACTTAATTTTGCATTTTTAGGTAATAAATAAAGTTTGGATGAATAGCAGAGCGGAAAAGAGCAGAAAAGTAGTGAAAATCCGGAAGAAATTACGCAAGGAAGACGCAAAGAATGGAGCGCACGTCCAAAAAGCTAGGAATGGGCTCAAGAAGGAAGAATTGTTCTTAAAGAAGATATGGGTTGGGCATACCCAAGGCCCAAAACCCTTACCCAAACCCATTTTCTATATCCATACCCGCCTCCATTCTCAGCCGTTAGATCGGATCCATCTCATCATCCAATGGTCGCTTCTTCATCGTTCATCAAAATCTGAAGTCCCTGCAAAACACCATAGTACCTAAATTCCAAGCCTTCAGATTAGATCACATTTAGATCCTACGGTCGCTTCTTTGCCTGTGCATCAAACCTCGATATTTCCGCTTAACACTACAACACCTAACTCCATCTGGTGTCGTCAATTTTGTTGTATCTCATAATCCAACGGTCGCCACATACCTCTCCATCGTAGCCGTTCGATTCAATCTATATGGGATCATCCAACGCTCTTTACTCGATGTTCATCAAAGTTCTCTATCCCTGCTTCACACCCTAGTCACCGAACCCTATTACCCAACCAAACGGACCCTTCTTCTCCATCGGGTTCTTCCTCTCTTCTTCCCAAACAACAGAGAGCTGCTCTGAAACTCCATCACCTCCACCAGCTACACCTTCTTCTCGAACCACACCACCACCACAACCACCCGACAACATCACTTTCTCCAACCCTCTAGCCTAGTTGCTTTTTCAAACCCACATCTCTCTGACCTAGGTGTGGAGTTGATGAAACAACTCGAGCTAGGGTTGCAGTACAAAATTGAGGGCAGGAAAAGCTTCAGAAGAGCAGAGGGGACATACCCAAAGCATGGGTCGAGCTCAATTCAGGAAATTGGTGAGAGAATTTGATTTTCCCCAAAAAATTAGGGTTTCGAATTAGGGTTTTATATTTTGTTGTAAACTATAAATAGGAACTGATGTAGGATGTTAAAGGTTGTTCTTGGTTAGCCGAGAAACCCCCTAATTGGGTTAAATTGATTTCCCTGTTTTAATATCCTGTTGATGTTCATGTGTTTAATTTGATTTCCCTGTTTTAATATCCTGTTGATGTTGTTGTTAATGTGATGTTTTGGGAGAACTGGATTAGCCAGTATCTCCAGTTTTTGTGTTGTTCCTGTTAATCATGTGTTGTTCTATCTGTTTTCTCATGTTCTGAGTTCACTAGCTAAGGCTCAGATGAAGCTTTAGTGGACTGTTAGGTAGTGGAATGTTAGGTTAGAAGCCTTAGTGCCTGTTTTGCTTGTGCAATGGGAAGAAATTAGTGCTCTGGTATGCCTTTGATTGACTGTGCTGTCAAAAGACAGTCAATACTAGGGGCATCTCAGTGAGCAAGTTGATTTTACTCCCATTCTAGATGTATGCATAGGATGTTCAATTCAACCTAGAACTACACTATCTGGCTAGGACACAAGGGTGGATTCAAAGCCTTAGTTTAACCCACATTTTGTTTTCACAGTCACTTGCAACTTAACTGTTTTGTTACTTCCTCTCCTCCCTGCCCTTGGCTAACAGCCTTGGTTTCTTTGGTTTTGTTTCCTGTTTTGTCACTGTTTTGAATCTCTTGTTTTGTCAACTGTTAGCTTCTCAAATGTTAGGATTAGTTTACTGTTGTGTGTCAATGCTAGGTTAGAGCCTTAGAGCATTGAGTTGATTGAGCAGTGGGGAGAAACTAGTGCTCACTAGTGACTGTGAGCAAGCTGGTTCTCTTCCCACTCTAGATGAATGCCTAAAGCCATTGCCTTGGCTTTGCTTTTTTTTTTCTTTTTTTTACTTCATTGTCAGCTTATCTCCACACTCCTGCCCTTGGCTTGTAGCCTTGGTTTGCAACTATCTCTGTTTTGTTATTACTTGGCTTGCACTGTCACCATTGCTGCTTTCTTTCCTTTCCCTTGCTGTGCACCTGCTCCTGCTGTGCCAGCCACCACTGCTGCTGCAACCTGGTTTCCACTGCTGTTGCTGCAACTGAGCTTGGCTCACAGCACAAGCCCAGTTCAGTCCACAGTTAACTCCAAAGGCCTAGTTACTCTCAGGTCAAAAGCTAAGCCCAGGAACAAAGCCCAAAAGCCCAAATCCAGCCACTGTTTGGTTTACAAGCCAACTGAGTTCAAGGCTCAGTTCAGTTCACTTGAACCCAAATTCATTACATTTCCAAAGGCCCAGATCCTTGACTGAATCCAAAGCCAAGTTCACAGTTCATTCCAACATCATTCAAAGGCCCAAGGCCTAAAGCACTTCACCATTACAAACAAACCCACTAAGCCCAAAGCACAATTAGAAGCCCAATAGCAATTTAGAGCCCAAATAACTAGAAACTCCAAACACTCCCAATCTCTGTGGATCGACCCGTACTTGCACAAGCTACAACTGACGACCGTGCACTTGCGGTATTACTGTAGGCCCGTTTTCATTACGCTTCAATTTTATACGCTTTCCCGGGTCCACCAAGTTTTTGGCGCCGCTGCCGGGGATTGGTGCTGTGTTTTTCTTGTAGTTTTATTAGCTATTTTTGCATTTCACTGCATAGCATTTGCATCTGCATCTGCTTCACTTCATTTGCTGTTGGTCCTGCTGTTCTGAACCAGTTTTTCCTCTGCTGGGACGCCACCAAGGAAAAGAACCAAAGCCCAACTGGGTTTTTGCAACAATATCAGAGCAGCTGGGCTGTGCTTAAAAGGTAACCCATTTTAGAGAACCCGAATTGTGGGCTTCCAATTTTTAATTGTGGGCTTGTAATATTAAAGCCAATTTTTGGGCTTTTTATTTTCTGTTGGGTTTGTAATTAATTTTTGTGGGCTTGTTTGTTTAATTTGTGGGCTTGTATTTAATTTTTGTGAGCTTGTTTAATTTGGACTTGTATTTTGTATTCTGGGTTTTTAAACCCAGCTGAGCTTGTAACCGATCACGCTAGGTTAACTCGTTAGTGGGCCGAGTACCCAAATTCTAGGCCGAGATTTTGGACTCAGTTTCACCAAACGTTTTCAAACCAGCTGAGCCAAAGCAAACACAAAACCAACAGTGGGCTTGCTCCCATTCAAAAACCAAATTTTATTTTCTGTTAAAAAAAAATAAAAAAAACCAAAATTTTGCTCCTAATTTCAAAACCCAAAACTTTTCTCCCATTCAAAAACCAAATTTTACTTGCTCCCATTTTAACAACCAAATTTTTTCTTCTTTATCCCATTAAAACCAAACTTGCTCCCAAATTTTAAAAAACCAAAAAAAAAAAAAAAAATGTCTCCCACCAAAACCAAATTTTTCCCAAAAATCCAAACCCTTTAAAAACCAAATTCTGAGCTTTGTACATTCTTTACTTAGCTTTTGAGCCAATCATGAATAGATCTTTTTCTACAGTTGGGGAGTACAAAAAATCCCTTAGAGAACTTGCATATGGACAAACTTCACGTTATGAACCTTCCACGGACCATGATGTCAATAGTCATAGGAATTATTATGGACATTTTCAAAGTCCCGAGCCGCAATACATGAACCCTAATGACTATTCATACATGCATCATTCATCGCAACGTGAAAATGAACATTCTTCTAGAGCCTCACTCACACAATCATCACTTATGGATCAAATAGAAGCTCGAATCACAGCTTTAGAAATGCAATCACATGAGGAATCTGTCACATCTAATTTTCTTAGGCAACCTGAAATCTATGCATGTCCCGCATGTGGTAGTTTAGACCACCCTGTTGAGAATTGTCATATTTTGCATAATTTTAGGCAATCTAGAGAAAATCCAAGGTATGAAATGCCCATAAATTGTGAGAATGGTAGTCATTGGGACCATAATCAATCCTTTGAGGGTTGCGATCAATATTTTGTAAACCCTAATGACCATGCACACATGTACCATTCACCACAATTTGAACATGAAGAATTTGGTACTCCCATGAATTTAGACTCCACCACAGAAGCTTTAAGCCTCTGCAAGCAAGACTATGATAGATCTACATCACGAATTCATGCATATTTAGATCATATTTTGCTTCACCTACAAAAGGAGGAAATTCATGAGGAAATGTATGTTGTCCCTAATGAAGTGTCTAGTCCCATTCATGTAAATAATGTTGAATATGAACCTAATTTAGAGGAACATGAATCGACTAATGACACCACCACTGTTAATGAGGACCAATATGCATGCTACCATGATGATGATTATGATGATTATGATGATATGTTAGAAGAACATGAAAATATTGTGGAACCTGTTGGTTCAAAAACATATGGCTTCTCGCCCTCGACCTTCATGCATGTTGTTCTTTCTAATACTCATTGTAATTCATATGATTTTGATATTGACATGGGATTCGTACAATTATTCTGTGAAGATGAGCATGACATAGGAATAGTTGAATCTTCTGTAGACACTAATATGCATGAAAATATATTTGATGTGTCTGATTCTCTACCTAGGTCACATTGTGATATTTCTCCTGATTTGCCGATGCATGAGAATAAATTTGTTGATGATGTTGATGAGTCTGATTGTGATCTTGCCAATTTGTTTGATGATTGTGAGCATGTTATGACACTTGTAGAAGACTTAGGATATGTTGATGTGATTAGTAATGATGTGCCTATCGTCCTACATAAGTCACAATCTGATGGCCTTCCACCCAACCTAGATTTGGTTTGTACCCATATTGTCAAACCGACTTTTCTGAGAGTCCCTAATCTAGGTTTGGAACTGTGTGCTTCCCAAGTCCTCTTGGACTATTTTGCTTCTAAGTATAATACATTTGAGGAACCACAGTTGGAATTAGCATGTTTGCCCGTCCCTAGCACAGTTCACTTTGAGCTAGACCTTGTGCATGATGAACCCCCGAAACTGCGCGATTTTGTTTTCAAAATTATATCTTCTGTAAAATCCAGGTTTGGGGGTAGCTCATTTTGTTTCACAGCTTCACTTGCATGCCTATCATATTATTATTGTGTGAAGCTGTTGAAACCTCTACACTTTGTCTTTTGGGTTGATCCTCAACTCTTTAGATTGTTAGTGTATGGTGAATTTTTGTATATAGTCCAGTAGATAAAATTTCTTAAAAACCTTTTTGTTCCTTTTGTATATATTTTGCTAATCCAATATGATCTCGGCTGACATATGTTGGATTCTTGCCTTGAATA
Source organism: Papaver somniferum (assembly GCF_003573695.1). NCBI lineage: Eukaryota > Viridiplantae > Streptophyta > Magnoliopsida > Ranunculales > Papaveraceae > Papaver > Papaver somniferum. The sequence goes on along the minus strand of NC_039367.1, from coordinate 150,377,072 downwards.
ACGGAGTTCTAATATTGCTTTCGCCGAAATCGGGTATTCTCTTTCCTTTTTCTCTACTCAACATGATCCTCTTCATATGTTGTATTATAATTTTGTTCATATTTTGAAACATTGAGGACAATGTTTAGTTTAGGTTTGGGGGTGAAAAGTAGATACTTTGATAATATGCCATAATTGAAAACAAGAACTCCTTCTTTTTGAAAAAAAATGAAAAAATCAAAATAAAAAATTAAAAAAAAAAAATCATAAAAATGGAGCTCATTTACCTTGAAATGTTGACTCTTGTGCAAATATGTAATTATTAGGAGTCTTAGTCTAGATATTTAGGCACCCTGATTCTAGCACAATTCACATAGTGATAAGAAATTTGCACGCGCACGATCTACCAATACATGTATGGCCTCGATCTTCAAGGTGTTTGATAGGAAGTTACGATTGCCAATCACTTTAGAATACTGAACGAAACTTGACTAGCTTGTTCTTTGGTTGGTTGGGATAGAAGGTGGAGGTTACATTAAGAAAAACAACCATCGAATTTAACTGGGTGCATCAAAAATGGCTACCTCTTGCAAAGTGTCATGTAATCTTTTGTTTCCTTTTGTATTTGTATCAAAAGTTGTTTCTTTTCAAAAAAAAAAAAATCAATCAAGTATTTATCAATTCCATCCTCTCTTGTTCCAAAAATAAAAGAGAGTAGTCAATGTAAATAAGAGTCATGTAAATAGTCATTTTGTTGTTTCATTGTAATAAGCAAGGAGGGTGTATGCCATTGATGTACAACGCGAGTAATTGTGAAATACCTCCAACTCATTCACAATTCTCGTAAAGTCCGGACAGCTAGCTAGATTTCGACCTCAGTTCTTAGCCTGAGAAACTATCTCTTGGTGATTAGTAGTCATAACTTCAGATCTTTCTTTACACATGTGTAGATACACTTTACACTCTTATCACATGTCTTTTTTGTTATCAGTGCTAGGATTGTGCCTTCGATAGCTAGATTGACATCTCCATTTTGCTGTGAGCTTAACTGACTTGCACATGTCACATTTGATGGAATCTGAGCTTATATTTTGACCTAGAACTTTGTAGGTACGTTCTAAGCAAACCTTCACGAGACTTCAACTCGTCCACTAGGGTCACTTAGTGGTTTAAAAGGCTTAGTGCATACGCTAAATGCATTCGAGAGACCAGCGACAGTGGTATAGTTAGGATTTCCTTAGTTTTGTTTTACTTGAGGACAAGTAAAATTCAGGTTTGGGGGTATTTGATGAGTGCCAAATATTGTATATATTTATCCCTTTTTGTTGGCATTTAACTCATCTTTTGTGCATTAATTCTACATTTTATCCCATATTCTGTATTTTCATTGTTTTCAAGAATAAATATTTTTCTTACTTAATTTGCATTTTTAGGTAATAAATAAAGTTTGGATGAATTGCGGAGAGGAAAAGAGCATAAAAGTAGTGAAAAGCCGGGAGGAGTTATGCAAGGAAGCCGCGAAGAATGATGTGCGGAAGACCAAAAGGGTAGAAATGGGCTTGAAGAAGAAGAATTGATCTTAAAGAAGAAGTGGGCTCTAGATTGTCCAAGCCCAAAACTCATTTCTCAAACCCAAATTCTAAACCCAAAGCCTAAAACCCAAATCCATTCCCGCCTCCGCCTGTAGCCGTCAGATTGGATCTCAGCTGAATCCAATGGTCGCTTCAGTAAAGTGCATCAAAATCCGAGGTTCTTGTCAAACACCATAGTGCTTAAATTCCAAGCCTTCAGATTAGATTGCCTTTGAATCCTACGGTCGCTCCTATGCCTGTGCATCAAATATCGATACTCCCGCTTAAACTACAACACCTAACCTAATCTTGCACCGTTAACTTCGTTGTATTTTACATCCAACGGTTGCTACAAACTCTGTTCCATCTCACCGTCCGATCCACCTACCATCTCCATATCCTAAGGCTTCAGCTTGCGATACATCAAACTTTTCTGTACCGACTCACACCAAGTTTTTGGCGCCGCTGCCGGGGAGTGGTGCTGCCATCTGCTGATTTCCTTTGCTGATTTCCTTTGCTGATTTCCTTTGCTGATTTTCTTTTGTGGTGTTGCTGATAAACAAGCCTGCAAACTGCCTGTTGCTGTTGTTGAGCTGTGCTGCTAGCCTGAACTGCTGCCTGAAGCCTACCTGTGCTGCTGCTGCTGCTTCCTGTTTCTGCTGCCAGCCTCTGCTGCTGCCAAGACTGCTGCTGTTGCTGCTCCCTGCTGCTGCTGCTGAGTCCCTGCTGAAGCTGCTGCAGCTGGTGTAAGATAAAGCCCAACTGGGCTTGTGAAGTGAACTGATTTGAACCAAGCCCAACTGGGCCTTGAGTGTTGAAGCCAAAGCTTAGGATGATCCAAAGCCCAACTGGGCTTTTGCAACCAAACTGAGCAGCTGGGCTGTGCTTCAAAGGTAAGCCTAAACCCATTAAGAGAACCCAACCTGTGGGCTTCCATTTTTAATTTGTGGGCTTGTAATAATTTTTGTTTTTCTTTATTTTTTATTTGGGCTTGTAATAATTTTTCTTTTTCTTCTTTTTCTTTCTTTTATGGGTTTGTAATTATTATTGTTGTTTTTATTTTCTTTTATGGGTTGTGCTAATTTATGCTAGGCTAAGTGTAAAAAAAAAAAAAAAAAAAATTGCTCCTTATTTCAAAAACCAAAATTTTCCCAAAAATCCAAACCCATTAAAACCAAATATTTTTCCCAAAAATCCAAACCCATTAAAACCAAATAGTGGGCTTTGTGTCTTTTCAATATGGGCCAACCTAGTGCTCTCCATGAATACATGTATCCCACAATAAAGATTCCATTATCATGTATTGTATTACCTCAAACCAATACCCCTTTTAAAATAAATGCAACCATGATACAAATACTTCCTATATTTCGAGGGTTCGATTCTGAGAACCCCTATACTCATGTAAGAGAGTTTGAACAAATTTGTCGGACTATGCAACCTGATCATATGTCCGAAGACTCTCTGAAATTGCGTTTGTTTACATTTTCTCTAAAGGAAAGGGCCAAAACATGGTTTTACGGTTTGAGACCACAATCAATCACCACTTGGGAACAACTCACTAATCAATTTTTCCAAAGATTTTTTCCACATCATAGGACCATCGCTATTCGTCAAAATATCAATTGTTTTGTCCAGTTGGATGAGGAAACTGTTTTTGACTATTTTGAACGTTTTAATGATTTGTTGAGCGAATGTCCACACCATGGATTTGAGAAGTGGAGACTTGTCGTTATCCTCTATGAGGGACTAGACTTTAAATCTCGAGCCATGGTTGAGTGTATGTGTAATGGTGAATTTCTTGATAAAACTGTGGATGATGCATGGAAATTTTTAGCTGAGATTGCAGAGAAAACCCGTCACTGGGAGTCCATTAGGGAAACTGAGACACTGTCACATGATATTGGTGGTAATGAATTGAACTTTGGAAATAGCATGTCTAGTCCTTCTCATGTGTATGATATTGAATATGAACCTAATCTAGAGGAACATGAGTTGACTAATGACACCACAACTGCTAATAGGGACAAGTATGCATATTACTATGATGATGATGATGATGATGTTATGTTAGAAGAACATGTCTATGCTGAAAATGTTATGGAACCTTTGGGTTCAAATACATTAGGCTTCTCTGCCTCGACCTTCATGAATGATGTTTCTTCTAGTATTCCATATACATGTGATGTTGATACTGATTTTGAGCATGTGCATCTGTCCTATGAAAATGATTTAGGTAATATAGAATCTTCTGTTGACACTAATATGCATGAAAATATAATTGTTGTGTCTGATTCTCTACCTGGGTCACGTTGTGATGTTTCCAATGATTTGCCGATGCATGAGAATAATTCTTCTGATGATGTTGATGATTCTGATTTGTGTGAGCATGGTGAGCATGTTGTGACACTTTAGGAGATGTTGATGTGATTAATAATGATGTGCCTATCTTCCTACATAAGTCACAATCCGATGGCCTTCCACCCAACCTAGATTTGGTTTGTACCCATATTGTCAAACCGACTTTTCTGAGAGTCCCTAATCTAGGTTTGGAACTGTGTGCTTCCCAAGTCCTCTTGGACTATTTTGCTTCTAAGTATAATACATTTGAGGAACCACAGTTGGAATTAGCATGTTTGCCCGTCCCTAGCACAGTTCATTTCGAGCTAGACCTTGTGCATGATGAACCCCCGAAACTGCACGATTTTGTTTTCAAAATTATATCTTCTGTAAAATCCAGGTTTGGGGGTAGCTCATTTTGTTTCAAAGCTTCACTTGCATGCCTACCATATTATTATTGTGTGAAGCTGTTGAAGCCTCTACACTTTGTCTTTTGGGTTGATCCTCAACTCTTTAGATTGTTAGTGTATGGCGAATTTTTTGTATATAATCTAGTAGATAAAAATTTTAAAAATCCTTTTGTTCCTTTTTTATATATTTTGCTAATCCAATATGATCTCGGCTGACATATGTTGGATTCTTGCCTTGAATAACGGAGTTCTAATATTGCTTTCGCCGAAATCGGGTATTCTCTTTCCTTTTTCTCTACTCAACATGATCATCTTCATATGTTGTATTATAATTTTGTTCATATTTTGAAACATTGAGGACAATGTTTAGTTTAGGTTTGGGGGTGAAAAGTAGATACTTTGATAATATGCCATAATTGAAAACAAGAACTCCTTCTTTTTGAAAAAAATGAAAAAACCAAAATAAAAAATTAAAAATTGAAAAAAACATAAAAAATGGAGCTCATTTACCTTGAAATGTTGACTCTTGTGCAAATATGTAATTATTAGGAGTCTTAGTCTAGATATTTAGGCACCCTGATTCTAGCACAATTCACATAGTGATAAGAAATTTGCACGCGCACGATCTACCAATACATGTATGGCCTCGATCTTCAAGGTGTTTGATAGGAAGTCACGATTGCCAATCACTTTAGAATACTGAACGAAACTTGACTAGCTTGTTCTTTGGTTGGTTGGGATAGAAGGTGGAGGTTACATTAAGAAAGACAACCATCGAATTTAACTGGGTGCATCAAAAAGGGCTACCTCTTGCAAAGTGTCATGTAATTTTTTGTTTCTTTTTGTTATGTATCAAAAGAGCTACCATATGTAAAAATCAATTTCAAGTTCTTGTTTCAAAAAAAAAAAAAATATCAGAAAAATACAAAAAAATCAAGTATTTATCAATTCCATCATCTCTTGTTCCAAAAATAAAAGAGAGTAGTCAATGTAAATAAGAGTCATGTAAAGAGTCATTTTGTTGTTTCATTGTAATAAGCAAGGAGGGTGTATGCCATTGATGTACAACGCGAGTAATTGTGAAATACCTCCAACTCATTCACAATTCTCGTAAAGTCCGGACAGCTAGCTAGATTTCGACCTTGGTTCTTAGCCTGAGAAACTATCTCTTGGTGATTAGTAGTCATAACATCCGATCTTTCTTTACACATGTGTAGATACACTTTACACTCTTATCACATGTCTTTATTTGTTATCAGTGCTAGGATTGTGCCTTTGATAGCTAGATTGACATCTCCATTTTGCTGTGAGCTTAAACTGTCTTGCACATGTCACATTTGATGGAATCTGAGCTTATATTTTGACCTAGAACTTTGTAGGTACGTTCTAATCAAACCTTCACGAGACTTCACTCGTCCACTAGGGACACTTAGTGGTTTAAAAGGCTTAGTGCATACGCTAAATGCATTCGAGAGACCAGCGACAGTGGTATAGTTAGGATTTCCTTAGTTTTGTTTTACTTGAGGACAAGTAAAATTCAGGTTTGAGGGTATTTGATGAGTGCCAAATATTGTATATATTTATCCCTTTTTGTTGGCATTTAACTCATCTTTTGATCATTAATTCTACATTTTATCCCATATTCTGTATTTTCATTGTTTTCAAGAATAAATATTTTTCTTACTTAATTTTGCATTTTTAGGTAATAAATAAAGTTTGGATGAATAGCAGAGCGGAAAAGAGCAGAAAAGTAGTGAAAAGCCGGAAGAAATTACGCAAGGAAGACGCAAAGAATGGAGCGCACGTCCAAAAAGCTAGGAATGGGCTCAAGAAGGAAGAATTGTTCTTAAAGAAGATATGGGCTTGGCATACCCAAGGCCCAAAACCCTTACCCAAACCCATTTTCTATATCCATACCCGCCTCCATTCTCAGCCGTTAGATCGGATCCATCTCATCATCCAATGGTCGCTTCTTCATCGTTCATCAAAATCTGAAGTCCCTGCAAAACACCATAGTACCTAAATTCCAAGCCTTCAGATTAGATCACATTTAGATCCTACGGTCGCTTCTTTTCATGCGCATCAAACCTCGATATTTCCGCTTAACACTACAACACCTAACTCCATCTGGTGTCGTCAATTTTGTTGTATCTCATAATCCAACGGTCTCCACATACCTCTCCATCGTAGCCGTTCGATTCAATCTATATGGGATCATCCAACGCTCTTTACTCGATGTTCATCAAAGTTCTCTATCCCTGCTTCACACCCTAGTCACCGAACCCTATTACCCAACCAAACGGACCCTTCTTCTCCATCGGGTTCTTCCTCTCTTCTTCCCAAACAACAGAGAGCTGCTCTGCAACTCCATCACCTCCACCAGCTACACCTTCTTCTCGAACCACACCACCACCACAACCACCCGACAACATCACTTTCTCCAACCCTCTAGCCTAGTTGCTTTTTCAAACCCACATCTCTCTGACCTAGGTGTGGAGTTGATGAAACAACTCGAGCTAGGGTTGCAGTACAAAATTGAGGGCAGGAAAAGCTTCAGAAGAGCAGAGGGGACATACCCAAAGCATGGGTCGAGCTCAATTCAGGAAATTGGTGAGAGAATTTGATTTTCCCCAAAAAATTAGGGTTTCGAATTAGGGTTTTATATTTTGTTGTAAACTATAAATAGGAACTGATGTAGGATGTTAAAGGGTGTTCTTGGTTAGCCGAGATACCCCCAAATTTGGGTTAATCACTGTTTAATTTTAGTTTTAATTTTCAATTTAATATTTAGGGTTCTTCAATTTCTGTTTATGTTTGTTCTTTGCTGTTTAATTCCATCTTTCAATTTTTGTTTCTCACATGCTAGTTAGTTTAATTTCCTGTTTAAAACTTGACGAAGCCCTAGCCCTGTTGTGTTGTTCCTGTTATTCATGTGTTGTTCCTGTTGATCATGTTTAGTTCCATTGTAGTGTTAATTATGTTCTGAGTTCACTGCTGAGGCTCAGATGAAGCTGTAGTGCACTGTTAGATAGTGGAATGCTAGGTTAGAGCCTTAGTGCAGTGTGTTGATTGAGCAATGGGAAGAGATTGATGCTCATAGTGCCTGTGATTGATTGTTCTGTCAAAAGACAGTCAATGCTAGGGGAAAACTAGTGAGCAAATTAGTTTTCCTCCCATTCTAGATGTATGCATAGGATTTTCAACTCAACCTAGGATCACATTGTTTGGCTAGGACACAAGGGTGGATTCAAAGCCTTAGCTTAACCCACATTCTGTTTTCACAGTCACTTGCAACTTAACTGTTTTGTTACTTCTTCACACCCCTGCCCTTGGCTTAGGCCTTGGTTCCATTGTTCTTTGTTTAGTTTCATTGTTCTGTCACCTTCTCATAATACTTTGTACTGTTTGCTTTTGCCATTGTAAATTTGCATCCTTTTGCCACTGATGTTTGCTTCTTTCCCATGATCATTTTTTACTGTGATTAATAATGATGTGCCTATCTTCCTACATGAGTCACAATCTGAAGGCCTTCCATCCAACCTAGATTTGGTTTGTACCGATATTGTCAAACCGACTTTTCTGAGAGTCCCCAACCTAGGTTTGGAACTGTGTGCTTCCCAAGTCCTCTTGGACTATTTTGCTTCTAAGTATAATACATCTGAGGAACCACAGTTGGAATTAGCATGTTTGCCCGTCCCTAGCACAGTTCATTTCGAGCTAGACCTTGTGCATGATGAACCCCCAAAACTGCGAGATTTTGTTTTCAAAATTTTATCTGTTGAAAAATCCAGGTTTGGGGGTAGCTCATTTTGTTTCACAGCTTCACTTGCATGCCTATCATATTATTATTGTGTGAAGCTGTTGAAACCTCTACACTTTGTCTTTTGGGTTGATCCTCAACTCTTTAGATTGTTAGTGTATGGTGAATTTTTTGTATATAATCCAGTAGATAAAATTTCTTAAAACCCTTTTGTTCCCTTTGTATATATTTTGCTAATCCAATATGATCTCGGCTGACATATGTTGGATTCTTGCCTTGAATAACGGAGTTCTAATATTGCTTTCGCCGAAATCGGGTATTCTCTTTCCTTTTTCTCTACTCAACATGATCATCTTCATATGTTGTATTATAATTTTGTTCATATTTTGAAACATTGAGGACAATGTTTAGTTTAGGTTTGGGGGTGAAAAGTAGATACTTTGATAATATGCCATAATTGAAAACAAGAACTCCTTCTTTTTGAAAAAAATGAAAAATGAAAATAAAAAATAAAAAATTGAAAAAAAACATAAAAATGGAGCTCATTTACCTTGAAATGTTGACTCTTGTGCAAATATATAATTATTAGGAGTCTTAGTCTAGATATTTAGGCACCCTGATTCTAGCACAATTCACATAGTGATAAGAAATTTGCACGCGCACGATCTACCAATACATGTATAGCCTCGATCTTCAAGGTGTTTGATAGGAAGTCACGATTGCCAATCACTTTAGAATACTGAACGAAACTTGACTAGCTTGTTCTTTGGTTGGTTGGGATAGAAGGTGGAGGTTACATTAAGAAAAACAACCATCGAATTTAACTGGGTGCATCAAAAAGGGCTACCTCTTGCAAAGTGTCATGTAATCTTTTGTTTCCTTTTGTATATGTATCAAAAGTGTTTCTTTATCAAAAAAAAAAAATCAGAAAAAAAAAAATCAGAAAAATACAAAAAATCAAGTATTTATCAATTCCATTCTCTCTTGTTCCAAAAATAAAAAGAGAGTAGTCAATGTAAATAAGAGTCATGTAAATAGTCATTTTGTTGTTTCTTTGTAATAAGCAAGGAGGGTGTATGCCATTGATGTACAACGCGAGTAATTGTGAAACACCTCCAACTCATTCACAATTCTCGTAAAGTCCGGACAGCTAGCTAGATTTCGACCTTGGTTCTTAGCCTGAGAAACTATCTCTTGGTGATTAGTAGTCATAACATCCGATCTTTCTTTACACATGTGTAGATACACTTTACACTCTTATCACATGTCCTTATTTGTTATCAGTGCTAGGATTGTGCCTTCGATAGCTAGATTGACATCTCCATTTTGCTGTGAGCTTAACTGACTTGCACATGTCACATTTGATGGAATCTGAGCTTATATTTTGACCTAGAACTTTGTAGGTACGTTCTAAGCAAACCTTCACGAGACTTCAACTCGTCCACTAGGGACACTTAGTGGTTTAAAAGGCTTAGTGCATACGCTAAATGCATTCGAGAGACCAGCGACAGTGGTATAGGTAGGATTTCCTTAATTTTGTTTTACTTGAGGACAAGTAAAATTCAGGTTTGGGGGTATTTGATGAGTGCCAAATAATGTATATATTTATCCATTTTTGTTGGCATTTAACTCATCTTTTGTGCAGTAATTCTACATTTTATCCCATATTCTGTATTTTCATTGTTTTCAAGAATAAATATTTTTCTTACTTAATTTTGCATTTTTAGGTAATAAATAAAGTTTGGATGAATAGCAGAGCGGAAAAGAGCAGAAAAGTAGTGAAAAGCCGGAAGAAATTACGCAAGGAAGACGCAAATAATGGAGCGCACGTCCAAAAAGCTAGGAATGGGCTCAAGAAGGAAGAATTGTTCTTAAAGAAGATATGGGCTGGGCATACCCAAGGCCCAAAACCCTTACCCAAACCCATTTTCTATATCCATACCCGCCTCCATTCTCAGCCGTTAGATCGGATCCATCTCATCATCCAATGGTCGCTTCTTCATCGTTCATCAAAATCTGAAGTCCCTGCAAAACACCATAGTACCTAAATTCCAAGCCTTCAGATTAGATCACATTTAGATCCTACGGTCGTTTCTTTGCCTGCGCATCAAACCTCGATATTTCCGCTTAACACTACAACACCTAACTCCATCTGGTGTCGTCAATTTTGTTGTATCTCATAATCCAACGGTCGCCACATACCTCTCCATCGTAGCCGTTCGATTCAATCTATATGGGATCATCCAACGGTCTTTACTCGATGTTCATCAAAGTTCTCTATCCCTGCTTCACACCCTAGTCACCGAACCCTATTACCCAACCAAACGGACCCTTCTTCTCCATCGGGTTCTTCCTCTCTTCTTCCCAAACAACAGAGAGCTGCTCTGCAACTCCATCACCTCCACCAGCTACACCTTCTTCTCGAACCACACCACCACCACAACCACCCGACAACATCACTTTCTCCAACCCTCTAGCCTAGTTTCTTTTTCAAACCCACATCTCTCTGACCTAGGTGTGGAGTTGATGCAACAACTTGAGCTAGGGTTGCAGTACAAAATTGAGGGCAGGAAAAGCTTCAGAAGAGCAGAGGGGACATACCCAAAGCATGGGTCGAGCTCAATTCAGGAAATTGGTGAGAGAATTTGATTTTCCCCAAAAAATTAGGGTTTCGAATTAGGGTTTTATATTTTGTTGTAAACTATAAATAGGAACTGATGTAGGATGTTAAAGGTTGTTCTTGGTTAGCCGAGAAACCCCCTAATTGGGTTAAATTGATTTCCCTGTTTTAATATCCTGTTGATGTTCATGTGTTTAATTTGATTTCCCTGTTTTAATATCCTGTTGATGTTCATGTGTTTAATTTGATTTCTCTGTTTTAATATCCTGTTGATGTTGTTGTTAATGTGATGTTTTGGGAGAACTGGATTAGCCAGTATCTCCAGTTTTTGTGTTGTTCCTGTTAATCATGTGTTGTTCTATCTGTTTTCTCATGTTCTGAGTTCACTAGCTGAGGCTCAGATGAAGCTTTACTGGACTGTTAGGTAGTGGAATGTTAGGTTAGAAGCCTTAGTGCCTGTTTTGCTTGTGAAATGGGAAGAAATTAGTGCTCTGGTATGCCTGTGATTGACTGTGCTGTCAAAAGACAGTCAACACTAGGGGCATCTCAGTGAGCAAGATGATTTTCCTCCCATTCTAGATGTATGCATAGGATGTTCAATTCAACCTAGAACTACACTATCTGGCTAGGACACAAGGGTGGATTCAAAGCCTTAGTTTAACCCACATTTTGTTTTCACAGTCACTTGCAACTTAACTGTTTTGTTACTTCCTCTCCTCCCTGCCCTTGGCTAACAGCCTTGGTTTCTTTGGTTTTGTTTCCTGTTTTGTCACTGTTTTGAATCTATTGTTTTGTCAACTGTTAGCTTCTCAAATGTTAGGATTAGTTTACTGTTGTGTGTCAATGCTAGGTTAGAGCCTTAGAGCATTGAGTTGATTGAGCAGTGGGGAGAAACTAGTGCTCACTAGTGACTGTGAGCAAGCTGGTTCTCTTCCCACTCTAGATGAATGCCTAAAGCCATTGCCTTGGCTTTGCTTTTTTTTTTTCCTTTTTTTTACTTCATTGTCAGCTTATCTCCACACTCCTGCCCTTGGCTTGTAGCCTTGGTTTGCAACTATCTCTGTTTTGTTATTACTTGGCTTGCATTGTCACCATTGCTGCTTTCTTTCCTTTCCCTTGCTGTGCACCTGCTCCTGTTGTGCCAGCCACCACTGCTGCTGCAACCTGGTTTCCACTACTGCTGCTGCAACTGAGCTTGGCTCACAGCACAAGCCCAGTTCAGTCCACAGTTAACTCCAAAGGCCTAGTTACTCTCAGGTCAAAAGCTAAGCCCAGGAACAAAGCCCAAAAGCCCAAATCCAGCCACTGTTTGGTTTACAAGCCAACTGAGTTCAAGGCTCAGTTCAGTTCACTTGAACCCAAATTCATTACATTTCCAAAGGCCCAGATCCTTGACTGAATCCAAATCCAAGTTCACAGTTCATTCCAACATCATTCAAAGGCCCAAGGCCTAAAACACTTCACCATTACAAACAAACCCACTAAGCCCAAAGCACAATTAGAAGCCCAATAGCAATTTAGAGCCCAAATAGCTAGAAACTCCAAACACTCCCAATCTCCGTGGATCGACCCGTACTTGCACAAGCTACAACTGACGACCGTGCACTTGCGGTATTACTGTAGGCCCGTTTTCATTACGCTTCAATTTTATACGCTTTCCCGGGTCCACCAAGTTTTTGGCGCCGCTGCCGGGGATTGGTGCTGTGTTTTTCTTGTAGTTTTATTAGCTATTTTTGCATTTCACTGCATAGCATTTGCATCTGCATCTGCTTCACTTCATTTGCTGTTGGTCCTGCTGTTCTGAACCAGTTTTTCCTCTGCTGGGACGCCACCAAGGAAAAGAACCAAAGCCCAACTGGGTTTTTGCAACAATATCAGAGCAGCTGGGCTGTGCTTAAAAGGTAACCCATTTAAGAGAACCCGAATTGTGGGCTTCCAATTTTTAATTGTGGGCTTGTAATATTAAAGCCAATTTTTGGGCTTTTTATTTTCTGTTGGGTTTGTAATTAATTTTTGTGGGCTTGTTTGTTTAATTTGTGGGCTTGTATTTAATTTTTGTGAGCTTGTTTAATTTGGACTTGTATTTTGTATTCTGGGTTTTTAAACCCAGCTGAGCTTGTAACCGATCACGCTACGTTAACTCGTTAGTGGGCCGAGTACCCAAATTCTAGGCCGAGATTTTGGACTCAGTTTCACCAAACGTTTTCAAACCAGCTGAGCCAAAGCAAACACAAAACCAACAGTGGGCTTGCTCCCATTCAAAAACCAAATTTTATTTTCTTTTTAAAAAAAAAAAAAAAAAAAAAACCAAAAGTTTCCAAATGTCTCCCGACAAAACCAAATTTTTCCCAAAAAGTCCAATCCCATTAAAAACCAAATTTTCTTGTAGATAATGTGTTAGTTAAATTTCCTTTTGTATATATTTTGTGCTCATCCATTGTGACTCCGAATAAGTTGGAGTTTTGCCTTGGATAACGGAGTTTTAATTCTGCTTTCGCCGAAATCGGGTATTCTCTCTCCTTTTACTCTACTCAGCATGTCCCTTTCCATATGTTGCATTTTAATTCTTTCCATATTTTTAAACATTGAGGACAATGTTTAGTTTAGGTTTGGGGGTATAGAGTAGATACCATGATAATATGCCATAATTGAAAACAAGAACTCCCTCTTTTTGAAAAAATTTGAAAAATTCCAAAAAAAAAATTAGAAAAATGATAAAAACATAAAAATGGAGCTCATTTACCTTGAAATGTTGACTCTTGTGCAAATATGTAATTATTAGGAGTCTTAGTCTAGATATTTAGGCACCCTGATTCTAGCACAATTCACATAGTGATAAGAAATTTGCACGCGCACGATCTACCAATACATGTATAGCCTCGATCTTCAAGGTGTTTGATAGGAAGTCATGATTGCCAATCACTTTAGAATACTGAACGAAACTTGACTAGCTTGTTCTTTGGTTGGTTGGGATAGAAGGTGGAGGTTACATTAAGAAAGACAACCATCGAATTTAACTGGGTGCATCAAAAAGGGCTACCTCTTGCAAAGTGTCATGTAATCTTTTGTTTCTTTTTGTTATGTACCAAAAGTGTTTCCTTGTAAAAAAAAAAAAAAAAAAAAAAAAAAAAAAAAAAAAAAAAAAAAAAAAAAAAAAAAAAAAAAAAAAAAAAAAAAAAAAAAAAAAAAAAAAAAAAAAAAAAAAAAAAAAAAAAAAAAAAAAAAAAAAAATCAAGTATTTATCAATTCCATCATCTCTTGTTCCAAAAATAAAAAGAGAATAGTCAATGTAAATAAGAGTCATGTAAAGAGTCATTTTGTTGTTTCATTGTAATAAGCAAGGAAGGGTGTATGCCATTGATGTACAACGCGAGTAATTGTGAAACACCTCCAACTCATTCACAATTCTCGTAAAGTCCGGACAGCTAGCTAGATTTCGACCTTGGTTCTTAGCCTGAGAAACTATCTCTTGGTGATTAGTAGTCATAACATCCGATCTTTCTTTACACATGTGTAGATACACTTTACACTCTTATCACATGTCCTTATTTGTTATCAGTGCTAGGATTGTGCCTTCGATAGCTAGATTGACATCTCCATTTTGCTGTGAGCTTAACTGACTTGCACATGTCACATTTGATGGAATCTGAGCTTATATTTTGACCTAGAACTTTGTAGGTACGTTCTAAGCAAACCTTCACGAGACTTCAACTCGTCCACTAGGGACACTTAGTGGTTTAAAAGGCTTATTGCATTCGCTAAATGCAATCGAGAGACCAGCGACAGTGGTATAGGTAGGATTTCCTTAGTTTTGTTTTACTTGAGGACAAGTGAAATTCAGGTTTGGGGGTATTTGATGAGTGCTAAAAAGTGCATATTTCTATATATTTTTCTTGGCATTTAACTCATCTTTTGTGCATTAATTCTACATTTTATCCCATATTCTGTATTTTCATTGTTTTCAAGAATAAATATTTTTCTTAATTAATTTTGCATTTTTAGGTACTAAATAAAGCCTGGTTAACTCACGAAGCAAAAAGAGCAAAGAAACGGCAAAGACTCTCGCTAGGAGGAAGCGAAGAATGATGTTTGCAAGAGCCGGATCAACTAGAAGTGGGCTTGAAGAGGAAGAATTGCTCTTAAAGAAGATATGGGCTTGGCATACCCAAGGCCCAAAACCCTTACCCAAATCCATTTCCATTATCCATACCCATTTCCATGAGAGCCGTCAGATTGGATCCATCTCATCGTCCAACGGTCGCCTCATCATTGTGCATCAAACTCCGAAGATCCCGTCAAACACCATAGTACCTAACTCCATCTGAAGCCGTCAATTTTGTTGTATCTCATAATCCAACGGTCGCTACATACCTCTCCATCGTAGCCGTTCGATTCAATCTATATGGGATCATCCAACGCTCTTTACTTGCTGTTCATCAAAGTTCGCTACACCCGCTCAACACCCTAGCAACCGAACCCTTATACCCCAAAACAAACAGCCCCTAACCCATTCTTCTCTCGAGCTCTTCTTCCCCTTCTTCCCAAAATTTGCAGAGCTCTGCAACTCCATCACCTCCACCAGCTACATCTCCACCTCGAACCACACCACCATCACAACCACCCGACAACATCACTTTCTCCAACCCTCTAGCCTAGTTGCTTTTTCAAACCCACATCTCTCTGACCTAGGTGTGGAGTTGATGAAACAACTCGAGCTAGGGTTGCAGTACAAAATTGAGGGCAGGAAAAGCTTCAGAAGAGCAGAGGGGACATACCCAAAGCATGGGTCGAGCTCAATTCAGGAAATTGGTGAGAGAATTTGATTTTCCCCAAAAAATTAGGGTTTCGAATTAGGGTTTTATATTTTGTTGTAAACTATAAATAGGAACTGATGTAGGATGTTAAAGGTTGTTCTTGGTTAGCCGAGAAACCCCCTAATTGGGTTAAATTGATTTCCCTGTTTTAATATCCTGTTGATGTTCATGTGTTTAATTTGATTTCCCTGTTTTAATATCCTGTTGATGTTGTTGTTAATGTGATGTTTTGGGAGAACTGGATTAGCCAGTATCTCCAGTTTTTGTGTTGTTCCTGTTAATCATGTGTTGTTCTATCTGTTTTCTCATGTTCTGAGTTCACTAGCTGAGGCTCAGATGAAGCTTTAGTGGACTGTTAGGTAGTGGAATGTTAGGTTAGAAGCCTTAGTGCCTGTTTTGCTTGTGCAATGGGAAGAAATTAGTGCTCTGGTATGCCTGTGATTGACTGTGCTGTCAAAAGACAGTCAATACTAGGGGCATCTCAGTGAGCAAGCTGATTTTCCTCCCATTCTAGATGTATGCATAGGATGTTCAATTCAACCTAGAACTACACTATCTGGCTAGGACACAAGGGTGGATTCAAAGCCTTAGTTTAACCCACATTTTGTTTTCACAGTCACTTGCAACTTAACTGTTTTGTTACTTCCTCTCCTCCCTGCCCTTGGCTAACAGCCTTGGTTTCTTTGGTTTTGTTTCCTGTTTTGTCACTGTTTTGAATCTCTTGTTTTGTCAACTGTTAGCTTCTCAAATGTTAGGATTAGTTTACTGTTGTGTGTCAATGCTAGGTTAGAGCCTTAGAGCATTGAGTTGATTGAGCAGTGGGGAGAAACTAGTGCTCACTAGTGACTGTGAGCAAGCTGGTTCTCTTCCCACTCTAGATGAATGCCTAAAGCCATTGCCTTGGCTTTGCTTTTTTTTTTTCCTTTTTTTTACTTCATTGTCAGCTTATCTCCACACTCCTGCCCTTGGCTTGTAGCCTTGGTTTGCAACTATCTCTGTTTTGTTATTACTTGGCTTGCACTGTCACCATTGCTGCTTTCTTTCCTTTCCCTTGCTGTGCACCTGCTCCTGCTGTGCCAGCCACCACTGCTGCTGCAACCTGGTTTCCACTGCTGCTGCTGCAACTGAGCTTGGCTCACAGCACAAGCCCAGTTCAGTCCACAGTTAACTCCAAAGGCCTAGTTACTCTCAGGTCAAAAGCTAAGCCCAGGAACAAAGCCCAAAAGCCCAAATCCAACCACTGTTTGGTTTACAAGCCAACTGAGTTCAAGGCTCAGTTCAGTTCACTTGAACCCAAATTCATTACATTTCCAAAGGCCCAGATCCTTGACTGAATCCAAAGCCAAGTTCACAGTTCGTTCCAACATCATTCAAAGGCCCAAGGCCTAAAGCACTTCACCATTACAAACAAACCCACTAAGCCCAAAGCACAATTAGAAGCCCAATAGCAATTTAGAGCCCAAATAGCTAGAAACTCCAAACACTCCCAATCTCTGTGGATCGACCCGTACTTGCACAAGCTACAACTGACGACCGTGCACTTGCGGTATTACTGTAGGCCCGTTTTCATTACGCTTCAATTTTATACGCTTTCCCGGGTCCACCAATGGTCCTCCCTGAGTGGGTCCTTTTGACCATGAAAAGTTGGGGTGGTTTCTCCATCCTGGATTGTAGGTCTGTGAATAGGGGTTATGTTCTTGTTTTTGAAACATGGCATGTGCCTGTTCAAGCCTAGATTCCTGGACTGCAAGCAAATCGGGACAATTTTGGAATTGATGGTTGGGATCGTTACAAGCGGCACATACAGACGAAGCGACATGTTCTCGGAGAGTAGTGGTGGAAGGTTTTGAATTTTTATGTAGTTCTAACTCTTCTAATCTCCTAACTATTGATGCTATGTTTGCTCTTCCCTCGAAATCTGTTTCAATCCTAAAAGCCTTCGCTTCGGATGTAGTCTTTCTGGGTTCACGGATGGATTCCCACTGTTGCGTCTTTTCAGCTACTTCAATCAAGAAGTCCCAAGACGCATCAGCAGTTTTGTCTACGAATAGACCATTGCACATCGACTCAACAGTTGTTCGGGTGGACACATCTAGACCTTCATACAAAATTTGCACAAGTCTCCATTTTTCAAAACCATGATGGGGACATTGGAGCAATAATTCATTGAATCTCTCCAGGTATCTAGCTAAGGTCTCACCCTCTAATTGCACAAAGCTATTCAGACTTTGACGAATTATCGCAGTCTTGTGATTCGGGAAAAACTTTTTGAAAAACTCCTTTATGAGGTCATCCCATGTCATGATGGATTGAGGCTGTAAAGCATAAAGCCAGGCCTTTGCCTTATCTTTCAGGGAGAAAGGAAAGAGCCTTAACTTTAGGGTTTCGTCGGACATTTGAGTGAAACGCAGAGTTCCACAAATTTCCTCGAATTCTCTCACGTGGTGGTACGGGTTTTCATTCTCAACACCTCTAAAAATAGGAAGCATCTGTATTGTGCTCGATTTCAGCTCATAATGGCCATTATCCTCGGGTAGCACAATACAAGAAGGTTGAATGGCTCTAGTTGGGTACATATAATCCTTGAGGGTACGTGGTTCTCCCATTGTTTCGGTTTGATCTGGGCTGTCTACCTCAGAACTCAGAATTTCGATAGGTTCTTCTTGATTAATTCTAACAAGTCTGTTTGGTTGGTCTCTATAGGTCACAGTCATGTCCTTGTAGGTACCTCAACTAACATGTTGGTCAGACAGAGCAATCGGAAATAATTTGGCCCACAAGGGTTACGAAGATTTGGTTTTGAATGGGTTTTGGTTTTAATAAGGGAATTTGTTTTTGGTTTAAAATTGGGGATTTGGGGATTTTAGTTTTTGGTTTAAAATTGGGCTTTGGAAAAAATTTTGAACTAAACCTAGCATAAATTAGCACAACCCATAAAAGAAAATAAAAACAATAATAATAATTAAGACAAGCCCATAAAAGAAAAAGAAAAAGAAAAAGAAAAAGAAAAGAAAAATAAAGACAAAAAATAATTACAGTCCCAAATAAAAAAAAAATAAATAAAGGAAAATAAAAATTATTACAATCCCAAATAAATAATTAAATTAATTATTACAAGCCCGAATTTGAATTTAAATGAGGCCCAAGTGGGTTAACTCATGGGTTAGGCTTACTTGATTTTTGGAGGGAAGCCCAAAAATAGGCTTTTGGTCCCTTTTAGTTGCACAGCCCAGTTGGGCTTTAGGATCGTCCTTAGCGGCTTCGCGCTCAAGCCCAGCAACAACAGGTGGAACAGAGCCCAGCAGCAGAAGGTGCACAAACCCAGCAGCAACAGAGCCCAGCTCAGGAGCAGCAGACTAGGAGCCCAGTTCGCAGATTAGCAGCAGCCCAGCTCAGTTGTACGAGCCCAGCAACATGTTGAGATGCAACAGCCCAGGAGCAACAGCAGCACAGCCCAGCGGCAGAGATGCACTAGCTTTGAGCAACAGCAGCAACAGCTTCCTTGGCCAGGTTCAACAGCAGCAGAAACTCACCAGTCCCAGCTGCAGCAACAGCAACAGTCCAGAAATTGGCTGCAAAGATTGTGTGCAATGATTGTGTGCAATGATAGCAGGCTACAAGTGCAATGATTGCAGGGAAGGAATGAATGGCATGCAGTAATCTTGACAGAGATGCAATGGTAGATGAAAGACAGCAAAGTAAATCAGCAGATGGCAGCACCACTCCCCGGCAGCGGCGCCAAATACTTGGTGTGCTTGGAAAAGACACACAAAACACTTGCAAGTATACAAGGCCAAGTTTTAGTATAGAAGGTAAGCAAGGGGTTAGTCCACAGGGAGTGGGAGCATAAAGAAGTTAAACTATGCTGGCAGATGATGTAAAACAAGATGCAAGATCACAATGTTATAGTGGCAGTGAAACAAAGAGGGCAAATGGCATGAACCAAGGCTGTGAGCCAAGGGCAGGGGTGAGTTTGTGCACTGATTTCAGTGCACAACAGCTACAGATTGCAGGAAATTAAACAAGTAAAACAGGTAAGGAGATTAAACAGGTAAGGAGATTAAACAGGCAAAGATTAAACAGGTAAAGACTAAACAGGTAAGGACTATAAAAGGGATTGTGGCTAAGCTAAGGCTTAGTATCCACCTTGTGTCCTAATCAAACAACATATTTCTAGGTTGAGTTAAAAATCCTATGCATACATCTAGAATGGGAGGAAAACTAATTTGCTCACTAGTTTGCCCCTAGCATTGACTGTCTTTTGACAGAACAATCAATCACAAGCACTATGAGCATTAACCTCTTCCCATTGCTCAAGCAAAACAGGGCAAGGAGTTAACTATCCTAGCAACTTGTCATTTGACAGTGCATAAGGCTTCAACTGAGCCTTAACTTAATGCTACTTAGCTCATGCTCAACATATTACATACACAAGCATTCATCATACAAGATAATTCAAATAACATACACATAACATTCAACTGTCAACTATGATAAAGGGACTGAATTTGAAATTGTAATGAAAATTTCTTCAAAATGTCTACTGGCTAGTCCAGAGATCCGAATTTTACAACCCTAACACCCTTTTATAGTTACAGCCAAAAAAAAACTAAAATCCCCAAATCAGTAAAATTAGGGTTTTACAAAAAAATCCTTACCTAATCTCTGAAAACGATTGATATATCTCACCCATGCTTCCTTGTCGTCTGCTGATACTACCCATGCCTTCGATTTATTCTCTAACCTCACCTGTTTCATCAACTCCTAACCTAGGGTTTCTGTGAGATGAAACGATTAGGAGGTGATGTAATAAGTGGCTAGAAAAGTAGGTCTAAGTGATGATGGCTCGAGTGGTGATGGTTGAATGATTTGGGGGGAGAAGATGGTGGAGTGATTTGGGGGAGAAGATGGTGGTGATGGAGACAGCGTCGCTGTTTCAGAAGAGGGGAAGAAGGAGATGGCTCGATGGGTTTTGGCAGAAGGGTGCGTTTGGTGCGGGTAATAGGGTTAGGTTGCTTAGGTGTTAAACGGGATCATCAAATTTGATGTTTTGTGAAGGGAATCCGTGGGATGATAACTTCTGAAACGGATCTAACGGCGAGATGGAGACAGATTATGAGCGACCGTTGGATGCAAAAATACAACGAAACTAACGGCTCAAGATGGAGTTAGGTGCTGTAGTGTTGGTAAGGTGCATCGAAATCTGATGCATGATGACGCAGCGACCGTTGGATGATGGAATGGATCCAATCTTACGGTTAAGAAGGAAAACGGGTTTGGGTATTGAATTTTGGGTTTAGGATATGGATTTGGGCATAGGAATTGGATTTGGGCTTAGGTAATCTTGAGCCCACTTCTTCTTTAAGAACAATTTCTTCCTTTTTAAGCCCATTTTTATCCTTGAGTCTTCCATAACACATTCTTCACTTCTTTTCCGCTAGAGATTCCACCGGCTTTCTCCCGTGTCTTTGCTCTTTTGGCTCCGCAACTCATCTAGTCTTTATTTGGTACCTAAAAATACAAAATTAATTAATAAAAATATTTATTCTTGAAAACAATGAAAATACAGAATATGGGATAAAATGTAGAATTAATGCACAAAAGATGAGTTAAATGCCAAGAAAAATATATAGAAATATGCACTTTTTAGCACTCATCAATAGTACGCTGAGTAGCAACAGGAGGATCCAAATCGGAGAGATACTGAGAATCTCGAGCGCTCTTCCAAGACCTAAAAATCCCAACTCCAAAGCCATCATAGGTATCGGACTGGTGACACCAGTAGTTCTCCAAAAAAGTATCAGGATTATACAGATCCTTCTGATCGGGAGTAAACCTGTTCAACTCGTGCTGAGTAACTTTTCCTTGGCTTAGGCGATTACACTCTCGGGCGATCCGATATAAGTTACCATTGGGCTAATAAATGGCTCGCTGAGGTTCAAGCTTACATAGCACCTCGTACTGGAAGGGATTTAGCGGACAGTAAAGAGGAAGACGAAGGCCGACGTCAAGTTGACCCACTGAGACTATGATCTCGTTAGGACCACAAGGGTTTTTCTCGAAGAGATCCTTGGAAAGAACGCCAAATTGCCCCTCAGGAGTGGCAAAAGAAATATAGAACTGTTGGAGACGATGCCAAACCCTCACCGGTTCTAGAATCACCTCATCAGACAGGCCGGAGAAACGCTCAGAGCTAGGAGTTCTCATCGGAGCTTTTCCGGGACTGATAAAAAAGAAAACAGAAGAAAAGAAGTGAGACAATGGCTAACATGATAATGAAAGACTAGACTAAAACGAACATACACCGGCAAGAACTGCCGGAAATAATGGCAGCAAAGCTTCACAGCCGGAGCAAAAGAAGGAAGTTACCGGTCAAAATGACTGTAATAACCACATAACCCAAAAAAGGGAAAGGAACAATGAAAAGAATCATTGCTTCTAACAAAACCGAATGATTACATACAAAAAGAGATCGATGATAATCATCGGAGGAAACAAAAGAAAAGATAAAGAAAAGGGACCATACCGTCTTGAGGAGCGAGATGGGGAATTCCTCCCAGACATTATAAATCTCTTTATAGGAGACAAGAAGTTAAGGAGAAACAGCAAGAGACAAAGGAGAGAAAGAATGAAAAATATCTGAACTCTGAAAAGAGATATTAAAGGCGACATTCTCTCCTCCCAATAGATTTTATAAGAAACCGAAGGACCACCAACCGGTGCCTTAGGTTCAATGGTAAAAGCGCATTTAAAATACAGACGTGGCGTAAACCGAGGACGTGGCGGAAAAGTTGTGACGGTTACATAGTTTTCTTCCCATCATGCCCTCGGAAAGTTCAAAGAAAAGGAGGAAAATGTGTGGGTAAAATACCCGATGGACACGTGTCGACATCCCAAGGGATGAATATATGATGAGATGATGAGGTTGGAGTACCAAATCACTCAATGAGAGAAGGATTTGTCTCAGTCGAGGCAACTGCACAAGCGCCACATGAATGACGCGTGTATGTAAAGGTCTAATCTGCTCAGACGGTCAAGTCTAAAAAGAAAAACCGCATTTAATGAAGGATAAGAACAGGACTTGGGTAGTTGCGCATCGTGACAGAAGACTCGGACGATCTATACTACGACCCAGAGGCGACAGAGCACGAGGTTCTCCAGAGAAGGGCAACACGATCCAAGGGAGAGCAAGACAACTCGGAGGGAGGACCAAGTACTCCATCGCAAGTGACGGTATAGAACGAGTCCGAGGGAGCCAGGATGATGGATGACAGCTCACCCAGCTCGGACGATCAAGCGACTACGAGTTTATTCTGTCTATAAATACCAGTCCATGTACCAGGAGGTGGACAACTTATGTAATCTTAGATGGTTTTTCTATAGAGAATTCCTGAGAGAGACTTAGATAGAGAGAAAGTGAGAAATCTAGAAGAGATCTGTAACACTTTCAAGGGTAAGACCTTATAATCAATAAGAAAACATCTTCTTCTCCGTGGACGTAGGTCTTCATCGCCGAACCACGTTATATACTTGTGTTAATCTTTACATTTCATGTTATTTACATCTTGTTCATGATGAATCTTGTATGTTTAAGTAGTTTTTGGTCTTTAATCTTACTTGGGTGTAGTAGTCAGAAAATATGCAGCTACAGTATTTTATGCTAAAACCTTTTTCATGTACTTTTTATGTTCATGTTGCAGAAATTTATCCTTTAGCTTATGTTATCCATTGTATCATGTTGAAAGGAGAAGATTCGTATAATTACGTTGAATATTACTTTACGGTGAAGTTCTACCGAGAAGCATATTCAAGAGCAACTAATCTAGTTCCCACAGTCGAAAAGCCAGTGATAGCGTTTCCAAAAATCCCTTGTTATTAATTCCGATACTCTTCCGCAACTAGGTATTCCAAGCAAGAAGAAGAGAATTTTTAATACATGTTCACTTTCCAAGAAGAAGATGAGAACTTGTGGTAGCTTCCATGTTTTGATTACCCATAACAGAAGGACATGCCATGCTCGACAGATGTGAAGCCATTTCTATTACCATTCTTCGTAATTTCAGTTTCAATTTAGTTTAGACTACATACAGTATGTATTTAATCTACTTTTCAGATTTCATTTCGATGTTTGTTTTGGAGTTATTTTTCATTTATTTTCTTTTCTATTCTTTCTACAGTTAAACATATTAATTTTTTTGCAGGCGTGTCATGTTTGTTTCATTTTTATATTAAGTTTGGCAGAGCGTGCGGGCTTTTACAATCTGTTGGAACCAAAATAACATCATATTTTCGCTGAAATCCTTTTTGGTTTCATCATATTTTTGCTGAAACCCTATTTGGTTTCATCATTTTTACTGCTATTTTTCTTTCGCATCTTGACAACATAAAAGATAATGTTGTCTATTGTCTGCCAAAATAAAATTACTAAGTGGTGTATTCTTGGTGCCGCAGATATATGATACACCATTTATGGATTTTGAAGATCTGGTTACATGCTTATCAAGTGTTACAACATACTGAATTAGTGGAAAAAATTCCCATTTTTTATTAGTGACAGCCAATGTTCCCAACAAAATTAGACATCATATTCTGTAGACATAAGCTGTAAAGAACTACAAACTGAAATCAATTAAATCTTATTTTTTTACAAAAACTGTAATTTTCCAACTTTACAGTCAGTCGATAACCATTTTACAAGTAGTTTAAACTTCAACAAAAACTGTATCTGTCAAAAGAACTGTATTTTAGGCACGACATGCGAGCATTATTCTCTTTTGTCAAGGAGTATCTTACAGGTTAGCTTTGGTCTCACATTATGCACCTTTTCTTGTTGATCATCTCGACGGCTTTCGTCTTTTTCTTTAACTCGTCTTCTTTCAATAGATTTTCATAGAAATTTTTGAAAAAGCGCCAAAATGGAGATGAAAAAAATAGTCTACATACGGTGTCCATTGTTTTGTATGAAAGACTTTATTGCAGATGCTTCTACACAAATGATGCAACGAGCACCTATATGGCTATGTTTCTCTTTTTTTCCCTGTTTTGAAACCAAAAGTAAACCATAAGCGCCAACAAAATGATGAAACCATATTGAAAAACGATGAAACCATAACTGAAAACGGTGAAACCAAATCTGGTTACATCAAGCAAAAATCAAGTAAACACACCCTCAATAAAAATATGTAACCATAAGTGGAGATGGTGAAACCAAATATGGTTTCATCAAAAAATTGAAACAATATAACACACCAACAGAAAATGATCAAGCATATGTAAACTACAAGTGGAAATGATGAAACTAAATTTGGTTTCATCAGAAAAACAAGAAATAAAACACACCAACAGGATTTTATAAAATTGAACGGTTTCACATTCAGTTGAAAAAAATGAAACTTAAGCCTAATTAATGGAGTGACATTGATCAGCTTACCAGATTAAACCTAAACCTAACAGAAAATCCAAAAAATCGAGATATATTAAACTTAATAATCTCTGTTTCACATTCAATTGAAAAAAAAATGAAGCATCAACCTAATTAATGGCTATCCTCATGTTGATTTCATCAAAAAATACCAAAAAAATTAACACCACATAGTTTGTACGATTCTTACCTTTTAGAGTTTTTTTCATTGTTTTCTTTAACTTTTCATCTCTCTTTTTCTCCTATTGAGTTTGCTTCTTCACCATTTTGTTGTTTGAGAGGATTTAGGTCAGAAAATTGAGAAGATTTAGGTCAGAATTGGTTTCATTGCTTGAAGTAAGTAAGCATTGAAGAAGAGAAGAAGAAAAAATCGAAAATTGGAGGATGATTTTCGCTTCGGATGAAGATAGATCTGAATTTTTTCTTATCTTTCAAAGACAAGGAAAGAGAACCAGAAGAAGATAACGATGGAATCGATAAAATAAGTTGGGAAAGCTGGAAAAAAAAAAGGGCATTTCAGACGGTTCGAGTATTTTGGGGTTTTTTTATATCATTTGTTTTGTTGGGCCTTTTTTATATCGATGTTCACAGTCCTGGGACTGTAACGCGCGCGTTAATAATCAAATATAATTTCATGCTTTAATTGGTTAATTGCTGAGATCAAATCTCCACAAGTCCACATTGTCCCAAGACCAACTCTTTTCTATGATGTAGAGTTTTTTCGGCACTCCCATCAAGGAGGTGAATTTTTTTTTTTAATAAAATCCTTCTGGTCCTAAATTTTATGGAGATCAAAATATAAATAAATAAATATAGTTACTGAGCACGCCCTAAATAAATAAATAAATGGTGGCCTCTAATTAATTGTTGAGATTCATGTGTTCCAAATGATTCATTAAAATGGAGCAATACTAAAAAACAGATTGACCACGTTTTTTTTTTGATCGATAGAACAGGTTAACCATGTAAAATAGGTGAATCATTACACATAGTTGATATAAAAGGTAGTGATGAAACCTTTTTAAGCACATAATTCAGATTAAGATAGTTCAAGACGAAACAAAAAACAAAATAAAGCTCATTATTTGTGCTTTTTGTTGAAAGTAGTTTCATCAAATTTTAAGATGTTGGAGTAAATTAGAAAAAAATTGTGATAGTGTTGAAAACCTACAATAGGTTAAGATCGTAGTTGATAAAATGCGCTTCAATTGCATTTGGAAATGCTAGAATAGTTTGGGGGAAGTTTTCTAACTGGAAGCAACAAATTTATGACTAATATAATTAATTAAATAATATCCAACAGATTGTGGTTATAACAAAATTTCCGACCCTCTTTTCTACTTATTTGGCTTTTGTATTTTTTTTTCACAAAATTTAGCATTCTGAATCATAAAAGAAACTTGATATTACTTTATTTTATTTTAGTTTTTAATTTGATGTTTCTTTTATGGGCCAAAATCAAGAGTTAAAATAAAAGGACGGCTACTTCGGTGTGACTAATTTTATCAGCACCCACCTTTACTATTTAATCGCAATTGCGCGAAAGAGATGAAGCGTCTAAATTTTGGGGGAAAAAAGGACAAAGAAACAAAGAGGGAGAAAGCTAAGGAACAAAAACTAAAAATTCTGGGTTTAATATTTTTCTAATAATAGAGATTTTTACTACAAAAAGAAAAAAAAAATTGGTTCGGCGAAGATAATATGTTGCTAGAGTAGTATAGTATGATATGATACATGATATTTATTATCATTAATGGTCCATAAATATAATAGCTCACCAGCTCAGTGCACAGGATACAAAAAAAAAACAAAAAACAAAAAAAAAAAGCATGATCGGGCAGTCATACGATTTATAGTTTGCATGCACAGTTCGGTACATCTGATTATCTACTGATATTTTTATGTTTTTTTTAGAAGATTTCTAACAGAATCTTCTAATCACTGATCTCTTCGTGCATCATCCTCAAATATCAAAAAGATGTGATCATTTTGTTCAGTTTGTTGGGCTCAGTCACTGCTCACTCTTTAAACACAAAAGCAATCTTGTTAGGGAGAAATTTAAAAAATGCACATGCAGGGAAATGCATTTAAGAAAATGCTTACGTTTTTTTTTCAAAATTATTCAATGCCCATGAGTTTATCTTTTCCATCCTTTTTTTTTTCTGAAAAACGCCTAACTGCCGTTTGTGGCAATAAATCAGTCCTTTTAAATTACCTTTAAACCCTTAACTCGTAAAATCAATGCACGGAGTCAGTGACGAATTCATACATCTTTCGGCACTTCTATCAAACAGGTTACAGGCATAACTTCGGGGGTGGAGAGGTGTTTTTCTGATATGTTTTTAGGTCCTTTACATGTCTTAAAATCCCTGCAATTTCAAGACCTAAACAGACCAAACAATTCTTGACATACTGATGCAGGGGCATAAAACGTCTCTGTAGAGTTTGTTTATTTTAGGATACTTCTGCTAGTTTGTCTCTTAAGAAAGGGCGTTACTGTCCTAGTTTTTAGTTTTTCCTTATTTAGGTTTCTTTCTAGTATTTTCTTTCTAGTATAAATAGTCTGTTGGGTCGTCCAAAGAAGTCAGACTTTTATTATATTTTTCCTACGTTTATAATCTATTGATATTTCAGAGAGTTAGGTTTAACCTAACACTCAATATCTACGTTCTTATTGTTTCAGCCTAGAGTTCTAATCGTTTATCCTTGTTCAATCCCCTAGTTTACTGTTTCTGATTTCTAGTTGTGCATTAATTGATGCTAGAACAAAACAAACCCAAACCCTAGCTAACAGTGATGGCAGGAAGAGGTAGAGGTAGAGGTGGAAACAATGATTATAATGAGTTAAGAACCATGATTGAAGCCATGTCGCTGCAGTTATAAACCCTAGTAGCACGACAGAAACGTGTTGAAGCCCATATGGAGAGACCGGAGGGCGGAGGCAATCCATTGGGTCCCACGGAAGGAGGTCCGCACAATGACAGATTGAAAGATAGGTGATTAAGGCCCTGGATTTGAACTCTAGTGGAGTGAAGGTTGAAGTGAGTGATTTTTCTATGAGGATGCATGTTGACGATTTCCTAGATTGGGAGACTAGCATAGAGAACTATTTTGAATGGAATCCTATGACTGAATCTCGCAAGGTATTGTTTGTGAAATTGAGATTGAAGGGAATGGATTTGCAATGGTGGAAAAAGATAGAAGAACATCGTGTAAGGCAAGGCAAGGAAAAGATCGGAACATGGGATCACATGAAACAGAAGTTGCGAAAGCAGTTTCTTGCACCTGACTATCTGGTGACATTATATTAGTAGTTTTATAACTTTCGTTAACGTGATCTTACTGTTGAAGAGTATACATCAGAGTTCTATAATTTTATGCTAAGAGTTGGCTTGAAAGAAACACCCGAGCAACTCGCAGCTAGATATATTATGGGTTTAAATATAGGCATTCGAGAAGAGTTTGGTCTCCTAAGGGTAACCAACTTGGAAGATGCTTATCAATGGGCTTTGAAGGCGGGGGAGCGGGTGAATCACCGTTCGAAGAACCGGAACTCTGCAAGCCGAATGAAAGCTACATCCAACTAGGGTAGTACTACAACGAAAGCATCAGTTTGGCGTAACAAGAGCAAAGAAGGGGAAAGCAGCTCATCAACAGCTCCAACTGCAAGCGGAGTACACAAGGTCAGTACCCGTTTGGCGGCCAAGTGTTTTACATGTGGAGGAGATGACCACCTGACATACACTTGTCCACAGAAGCGAGTTTACCTCATTGAAGATGGTAGTGATGAGGAAAATTTTGGGGAACCAAAATATGATGAATCAGAAGGTGAAGAGGAAGACTTGATGCCTGTAAAAGGAGAGACTCTGGTAGTCCGTAGAATTCTTACTTGCTCTGGAGTTGAAGTTGAGGAAGAAGACTGGCGTCGCAAGAGTATCTTTCGCACACAAGTTTTCTGTGGAGGTAAGGTTTGCAAAATGATCTTAGATGGTGGAAGTTGTGAGAATATAATATCTCAAGAAGTTGTAGATAAGTTAAGTTTGTTAACCAAGAAACATCCTCACCCATATAAGATTGCTTGGTTTAAGAAAGGAAACGTCGTACCAATCACCAAAAGGTGTTCAGTAAAATTTTCTATCGGCAATTTTGAAGATGAAGTATGGTGTGATGTTGCATATATGGATGCTTGTCATATATTATTGGGAAGACCTTGGTTGTTTGACAAAAAGATGACGTTGCATCCTATGAAGGAAGAAAACGTGCAAGGAGGAAAAGAAGAAAAGGGACAGACGACAAGTTTATTAACTTGTATACAGTTTCAGCGTGAATGTAAGTCATCTAGTGAGATTTATTCCTTGATGTGTAATCCCATATCCAATAATATCCTGGACAGCAAAGAATATACCCTTCAGAAGTTGCTGAATTATTGGAACTTTTTGAAGATCTTGCGCCTACATAGCTACCTAATGTGTTGCCACCTATGAGCGACATACGACACGCCATTGATTTAGTGCCTGGTTCTGCACTACCTAACATGGCAGTATATATGATGCCTCCTGCACACCGGTTGGAGATTCGAAGACAAGTCGAAGAGCTGTTACAGAAGGGTTTGTTCACAGAAATCAAGAGACCGTGTGTTGTACCATCCTTATTGACTCCCAAGAAAGATGGTTCTTGGCGAATGTGCGTTGACAGTCGAGCAAACAACAAGATCACCATCAAGTATAGGTTTCCTATACCCAGATTGGAGGATATGTTGGACATGTTGGCAGGTGATAAGTTTTTCTCGAAGTTAGACTTGCGAAGTGGGTACCATCAAATTCGTATTAGCGTTGGGGATGAATGGAAAACAGCGTTCAAAACACCGGATGGTCTCTATGAATGGCCCATAATGCCCTTCGGCCTTTCCAATGCTCCCAGTACATTCATGCGCATGATGACAGGGGTATTACGTCCTTTCATTGGTTCATTTGTAGTAGTATACTTCGATGATATTCTGGTGTATAGTCGTACCAAGGAAGAACACCTAGTTCATTTAAAGCAGTTGATGGAGGTTCTTTTGAAGGAGATGTTATATCTCAATCTTAATAAATGCTCTTTCTTGCGTGAAGAAGTAGAATTTTTGGGATATATTGTATCAACTAGTGGCTTAAAAGCTGACCCTGCGAAGGAGAAAGTGATTGTGGGTTGTCCTATTCCTACATCAATTACTGAGGTGCGTAGTTTTCATGGGTTGGATACTTTCTATCGAACATTTATAAAAGGGTTTAGTACCATTATGAGTCCTATAACTGAGTGTCTAAAAGGGACAACTTTTCGGTGGTCAAAAGAAGCATCAATCGCATTTGAAAAGATTAAGCAGTTAATGACTGAGGCTCCAGTTTTGGTTCTGCCAGATTTTGAGAAGCTATTCGTGGTAGAATGTGATGCTTCTAATGTGGGGATTGGAGCGGTCTTGAGACAAGAAGGCATACCTGTGGCATTCTTTAGCGAGAAGCGAATTGAGGATAAACGAAAGTATTCTACTTATGATCTGGAATTTTATGCGTTGGTTCGTGCTTTACAACATTGGAGACATTATCTTGCCCACAAAGATTTTGTGGTTTACTCGGATCATGAAGCTTTCCGCTACTTACAATCTCAAAAAAAACTGAAGCCTAGACATGCAAAGTGGATTGACTATCTTGAAGAGTTTACATTCTCCCTAAAACATAAATCTGGAGCAACGAACAAGGTAGCTGATGCTCTTAGTCGTCGATATGTGCTGGTGACGTCTATGCAATCTCATGTAATCGGTTTTGAGGTGATTAAGGAACAATATGCTTCTGACCCCTACTTTGGCGCAGTGATACAACAGTTGAGTACATCGCCAACAGCATCAGGTATGTCGTTTATGCTTCATGATGGTTATCTCTTTCGTAGTAACCGATTATGCATCCATGTTGGTTCCTTAAGGGAGAGTATTATCCGAGAGCTTCATGGTGGAGGATTAGCAGGACATTGGGGGCGAGACAAGACCCTAAAATCTGTAAAAAGCCGATATTATTGGCCTTCGATGGATAAAGATGTTGAGAGATTGGTCAAGCGGTGTAGAGTGTGTCAGTTCGCAAAAGGGCAGT
This sequence comes from Papaver somniferum, assembly GCF_003573695.1. Lineage (NCBI taxonomy): Eukaryota > Viridiplantae > Streptophyta > Magnoliopsida > Ranunculales > Papaveraceae > Papaver > Papaver somniferum. Next base: position 150,346,038 of record NC_039367.1, on the reverse strand, counting down.
CACAAAATACTGGGTTGTATACTCCGCTGCCAGTTCCACATTCTCCTTGGATGCATATTACCATGGACTTTGTGCTAGGATTTCCAAAAACATCCAGGAAACACGATTCCATCTTCGTTGTGGTAGATAGGTTCTCTAAAATGGCTCACTTTATCCCTTGTTCTAAGACTGCCGATGCCTCCAATATTGCGTCTCTTTTTTTCAATGAAGTGGTACGTCTTCATGGAGTCCCTTCGTCTATTGTGTCTGATCGTGATATCAAGTTTTTAGGACACTTTTGGAAGACTTTGTGGAAGAAGTTTGGAACGGAGCTACGTTGTTCTAAAACTTCTCACCCACAAACTGATGGTCAGACGGAAGTAGTGAACAGGAGTTTGGGAAATTTACTACGAATTTTAGTGGGAGATCATATTAGGAGTTGGGACCATATCTTATCCCAAGATGAATTTGCATACAACAATTCGGTTAGTCGTACGACTAAACGAACACCATTTGAAGCTGCATACGGGTACCAACCACAACATGTTGTTGATCTTGTACCACTTCCTTTGGGTACACAAATTAACAACGAAGGTGAAGATTATGCAGATCATATAAAGAGCATACATCAGGAAGTGCGAGCACCTATCTCTAAAAGTAACCAACAATATATGACTGTTGCAAATGCGGGTCGCAAACTTAAATAATTTCAAGAAGGTGAAATGGTTATGGTGTTTATGCGAAAGGAGAGGTTCCCACGGAGCAGATATCATAAGTTAACATCAAGGAAGATGGGACCTTATAAGATAGTTAAGAAGATCAGTTCCAATGCATATGTTCTGGAGTTGCCTGACGACTTAAAAATCAGTCCCGTTTTCAATGTTTCTGATTTATATGACTTCTATGGGTTCGATGGAGATGTTGTTGATGATACAACATATGATCAGAAGCCAGTACAAAGGATATTGAATGACGAACCACCTGATGTGATTCAAGAAGTGCTCGATGTGAAAGAGACTAGATCCAGACGTGGAAATCCTTATCGACAATTCCTAGTTAAGTGGCTTGGAAAAATAGCTAAGAAAAGCACATGGATTACAGAAGAGAAACTGAAACGACGCTACCCACAGATATATGCTGAAGTTGAAGCAACATTCTCGTCAGGGACGAGCTTATTTTCGAACTGGGGTGGTTGATGCAGGGGCATAAAACGTCTCTGTAGAGTTTGTTTATTTTAGGATACTTCTGCTAGTTTGTCTCTTAATAAAGGGCGTTCTTATCCTAGTCTTTAGTTTTTCCTTATTTAGGTTTCTTTCTAGTATTTTCTTTCTAGTATAAATAGGTTGTTCGGTCGTCCAAAGAAGTCAGACTTTTATTATATTTTTCCTACGTTTATAATCTATTGATTATTTCAGAGAGTTAGGTTTAACCTAAAACTCAATATCTACGTTCTTATTGTTTCAGCCTAGAGTTCTAATCGTTTATCCTTGTTCGATCCCCTAGTTTTTATTTATAGATGTGCATTGCATACACAAGTACAAAAACATCACCAATCACATTCATTCAGCTTATAAAACTAACAACATAAAGAACACTTTGAAGGCTGTTTTGCGTCAGCTACATCAGGTTTGAACATATTTCCAGTGAGCAAAACAATTACTAATCCAAGCAAAAATTGAATTAGACAACTGACCCAAGTTTCCTTGTTTATCATGGTGTCTATGACATCTTCTACTCTGTAGGATCAGAATCTCGCAAAAATAATTCCTCAGCGAAATTGTCAACAGCACAACACAACAGCGTCGCAGAACAATTTTAGAAATGACATAATAAACGATGTCAGCTAAAATCATGAGAAAAATGTGATGGTTCTGTGAAAATAAGAGATTTTGCAAGATTAACATTTGTAAGGTTGCGAGAATGTCACAAGCCATATCCGAAAATAAAGGACAGATTAGCTGTAATCCACTATGTACTTCCCTATAAATAGTCGTTCAGTTGTAAAGGAAGGAGAGAGATCTTTTTCTGAGTGAGAAGCAAGTAAATAGGAGAGATAAAATCTAGAGCAGTGGTGATTCTTGATTTCTTTATCTTTTCTTGTAAGATTGTTCAAAGATTTATCAATAAAATTAAGATTGTTAATCTAAAATGAGTTGAATGTTAATGAAATTTTGTGAGGGGTGTAGTGTAGGATTTCCTGCAACTAGATAATTAATGGCGCCAGAAACAGGGAACATTGAAGATTATTCTAGAAAAATTGAAGATTAATATTGAGATTTGTGAAGATTTGGAGTGATTGATTAAGAATTTTACATAATTTCTTGCAATTCGTTAACATTGAAGAAATGACTAGAATAAGAAATACATCAGAACAACCAACTACTGTTAGAAGAAGCAAGAGAATTGCTGGAAGAAAAAGAAGTGAAATGGGAGAATCTACTAGAATGAGAAATAATGGAGAAAATCAAATTCAACCACCAGTTCAACAAACACTAGTACAAGGAAGGAATATAGATTATGATAGGGTAAGTATACACACTTGGCAATCAAATTCCGCAGAAGAAGTAGAAGAAGGGAAGCAAACCAGAAACCATAGACAGGTAGAGAGAAATCAGGTGGCGGATGAAGGAATAATTCATGGAGATGAGGAAATTGGAGCGTTAGAAACGTTGAGACGAAGAATACATGAAGAAAGAAGAGCTGAGGCAGAAGAACGTGCAAATCTAACAAGGCAAAATCACGAATTAAGGATGGAAAATATGAGACTACAGATTAGAAGATCGATAAGTATTACAAAATCTTATTCAAGGTCGACTAGAAGAGAGATGAGGCGAAACTCACCCACAACTAATGCTGGAAACAATATTCAAGAAGAAATATCAAATCCTAATGAAGAATATCGCGAAAATAGAGAAAGAACTGATGATCGTTACGTTCCACAAAATGAAACTTTTGATGATAGTAAAAATGGTAGAAATCAAGAGAATGGACAACGTCAGGGACGAAATGATCAAGATGGCGAAGGGAATCGAGAGGAAGGAAGGAGAATTTTACATGAGAGAGAAACTCAAAGAAATCAACAAACGATTGAAGAAGAAATTGAAAGACATTATGCTGAACAAGCACGTCTAATTTGCGAACGTGAAAGATTGAGAGCGGAAATGGAAGAACAAGTGCTTCAGGAGACAATTCGCCAGAACAATCACGACAATCGAGAAAGAAGGCGTATACAAAACCGGAATAACAGTAATATCAATGAAGAGTACGATAAAGTACAGAGGATGGCTGAAAGACAACGAATGGAATTAATAAGAAATGAGCAAAATCATGAAGGGGAAAATGAGAGACATCATTATATGCGAATTCAAGATAGAGATGAAGAAGAGACTCGCAGAAGAAGACGAAATGAGGATAATGAAGAAGAAATGCAAAATTTCGCGAGAGAAGAAAGACATGAACGCAGAAGAAGGGAGGCGAAATTAAAAATATCAATGGAACAAAATTCAGGTGTAAATAAACAAATATTGAAAGAATTAGAAGAAATGAGAGGAATGCTAAATAATAGAGGAGAAGTAGGCAGAAGACAATTGGATGAAGCTATAGAAGAAGCTGCGAAAACTCCATTTACAAGGGAAGTACAACTAGGAGGAATACCTCCGAAATGAAATTTTCCCGCATTAACCAGCATTTTTGACGGAACAACTTGTGCAATTCAACACATTAAAGCCTACGTGAGGTGTATGTTGCAATGGGAAAATCATGATGCCGTATTATGCAAATATTTTGCATCCATCTTAATAGGGTAGGCGTTAAAATGGTTCGAAGGTCTACCAAAGAATACAATAACATCCTTCAATCATTTGCAGACTACATTCTTGGGGGCATATATAAGTAATAATTCTTCGCGACCTGGTATTGAAGATGTGTTTGGATTAAAACAAAGGATTGGCGAAAGTTTGAAGCACCTAACTAAAATATGGAGGACTATGTGTAGTGAAATGGCCGGCCGTGTGGATGAGAGATATCTTATCTTATCATTTATCAATGCTATGTTTGCAACCAACCTATTATATATCCAAATTTTCAGAGTCAAGAATACGATCACAATGATTGAATTGCGAGAACTTCAAGAAGAATATATTGCTCTAGAGGAAAGGAAAAATGAAATGGAATCAAACCCAGTTGCGAATACCAGTTCACAAACAGCGAATGCAAGCTTATTACCCAAACTAATAAACACAGTGGCGAACACTTTGCAAATACAACAAGAGAAGGTGACGGGTAACAATCAACAGAAACTGGTGTCTATGGGAAGCCGAGATCAAGAAGAATATGAAAGAGAAAGAAATTTCTACAATCTTTGGTGGAAATAACAAGATTCAAATACTCGATCAGCCACAAGAAACTTATGGAGGTCAAAGACAAAACTATAATAGAGGACAAGGAAGTCACAAGGTAGTATGGGAAGAAATCAAGATGCCACCTCTAAATGTAAGTGTGAAGAAAATATGGGAAGCTATAATTTTGATGGAGAATATACCAACACCATGGAACATGGGAACAGAACCACCTCCAAATCACAGAAGTCATCAGTTTTGTTCTTATCATCATTTTCATGGACATACCACAAATGATTGCATAAATGTAAAAAGAATTATTCTGAGAATGATAGATCAAGGAAAACTAAACCACTTTTTGGTAGGACACCCACAATCTCAACCATTTCCACCACTACCACCACCATAGCATCACAAAGTAAACACGATGAAAAAGAAGGAAACATTCTTCATAGAAGTTGGTGCAAAAGCAAAGAATCTATTCTGTCACTCTATCGTACATTCATACAAGACAATTGAAGATTTTCATGACAATGTTTTGAGTAGAGTGTTCGCGAGAGATAATAATGGAAGAGAAATTATGAATATCGTGAAAATCTCGCCACTAGAGGAATGGCAGAAACATATTATTTCTTTTACCGCAGAAGAAATCCCCGAAGGTGAAGAGGTACATGATAATCCATTGGTAATAAAATTAGAAATTAATCCAAAACCGAAAGAAGATGAGGATGATGAAGCTGAAGATTCATGGGCAATTAATAGGATTTTAATCGATACTGGAAGCTCTATGAACATCTTATTTTATCATACTTATAAAACTATGGCAGGAAGAGATGATGATCTTATACCATCAACATATAAGATATATGGTTTTAATGGTACTACCTACAAGCCTAAAGGGGAGGTTACTATGCAAATTCCATTGAAGGGGATATCTTATGAAATCCTATTATGTGTCGTTGATGTAGAATCACCCTACAATGCGTTAATTGGTCGACCTTGGCTACATGGGATTCTAGGTGTAGCTTCAACTTTCCACCAGTGCATCAAATTTTCTCATCTCAGCGGTGTCGGAATCATAAAGGGAGATTGGGTTGAAGGAAAGAGATGTTACGAAACTGAGGTGGAATCCTGCGAAGGAAGAGCAAACAAGAAGGAAAATTGGCGACAAAAAATCAAAGAGACGCAAAGAAGTGAGAAATTGATGGTGGATGCAATCGAACGAAAAGAAGAAGAGATGTTGCAAAACTAATGCTAGCTCAGAATAAAAAATGATGAACATACCACTACCAAGGAAGCAGTAGCAGAAAATAACAAAGAAGCAGAGGATGGCAAAGGTAATAAAAATAAGAAACGTATGAATGATTAATTTTTTGCGACACTCTCGCAATAAGTAAAATTCTCAAAAATACATTTTATTGAATGACAAAATTGAGATTGCGAAATGCAAATACGATATGATGATGTGCGATAATCTCGCAAAGATAATGAATTTTACAGAAGACAATCAGAAAACAATGAAAAAAGAGAAAGGGGCGAACCTTTATGGCTTACACCCTAGTTCGCGAATACAATTTCGCAAGAGGCAAATGTAAGACCTAAAGTACGTCATATAAGGGGGTACCTGTTGCATGGATCAGGGAAAGGCTACACCGCCACCGGAACCTGAGTCATGGAGATTTTGGGTCAATAAAGCCCATCCGGGAGAGGCACCTTGGATTCTCAGCTTAAGCATATGACTTAGGTTGGGCGACTAAGGTAATAAGGACTCTCCCAAGGAGTGCAGAATCTGATCAAGGCGCCGAGGTACACGGTTGAGTCAAGAGTGCCAGGGAAGTTTTAAGCGTACCTTTCCATTCTTGTCAAGTGTTGGCTTATACTGCACTCGGCCCGAAGAAAACCCCACTTAGGGTGCAGTCTCGTAACCATAAGCCCTATAGGTTAAAGGGATAAGAGGCTGCGAAAACAACTGGTTGTTGTTAATACTGGATGGGAGGATCTAACCTTGTATGGTAGAAGTACGCCTCCTTGAAGGGGCAACCAGGGGGAAGATAAGGGCGGCACCCTCCATTAGGGAGCTGATAAGTGTCTTAAGACGCAAATGTCATGAGGCTTTTTACTCGCAAGGGTATTAAGGCTTGTCATATTTGTGCGACAATCCTGAAGAGGCAATAATACAAAAGAAAAAGATAAGACGAGATCAATGGGTTTTTGCATGAAAGTGCGAAGACGTCCTGCGATTTCGTCGCAAGACGACAATGTCATGGGGCTTTATTTTCGCAAGAATATTTAGGCCTGTCATATTTTCGCAACATTCCTGAAGAGGCCATAATACAAAAGTAAAATTTAAGGCAACATCAATGGGTTTTTGCATGAAAGTGCAAGAACGTCCTGCGAATTTGTCGCAATGACAAGAGGTGGCATAATAAGACCTTTAATTAGGAAGGCAAAATAAGACCACACAGGAATGAGATTTTGAAAAGAATCAAAATTCACTTCGCATAAGATTGCGAAATTATACATAAATAACTGTGAAGTTGAGGCACAAAATAAGAAAAATATGCAAAATCTCTCATTTGGATACAAATAACAGAGGCAACTATGGGAATGAAATTAGAAAATGTTATTTGTCTCCATATGATAGATTTACACAAAAATTCAAAAATTAATGATTATATTGATTAACTGTATTGCAAGGAAGAATTGTTTTAATGAATGCAGGTCAAAATGAAAGAAACTCATTCATTAAGGAATATGGAAAACCAAAAGAATTCGCAAATATACAGAAAGAAGGAATAAATGTACAAGTATTACAGAAGATTAAAGAAAGAAACAAAAACTACTTCTTAGTTGATCCTTCATCATCTTCATCAGACTTGTTCCCTTCTTCGTCTGCATCAGAACTTTCATCTCCATCAGAACCTTCATCACCATCAGATTCTTCATCATCAACTTCGCTATCAGAAATAATCAAACTGGGAAAGTTCTTTGGGATCTCCTCCAAGAGACAAGGATAATCAGAATGAGGAATACTATGGTCATCACAAACCATTTGAATAGTTTGATTGCGAAAATGTATAGCATCATTCTTAAAGTTCGCAACAGTGATCTTGATTAGATTCTTTAATCTAGAATACTTGTCGTTGCGAGAAGAAAGATTCTTTGCGAGTTCCTCTTTTTCAGCTTCAAGTTCCTCAATCCTTTCGCGATATCTACTTTCAGAATCTGCAAACAAAAGGCAATCAATTAATAACTTGATGAAAATTCATAAGAAACAAAAGATAAGTGAAGAAGAACAGTTAATAACCTTCTCTGTCAGAAATCATATCTCTAATCAAGGATGTATGCTCAACTTGGAGAGTAACATTTACACCTAAATCTTTTCTGGCATCGTCTAAGATTTTTGCAGCCCAATCGAATTCATCCTCATTACTTATAAGAAGACGAGAACGAATTTGGTTTTCTCTTTCGCAGAGCTCGATATTCTTTCGGTTAGCTTCATCTCGTTCAAGTTGAACTTCAAGAAGGGTCTCTTGGAATTTCGCCAAAGCCTGAGCACCTTGATCAGAGATGTGATCCTTATCATCTATGAGACCGCTAATTTTGGTTCTCAACTCATTAATTTTCTCTTTAGAATTAAGAAGGAGACGCTTAAATCGGTTGGCTAAGCCTAAACTAGATCTATGGTCAATTTCTAAGAGGCGAAATTTAGATCTTAGTTCATTCAGAGAAAGAGATGAAATTTTATCATTTGAGAAACTATCTAAAGATTTATTAAGATGTTCAAGAAGGGTATCATTATCCAAGGCATAAGGAAATGAACGAAGAATGGTAGCTTCATCAGAAAGACCATAAATGTCTGCAAAAAGGGTCAATTAAATAAGATAAAACAACAGGATGAATGAATGAAGGGAAAAGAGAAAAGTAACATACCATAGAGTTGATTATTAGCTTGCTGAAGACTAGAGATTTTGTTCTTATACGAAGAAGAATCAATTTCTAGTCTGTTCTTCTCGCGAAGACATTTGATTTCAGCTTCCAGTTCCTCATTCGTTGTACGAAATTGAATATTTTTCTTTTCAAGAATTTCGCGTCTCCTCTCCAGATCTGAGGCAACAGCGAAAGAAGCTTTTCCAGCCTGCGAGAAAATATAAAAAGTATTAAAATAGAAAGAGACTTTGAGTTACAATAATGAAGAAGTAAAAGGATGAAAGCGTACCAGACTATTAAGAGAATGCAGAAAATTGGGAGTCACTGATCTAGAAACTCCACAAAGAGAATTATCACCATCCAATAAAGGAACATCGCAAATTGTAGCGAGAGCTTTGCAGGTATTAGCGAATTGACTATCTCCCATTCATTGCAAAGAATCAGAAACGAGGCCAGAGAGCTTAGCCATAGAAGATTCAGATGGAGAATCTTCATTTGCAGCAAGGTCATCATTATCCTCATTATTCTCATCACTCTCGGAATTTTCATGAGAAGGAATATTTGAAGGAGAGGAAGAACGGATTTTTCTCTTCTTTGAAGGAGGAGCAGTTGGTTTTTCCCTGCGAAGAGCACCTTTGCCTTTATCTCCAGTCTTCGCAACATTGGCAGGCTCTTCTATTTCAGCAATAATCTTCACACACAGATAAAAATAAGAAATAGAGGCAACAATATACTGTTTAAAATCATAAGAGAATATTTCTTACCTCATATGTGTATGAGCGAAGAGCTAACAAGGTACTAGCCTTCCTAGTCCTGTGATAGCTATCTTTCAGTTTCTGGATCTGTAGAATTTCGCAAGAGTCAGCGAACAAAAGAATAATGATAAATAAATAAATGTAAAGTGAGCGAAACTGTAAGAAACATAACTCTTTCTCCTTCTCGGTCCAAGAGAATACCCAAGGTTGATATGTAGCGAGATTCTCAGGAAGAACATTTGACCCAGCAATGTAAGGTCATTTTAGCATCAAGGGAAAAACACACCATTTATCATCTTTGGATTGGCGAGGAGTTGTGTTCTTACCAGGATGCCAATCAATGTCTTGCATGAGTATTTTAGCTTCATCAATGTTATCTTTCCTTTTCAAACGAATACCCCAACGAGTATTCTCTTTCTTCATGGAGATCAATTCATAATTTTCAAAGAAACTCGCTACTGTGTATTTCTCAGCAATTATCTCCAAGTATGCGAATTTAGGATCCCTAAGTTCTTTGGAGTACAGAGATCCTTTATTAGCACCACGGTTAGCGAACTCTAGCATCAGACAGATGCAAATCCCCACTCAATTGGAAGATAGCTCGCGAAAATCCCGAGTGAGGAATATCTGGGTCATAAAGAGGAATGGGGAGACTTGCGAGAATTTGACCTAGCGAAATTATGATTGATTGATCATCACAATATTGATCAGAGAAAAGTTTGATAGAAAGAATTGACTTGGCACTTTCACCAGGAATGGTAGAAAGTGTGAAACCTTTCTCAGCAAGATCTTTTTGGACGTCTTTTAAGTTTTTCTCATGTTTGTGGCCACTTGGAGGCATATCTGAATATAGAGTATGGGAATGAATAAAAACTAAGAAAATTAAAGAAGGAAGAATTACAGTTGCAAAACTTACGGAAGAACAAAAGAGTTGCAGAGATGAAAAAGTAAAAAGAGAAGAGAAAGTAAAAAGAAAATGGAAAGAAGAGTAAGAAGAATATATAAAGAAGATTTTTTTTACTCGAAGAAATAAACACCATTAATGCGAAAAGACGTGAGCGGTTGAAAAGCAGCGGTTACAGAAGACATGTCAAGAAATAAATGGAAGAAAGGATACGTGTGATAAATGCAGAATATGAAGAGATGGACAGTTGCGGCATTTCTCACATCATTCTCTACTTCGCAGAGAAGATATGAGAAGAGGCAAGATGTAGGATCAGAATCTCACTACAATAATGCCTCAGCGAAATTATCAACAACACAACACAACAACATCGCAGAACAATTTCAGAAATGACATAATAAACGACGTCAGCTAAAATCATGAGAAAAATGTGATGGTTTTGCGAAAATAAAAGAGTTTGCAAGATTAACATTTGTAAGGTTGCGAGAATGTCGCAAGCTATATCCGAAAATAAAGGACAGATTAGCTGTCATCCACTATGTACTTCCCTATAAATAGTCGTTCCGTTGTAAAGGAATGAGAGAGATCTTTTTCTGAGTGAGAAGCAAGTAAATAGGAGAGAGAAAATCTAGAGCAGTGGTGATTCTTGATTTCTTTATCTTTTCTTGTAAGATTGTTCAAAGATTGATCAATAAAATTAAGATTATTAATCTAAAATGAGTTGAATGTTAATGAAATCTTGTGAGGGGTGTAGTGTAGGATTTCCTGCAACTACATACTCATTCGAACACAAGCCACACGGCCACCACATATCAACCATATAAATCAGCAACAACATGACAAACTTAATTCAATAACTGGTCGATCAGGCTCTTGAGCAAACACCTTGTGTGTGTGAACCTAGTATTGGAGAAAAGAATCAATGATGTTTATTTCAATCCATACGAACCCAGTTCAAATCCCTGTACATAATCCACCAAATTAGTGGTAGCAGCAACATTTTATAGCTGAAATTTAGCTACTGAAAGTCTGAAACAACTCAAACCAACCCAAAGAGACGGAAATCCATCCAAATAATCCATGGAAGCAAACATCTTCTCTCAACTGATTCTAAGCTCAAGATATCAGGCTAAATCCAACATAAATTGAACCCAATCATACCTGATACTTGAGCTACACAATCTTCTTTGTTCTTCTCAGCTGCAATCACTTCGCATCCTCCACAAAAATCGTCATAATCCACTGCATCAAATCCCCTTGTTCAACTGAACTTTCATCCTCAACAACTTGTGATCAATTAGATTAGAAGAAGTGAAAAGATATGATGTTTCGCGGTGGTGGTGGTTATGCAACAAAAGAAGCAGTTGTGAAAACGAAGAGAAGAGAATTTTTGAAGTTTCAATTGTTAAGAGAAGGAAGCGATGGGCATAGATATTAGAGAGACTAAGAATATTTGTGTAATTGCAGCGTCAAAAATTGACCAAGTAAACGATAATTGACTAACTAGATGAGTCCAGACGGAAAATCAAACGACCTGGGCATTAAATAAAGTATGAAAAACCGTAGGCATTTTATTAAATGCATTTTCCCACATGGACATTTTTCTAAGTTTCCCTTATTTCTTTTGGTTAGTCGATGCATATGTTTGGTTATATAACTGTGATTTCACCGTTCATTTTACCAAATTGGTGTTTCTTTCCGATTGTAACATTTAAGTTTCCGTCTCAGAATTGATGCTAGAAAACAAACTTACAAAGAAATGAGATATTTTTTTTTAATTTTCTTTTTCAAAAATAATTCATCCACGGAAAGCAAAAACGACGATCTGCACCGTGTGAGGGAGTGGTGGGGTCCATTTCTGCCCTATTCATATCCCATTGCAAAGCATGCAAGGTTGGGTCCATTGGATCCCTTCACCGTGCAAATCATGGTGGAAACCTTCAGTGGATGTAGACTCTTTATTATTATTTTTTTTGAAGCATGTGCAAGTTAATTGTGATTGCAATAAATTCTAGTTCCGTATGAAAAATATGGAATGGGCCAGGACGAGTGTTCATTCTCATCATGTGTACTGTATATTAGCGATATTAAAGGGACGGGAATCGTGATTATAGATAAATTCTACCAGGGTGAACAATAATCAGTAACCCACGACTAACCAGTTTGCTTCCACCAAAAACCTTTCATCTCATACAAATCTTATTTTTCTTCTCGACATGAAATCCTTAAATGAAATAATTAGATGAATCATAAATGAGAATGAAAATGAAAATAAACCAAAGATTTAACAGATTGTGCATGTTAGTTTTGCAAACGTATAAATGGAGGGAGGAAAGTTGTGCCCCCACACCACATCTCATTATTACAACTTTGATATTTGGATACCTGAAAAAAAATGATCATTGAATGGGAGATTGGTGGAAACTAAAAGATTAAGAATTTCTAAGGTAATCTGGTGACGATCCACTCGTGTGTTTGCGATATAAAATGTAAGGAGGAATTCCTAAAATCGTTAGAGTGTACAGTTTTAATTGGATTATACATTGAAGATTTGTGTATATTGTATATAGAGAGTGCACCCAAGTTTTGTGAAGATGGAAATGAAGAATTCTCCGACAAATATGCTCGTCACCTGAACTATGAAGACAAAGCTGGATGGAAAACTGATAGCTAGAGAGCTCTCAAAGTTCAAATGGAATGGGGAAATTGGTACTGAGAATAATTTTGAAAATCTGGATAAAAGGCAAGGATCTGTAGCTAGAAAACACAAGTAGTATTCTTCTTCTAGTATGTTTGGGTTTTTGTATTGTTTGTGTTGGAGAGTCGATTTTTGATTCTCTGTTTCGTTTTGCTTTCTTTGTTGCTGGTGTTTGCCTTGTCGGTGCCTTTGGACTCGCCTAGACGTCTGTTTTTGTTCTCTCTTTTCTTTTTTCTTTTTCCAATGAATTCAATCTTTTTAGTCGAAAAAAAGGAAGTTTAAAAAGAAATTAAAATCCATTACACATGTCTAATAACCCATCATAACTTTTTTTTTAATCTTGTAAGTTTTCACCAATTTCCGTAAAATTTGTCACCTTAACGTTATTATCATTGTAATACAAGACCTCAAGTTGACAATAAACCCTCTCTCTTTGTCTCAGAGTTTCTGATATCCAATTCCGATCACTGTTAACCGATTAAGAATAGTACAAAACTAAAAATTTACAGGTTGTTTAGATATGTTTAGAGTAGTTTAACAAGGTCTCTCCAAGGGTGATTTCAAAGCGGGTAATCTCTACTCGTTATACCTTTGTGATTTCCGGTTCCAATCTGAATTCGAGTTTAAGCGATTAAATAGGTCTCCAATACCGATTTTAGACGATTTTAGATGACAATAAACCCCCTTTCTTTGCCACATGGTTTCTGGATATCCAATTTCGATAACTGTTAACCGATTAAAAAGAGTACAAAACTAAATTTCCTGATTGTTTAGAGTAGTTTAACAAGGTATCTCCAAGGCTGATTTCCAAACGATTAATCTTTATTCGGTAAATAACTTTTGTGATTTCCAATTCCAAACTGAATCCGAGTTTGAGCGATTAAAGAAGTTTCAAATACCGACTTTAGACGATTTTAGTTGATCCCTAGTCGTCTATTTATGAGTCACTTTAATAATGTACTAGGGCTAACCCAGTGTCAAAATGGCACGGGCATGCATCGCTTTTGGTTTTTGGAATCCGTGAAGATATAGTTACGTTACTTTCCTTTGCAAGAAAACTTAACATCAGAAAACCTCACCGAAAACAACTACGAAGTGTGTTGTATGATACGAGTATTAAACAACCATGGTGTAATAATTTAGCCATCTAAACAATTATCATTTCGAATAAAAAATAATAACACTAGCGCAACAAGATAAAAATAAAAATCATGACAAAAAAATCCAAGCAAAAAAATCCAGATGCACCCGTCAACATCACCATGATTTTACACTTACCTTTCACCGTGAACAATAGAAAGAGCAAAAATTCATGAATTCCTGATTATCCGAGATAAATCAATTCAAAAAATTATAATCCTAACAATAAATGGCTTCATGTAATAATTTTCTCAGAAAAGAATCTTTTGGCACATATGAGATATGTATTCTGCTAGAGTACTTATTGCTTCTTGATAACACTACTACATCTTTTGTTCAAATCCAAGTGAGATATTAATATGTATCACCAAATCATATAATATTATAGCCCATCATTGTTATGAAATGAATCATACAATAATCGTTCATCTTCACTGGAGCGACTACGTTCTACTCATAAGTGGTATTCAAACACTGCGTAGATATAAATTCATATTCGATCTCCAAAGTTTTTTGTGAACTTTTTACCTCGAAATCTTAACAACATTACATGTATGTACTCTTTTCCGCTATCCCAAACCCGTAAAATTTTATTCAGAATCACTTTGCCTAGAAATTCGATATTGTGTTGGTGAAAAGCAGTAACTATTAATTGGCAGTACGACTATCTGCAATTTAAGTTTCACGATACAACTTTCATAGCCGTTCGGTCCTTCACAGTTTGTGCATCAGTGATGCTAGTCAATAACCCAACTATATTTACGAATAACATAAAAAGAAATCAGTTTGTTACAAGTAAGGGGAAAATATTATGCGGTAAACACATTCACGGTATTAGTTGTCGTAGCCATATCCTTGAACCCCCGCTGAACCAATTAAAGAATACTTTCTTAAAACATTATGTCCGCTCCAAACACGAAATTACCAGAAGACTGTGCATTTTTCAAACTTTAATGGGATAATTTTTATTAAAATGAAGAAAAATAAAGAATGGTGGTTAAACCAAAAACCTCAAACAAAGATTTCAACAAAAATCTATATACATGTATCAAAGACCCGACACTTCTCATTCTCTAATTTACGAAACTATGTAAGCAAATTATATAAAAAAATATGCGTTATAATTGAAACGATCGGGTACCATTCAGCTCAGTTATGATTATTGACCTCTCATTGTAAAATAATTATATCTGTCCATATATTTCCAACCACTGTCAGGACCGGCCGGTCTATGCTTGAAATCTCCAGAATGATGCTTTTGTCCATGACAATATCCTCGAGTTTTTCCTCCGATATGTTCGGTTATGAAAATGCAGGGATCTAACAACCACACCCAACAATTCGTTTGGCAATATGAGAGGACTTACTCCAGTACTTTTTTTAGATAATCAACTAGACAGTCAGACTCAATCTAGAATAAAGTATATCAAAGAGTTTAATATTTCTAACTTTTAATTCAATCTGCAATCAGCAAATAGAAATATGCGAGCCCGATTGATTAAGAGGAGTAACTTGAACGGTACCAAAGACCAATGTTCAAGTGTCAATCAATGTAAATCAACAACCCAAGGTTGGATATTCTAATTTATTGATCTTAACGCACAACCTGTGATATTCAATTATATAACAAAAGATAATGCGAAAAAGAAATAACACAGACACCAGAATTTTGTTAACGAGGAAACCGCAAATGCAAAAAAAAAAACGGGACCTAGTCAAGTTTGAACACCACACTATATTAAGCCGCTACAGACACTAGCTTACTTCCAATTAACTTCGAACTGGACTGTAGTTAAACCCTAATCAGTCTCACACTGATTCAAGGTACAGTTGTGCTCCTTACGTCTCTGATCCCAGCAGGATACTACGCACTTGATTCCCTTAACTGATCTCACCCACAACTAAGAGTTACTACGACCCAAAGTCGAAGACTTGATAGACAAATCCGTCTCACACAGAAAAGTATATAGGATTGAATAAATACGTCTCCCACAGAAATACCCAAGAGTTATTGTTCCGTCTTTTGATAAATCAAGGTGAATATGAACCAATTGATAACCCGGACTTATATTCCCGAAAAACAGCCTAGAATTATCAATCACCTCCCAATAAACTTAATCGACTAGCGAAACAAGTTATTGTGGAATCACAAACGATGAGACAAAGTTTGTTTGTGATTGCTTTTCTATCTTGCCTATCGGAGATATAGAATCTCCATCCAATTATTTCAATTGCACTCAACACGATAAAAACAACAAGATCAGATCACGCAACTACAAAGATAATAGTTGGTTCTGGCTTCATAATCCCAATGAAGTCTTCAAGTCGTTAACCTACAGGGTCTCGAGAAGAAACCTAAGGTTAAAGGAGAATCGACTCTAGTTATATGCAACTAGTAACACACAGGCGGTGTGGGGTTTCCCAATTGCTAGAGTTCTCCTTTATATAGTTTTCAAATAAGGGTTTGCATTCCAAGTGACCTTGGTAACAAAGCATTCAATATTCGTCGTTAGATGAAAAACCTGATTCGGCCAAGATAATATCTTTCAACCGTTAGATCGAACTTAGCTTGTTACACACAAATTAAATGTACCCTCATTTAGGTTTATGTAATCGTACCTAAACGTGTACACCAGGTTGGTTCACAAATAGTTAACCAAGGTTAGCCATAACTAGTTCAAATGACTCAAATGAAACTAGTTAAAGAGTTATTCAATTGTATAGAAAACACAATCGAAACCAAATCGATTTGATTCACTTGAATCTGTAAAGGCCCTCAAGCTCGTCAACGCTATTAGACCAGTCAAGATAAGGTTTAAGCTGCTAAGCACTCGATTAGTTAATATAGAATTTAATTATTAGAAATTAATCTAACAACAATCTAGATACGAAGCTAGTATCATTAGATAGAGCTCGGAAATTTACGCGGAATGGACTACTAGAATGTGTCAATCGGTATCAGAAGAAGAAGATATCATTGGAATAACATGAAGGGTAAAAGCATCTTTTTCTCGGGGTATTGTGTGGCTTCCTTAGCCTGTTGACGAGTGACCCAGTAAAATACTCTTAGGTCTTATCTAACCAAATCGATCAGATAAACGTACATTTCTTTTCTTCTTCTTCTTCTTCTTCTTCTCTGCGAGTTTGAGAGAAATCGAGTGGAAGTTCTTTAATTGGAAGAAGGTGGGGAAGATTATGCATTTAGGTGGTGATGGTGTTCGTTGTTGATTCAGACTCGAAGGAGGAAATGAATTAGAATTAGGGTTTCTGAGTTTTGATGTTGATTGAAGATTTCTGAGAAATTGATGACGAAATCGAGCAATAGAGGATGGGGCTTCATTATTAGAACAAGGAAGAAGAATTATCATTTGTTCTCAGTTGATTCGGTGATGAATCGAAGAGTTGGGGTTTGTAAGAAGAACTCAAAGATTATTTAGAAGATGAAATTGACGTTCTAGGATGTTGATATGAGGTGGGTTATGTGTAACTGGAGGGATTAGTGTGGAATTTTAGATGAAGTTAAGTCTCAGAGGATGAATTGATGATGGTGTTCGATCAATTAACGTTTCAGTGGCATTATTTTGGTGAACCAGCGATTCAGAAGATGTTAATTCTTGGGTAAGCCTGTAATTGTATAACTTTGGTATTTTTGAGTTGAATTGCTGAGATTCATTGAGTTTACATGTGTTGTGTTTGAAACTGAGGTTGAGATGATTGGATAGTGGAACTGTCACTCCAGTTAGAAGTGGTGTTGATATGGTAGAGATTGAGTTTTGGTTGTGTGTTGGTGTTAGATGTTAGAGGGTTTGATAGAGTTGCAAGTTGTATCATGAGCTAATTCTGTAGGTGTTGGCGTTGTTTGTGAGATGACGTAATTGGCGGGGTTGTGCTCTAGAAATGGGTTGGTATGTGCTTTGAGGTCTCAGTGAATATGAGAATATGAGTTAAATGTAATGGGGATATTGATGTTGTTCTGTGTCTGCTGTGATGTTATTGAATGTAGGGATGAGATTGGAGGTCTGCTGGTATAATAATGCAATTGAGAAGAAAAGAAGTAACAGACATAGAAGAGGAATTGAAATGAAAATGGAGTGTGTTGTTGATCTGAGTTGCGGGTGTTGGTACTGAATGAACATAATTGAAAGAAAAGATGGAGTTGAGCCAGTAGATGATTGCGCTTAGTTATTGTTGTGACAGTTAGGTGGTGATACTGTTGAGACGATGGAGTTGAGTTCATGGTCTGAGGTTGGAACTGTATTTGGAGTCCTAGGATGGTCTGAGTTTGGTAAATACATAGAAGAGGTCTGTGATGCATATGAATGAGTAATGAGATTGAAGTATAAATGAAAGAATATGGTGTACTCAGGGTTAGTGAGGCAGTGGGGGTGTTTCTAGTATTGCAGGTGTTACTATGAAACTGAGATGAATTAGAGAAGTGATTTTACTTTGAATGTTGTAAGTGTTGTGGTGGTATAGTACATGGAGCTGGAACTGCTCAGAGTTGAAAGGGTGTTGCTTAGAGCTGCATTTTTGCAGGTAAGCTGAGTTTAGTTTTGTAAATGAGTTATGAATTATTATTATCAATGAATGTGTTATGATGATGTTGTAGATATAGAGTTTCAGTTGTGTGAGAAGAATACTTGACCTGTCTGACTGAACATAATCAGTCTGACTCAGTTGTAGTATTGTCTGACTTAGATCATCTGACTGAGTTAACTCAGTCTAAATCAGTTTCAACTCACTGAGTTGACTCATTTGACCATTTGACCTGGACTTGACCTTTGATTGACATTGACTGTTAGAGACCCGTTGACTGTTAGCTTGACCGTTAAATTTAATCGTTTGTTGACTCAGATGGACTGGACTTTAGTTAATGGGCTTTCTTAGTAAAGTTGGACTTATAACTAGTTTCCTTAAAGAATATGAATCGGACCATTATGGTCCGAATTGGCTTTTGATCCCTTCTACAAAATTGTAGATATTCATAAGGCTTAGTCAATGGACTATAGTTACAACTCAATTGTGTTAGTAAACCTTAAGTGAGTTAAAATAGATAATGAAAATATGTAGAACCTCAAGTGGGCTTAGAACCATTAGATAGACTTGTATGATTCTTGTGTGAGCCATCTTTGCTAGATTCTTAGAGTTCTTATGTGATTAACAATTAGTTATTAACAACGATCGATTCAAAGGATGAACCAGTGGATCATGGATCTCGAGGTAGGCGTGACTTTTTATCAAAAGAGGTGGGAATACATTTGACTCTCTTGTAACCATTGTTGTTTCTTTTACAAAAGTATTTGTTTATTAAACTCATGCATTGTCAGTTTGTGCATTCCATGCTTTGTTTAAATTGCATTATGATAATTCTGTTGATTATGTGAATCTTTCCACGATTTGGAAAGGACCTGTAATGTTTTGTTGTCAATATGAATTGTTATGGGAAATGAGAATTTCCACTTGTGGTATATAGGATACGCTCCTTCACATTTATACCTACATGAATTCATACTACACCAAAACCAGGATTTTGTAACAGTGCAACCTGTCACAGTTTATTTTTCAGTCACTGATACACCTGTGATAAGTCCTGCAACAGTTATAACTGTTATTAAATTTTGTATTCGTGATAATAATTAGGAATATTAAATTCTTTTACTAGTCACAATAATATTTGTTGACAATATTACAGACAATCACAATTATAATTCAAAGTGATGATTCCACCCAAATATTTCACCACATCTAAAACAACCCCAAAATTATAACACTTTGAATTTTACTTGTCACTGATTTTTTCACATTTGTACAAACTAACAATTATATTTCATTTCTATAAATCAAAATACATTTTTTTTTCTTTTTAATTTTCTTAATATTAGAAAACAGGATCACAAAGACGGTGAAAATGACCATACTACCCTTACTGGAAATTAGTGAAATAAATATTATGGAGGTTGTGAAAATGACCAGACTACCCTTATAAAAAATAAGTAAAGTAAATATCACAGACTATTTTACCCTTACTAGAAATAAGTGCAATAAATATTATGGAGACTGTCAAAATGACCAGACTATCCTTATCAGAAATAAGTAAAGTGGATATTATAGACAATGAAAATGACCATACTACCCTTACTGGAAATAAGTGCGATAAATATTATGGAGATGGTGAAAATGACCAGACCACCCTTTTCAGATATGAGTAAAGTATATATTACAGTCTGATCATTTTCACAGTCTCCATAATATTTATTGCATTAATTTTCATTAAGGGTAATATGGTCATTTTCATAGTATGTAATATTTACTTTACTTATTTCCGATAGGGTAGTTTGGTCATTTTCACAGTCTCCATAACATTTATTAACCTTATTTCCAAAAAGGGTAAAATGGTCATTTTTACAGACTATAATATTTACTTGACTTATTTTTGATAAGGGAAGTTTGGTCATTTTATAGTCTCCATGATGTTTATTGAATTAATTTCTAGTAAGGGTAATATGGTCATTGTCACATTCTGAATTATTAACTTTACTAATTTTTAATAAGGTTAGTCTGGTCATTTGCATACTCTCAATAATATTTGTTGCACTAATTTCCAGTAAGGGTAATATGGTCATTTTCACAGTTTGTAATATTTACTTTACTTATTTCCAATAAAGGTAGTCTGGTCATTTTCATAGTCTCCGTAATATTTATTGCATATGTTTCCAATAAAGGTAAAGTGGTCATTTTCATAGTATGTAATATTTAATTTACTGATTTTTGATAAGGGTAGTTTGGTAATTTTCATAGTCTCGATGATATTTATTGCAGTTATTTCCAGTAAGGGTAATATGGTCATTTTCAGTCTATAGTATTTACTTTACTTATTTTTGATAAGGGTAGTTTGGTCATTTTCATTGTCTCCATGATATTTATTGCATTTATTTCTAGTAAGGGTAATATGGTCATTTTCACAGTCTGTAATATTTACTTTACTTATTTATGATAAGGGTAGTCTGAACATTTTCATAGTCTCCAGAATATTTATTACACTTATTTCCATTAAGGGTAAAATAGTCATTTTCATTGTAAGTAATATTTACTTTACTTATTTCTGATAAGGGTAGTTTGGTCATTTTTCTAGTCTACATGATCTTTATTGCACTTATTTCTAGTAAGGGTAATATTGTCATTTTTACAGTAAGGGTATTATGGTCATTTACAAAATGTGTAATATTTTCTTTACTTATTTCCGATAAGGTTAGTCTGGTCATTTTCACAGTCTCTATAATATTTATTGCACTTATTTCCGGTAAGGGTAAAATGGTCATTTTCACAGTATGTAATACTTTTTTTAGTTATTTCTTATAAGGGTTGTATGGTTATTTTCACAGTCTGTAATATTTACTTCACTTATTTCCGATAAGGGTAGTCTGGTCATTTTCACAGTTTCCATAATATGTATTGCACTAATTTCCATTAAGGGTAATATGGTTTTTTCACAGTCTGTAATATTTACTTCACTTATTTCTGATAAGGGTAGTCTGGTCATTTTCACAGTCTGCATAATATTTTGTTGTACTTTTTTTCATTGAGGGTAATATTGTCATTTTAACAGGCTGTAATATTTACTTTACTTATTTCCGATAAGGGTAGTCTGGTCATTTTCACTCTAGTAGCATTTGAATCTGTGTTGATCAATTCTGATATATTTCGTCTTCAGTTCATCTGAACGAGAAACTCAAGTCTAACTCTAGTAGTTTTTGAACTTGTGTTGATCAATTCTGATATATTTCGTCTTCAGTTTATCTGAACGAGAAACTCAAGTCTAACTCTAGTAATATTTGAAGCCGGGATGTTGAAAACTGATATATTTTTGATCCAGTTCATCCTAATGAGAGACTCAGGTCTAACTCTATTAATATTTGAACCGGGGATGTTGAAAACTGATTCTGATCCTGTTCATCCTAATGAGAGACTCAGGTCTAACTCTAATAATATTTGAACCTGGGATGTTGAAAACTGATTCTGATCCAGTTCATCCGAACGAGAGACTCAGGTCTAACTCTAGTAATATTTGAACCCGGGATGTTGAAAACTGATATATTTCTGATCCAGTTAATCCTAATGAGAGATTCAGGTCTAACTCTAGTAATATTTGAACCTGTGATATTGAAAACTGATATATTTCCGATCCAGTTCATCTGAACGAGAGACTCAGGTCTAACTTTAGTAATATTTGAACCTGGGATGTTGAAAACTGATATATTTCTGTTCCAGTTCATCCGAACGAGAGACTCAGGTCTAACTCTAGTCATATTTGAACCCGGGATGTTGAAAACTGTTATATTTCTGATCCAGTTTATCCGAACGAGAAACTCAGGTCTAAATCTAATAATCTTTGAACCTGGGATGTTGAAAACTGATATATTTCCGGTCCAGTTCATCCGAACGAGAGACCCAGGTCTAACTCTAGTAATATTTGAACCCGGGATGTTGAAAACTGATATATTTCTGATCCAGTTCATCCTAATGAGAGACTCAGGTCTAACTCTAGCAATATTTGAACCTGAGATGTTGAAAACTGATATATTTCTGATCCAGTTCATCCTAATGAGAGACTCAGGTCTAACTCTAGTAATATTTGAACCTAAGATATTGAAAACTGATATATTTCCGATCCAGTTCATCCGAACGAGAGACTCAGGTCTAACTCTAGTAATATTTGAACCCGTGATGTTGAAAACTGATATTTTTCTGATCCAGTTCATCCGAACGAGAAACTCAGGTCTAAATCTAGTAATCTTTGAACCTGGGATGTTGAAAACTGATATATTTCCGGTCCAGTTCATCCGAACGAGAGACTCAGGTCTAACTCTAGTAAAATTTGAACCCGGGATGTTGAAAACTGATATATTTCTGATCCAGTTCATCCTAATGAGAGACTCAGGTCTAACTCTAGTAATATTTGAACCTGAGATATTGAAAACTGATATATTTCCGATCCAGTTCATCCGAACGAGAGACTCAGGTCTAACTCTAGTAATATTTGAACCCGTGATGTTGAAAACTGATATATTTCTGATCCAGTTCATCCGAACGAGAAACTCAGGTCTAAATCTAGTAATCTTTGAACCTGGGATGTTGAAAACTGATATATTTCCGGTCCAGTTCATCCGAACGAAAGTCTCAGGTCTAACTCTAGTAATATTTGAACCCGGGATTGAAAACTGATATATTTCTGATCCAGTTCATCCTAATGAGAGACTCAAGTCTAACTCTAGTATTATTTGAACTTGGGATGTTGAAAACTGATATATTTCCGATCCAGTTCATTCGAACGAGAGACTCAGGTCTAACTCTAGTAATATTTGTACCTGCGATGTTGAAAACTGATATATTTCCGATCCAGTTCATCTGAATGAGAGACTCAGGTCTAACTCTAGTAATATTTGAACCCGGGATGTTGAAAAATGATATATTTCTGATCCAGTTCATCCGAGTGACAGACTCAGGTCTAACTCTAGTAATATTTGAACCTGGGATGTTGAAAACTAATATATTTCCGATCAAGTTCATTCGAACGAGAGACTCAGGTCTAACTACAGTGATATTTGAACCTGGGATATTGAAAACTGATATGTTTCCGATCCAGTTCATCCAAACGAGAGACTCAGGTCTAACTCTAGTAATATTTGAACCCGGGATGTTGAAAACTGATATATTTCTGATCCAATTCATCCGAACGAGAAACTCAGGTCTAAATCTAGTAATCTTTGAACCTGGGATGTTGAAAACTGATATATTTCCGGTCCAGTTCATCCGAACGAGAGACTCAGGTTTAACTCTAGTAATATTTGAACCCGGGATGTTGAAAACTGATATATTTCTGATCCAGTTCATCCGAACGAGAAACTCAGGTCTAAATCTAGTAATCTTTGAACCTGGGATGTTGAAAACTGATATATTTCCGGTCCAGTTCATCCGAACGAGAGACTCAGGTCTAACTCTAGTAAAATTTGAACCCGGGATGTTGAAAACTGATATATTTCTGATCCAGTTCATCCTAATGAGAGACTCAGGTCTAACTCTAGTAATATTTGAACCTGGGATGTTGAAAATTGATATATTTCCGATCAAGTTCATCCGAACGAGAGACTTAGGTCTAACTCTAGTAATATTTGAACCCATGATAACTGATATATTTCTGATCCAGTTCATCCTAATGAGAGACTCATGTCTAACTCTAGTAATATTTGAACCTGGGATGTTGAAAACTGATAGATTTCCGATCCAGTTCATTCGAACGAGAGACTCGGGTCTTATTCTAGTGATATTTGAACCCAGGATGTTGAAAACTGATATATTTATGATCCAGTTCATCCGAACGAGAGACTCAGGTCTAAATCTAGTAATCTTTGAACCCAGGATGTTGAAAACTGATATATTTCGGTCCAGTTCATCCGAACGAGATACTCGGGTCTAACTCTAGTAATATTTTAACCGGTGATGTTGAAAACTGATATATTTCTGATCCAGTTCATCCGAACGAGAGACTCAAGTTTAACTCTAGTAATATTTGAACCCGGGATGTTGAAAACTGATATATTTTTGATTCAGTTCATCCTAATGAGAGACTCAGGTCTAACTCTAGTAATATTTGAACCCAGGATGTTGAAAATTGATATATTTCTGATTCAGTTCATCCGAACGAGAGACTCGGGTCTAACTCTAGTAATATTTTAACCGGTGATGTTGAAAACTGATATATTTCTGATCCAGTTCATCCGAACGAGAGACTCAGGTCTAAATCTAGTAAAGATGGAACCCGGGATGTGGAAAACTGATATATTTCCGATCCAGTTCATCCTAAGGAGAGACTTAGGTCTAACTCTAGTAATATTTGAACCCGTGATGTTGAAAACTGATATATTTCTGATCCAGTTCATTCTAATGAGAGACTCAGGTCTAACTATAGTAATATTTGAATATGGGATGTTGAAAACTGATATATTTCCGATCCAGTTCATCCGAATGAGAGACTCAGGTTTAACTATAGTAATTTTTTAACCTGGGATGTTGAAAACTGATATATTTCGGATCCAGTTCATCCTAACGAGAGACTCAGGTCTAATTCTAGTAATATTTGAACCCGGATGTTGAAAACTGATATATTTATGATCCAGTTCATTGTTTGTGATTCCTCGACGTCCTCTTGTTTATACAAGTAAGACTGTTGTGAGGTGATTGATTAATCTAGGATGTTCTTCGGGAATATAAGACCGGATTATTATCAATTGGTTCCTGTTTACCTTGATTTCATATCATAAGACGGAACGAAAACCTAGGGTTCTTTTGTGGGAGAAAGATTTATCATTTGATAAACTTTTCTGTGTGAGACAGATTTGTTTATTATCAAGTCTGCAATTTTGGGTTGCAACAACTCTTGGTTGTGGGTGAGATCAGCTAAGGGAATCAAGTGCGCAGTGTCCTGCTGGGATCAGAGGCGTAGGGAGTATAACTGTACCTTAGATCGGTGGGAGACTGATTGGGGTTTAACTATAGTCCAGTCCGAAGTTAGCTTGGAGTAGGTTAGTGTCTGTAACGGCTTAATACAGTGTGTATTCAATCTGGACTAGGTCCAGGAGTTTTTCTGCATTTGCGGTTTCCTCGTTAACAAAACTTCTGGTGTCTGTGTTATTTCTTTTCCGCATTATATTTTTTATATAATTGAAATAATACAGGTTGTGCATTAAAGATCATCAATTGGAAATCCAATCTTTGGTTGCTGATTGATATTGATTGATCCTTGGACATTGGTCTTTGGTACCGTCCAAGTATTCCTTGTGTTTGATTAGGACTCGCTGATTTCTATTAGCTTGAGTAATATCAAAAACAAGATAGAGATATTAACTGCTTGAGATACTTTTATTTAGATTGAGTCTGACTGTCTAGTTGATTTTCTAGCAAAGTATTTCGGAGTTACTCCATACAGATTGCTAAACGAAATATTGGGTGGTGTTGTTAGACCCCCGTTTTTTCATCTCGTTTATGTCTGTCTTTTGGTATTTGATTCTTGGTTTGTGTTAGTTTTTTGATATTTTTGTTTGATCTGATTATGAAGATTTCCGAGAAAGAGATGAGACAATGGAGAAACTGAAGTTCTATGGCTCTTAATCAAAGAACTAGGAGAATTGAGATGTTAGGGTTTGATAATTTTTGTCTTCATCTGATGAAGATGATGACTGACTATTGACCTCAGGATCACAAATTAACTTAATTAAATTTAAATTTTATTTTTAATTAATCAAGCCGGGCTAACCCGTAAGCCTGCAAGCTTTACTCGCTACGGGCGCGGGTTAAAGAAATGATCTACCCGTGAAGAATAACAACCCACAAACTTTGGCCCGTGTTAATCCGAACCCGTTTCACCCGTAACAAGCCAGCCCAGCCCGCCCATTTGCCATCTACTTTGTGCTTAGAGATAAGATTTAGTCTTTTATATGGACGGATAGAGATCAGATTTAGTCTTCTATATAGACGGCCGGAGATGAACATCCACCTCGTTCTTATCAGCTATATCCTCATCGTTTTTCATTATTCATTCATGTTTCATTTTTCAGAGAACATACCAAAACCTAGCGTTTTCTCTCACAAGTCATTTTTTCCCACCATGATTCGATCTCAATCTTTGCATCATTTACTTCAATCTGTAACTAATTTCTTCGATCTATAAGTACTTTCTTTTTTTAATCTCAACTGTGAGCCATCTTTTTCTTGAATCTTAAACTGTACCTTTTTGTATTTCGTTTTGTAATAGTAGAAAAAAGATGGAAACCCATTTTGTTTCCTCATCAGTAAAGAAGAGTAACACAGATATCAACAGTGAAGACGTTTTGAATTCCCTTTTATTTCATCATCAATAGTATTATCGGTGGATTTCTCTATGGTGAAGTGAAATCCCTAATTTTATTAGTTTCCGTTTTTTTTTTTTTTAAATTTGATTTATACTTCATTTATTCATTTCATTTAGTAATTTATTTTTTCCAGCCAAGCATATGGGTAATGATATGTGGGATGTGGCTATTGATAGAAGGTACACGAAGCTGGTTGAGAAATTGCTAATGTTGAGCAGTATTAGGTGAGATTTGATTGTAGGTGTAGATTCTGATTTTGTATTGACGAACTTACTATTTCATTTTCTTGAATATCAGCAGGTAAAGTTTGGCTTTTTATTTTTTTCTTTTGTTATTTGGTTGAATTAAAATCTCTTTTGATTTTTCTTGTAGTGGAATTGATGATCTAAATGTAAGATTGTTAGGGTTTCAATTGACTTGATCTAAAATGTCTGGTGGTGGTATTAGATCCAAGTAACCACGGAGTGATGCATGTTTGCAAGGTATGGTTATCCGATAAGTTTTTTTTCTTCTAGGTTGAACATGTTAGTGCTCGAAGGAACCTGCTTGCAGAAGTTACTACCCCCTGCATTGTCAAGCTCTACTTTTCATTTCAAGATTCTGAATACTTGTATCTGATCATGAAATATTTGCCTTGTGGTGACGTGATGAACCTGCTCATAAGAGCAGACACCTTATCTTCAACATTCGTAGGTTGTATTAGTATTTTTTTCGGCAAATTTTCTTTTTGGTTTTTTCTTCTTGTGATTAATTGATATGAGAAAATACGAAATTTTTTCTAAGTGGTAATTATTTTATAAAGCAAAGCTTCATGGAAGCAAAGGTATATAATAAATTATCTTGGGGATTGTCTTTGAATTCGCTTCAGTCGAGCTTCTAATGTAGGTTTGTTGTAGGGCTGTTGGTGTTGTTTTCCTCTTGTTTGTTGGCGTTGATGGTGTGTTAATGTGATGGAAAAATAGTCGGACTCATTGTCATTATTGTTTCTTTTTCAGGTAGTTTATATTTGAATCAAGTAGAGAGACAAACACGTCGATCTGTGTTTGTGTGGCGGCTTCAACGAAAAAGCTGAATTAGCAGCTAAGAGAGCTTGTCAAACAGAGAAAAGATGGGTATACAAATGGAAAAGGTCATGCTTTTAAACCATTTACGTAACTTCCCACTAGTTGCTACTACTATAAAATTGATATTTTGTTGCATTTTGGTTAGTTCATTTTGGTGCGATTTTAGGTTGCATGATTCAGGTGTTATTTCTTCTTTTGAAAAAAAATAAAATTGAAAGTCATTATTTTTTAATGGTTCGCAGTGATGAAAGTCATTATTTTTGATTGGTTCGCATGGATGCATCACTATTGGTTTTTGACTAAGGATGGTATTGAGTTCTTGAGGACTTATTTGTATCTACAATCTGGGACTGTGCCTAATATTTTGAAAGTTTGAAGAAAGCGGATCAAACTGGTAAAGCACCACATGGTGCTTTTATTTACTGCTTACTTGGTCAAAGCATTTGGTCAATTGGTAGTGTTCTTGAGTTAAAGTGTTGGTTTCAAATCTTAATTTTTGACGTTCTTGTAATAAGTTAACTATTTACTGTCCCCAATCATGTTTTTGTTGTTCAAATGCACATGTTAGATTATTTTTTTGTGATGTGAGATGTTGTATCTTATAATACCTTGTTTATGGAAGTTCATATTTGTTGCAGATGACACAAGTAATATCCCTGACCAAATGTCAATCCGCAACCTGATCCCGCAGCAGTGGAGAATTATCAATTTGTTCCGTATTTTCGATGGCGTAGGCATTGAGCTGCTGCTAAGTGCAGGTATGTCTGATATGTTCTTGTCATTCTTTTATTTTGTGTTTTTTTTCCCTGTAATCTGTGCTACGCTTTATTTTATTGTTCTAAGTTTATTGTCTTATTGTTCAGGTGGAAGTGGAGTCCTTGTTCAACCGATGTAGAGGTACCAAAATCTTTACTCACACATGGTTGAATTGCTTAAGTTTAAGTGTTGTGTTGTTATTGTTTTAAACTCACTTTTTGTTTATTTTTGCAGGTGGATTCAAGGTTTGAGCATAGAACTGGCAAGGGACGCAGCTATGGACCTCCATACGAATGACAACCAACGAGTTTGATTGGTAATGATTGTAATTGATGAAGTTTGTGGATTATCTGCTAAGAATTCTATAGATTCACTGTGATAAGTTTTGGGTCAGGATCTTAATTTCTCCATGAGTTATGGTTGTTTGGATTTTTTTACATATGATGAGTTCTTGACTTAAAATTTTTAATTCAAGTGATCGCCTTGTCCTTCGGTAGGTATATAAGTAATGATGTGCAAAATTTGGAGAATGAGCAGATAACAGTCCAATATTGTTCAAATCTGATAGGTATATAAGTAATGATGTGCAATATCTTTATTCCAAAATGTCCAAGGAGCGAAATCATTTTTACATTGGTTAATGTTTGTTTATGTTTGTCAGGTATTGTATTTTTTCTTTTTCTTTTACCATTTTTTGTTCCATCTCCTGTGTTTAACTACTGAGTTTCAAGTAAATGGCTTGAATGATCGGGGTTGTCTTATTTTCTTGTTCATCTCTAGTAAAATTTATGTCAGATTTGGACATTTGACCTGATTGTCATTTTTGCTATTTCTAACAGCTTCCCAGGGAAGCTGCTGGTGTTAAAATTTCTAGTGGAGCAGCGGAAGCTCCAGCACTAGAAGCTGCAAAGGTGAAATTTTGCTTTTCCTTTACTGACACGGACATAGCTCACAATTTCATATGTTAGGGGATTAGTAGTTGTTTCACAAAAGCAATCACTTCGGAAGTATATATCTGTAAAAAGATTGGTAAATTTATAGTTTGACGGAAGCAATCAATTGGAAAATGTAGTCATAAAAAGATTTATGGATACTCTGTGGGATCACATCCTTATGTTAGAAAACCATATGATTGTTGTACTTATGCAATATACATGTGCAAATGTATAGCTTGGCACGTGCTTTCAGCAAAGATTTGACGACTTAAACCATCACATGTACGAAGGCTTACTTATTGAATCTTTTATTTATGTGAGTCTGATTGGGACTAAGAAATATTAGATAAAGTGATCCCAGACAATACTCATCTACAGAATTTATATCGGTTGTGAGAATAATTTGATTTTGCTATGCTTTTTTATTTTTGGTGTTACAGATTTCTTACGTATTGCTTTCTTGTGATTTTTTTCCAGTGAATGGGACCAACCTGCTGTGTTTGTTCATGTCAAGGTAATAATTGCAGATTACTTGGTTATGGATTACCCAATCTATTAGAAACAATTATTTTTTGTTCATAGAAAATAGATTGATAGAGCCAATATGATAAGTATGTATAGTATATCATTGCTTTCAAATGTTATTATTGTGTGCAACTGCAAGATTATGAGAAGTATGCATTCTGTCTATTGCATGTATCTTGTTCATCGGGGTTCCTTGACATGTTCAAGTATGCCATTTCAACCAAGATGGAAGTGCTGAATTTGAGTCTAAGAGGCCCTAATTACTCAGCTCTTCCTTTTGCTAAGGTAAACATTTTATGGATGCTTAAAATTGTAGAATTATCATTTCAGAAAGATCTTTATTTTGTTTTCTTTTTATTCTTGTGGGTGTTGTTAAATTGTTATGTGAACTAAGCTCTCAAACTGTTTTGTGTAGGATTAATATCTCAAGAATATGGAGCGCATAATCCTGTTGAGCTTATTCACTTCAAACTGTTTTGTAAAGGTACATTCACTTCAGACTAGTTTCCTGTGTTAGTGGTTTGTGTTTGTAAGAGGCTTTACTATTAGGAGTGAAGCATCACTATGACTTAGTTTAGCGTTTATTCTTGCTTCTGATTTATAGTTTTTTTTTGCTGCTTCAGATGGACATAGGAGAATGACCTGGGCTGCATATGTTTTTTAGTTGTAATTAAAGTTTGGTCACGGTTATAACTGTAACAAAAATAGTGAGTAAAAGAAACACATGTCGTCATCTCAGAGTTGTTGCAAATAAGAGTAACAATTTAACTGTTACAATAGTCGTAACTGAAGGACTGCACGTGTCCCCCGCTTGTTTGTTGCAAGTACTGAGTAACACTTATAATTGTTAGAACAACCGTGGCAAGACTAACACGTGTTACAATCATAAAATTAGTTCAATTGTGACTATTAACTATGTAACGGGTTTTACGTGTGACTGTATATGGCTATTGTCACAGATAAAACCGTTACAAAACACCATCACAATTATTAATAACGGCCTATGTAGTACAGTTATAACCGTTACAAATTCAATCAGTAACAGGTATAACCCGTGATAAAATCCTGGAAATGGTGTAGTTATATCAGCTTTTATTGTTTAGAGTGGGTCACCATGGTCTTGGTGATATCAATAGCTATTAGATGTGAATTGTCGGTTAGGAATTTACAACCATATTATACATTGTTTGAAGAAGGAGTTTGTCCATATACATATTGTTTATTCTAGTGACTTGGTCACTATTTATTGTTTGGGAAAAAATTATGGTTTACCAACTCTTGCATTTGATTACTTGAAAGTTAAGTGTTATTCATGCGGGGCACCCATTTTAGGGATGATGTGCTCACCTATTCCCACTTTCAGTTTCAGAGACAGACCAGAGTTGCGCAGCGAAAGCTCCGAGAAGTTGACTTCTTTAGTTGGTTATAATCTGATATGTTTATTATGTTGTATATTCTATTTGTAAACCAAATGACTATTATATATGTATCATTTGAGAGAAGATCTTGTATATATATTTCTGAGCTGGGTTAGTTTTGGGTTAACTTTTATAGCAGATTTCTTATTTGATTGTTTCAGTAAATGTTTAGTTTTAGTGCCTCTGTATTTAGTTAATCTCTTGGATTAGTCAGCTGTTAGCTTAGGGCCGCTACAAAATCAATCATGAACATTATAGCCACAGTTTGCAAAGATTGCATTCCTTATGATTTAAATGTTTAAGTCCATGAACTGACCGATTTGACAAAGTAACCAGCTTAAGTATGCGTACTTAAGAAATCAGATTTTGAGTTTGTTAAGTTTCCAAACTCAGCAGAAATTTCCCGTTCAAAATCTTCCGCTAGTATGCGTACGGGTACGCATACTTAAGGTGACTAGTTTAGGAGTTTGTAATTCCCAAACTCATCAGATATTTTCGTTTCAATCATTGAAACATTCTTCTATAATGACAATAGATGTTTTCACACACTATTAGCATCAAGGCAATTTTCAGGATATTGAAATAATCATTATCGAAACATTCAAAGTCTACATCAAATGATTGTATCACACAAACCATGTAAGATGTTACTCGGAAATTTTCTCATGATATGAGATGAACTTGGTCAAAGTGAAAGCTTACCAACACATATTTCGAGAAATATGTAAGCGAGATATACTTAGCTCGAAATCTCAAAGGTGTATAGAGAAAACTATATCATAACACGACTTATGTCTCAATATAGGAGATAGTAGAAATAGACTTTCCAAGTGATAAATATCGATGAGTTCAAGTCTCCGCATACCTTTTGTTGAAGAAGTTCCACAAGATCCCCTTAGAAGTTATTCTTCAAGAGATGAACGTCGAGAGATCTAAGCTCTACTACACTATCTATATCCTAGTCCGAGACATCTATAAATAGGCTAGAAATAAAGAATTATAGTTTTGATCACTAACATTGACAAACATGCTTGATATAGCAACACATGAGAGTTAGATCGAGCAATGCTCTAGCAATCTCCCCCTTTGTCAATTTTAGTGACAAAACTATCAATACATATGGATTACAAAATAGATAAAAATTGTAACTTCTCATCCACATGCTTGATCTCATTGGCATCTTCAACGCGACTCGAAGTCTTCGTCTATTCCAAGTACTCCATGATCCTAAAGGTTATAAAATTTTAGTGACAAAACTATCAATATATATGGATTACAAAATAGATAAAAATTGTAGCTTCCCATCCACATGCTTGATCTCCTTGGCATCTTCAACGCGACTCGAAGTCTTCGTCTATTCCAAGTACTCCATGATCCTAAAGGTTATAAGTTCGGTATCATAGCTTTTGAAGATCCGTAGTTATAACAATGATAAAACAAAATGCTCTCAATCATTGTTATACAGTGTCATAGTATTATTACACAACATCAAAGTCCAATTGTATCACAACTTTGACAATAATACTATGGTGATATTCATCACTCCCCTTTAGTCAATACTTTATCTCAACATGAAAACCACTCCCCCTTCCATAATGATTCGTAATCCATATGTATTTGTAGTATCACATTACACATTAATTCTCCCCCTTTTTGTCAATATAAATTGGCAAAGATACAAAAACTAGTGGGATCCTCATGAAATTTCCACGGAGATACTTCATGACTAAAAGATAATACCATACCAACTTATTTAGATGCCATCATAAAGCCGAAGCTAAATGCATTCATCAAGGAGTTAATAAAGATACAAGATAACCCCTAATATTCCACAGCCGCACTCCCCACAAAGATTTGGCAATTAAGCACAAGTTCAATATGAACTCTTCCACATAAAATGTCATTCCCGAAAGAACAACAAAGACGACCTTACTTTCACAACAAAAGAAGGATTTCTATGGACATAACCAAATCACATGAAAACATGAATTTGAATCCAAAGTATTCAATTGAATTAACCACAAAAGAACCCATAATTAATCCACTCAAAATGCACAACTAGTTAACCACAAGAAAGTGATCAATTAAATTGGTCATGCTCTTCATAAGAGAACCTACGGAGCAACAACTAAACTGACCACATGAGAATGATCAATTCAATTGGTCATGCTCGAATATAAGAAAACTTATGGAGCAAGACACTATATGCACAAAAATGTGGATCGGAAATTGACCAATACTGCGGAATAGACAAGGATTCATTCTATTTTTCATCACTATTTGCACAATGACATGTAATAGACTTAATCCTTGTAGACAAAAGCTTTATCCTTTCTTCCATCAAAATAATGACATAAAAGACTTTAAATTTTGTAATGTCAAAAGTTTATTCTATCTTCTATCAATACTTTCATACCGACATAATAGAGATAACTTTTGAACCAGTTTGGGACAGTCACAGGTTCACGAACGTAAACAACCTATCCCATAACAATTTGCAATATATAAAATCATGAAGACTAAAATTGTAAAAATCATCTTCCAAATAACTTAGAATTTAAATAAATAAATCTAAAAACACTGAAGATGAAAATCGTTGGATATTGCTATATGTACTCACAATAATGGCTATTCCAAACCCTAGACATTCTTCTAAAAACACAAGAAATAAATTCTCATAAGAATATTTACTAGACAACAAGACAAACTCGTAATGCACATATAAGATGATTTGTCCTTAAAGGGTAGAATCAATCTTTCTCGCACGGATTTACACTAATAATACATACCAAAGGCGTATAAAAATATTTACTTAACAAAGAAGAACATATAAAGTCATTAACGACCATGCACCATAGTTCACAAAAGAGAATTGTGAACATTCAAGAATCCCATTGCACTTCGTACTACTGCCCAATCTTGAACTTCCTTCTTTGTGATTCACCAACAATATTCTTGTAAAAACTACAAATGAGCTTAGAAGACTAGTACTCCAAGAATCCAGGCTCCCAAGTCCAAGAGAAGTGGAACAAGTGCGACAAAACGGAGCAAAATACTCAAAAACAAGAGACAGGACAAATACTAATTTTAACGCATCCAAATTCAAGAATTCTCATCTCCATTTTAAAGAGAATTCAAAGAGGAAGAGAATTCAAAAAGAATGAGGTCATTCCGAGTTTGGACGAAGAAGATACATCCAAAACAAGTTTACCGAATATCGACGTCTACAGGCAAGTATGCATACGGGTATGCAAACGAATTTTCATGACCTGAGGTAGTATGCAAACGGGTGTGCATACTAAAATACCTGGATTTTGATTTTAAATGATGGTATGCATACTTTGTATGATTACCATGAAGTCCAAACATCCCGTACTACTATTTTCATACCTAAATATTTAAGAACCTTAAACACAGATCAAGTTAGGTAGAAATGAAAGATAAGCAAGGTACATGGATAATTATAAGTACTCTAAGCAAATAAAAACACAAATCTTGCTCAAGTTTATAGACATACCTTTTTGGAAGAATCCAATCGAATTCTACAGCCTTACCGAACATAATCTGTGTGCCCCAATTCTTGTGTTTCCCTCACCTTATACATAGAAGGGGATTTCTTGGTGAGGATGAACTTCCAACACAATCAAGTTGTGTTGAGGTGAACAATGTCTTGCTCACTATGGCACCAAGAAAGAGTTTCTTTCCAACTACTCTTACATCTTACAATATTGAAAGAAACCCGAGGGACTGTTTTTACAAGTTTTCCAAAGAACATAAAAAGAGCACAAGATAGATTGTGTTCCTGATTTCTTCCTTTACAACTTATAACCCACAATATTTGCAGATAATGTTTAGTACTGCACAGGGAAACTCTTTTGATAAAAAGATACATCCTGACTTTCTCACAAAAGAGGGCAATACCATTATCTTGAGAAGATGTATCAGGGCTTGACTGATGAATTGATTCATGCTTAGAGGTGATGCAGTCATATGACTTAGACTTAAACTCTTTTTGTAATTCGTTTAGTTTTCTACAACCAATTGGATTACACAGAGGAGGAGCATTTCTCTCACTGATTAGTAAATCAATGTCAACCTCATCATGAATATTATTCATTATTATTTGATTTAGCCTGTCAAGAGACTCTTGTTCATTCTGCAGAAATAAATCAACATCAGAAAATAAGCTTTCAATTTTCTTTTCAAGCTCTGAAAAAACTTTAAGGGATTTTAAACCTGGCATTTTTAGGGGAGACCCAAAAGGAATTAGGGGCGACTTTTTTATTCCCAACCTATACACTACGTTAAGGGATGTCCAAAAATGCGGAGAATACGTTAATGCCCTTACATAATCGGAAGATATACTTTACCCGATTGTAAATACCTAATCGGAAGGTTATTAACTAGATTACATTACCGATTAATTTCTTTTATGTGCCAAACTCGTATCTGGCTTCTATAACAATCGGGAGTAACAAGATCCTCAAGAGACTACCGATTATTAAAGTATAGAAATTAGAAATCTTTAGATTTTTGCAATGGTGAAATTTGGGGCTCCTATATAATCAGAAGAATTAAAACCTGTCTAAGCTACGATTTGGGGCTTCCCATAATCGGAAAGCTACGAGTAACAATACTTCCCGACTATGGTAGATTTCAAATTTATTAAATGAAAGATTTTAGAAGAAAACTTATTTTGGGGAAACCTATAATCGGAAGTTTATGTAATCCGTATACCTTCCGATTATGACTACATCCAAAACACGAACCAAATGGTTATGGTCGGCTCTGTACCCTCGAAACCTATGGAATTTGGCAGTGGTTCGATTTTGGGCTTCCTATAATCGGTAGGTATATAAGTAACAAACCCTAAGGATTTTGGGATACTCAACAATCGGTATCTTATGATGTGGTAATGCCTACCGATTATTAACCGTTTGGCAGATAAAACCAAAGTCAACCTAAATTCATTTCATTTTACTTCATTTCTTTTCAACTTCAACTTCAACTTCAACTCCTCTTTCCTTCCGATTGCAGAGAGGAAAACTCTCCCCCTCTCCTCGCTATATATCGTTAATCGTCGAATCGAATCATCGTCGATTATTCTCTATAAAGACGAAAGAAAAGGAACCCCAGAAAGCTAAAACCAAAAACGTTTGTCGCGGTAAGGATCCAAACATTTGATTGCATGCCCGTAATAAAGAGGTTCTACCATTAATTTGCTTTATATTGCTTCAATTCGTCGAATCCATGATTTTTTTTTGGGTTTTCGGTTATTACCCATATTCGGTAGGCTAGTAATTGTTTTAAACTCCCGATTTTTGTCGATTTTTTCATTTCACAAGAACATTCGTTATATTCGGGTGCTAAATATTTAGGTTGCCTACCGATTATTGAACATTTTTCATTACTGAGGCCTAAATCGATCATAATCGGAATGTAATTGTGTTTTTGACTTCCGAATATACTAGGGAAGAACAAGTATTAGAGACGTATTAAGCGGTTGATATGTTGTGTAATTTGCTTTTGATTGTTTAGGCTGAACCATATTAGTAGTTTCTGGACTCAAAGTGATGCATATTCAGTAGACATTAGTTTTGTGAGACTTCTGAATGAGATTTATTCAGAAGGTTATACTTTTGATTACTTTCGATTATTCTTATTCGTAAGTTTGTATTGAAATTTAGTTTTCGATTATTTGGTGTAGATAAACATATTCGAACACCAAAAATTTCTTTTGTTTCCGATTATTTGTATTCGGTAGGGTTTAGTGAACTGGGGATTCTGATTGTTCGTAATCGGAAGCTAGTGGTTTACTCAACCAATCGAATATGGATATTCGGGAACTGTGTATTTAGATTGACTTCCGATTATATAGTTTACTAACCTGTTGTACTTTCTTCGCGTCGTTTAGGGATAAGCGAGGTAGAAAAGTCGAAGATGCAATTGTCTCAGATAGTGCAAGGAAGCAAAGGTGTCAGAACTTGACAACTAGTGCAAGGAGAGCTAGGACTGCTAAAGCCGCTTCAAGTGCTCAAGATGGAACTCAACAAGCAAGTCAAGAAGGTGTTCAACCAAGTGCCCCTCAATCAGAACTAGTTCAAGAAGGTGTTCAACCATGTGCCTTTCAATCAGAACCAGTTCAAGAAGGTGTTCAACCAAGTGCTCCACAATCACAAGCAAAAATTTAAATAGAAGCACCCGAAGATAGAGTACCAGAAGTAGGACAACCTAGTGGTGCGCAAGAAGAAGGAGAAGCCGAAAATAAAAATCCTCCTCGAAAGAAAGCGATACACCTTGTCCCAAATGAACTGAAGGTGAAGGATATTCCAAAAGGTGTAATCCTTGGGCTGCCGGAGGATGGAGGAAAATTGTTATTTGGATATAAAGACTCCTGGGCCAAAGAAATATATGAAACCGAGGTAATGATCGTATCCATTTTATTTACCTATTATGTTTTTCTTCGTAATACTTTAGGTTATTCTAATTTTTTTTTGTAACTTGTCATGTGTTTAGTAGTATCATTCTGATGCTGTTCGGTTGCTCAAACTGACCGCCGCACCAACTAAAATGCTGGATTGGCCTTTGAAGGATAAATGTGAAAGGTTCAAGACCATTATTGCAAATTCAGAGTTGGCTGATGCTGCGGAGAACTCAATGTTGGAACATGACCGGGTGGCTATATCGGCGTTTGTGGAGAGACTTTATCCTGAGACCGACACCTTCCATGGAAAAGGTGTTAGGGCTGTGTTCACAAAGCAGTTGGAATGTACCGAACTTTATGATCTAACTAATTTGTGTTTGGGTTGGGATGAAGAAACATCTACAACTGAGTTCAAGAGATGCATGAAATATAGAACTAGACAGTTCAACATTAGTACTCTGATGGATATGTTCAAGGGCACCAAGGAAAAAGAAGAGAAAGGAACTTTAACCGATGAACAAGTCAACCACGCGGCCACCGCATATCTCCTATGTGTATTGGGATGTGTCATTTTCCCCAATACCAGTGGCAATCGGGTAGACGCAAACCTTTTACAACTTCTGGATCCACTCGAGAAAGTGCATGACTACTCTTGGGGCATGCCATGCGTGGTTGATGGAAGAGTTGAGAAAGGCGTCGAGGGTTGGAATTAGCCAAGTGGCCGGGAACGTGAGTCTACAATCCGGAGAACATGTGCCACTTGATAAGATAATAAAACACCAAGAGTTGATTGATAACATTGACAATGAAGATTATGCATCTCAGTTTGGGGAAAAAGCCAAGCAACCTAAAAAGATTGTGAAAAAAAAGAACTCGGACGTCATCGGGCACTCAAGTTGATGAAACCAATGATAATGTTGGTCCAACTCGTCGCAAAGTCAAAGAAAAAAAGAAATAGTAAACTCTCGATGTTTTTCGTTCACTTTATGGATAACTTTGTTTATGTCGGATTGTGTTGTTTTAAAACAATGTGTCAGATTATGTAGTTTTCAAACAATGTGTCGGATTTTTAGTTGTTACGTTATATTTATGGATTGTGAATGGTTCCTTGTATGGATTATGAATGATTATGTTTCTATGTTTATGCATTTAACGATGACTCGCAAGCGAATCATATGAAGAGACATGAAACTGTTGAATTTTGGAACACAATCGGAAGCTAAGTTTATATATGAACCTACCGATTATGGGAATTTTGCATTTTTTGGTCAGAATCGGAAGCTTTATATATTATTAACCTACCGATTCTGGGGATTTTTCAAAATATTTTGTCAGAATCGGAGTTTTTTTAATATACTTTTCCTTCCGATTTTTCAGTGTAAAAAAACTTTGTTTCCTGGAACCAAACAACACCATAATCGGGAGGTATATGTGCACCTTGACTTCCGAATAATAATAATCGGTAGGTTTAGTTTTTATTACCCTATCGTTTATTATATGTAAAAAAAATTTAGCAAGGGTTCGATCTGTGGCAAGGGTTATGGATGGTTGTGTACACTCAAGACCTATGGAATATGGCAAGGGTTCGATCTGTGGCTCCTTATAATCGGTAGGTTGTTAAGTTGTATTCCCTTCCGATTATATCAGGTTTCAAAATTCAATACATGAAGGATTTTAGAAAAAAACTCATTTTGGGGCAACTTATAATCGGTAGGTTTTGTAATATATTTAACTCCCGATTAACGCTGCATCCAAAACACGAACCAAGTGGTTATGGATGGCTGTGTACACTCAAAACCTATGGAATATGGCAAGGGTTCGATCTGTGGCTCCTTATAATCGGTAGGTTGTTAAGTTGTATTCCCTTCTGATTATAGCAGGTTTCAATATTCAATACATGAAGGATTTTAAAAAAAACTCATTTTGAGGCAACTTATAATCGGTAGGTTTTGTAATATATTTAACTCCCGATTAACGTTGCATCCAAAACACGAACCAAATGGTTATGGATGGCTGTGTACACTCAAAACCTATGGAATATGGCAAGGGTTCGATCTGTGGATCCTTACAATCGGTAGGTTGTTAAGTTGTATTCCCTTCTGATTATAGCAGGTTTCAAAAATCAATACATGAAGGATTTTAGAAAAAACTCATTTTGGGGCAACTTATAATCGGTAGGCTTTGTAATATATTTAACTCCCGATTAACGCTGCATCTAAAACACGAACCAAGTGGTTCTGACTGGCTGTGTACACTCAAAACCTATGGAATATGGCAATGGTTCGATCTGGAACTCCTTGTAATTGGTAGGTTGTTAAGTTGTATTCCCTTCCGATTATAGCAGGTTTGAAAATTCAATACATGAAGGATTTTAGAAAAAAACTCATTTTGGGGAAACTTATAATCGGTAGTCATATAAGTTGGATAACCTACCGATTATAAAAGGGATTATTAGCCGAAGTATCTACACTATAATCGGTAGGTATAGTTTCAATTTAACCTACTGATTCACCTCTAACCCACCGATTATGGTGTAGGCTCCCGATTATATAAGGGCATATTGGCCATTTCGAAAAATCAGAGATAAGGGGTAGCTTAGAATTACGGTTGGGTGAACTTTTTTGTCTTTTAGTGTCGCCCCTAATTCCTTTTGGGTCGCCCCTAAAAATGCCAGGATTTTAAACCTGATGGAGGTTTAGATAGAATTTCTTCTACAGATTTTATTAAATCAGTCATGGAAAAGAATTATAGAATCCCTGGATCTGGTGGTTCATTTGT
Source organism: Papaver somniferum (assembly GCF_003573695.1). Lineage (NCBI taxonomy): Eukaryota > Viridiplantae > Streptophyta > Magnoliopsida > Ranunculales > Papaveraceae > Papaver > Papaver somniferum. The sequence continues at coordinate 150,305,490 of NC_039367.1, read as the reverse complement.
TGAGATAGCACTACTGTCCATATTCAGATTGCTACAAACACAGACTTATAAGGTCTTTAACGTGTTTGCCTGCTCTGATACCAATTGAAAATGTGAGGGTCTAACAACCACACCCAACAATTTGTTTGGCAATCTGAGAGGACTTACTCCATTACACTTTCTAGAGAATCAACTAGACAGTAAGACTCAATCTAGAATAAAGTATATCAAAGAGTTTAATATATCTAACTCTTAATTCAATCTGCAATCAGCAAATAGAAATCTGTGAGCCCGATTGATTAAGTGGAGTAACTTGAATGGTACCAAAAACCAATGTTCAAGTGTCAATCAATGTAAATCAACAACCCAAGATTGGATATTTTAATTGATTGATCTTAACGCACAACCTGTGATATTTCAATTATATAACAAAATATAATGCGGAAAAGAAATAACATAGACACCAGATTTTTGTAAATGAGGAAACCGCAAATGCAGAAAAACCTCGGGACCTAGTCCAGTTTGAACATCACACTGTATTAAGCCGCTATAGACACTATCCTACTACCAATTAACTTCAGAATGGACTGTAGGTAAACCCTAATCAAGGTACAGTTGTGTTCCTTACGTCTCTGATCCCAGCAGGATAATACACACTTGATTCCTTTAGCTGATCTCACCCACAACTAAGAGTTGCTACGACCAAAGTCGAAGACTTGATAGACAAATCCGTTTCACACAGAAAAGTCTATAGGATTGAATAAATCTGTCTCCCACAGAAATACCCAAGAGTTTTGGTTCCGTCTTTTGATAAATCAAGGTGAACATGAACCAATTGATAACACGGACTTATATTCCCGAAGAACATCCTAGAATTATCAATCACCTCATAATAAACTTAATCAACTAGCGAAACAAGTTATTGTGGAATTACAAACAATGAGACGAAGTTTTTTTGTGATTACTTTTCTATCTTGCCTATCGGAGATATAAAATCTCGAGACAATTATTTCAATTGCACTCAACATGATAGAAACAGCAAGATCAGATCACGCAACTACAAAGATAATAGTTGGGTCTGGCTTCACAATCCAAATGAATTCTTCAAGTCGTTAACCTACAGGGTCTCGAGAAGAAACCTAAGGTTAAAGGAGAATCGACTCTAGTTATGCAACTAATAACACACAGGAGGTGTGGGGATTAGGTTTCCCAGTTGCTAGAGTTCTCCTTTATATAGTTTTCAAATCCGGGTTTGCAATCCAAGTTATCCTGGTAACAAAGCATTCAATATTCACCGTTAGATGAAAAACCCGATTCAACCAAGCTAATATCTTTCAACCGTTAGATGGATCTTAGCTTGTTACACACAAATGAAATGTACCCTCATTTAGGTTTATGTAACCGTACCTAAACGTGTACACCAGGTAGGTTCACAAATAGTTAACCGAGGTTAGCCATATGATTACTCTTATATCAACCTTATTCATATTAACCATAACTAGTTCAAATGACTCAAATGAAACTAGGTAAAGAGTTGTTCAATTGTATGTAAAACACAATCGAAACCAAATCGGTTTGATTCACTTGAATCAATCATGAAAATTATAGCCACGGTTTGCAAAGATTGCATTCCTTATGATTTAAATGTTTAAGTCCATGAACTGACCTATTTGACAAAGTAACTAGCTTAAGTATGCGTACGGGTATGCATACTTAAGAAACCGGATTTTGAGTTTGTTAAGTTTCCAAACTCAGCTGAAATTTTCGGTTCAAAAACTTCCGCCAGTATGCGTACGGGTACGCATACTTAAGGTGACTAGTTTAGGAGTTTGTAATTCCCAAACTCAGCAGATATTTTCTGTTCGAAAACTTCCGCCAGTAGTCTCCTTCACCAATTTCATATGCACACATATGCACACTCTTTGTTCCCGGTTTATGGATTTATACACTAATGTGCGAACACACTATATATGCTTATATCCAAAGATGGTAACATCCTCAACTCTCTATTTCAATCATTGAAACATTCTTCTATAATGACAATAGCCGTTTTCACACACTATTAGCATCAAATCAATTTTCAGGATATTGAAATGATCATTACCGAAACATTCCAAGCCTACATAAAATGATTGTATCACACAAACTATGTAAGATGTTACTCCACAATTTTCTCATGATATAAGATGAACTTGGTCGAAGCTAAATCTTACCAACACATATTTCGAGAAATATGTAAGCGAGATATACTTAGCTCGAAATCTCAAATGTGTATAGAGAAAACTATATCGTAGCACGACTTATGTCTCAATATAGGAGATAGTAGAATAGACCTTCCAAGTGATAGATGAGTTCAATTCTCCACATACCTTTTGTCGAAGAAGTTCCACAAGCTCCCATGGGTAGTTCTTCGTCTTCAAAAGATGAACGCCGAGAGATCTAAGCTCAACTACACTATCTATATCCTAGTCTGAGACTTCTATAAATAGGCTATAGATCAAGACTTATAGTTTTGATCACTAACATTGAAAAATATTCTTGATATACCAACGCATGCGAGTTCGACCGAGCAATGCTCTAACAGGTTTTTTAGACAAAATTTGTAAAATTCCAATACACGGATCTTTAGATATGTTATATTATAGCTTTCTTGTCAATTATACCCTAGAAAATATGATACATAATAAGGAGTTATAATAATTGTACTAAAAGGGAGAGGCATTTTCAATTTTTTACGAAAATTTCTAATACCTATTTTCCCTTCCTCTTCGGTTTATTTACGAAAATGTCTAAAGGAAAAAAAGAAATTAAAAGCATGGAAAGACATTTTCCGTTTTCTATTAGTAATCATTTCCAATATTTATCAAATTGCATATTTTCCTTAATTTACAATTTACAAAAAGGTGGCCATAAAAAAGACTTCTTCCTTTCGGGCCTTTTAATCGGTCGTTCGTATAAAATCTTACAATGTTTTAAAATATTAGGATGTTCTTACAAGTTATAATCATGATTGTTTCCCGATAGTAAACATTTTTCTCTGGTGAAGTGTCAATATGATCAAATCTGTGGATACGAAATATAGTATCATTGTATTTAAGAAAGTATTGAGTACGACAAATAAAAAGTAACGCGATGACAGGATAACAATACTGATCGACAATAAGGGAAGCGCGATAACTAAGGATCGCGATGAAAATATGTACAATATCGTGATAATGGAAATACATTAAGGATAAGGTTCACATGAAAAGTGTGACTTCGCTGCGATAATATCGTTGATCACAATTATGCGATAAGGAGACATTGGAAAGAGGATTTTTAGCTGGGTTTGTAGGAGAAGAAACTACTTTATTAACTGTCATCTACGGTGTAAAGTATTTTATAAGGAGGGAGATGGCATAGTAGAGGGTAATGAGATTTTCTCTAGTCCTAGTAATTGTTTGGTGAGAAAAGTTGTAAAGAGTGAATTAGGGCTTGTACTTTTTGAAAGATATCTCCATCTTTGTGTATGAATCTTAAGAAAAAGTAATGAAAATGAGTTGAATCTTATCTTCTTTACCGGTTTTAGTAAGCTTATGTAAGGTTTCTTATTTGGGTGTAGTCGTGGGATTTCTTACTGCTACAAAATCAGATATACCAGGTCGCGAAGATGCTAGAGTAGCTAGACATAATGCTGACTTTTAAGAACCGATACTGCACAGTGGTAAAGAGCATGATTGGACAACACTATAATTAGTATTGTATTTACATGCACGAAGTAGTAATTTGTTAAATTTTTTTTTGACAGGTGCTACACGCACCGAAGAAAGTACCGAGAAATGCACTTCGGGAAAATCCACAACAACTTCTCAACATTGGGGTTAGAGTGGCGAAAGTGGGTCCACTTTTTTTTATCTCTACTGGTGTATTTCTCGATGCTTTATCAAAGTGTATCTAGCATTTTTTTTTTCTTGATACATGTCTAAAAATGTGACTATCAAATTGTGCTCTGTAAACACAAATGAGAATTTTGATTCAGGTACACACAAAAAGCTAAATGATTTTGTTACACCTTACACCATGAAGATGAGCTATTTGGTGTTCTAGGGAGTTAGAGGATACTACTAGTACGACCGTTGGCATGGAGCGAGGGCCGACCGAAGAAGAATATGAAGATGGGGTTTGTCTGCGACTACTTTCATCCCGTTTCAGAAAAATGAAACTTTCTCCCTATTTTGGAAAAAGTGATACTTTCGCCCATTTCAGAAAAATGATACTGATAGACGCATTTATGTGTCTAATTTGTCCCAATTGTTTATATTGTTAGTGCTCGATTTTGTACTTATTTGGTTATTTTATGTCTTTGTAGGTGTTTTTGGAGAAATAAGCTTTTGCGGCGAAATTGGATAAAAAGTGGTTTTTGCGCTCGTGGGAGAAAATTACTATACGGACTCTCACTTTGGATAAGGGGTAACCTAATTACTAAGGGGCACCCCATTTCAGGGCATGTACTAAAGGGACACCGAAACTGGATAGGAGGAGGTCATCTTCAAAGTTTCAAAACTGGATTTTGGCGGAAAAAAAGGCAGCAACGTCAACAGTTTTGGATCAAGGATTTGAGCGACCTAGGAGGCGATTCAATTGGCAACTTTGGTACCCACGGACTCTACAAGACATAAGGGACCTGTTAGAAGAGATTAGACCCATCTAATTGGGCTGGATAAATCAGAAAATCCACACAAACTCAAGACAGTGCACACGGTTTCTGTTTAGGATTTGAGATTAGTTTGAGAGATTTATGGGATATATTGCGTGGGATATACATCAAAACAGTTGGGTAAAAGTCCTAGAAGATATTTGAGACGAGAGAATAGCTAGAAACAACCTGTAACGCAACAAGAAGAAGATTAATCTTCAAACAACCCGTAAAGAATAATGGAGATTTCCAAGGGGTTTGATCGAGTTTCAAGGGGATTTAAAACCTATAAATAGTTGGTTTTATGTCAGAGAAGGGGGATGAAGAGTTTGGGGGTCGATACAGATCCAGGAGGAGCGAAGAAGAAGGAGTAGCAGCAATGTTCACCTGCTGCTGCTGCTGCCATTAAAAAGCTTCAAGAACACGAAGAACAGACTCTCCAGGACAGTCTTATTTTAAGCAGCTTCAGAACAGTCTTATTTTCAGCAGCTCAACAGCAGAAGAGAGGTGTCGCAGTTCGCTGCAGTTTTCTGTTGTCGTTCTTTTCTGGACTTGTTTTGTGAGTCTCAGAACTACTATTTTATAACTTTTGACTCTTTTAATCACACTTTGAGCTTTGAATTAATATGTTGAGTGTGTGATTGATATGAATAGCTAAACCCCAATACTGGGATGATGGAGGAAACCATTCTTTATGCATGAGTAATTTTATTTAATTCTTTTATGACTATTTGCACTATTATGAATGGAATTATGATTTTTATTGATTATTTGTGATTTTGTCTGATGATGTATGCTTAATCCATGAGATTCTTGATGCATCATGCTTATGATTTACATATAATACTTACAAAATCTATTTTTGGCAAAGTAAGAGTCGATATTTGTTATCAATATAAGCTTTAATTGTCTAGAATTAATAATTGAATCGCATGAGTATAAGAATTGGTGAAATCCTGAGTCCCAGTATCTCTTGATCCTGTGACAATTTTGTATATACTTTTGTTTTTAAATCTATTCAAGTCCGAGCATCGAATCCGTATTTACCGCAATCGAAATATAACAACAGATACTTTCTCCCTATTTCAGAAAAATTAATGCTTTCGTCCCGTTTCGGAAAAAGTGACACTTTCTCCCCGTTTCGGAAAAAATGATGCTTTCGCTTCGTCCCGAAACGGAGCGAAAGTATCACTTTTCCCGAAACGAAGTGAAAGTATCATTTTTCCTGAAACGAGATGTGAAAGTATCACTTTTTCTGAAACAGAAAATTAGCCGATCCATAAACCAAAATATGGTTGTATGATGTGTTATGCATCCTTTGTGGTGGTTTGAATAATGGCTATGCATTCAATTTTCGAGAATTATGCCTAAAATGAAAGTATCATTTTTCTTGAAACGGATGGAGTACATCGTTTTATTAGTTGCAATGGAAAATTAGTTGATACATAAACCAAAATTTTGCTACATAAAGTATTATGTATCCTTTGTGGTGATTTACATAATTGATATACATTTAATTTTCTAAAATTGTGCCTGAAATGATATATACCTCCGAATTTTTCGTAAAAACTCTAAATTTGATATTGTTGTTTGTACTCGTTGCGTAGAGTTTTTTATAACCTTTCCAACGAGATAAAATTTGTAAAATTCCAATGCACGGATTTTTAGAATTGTTATATTAAAGTTTGCTTTCCAATTGTACCCCTGAAAAGATAGGATACATAAGGACTTATAGTAATTGGACTAAAAGGGAAGGACATTTTTGGTTTTTTGGCCCTAACCATTTTCAATCTTTTTGTGTAATTGATCATTAGATTTTACAAAAAAAAGTGGTCATATAAAGGTCCTCCCTCGCTTCGTTCGGTCGGCCCAATAAACGTAGCCATTGGGCATTTTCATTGTATTTGAAACAAGCTTATTATAGGGGCGACATGATTTATTAGAGGGGCGACATTGTGATAGTAATGTCCCTTTAGTTGGTTAGAGCGTCCACAGTGGTGCGAGTATAACCAAAGACTAAAAAAAAAGACCAAATTTGGGTTTAGTCCGTCATGTGGCGTAGTGGGAAAAGAGTATATTTGGTCGTGCATTGATAAACATTACGCCTGGGATCAGGCGTTGGTAAAGATAACGCCCGAATGGGGCGTTGGTAAAGATAACGCGCGAGTGGGGCGTTGGTATTGTTCTACGCTTCACAAACAAAAAAAAAAAAAAAAAAGAAAAAAATGGGGCGTTAAGTATATCAACGCCCCATGTAAGTTTTGAAAAAAGAAAAAAATGGGGCGTTAAGTATATCAACGCCCCATGTAAGTTTTGAAAATTTGTGAAAGTGGGGCGTTAAGTATATCAACGCCCGTTTCATGCGTACATTATATCAACGCCCCATCGGGCGTACATTATATCAACGCCCCGTTTCAGGCGTACATTATATCAACGCCCCGTTTCATGCGTACATTATATCAACGCCCGATGAATGGCGGAGATTATATCAACGCCCGATGTGTAGCGGAGATTATATCAACGCCCGACTATATTTGGATTTGGTCCTGATCGCAGACCAAATTTGGTCTGGATTTTACTCTTTGATCAAATTTTGATCGATGGTCCGTCCCACTACGCCAGCCCACTCGACTGAAAATTTGGGTTTAGTCGTCCATTGCAGTTGCTCTTAGGGGATGTCTAAAAGGGGATGTAAATTGACTAGATTACCCTTTTCACCTTAAATCAACCAAAATGAAATCAATTTTTTTTAAACCTAATGAATCAGAAAAAATCAAATCAGTTTTTTTCATCATCTTCTTCATCTTCTCTTCTCCTCCATTAAAACTGAAAATTTCATCGTTTTCGATTAATCGACGATTCGAAAAATGTTTGGGAAAACCCAGTTAGGGTTTAGTTTATCGTGTTGGATTTAAGTTAATTTTGTATAAAAAATTAGGGTTTTGTATGAAAATTGAAATTGAAATTTCTGTTTGCATGTGAGTTACGGTTGGTAATAACTCAAATACGAACCGTAACTGTAGATTGGGTTGATGTTACAGTTGGCTTTAACTCAAATACCAACCGTAAGTTCTTAGTTTTGAGAAATATGTTCAGTTACGGTTTGTATTTGCATCATATTTATCAATCGTAATAGAGTTACGGTTTGTTACTCAAACAACCATACCAACCGTAAATAATCCTGTGTCTTAAGAATTTATCAAATAATGATTTACGGTTCAAAAGTTAAGTTGACACACCAACCGTAGGGTAGTTACGGTTGGTCTCGATTCATTAGTTACCAACCGTAATTTAGTTACGATTATTGTCCAAATTTAATTACCAACCGTAACTGGTTTTACAATTGGATCTTCCCCAAATTTAACCAGTTATGGTTGGTATTCGATAACTTACGAACCGTAACTAAGAGTTACGGTTGGTCACGAGCGAAATTGCAACCGTAAGTTCTTTTGAAAATTTAAAAGTTTTGCTTTTGTTACGTACTTTAGATAATTTTGAGTGAGAAAAAGCTAATGGGAACTAATTTAGAAGTATACCGGGTCACTGAAATCACTCATTTTGGTTGAGTGAATCAAAATCTAGGGTTTCACAAATATCACAAAAGTTTTTCTTTTTCTCCTTCTCTAAACTTTTTTCTTTTTAACTCTAAAAATCTGATTTTGTTTTGATTTTGAGGTAATATAAGTGAAATTAATCATCAACACTAAACTTGATTATCATCACTAAACTAAGTTATCAATAATGAGATTGTCATTTCCAATTTTTTGATAAGGGACACCTTGAATGATCATGTAATGACCCTTTTTGTCCTATTAAAATGCCGTCACTCTAATAAAACATGCCCCTCCTATATAATAAGGTTGATTTGAAAACAATTCTTGATTTTTTCTAACGAATAAAATTGAGGCAATTATTGGGTTAAACTAGTTCACATGTTAAAACACACGGCGTAACGGCCAGACATATTGGGCTAAATTAGTTCGCATATTAAAACACACGGCGTGACGAGCGGACATATCTTCATAACCAATAACTTAACATATGGTTGGTTGCGTTTATACTTATTTAACGAAAAATTTGTCCAGGATAACTAGATTGAGTCTCCTTGATATTTTAAAATGGTTAGTTTTTTTTATATTTGCAACATAAAAAATGGTTTGAGCAGTGCGAGGAAAATATTCTCGAATGTCTTTTAACCAAAATCTATCGCAGATAAAAATAAAAATATAGGTTTCTCCGCCGTTTGCATCCTGTATGAACGCCTAGGAGTGATGATTAACACCTAGAATAGATTAATGTCATAGGCGAATAGGCCACTTGGGTATGCAGCGACGAGTTCAATCAACATGCAGAGCAATTTCTGATTCACTTCTTCACTCCTTGTCACACTTGACAAAACCCCACTGACATGAAAGACCTCAAAAGTCCCCAAAATCCAGCTGAGAGGATCTTCGATAACTTCAAGTCTTCGTCTCTAATTAATAAGACTTGGAATTTTGGATAAAAACAGGTGAGAAGATATGGACCGTTTCGTCATTTATTGAACATAACGGAGGCCAATATATAGAATCTGATTAATCACCCCCAAGTTTCTCATTGGCGCCCTTTCAGTCTCTTTTCTACCCATTACTTGGCAAATAAAAAGAGAAATTTCCTTAATTGATCTCTGTCATTCATACTAAATTGCCTCTTTAAGAGACTGCTTACCGGAAAATCATCCGCCGGAAAATTTAAGGTATATCTTTCTCACTCTTTACCTTGCATGTTTATGGAAAAATTTTGATATATATTTTTTTTAAAATCTCTGTGGAGATTGGATTTATACCGGTTTGGGAGTGAATGTGAAGTGGCTTTTTGGAGAAATTTGATTTTAATCATGATTTTTAACTGTCTATTAAATTTTTTTGATCACATTTGCTGTCCTGAGTTGTGAAGAAATTTGGTTTTGTGATACTCAGGTATCCGATGGATTACTTCTCCAAGTCTACGCCAATAGCGAAGAGAACACGGTCTAAAGAAGCCATATACTACAAACAAGTGCATGCAGAGATTATTAAGAGAAAAAATAGAGCAAATGGTACTAGTACTAATGGTAACAAAAAGAAAAAGGATAATGGCTTGGAAGGTGGTGTGAGTTCTGCTACTGCTATTCCTAGTCCTAGTAGTAGGGGAGGAAAGGATTTTCGTACCAACAACAATAAAAAATTAGGAGGTGACGGTGGTGGTGGGAGGTCTGCTACTAGTCGTGATGGTAAGGGTGCACAAAAAGACATTGTACAAATGAGAAAAGAGGATAGATTAGGGAAACGTAAGAAAGTGGTGGTTGTTTCGGATGATGATGAAGATGAAGATGAAGATGAAGAAGAAGAGGATGATGATGATGATGATGATGATGAAGATGAAGAAGAAGAGGAGGATGATGATGATGAAGAAGAAGAGGAGGAGGAGGAGGAGGATGGAAGGAGAAATGGCTTGAAGAGACAGAAAGACAAGACGGAAAAGGAAATCGAAGAGTTAACGAACCAGGTTAGGAATACTAACCATTTCTAATTGCATCTTTTTGTTATTTCTCCAAATTTCAGTTGTTGGCTTTTAATTTGTGACAATCAGCCACCTTCTTACGTTCCTACGGATTTATATTGCAGGTTATTTACAAAGTTTTGGCAGATATAGCTTCAAAGGTTGGTGTATTTTTGGTGCTCTTGCAGTTTCTTTTTCGGCTATTCGATATGCCAACTCTTTAATTAACTTGAAGCTTCCAATTATTTCAACAGTTTTCCTCAGATCCTAAAGGTCAATATGGTGAAGATACTGATGATGGTGTTGCTCTTCCGGAAAAATGGGCTACTAATGACAATATTCAAGTTGAAAAGGAACGAGTTTTCATTGATGTGGATAAGGAGGACGAGGACGAGGAGGAGGAGGAGATTAGGGCGAAAGGATACAAGCGAAAGAGAGCTAAGGTTGTTAAGGAGTTTAAGAAGCAGTCTTCAGTTTACAAGATGCCTGCAGTAAGATTCACAATGCTGTTTTTAATTTCTTATCATTCATATATTGGCTTACTCTCTTGAACAATCACATGTAGCTTGGCCAGGTCTAATATCTTATAGAAGTAGACGTGGCTTAGTGAAGTCTTGTAACGAGATTTGAAGCTCAAAAAAGTCATGCTTTGTTGAAAAAGGACATGCTTTGCTTTGTGCTTTGAGTAATCAGATCATTTAGTGTCCCATTGAATATTGATTAGTTTATAGAGAAAGAGGAAAAAAAAAGATTTATTGAGAAATGTGGAAAAGCCAAACCAGTTGTGCGAAACTCCGCCAAGTTCTTGTTTGCTGGGTGTATATAATTCTGATTATTAAGTAGGTCTCTGTTCCAAATTGTTGTAGCTTTATTTTCGGGTGCTAATCATTTGTAAAAATATCAATGCAGATGGAGATGGTGTCAGAATCTAGCTCAGACAAAGATGAGGCGGAAGAGGAAACAGAAGAGATCACTAACCAGGTGAATTTTTGACCATATCATTTGTTAGTATGCTCAATTGATCATCTCGATGTCTTTCATTTGTTGGTCTCTCATTCATTCCACATTGTTCTTATCTTGCTCTGGATTTTTATAGTTTCTTGAAGAGATAGGCGTGGGTATTGCTCCACAGGTTGGTGTTTGGTATCATGTTTCTGCATTTTGTTTTTCGATAATATGCCAACTCTTGTTTATTAACTTGGATTCCACTTTTTTTAACAGTTATCCTCAATTCTTAAAGGTGGGTTACCATCCAAGAAAGGTATGAGCTGGAAGTGTACACAAGCTTCAAAGAACAATTCCCTTTTGAATCTCTTTCTGAATACAATTTGGGGAAAAGGCGAGGCTGGTAAAAAAGAAACTGATCCTGCCGAAACATTGATCCAATACAAATTCTCTTATGGTGTTGAGAAATCTGTGCCCAAGGAGAAGTCAGATTATGAGAAAGAAATGGATCGGCTTTGGGATGAGTTTGAATTTGCGCTCAGATCTTCCGAGGATGGTACCTATGCTCCTTCCACAGTAAGTTCGTAATTATCTGAGAAGCTTCTAAGACAATCACATATTCTTGAGTTCAAATTTTAGCGTATATTTTGATTGCCGTTCTTATATCTATGCTCAACCTAAACTGCCATAATTAGTGGATAATATTCTGAATATCAGCCATGCCAGAGAACTTCTTATGGTAAAACCAATGTTATTTTGTGGGCATGACCAAATTGATTTCAAAATATTTTTGTCTATGTAGTGATAAAAGAATAGCATTTCTTTTGGCTCAGCCTCAGAGGCTAAACTGCCATAGAATGTCATTTCTTATTTTACTTGGTTTACAACATTTTACTTATGCTAATCATTCTGTGCAGGCTGCTACCATAGAAGATAATGAGCAACAAGCTGAAACTGACCCGCATACTTCCTGCGGTTTAGGGAACCATGAATTCATTATCGACGAAGAAATCGGGATTAGATGCATGTTTTGCTATTACGTGAAGTTGGACATTAAATTTATATTGCCAGCCTTTGTAAGTTGCTGTCACTAAAATCTGTATATTTTTAATTGTATAATATGATATTAGACACAACACTGGAAGAAAATATATCTTCTGCAACAAAAGTTCTATCAAGTAATAGAAAATTTCGTAAATTTTTCTTTTGAGAGCTTTTAGAGAAGTTAGAACAAAGTGACCTAGTAACTAAAGTGAAATTTATGCAAGATGGGTAACAATCTAGTATTGTTGTGCACTACCAATATTCTACCAATGTATAGTAAGGCGTTCATTCAACCTAAGAATCTGGAAACCAGAATATAAGCCACGAGTGTTGGTATTTAGTTAAGTTTGTTTGTATTACATTTATGTTCCATAACACTGCCTTTATGGAGTTCTACACAGTTGAATATAAGTATGGTTGGCTATTTTCTGCAAATAGTGGAGTAGTCTTTTGCGTTGTACATGGCAATTAGAGTTCACTATTTTCCTGGTAATGTTTGTTTCATTACTGAAACGCTTGTATATATATCTACTTGCGTCCGAACACTCTCTTGTCACAGACAAGCTCATTCCATATTGATTTCTTTAGGGTTTATCTTTATCAATCAACAACTAACTTTCAGTTGTAATTTTTTTTTATTTTTTGCATGTTAAAGGGCACATCAGGTGCTAGAGGAAGACTGAGCAGGAGAATGTCTGTTGATGATGAGCATTTCCCTATGATCGATAGCTTTCTGCATCACGGAACAGGTGGTAATCAGGGTTCAGATCTGCGTGGTACAGGAACAGTTTGGGATAAGTTGGATAAGTTCCCTTGGATAAGAGGAAATCTGTATCCTCATCAGATAGAAGGTTTTGAGTTTTTGTGGAGAAACTTAGCCGGAGGAATTGCACTTGATGTGAAAAACATGAATGCTTCTGACGATGTTGGTGGATGTATTATTTCTCATGCCCCTGGAACTGGGAAGACTTTGCTGACTATTGCCTTCCTCCGAACGTTCATGGACACATTCAAGTGTTGCAGACCCCTTCTTATTGCCCCAAGCAACATGCTTCTTACATGGGAGGAAGAATTTAAAAAATGGAAGGTGGACATTTCTTTTCACAATCTTAGTTCTGGGAAACTCTCAGGTAAGGAAGACTGTGCAGCTCAAAAATTGGCTCAGAAAGAAAGAAGCATTTGGTGGAATCGTCTTGCAAAGATTGTTTCTTGGAGTCAAGGGAACAGTATCTTAGCAGTTAGCTATCGACTATTTGAAAAACTTGCTGCAGAAGAACTTGGGGGAAACAATGAAGAGATTCTTGGTTTTAAGGCAAAGATCAGGAAGATTATACTTGAAAGGCCAAATTTAATAATTCTCGATGAAGGACATACCCCCAGGAACAAAAACAGCAAAATTTACAAGTGTTTGAAGAATGTTAAAACGGAACGGCGCATAATTCTTTCAGGCACTCTTTTTCAGAATAATTTTGATGAGCTTTACACCACATTGTGGTTGGTAAGGCCAAAATTTGCTGATACAATCTCGAACGAAAGAGATAAAAATTGTGGAGCACTATCAAGAGGGAATTGGGTTTCTTTAACCAGTTCTATCGGAAGAAGCTCTGACGATCAACAGCTGGAAAAGATACAGAAAATGATGAAGCCTTTTGTGCATATTCACAAAGGAAGCATATTGCAGAAAAAACTTCCTGGATTGAGAGAATGTGTAGTTGTCTTGCATCCATCGCCTTTGCAGAGGAAATTTCTCAAAAAAGTTCGAGAAGGCATAAACAATTCATTTGAATTTGACCATGCAGTAGCAATAGTTTCTGTTCATCCCTCCTTGTTGACTAGGTGCAGTGTGGCGAAACAATCAGGACAGGTAAACTCCTTTGTGACTAAACTCATTGATGAAAATCAGCAGATCAAAGACGAAGGCTTCCGGCTGAATTACAATGAAGGAGCCAAAACAAAATTTCTTATGCAACTCATAAGGCTCAGTGAAGCTATGAATGAGAAAGTTCTGGTATTCAGTCAATACCTTGATCCTAATTCCCTTGTTTGTGATCATCTCTGCTCTGCTTTGGGTTGGAGAATGGGGGAAGAGATACTTAGGATGGAAGGGACACTTGATGTTAATAAAAGACAGTCGCTGATTCATCGATTCAATGATCCCAATAGTCGAGCTAAGGTAATGCTTGCATCCTTGAAGGCTTGTGGAGAGGGTATATGTCTTACCGGTGCTTCAAGAATTGTTCTGCTAGATGTTGTCTGGAACCCATCAGTATACAAGCAAGCTATAAGCAGAGCACATAGGTTGGGCCAGAAAAAGGTTGTATATACTTATCATCTCATTGCTTCAAGGACACCGGAAGAAGATAAGTTCCGTGTACAAACTCGAAAAGATCACTTGTCTCAGTTGGTCTTCTCCATGGAGCATGGGAAGATTGGAAACCCGGACAACCGATCCTCCAAATACTCAGATGAAATTCTACAATCAATGATGCAAAATAAGAAGTTTAAGGACATGTTCGACAAGATAATACCAAGAGAGTCGACCCTGCTTGAGACATTGTGAGGTGCACCATCAACTCGGACATGATATGAAATGGTATGTGGTTTGCTACTGTTGGTTGTTAACAGATTCACCATGTTTCTAACAAGTTTAATATTGACTTTTTGATATAGTATCGTTTTGTTTTCTAGCTTGTCAGTACTGCAGTTACTAGCACATAGAAGTTACTTTTTGGTTACAGGACACTCTTGCAGATTTTTTGTATATCTAGATATGTAACATGTATGTATTCAGATGATGCTAGCTATCTCTATCCTTGTAGCTTATTTTGATTTGGGAAATCTGTGGGTCATTTGTTGGTAAATCACTTAACTGCCCATACCATATCCCCTCTTGGTTTGGTCATACTTTTTGGCTTCTTGTTCATGCGGTTCTAAGTCCCTGGAGAAGGAATTTTTATGTAGAAACAACCTATATATCACTAACTGGTGCCTATAGGGTGAGAATCCTGGAAAATGAAGAGAATATTAGGATTTTAGACGTACTCCGAAAATTAGTTGGTTCACTTGTTGAAGTTTGAGATGGATTTTTTGGATCTTGAGATTCGTTCCAAATTGGAAAAAAAATTACATGTAAAAAAAAATGGGTATGTTGTTTGTTGCTTATTGTTTTATTCAATTGCTTATTATAACCAAAAAAATCCATGTAAGAAGTTTTAAAAAGGAATACCTTGAAGACAAACTAAACAAACTTCTTTCTCCTCTAAGAAGCTTCCCTAGAATCATCCAGTGACATTGCCATTGCAGACACTAACATCGCCATTGTAAGAGTTCATCATCTTTACTTCTTCTTCGTAATCTCTGTAGCCCTCTTTTTATATATGTTTTTCAAATAAATAAGAATGCAGTGCGTTTCCCCTTATAGAGATGAAGGTGTGAGTTTGAGAATTTCGAGCTAGACAAGTTTCAAGATTCCCATTTCTTGATTTCTTCTCTGCGCATAAGTGTGGAGTCTCACAGCTGGGCCCTTCCATCACAAATTGAGCTTGCCCATCTTTTATTGAGCCTTTGTTAAGTTTATTATTATTTATTTTTTTTTATTTTTTTGAGATTTACTACCTGCGTTGCCAAGATGCTAAATGCTACTCTACATGAGATTTTTCTCTCCGATGAATATAATACAATATAGCTCACCAGCTCAATTGCCCAAAGTAAGAAAAAACATGATCTGGCAGTCGAACGATTAAAGTTTTACATCCATAGTATTTTTATTACTGAATCCTCCGATTCACTCACTGGCGATCTTCATGTGTAACTCTGTGTACTAGGCAAATATCAAAATGTGAGTATCTAGTTTTATGGGTGGCGGATGAATATGCATGCATCTAGATGCACGACGGTAGAAAAATGTTCTAACAACCATAACAATGGAAATGCATGTTCGAACTGCTTCTTAAATGGTCAGTTAGTGGGTTTTCCCCTTAGACTCTATAAATTACGGAAACACTGGAGCTATGTATTGTTGTTTGTTTACTTCTGTTGTCTGGAAAACATTTGAAGTGATAATTTCTTACCCAATGGTCTTGAACAATGCTAAATATGAACAAGCGATGCGAACAAGATTACAATTACCATTTGAGCAAGAGATTGGTGGGAACTAAAATATTTGGTTAATCTGGCGACGATCAACTGGGGTATGTTTCATAAAGAAATTTTATATCCCGACTAGAGTGCATCGTAGAAACCCCAAATTAAGTGAATCCAAGAAGACCGCAAAGTTATTGTTCTACGAATAGTATACCATTGATAAATAGATGAATATGTCCCTTAAACCAATTGAACCACAATGAGACTCCTAAGTCATACCTCTAAATCTAATAGTGCATATCACCTTTTCTCACAAAAAAAAATCTAATTGTGTACGAGCAACTGTAATGGTGCGATCAAAACCAAAGACCAAAGACGGAAAAAAACGACCAAATTTGAATTTAGTCTGTGGTGTTACATTAGGATGGAAGAGTAATTTGATCAGGATCACATATAATGTTCGCTTGGTGATCAGGATCACATATAATGTCCGTCTCATTTTTAGGATCACATATAATGTCCGCCCCATCATTAGTGGATCACATATAATGTCCGTCCCATCACAGGATCACTTTATATGTTCGCCCCATCACAGGATCACTTTATACGTTCGCTCGACTATATATGGTTTTGGTCTTGGTCGCAGACCAAATATAGTCTGGGATTTGGTTTTGGTCCAGCTTTTACTCGATAATTTGTCCCGCTATGTCTCGTTTTTTTGACCAAATATATAGTTTTACTCGCCCATTGTAGTTACTCTAACAGAACGTTATTTTTATTTTTTGTGCAACAACCGCCTATTAATTTACTCCTATAGCTTTTTATGATTCGTTGGACCCAGTCGGGTGAAGCCTGATAAAATGACCATGTTTTGGATTTTTTTTAAATCAATAAATGACGTTTATATGGATTTTTTGGCTATTGACATGGTCCGAGAGCAAAACATGAAGGCATTTAGAGGTGTAAAACGTGCCGGTCGGACACAGTCCGACACATGAAATCGTGTGCCATGTGTCGTGTTGTGCTGTGCCAACGATTTAAACGTGGTGTGCCATGCTGTGCTTTATTAGTCAAAAGCTAGGCACAACACAATCCACGGGCACAACACACGAATAAACGTGGTGTGTTGTGCCGTGCTGACACACGTGTTATAAACAATTTGAAATCACATAATGTATACATTAAGTCGGACATTATCACGAGGATTTAAATAAACAACATATAATTTGAAATTATTTTAAGTAAAATTAACAAGTTTATTCTCTCTTTCTTTTTTGAAAAAAAAAAAGAGGTTTCCCTCATATCATTGATATCAAATTTATGTTTTCTCCTTGAAAGGAGTTGCGGATTCCGGTTATATATTCATTCGAGCTTTGGATGTTCAAATAAATTAACAAAGCATTTAAAGTATAGTCTTTCCATGTGTGCGGTATGACATACTTGTTCAAATAAATTAATAAATTTATTCAATAAAGAGAAATATCCCATCAAATATAAAATTGGATCTTTGTCATGTAAATTAATGTTCTAGTCAAATATAGGTAACGACATTATAACAATGATATTGAAATATATTTTTCAAATATTAAGGTATTATGTGTGTTGTTATAAAAATAAGTCAGCATGAAATGTCAAAAATTAGCTAGAATAGTGATTCTTTTGTGAAATATACACAAAATGTGATGTATTATGCCTTGTTATATGATGTACATGTGCATGCTATGACGTGCTTTGTTAACGTGCTGTGCTAGGCTGGGCCACATGCTTATCTGTGCCGCGTGATGTGCTGTACTACTGTGCCGATTAGGCTAACCCAGCACAACCCACGAAGCTAACGTGCTAGGCCGTCCTGGGCTGAGCTGGGCTCAGATTTTAGCATGCTGGGTTGGGCTATGCTCGTGCTGGCATAACCCAATTTACACCTTTAATGGCATTGTTCATCTTCCCTTCCCTTAAGCTATAGCTCTAATGTAAATTTAAAAGCTGACATGGAGTGGAAAAAGCATGGAAAAAAGTACTGGTTCACCGAGAGGTTCTATATTCATCATGCCTCTTTATTTTCATGGTCACGTGTATAATACACTCTTAGTACCGAATTACATGAGTTAGTTGTAGTTTGCATAATTCTTAAGACAAGGAGAAATGTGAATATGTCTAAGTATTTTTTATAATTATATCCTTATAGATAATAATTAGTAAAATTTAGAAATGATTTATCTCTTAAACTATACCACAGTTTTTCGTAAACATTATTATACCGTTAAAAAACATTTTAAAACACCTGCATAACGAATATATAATGGCTATCAAATTATACATATTTCTTATAATCATTTTAAAGAATAGTTTTAGAAATATCTCCTTTATTAGAGAGATAGCTCATCTATTTATGAGATAATTTAAAACAAACTAACTCATCTAATTTGGAACGAAGGGAGTAGATATGGTCCCACTTTCGCAACGCTTAATTTTGTTCCTATCAAATTTTCAAAAAGTGCATAATGAACATTCTGACATAAAAAAAATGTGGAATGTCCATAAGACCTGGTTAAAAATGATTGCCCATGCTGGATGAAAATAGGGAATGGTGGTGAACATCCATAAGAGCTAGCCTTGGTTAGTCATTTAGAGAGAAGGAAACAAAATGATAGAAAAAAATTTCGTTAAACCTAGTTGGTCATTTAGTTAGTGTATACACGTTCTTGGTTGTGCTCGGAAACTGTTTTGCGCCGTTTGAGTTTATCATACGTTTCTCTCCGATTGTAACATTTAAGTTGCGATCTTCAAACTGATGTTAACAGGAGGTGAAGTTCTATTATGAAATTGCTTCATTTCTAACTGTTATGGAGATCAAAATATGGATAGTTCGTGAGCACGCCCTAAATAAACAAATGGTGGCCTGTAATTGATTATCGAGACTCATGTGTGTTCCAAAATCCTAATGATTCATGAAAACGGTCCAATACTAAAAGGACAAATGGAACATGTAAAATAAGTGCGTCACCATTTCACCTAGCATATGTATAAAACGTAGCGATGGAAACTTTTATTCACATAACTCAAATTTTAGATAGTTTAAGGGGAAACAAAATAAAGCTTATTGTTGCAGTCTTTGTCACAATAATTTCGTCACATTTTAAGATGTTAGAGTAAACTGAAAAATAATTACTCCATCCATTCCTTTTTAATAGGTTGGTTTTGTTTTTAGAGAAAATTAAGGAAAATTAAGAGAACTAATCATTAAAAGTGGTCCTCATGGTACTTGTCAATAAAAGAAGTGAAGTGAAATGGTCCCCATAACACTTGTCAGCAATAGAAGTATAGAGAAATGGTTCACATGACACTTGTCATCAAAAGAAGTTAAGAGAAAACGGAAAATGGGTCATTTGTCCAAATATTTTTAAATCACGGTTCAAATGGACGAGTAAAAAATAGTTTGGGTGAAATGGCCAAAAAAAAAAAATAGTAACGATGAAACTGGTTTCATCCTATCTTAAATTTAAAAAATAGCAAGGATGAAACTGGATACATCCTGTGTAAATTAAAAATAAGAAAAAAATATTTGAAAATGGGCACGATGAAACTGGTTACATCCTGCCTATTTTTACATTTTTGTCCATTTAAACAGTATCAAAATCTAACTGTCCATTTCACCCAGGAATTGTTGATTTTGGTCTTTTTAACCAATTTTGTGAAGAGAAAAATGGTCCCAGAAAACTAAAGTAACATTTGACTTTCCATTTAGGAAACAAGCCTATTTTTTTGAAATATTTATTTTAGGAAACCATCCTATTAAAAAAGAACGGAGGGAGTATAATACTGCAAAAAAAAATTGGGAAGTTTGAAGCTGATAGTATAAGCTTCACCAAACATCTTCTAACTTGGCGGCTTGGATATGCTTCAAAAAAGAGTAGGATACATTACGCAATACCCGAGACATTAAGGAGAGAGGTTTATAACCAGATATCCTTCTCCATTTTCTACTTATTTGCGTTTTGTGTTTCTTTTCCTCAGAGCAATATTTCTACTTATTTACGTTTTATGTTTCTTTTCCTCACAACAATTTAGCATTTTCACATTTAAAAGGTCACATTCTTTTCCTCATAACAATTTAGCATTTTCACATTCAAAATGTCACATTAGATGATGCACTCTGAAATCAATTACTATCATAAATTTCTAGCACTTGGGCTTTCAACTCAAAATCAATTGGCAACGAGTGGAGTGGCCTTAAGGATTGTAAATCGTAAGATTTTAGATTACCCAGACAATGTGGGATTAATAATCTCAACACGCCCCCTCACGTATAGCCTCGTAGAGTCTAGCACGTAAATAATAAATCGGGTGACGCAGAGTAAAGGTACGGCCAAATGACTCGATATCATGCTAGCACTTGAGCTTCCAACTCAAAACGAATTGGCAGTGAGTGGAGTGGCCTTAAGGATTATAAACCGCATGATCTTAGATTGTCCAGACACTAATAATCTCAACATAAATTTAATGTGTCTTCATGAAAAATATTAAATTTGATGCAACTAAATGCAAGCTTCTTTTGTGACCCAAAATCAAGAGTTCAAATAAAAGAACGGGTACTTCGTTGTGCCAAATTTTATAAGTTATCAGCGGCCAACTTAATGTTTCAAAGAAAGGGAAAACTATTCATAATTGCGCTAAAGAATGTACTTCTGTCCCCTTCATGATGCAAAGAATTTTAGTACAATACTGGATAAATATTGGTTCGAAAAAATATATAAATTGGTTTCATACAAATGTTCATTTTAGAGGTGTAAAACATGCCGGTCTGGCACATCCCAACCCACGAAGTCACGTGCATGATGCATGCTGTGTCAGAGATTCAGACGTGTTGTGATATGTCGTGCTAATTAAATGACGTGTTGTGTTGTGCCATGAAAATAAACGTGTTGTGTCGTGATGTGTTGTGCTTGCCCACTTATTTTATATTGTTCAAAATAAATATTTTTTAGATATTTTAGTTAGTATATGTACTATTATAGAAATAAACCACCATAACGAAAATAAAATGTCAATAACCGACTAAAATGAAGATTTTTTTTGTGTGAAATACGTATGAAATGTGATGTATTTTGTAGTATTTTATGCATGATATAGCGTGCTTTCTTCGCGTGTCGTGCTATGTCGTGTCGCGTGCTTACATGTGCCACGTGATATTCCGTGTTGATGTGCCTATTTGTCTGGCACAGAACATCACATTAAGCTAACGTGTTGTGCAAGGTCACGTGTTGTGTCGTGTTATGTTCGATTTTTAAAGTGTTATATTGTGCCATAAACATGCAGGCCCGATCCAATTTATACCTCTAGTTCACTGTCTTGGTATGCAGCAAGGCATGCAGCATATTAGGGAGAACTGATGTGATTCCGAATATGGTGAGTAATAATAACAACAAGTTGCCAGACACATCAAACTTACTCTCACTAGTAGCTTGTATTGCTCTTTTCTATTTGTATACTCTCTAGTCTGAGATTCTGAATATCTTATGCATTTTAAAATTTAATATCCTTTTGATAACACACCAATAAGTTTGTGAGTAAGGCGTGATTATCTTATTCTGCCAGGCGTTTTCTTCTTATTTCACCGGGGTCAAATAATAAGCTTACTCATGATTCCATGACTAGGATAGTAACCTGATTTTACTTCCATTAACACCTTAGAAAATCAGTCAGAAATAAGCATTGTTGTTTTTTTTCCTCTCATCCGATTCATATTTTTATTGTGGACATAAAATTCTATCGTTTCCTTTTGGGCATGAAGTTTTCATGTCAAATAATTAAATAAATCATGATTAAGAGTGAAAGTAAACTAGTAAGCATTTAATATCTAACTTGTGTATGTTTATTTTTGAAAATGTTTAAATAGAGGAACAAAATTGTGTCAGACATCTTATTATAACTTTGATATGGCGATATGTGAACAAGAGTAGACATCTTATTACCAAAACTTTGATATGGCGATATATGAACAAAAATAGTAATTGAGCGAGAGATTGGTGGAAACTAAAAGATTAAAAATGCTAACCCAATTTGGTGATGAACATCATGTATGGTATAAAAATCTTCACCGGAAAACTTTATTTTTAGATAAATTTAAATTGCGATTAGATTCCTAAAATCATTAATTGGACAGTACACTTAAGCTTTGTTTATGTTATTAAAAGCGCACCCAAGCTTTAAAAGAAACTAAACATACCTTTAACAACCGTATAACACCAAAAAATATTTTTATTCATCGTGCAGTTTTGGTGATTCAAACTTCCTTTAATGTTAAATTTTACAATTGATGGCATTGTTCATCTCCCGCGAGCCCTAGACCGCTGCCAAGAAACAAAGAAAAGAAATGAGAAAAAGAAAATCATCGGTTATCGATGAGGTACTGATTTGCTTGTGCATACATATTTTAATTGCATTATTATGTCTTTCCATTGTAAGTTTTCATGAAATTTAAGAAACACATATACACTTCTTAAGAACTTCCAACACCAATCATCAAAAATTGGGTTCCTTTTGAAAATTACCAAAATTACTCTTTTTTATCTCAGTGGTATCGAAATCACCGTTCCAAAGCGCTACCATCTTGGTGACATGTTAATATTCTTACATTGTTTAATGAATAATCACCATGGAAAAATACAATGGATCGATAACTACAAAATTATCTGCGGACATTTGAATTTAACTGTTTGTACATGTTGGAGATGTAGTCATAAGTTATAAACATGAAAATCGTACTGGCTAGTTAGTTTAATTCTCATTATTTCTTTTTACCATCCATTTTTTACTGCGTTTAACAATAATATTGTGATTGTATTCACGTAATATAATTGGTTAAGTTTTGTATGTTTAAGGTTGCGTATTAAATACCCTTAATAACTAATTTATAGCTAATTAAGGAGTTTTAGGTAATTTTATCAGGAACTCTAATAACAGGCAGTAATTTGTGATCACTAGTAGTGAGAAAAGTGAAGGAAGTCGCAAGTAAAGCCTTCGCTAGGTTGAATATGTCGTGAGAAGTGTGATGTATTGCCGATGAATAACTCGTCTCACGCATATTAGTGTTTTCCTCAAGTTGAATCTCTTTGCTAGGATTTTTGGTTGAAGTGTCAGCATATAAGTATCGTAAGTGTTGGTGCACGTAACACTTATTTTCTTGAGGCATGACTTAATTAGTATTTTCTTTAAGTGTGAAAACATCATCCAACTTTCATGTTATTAAATTAATTTAACGTAATGTCATATGTCAACCAAAAAACTAGATGCCAAAAATTATTTTCTACCTCTTTGGAAGGTCTTTCATGGTGGTGGCTTGTGAAATCAAAGAAGATCAAATCATAAATTCTTCTTTTATAAAAAAGGAAGATCAAATCATAAGGGTTGAATGTGTGTGAAGGAAAAAATTATAACCCATATAGGATCCCAACCATATTTATAAAAAAATCATCTTCAATCCGTTGATGTGAAGTCGATGTGATAATAAAACGTTAGACATCTTTTAGGTGAACCTCTAATTTTAGACATTCACTTAAAGGATATCTTCCTATCCTAATTATTAATAAAATTATTGAAAAATAAAAATGGAAAGGATATTAACCAATTGTATGCCTACAATTAAGTAAAGAAATAATAGAAACCTTTATGGGTTGGAGGTAAAAAAAAATCCTAATATTTAGGATTTTATACTCAAAGGATGTCTTAGAAGTGATGGTACATATATTTTTTTTTTTGATCGTGAAAGGAGAAATTTATTAAGGAGAGTAGAAAAAATGATAGTACAGCTAGTTTGAGTTAAACAGAATCAAAAAGAGATACAATCCTAATACAGGAAGTAGAAAGATAAAACAAATAGAAATTGATGTCAGTGGAACATGCTTTCCCAAGAAAGTATGCACTTATCAAGCCTGAAGTTGAAATTCCTTTTGAAGGCAGAGCTCCAAGCCAAGATCAATGCTTTGACCTCCACACTGATTTGAAAATCCGAAAGATACTTTTCTTCAAAGATTCGGTTGTTTCGCTCATTCCAGATAGCCCATATAATAGCCGCCGGAACCATGTCCCAAATTTCCTTTGCCGGACCATTAATGTCTTTAAATGACCAAGATTGAGCGAGGTGGATAATTGATGGTGGTGGATTCCAAGGGATATGGTTGGGGAGGATTAGAGACCATACTGTTCGAGTGAATTGGCAGGACAGTAAAAGGTGTTGGGTAGATTCACACTCAGATTTGCACAAGGGACAACGGCTCGCGAGTCCAAATTTCACCGAGTCCAAATTTGTTCGCACCCCTCTAACGAATGTATATTTCACATATTCTTCTAATTGGTTGATTATTTAACTGATGGCTCCATTATCCTCCATGTTTAGAATCACGACCCTCATTACGTAATTCCTTAAATTAAATCAAGGATAGAGATTGAAATGTAAAATATACGCTCGTTAAGGAGTGTGCACGAAATCGCACTCGTTGGAGAAGCTTTTAAAACATTGGATTTTGGAAGTTCCGTTGATGATGATAGTTCAAGGAAGACGAAGACTTTTTATGCTGCAATCATTCCCTTAGATCAGGAAACCTCTTTGGATGATCAACACCTGGAGCCTGATCATATGCACGTGGCGTCAACTTCTCGGTCTCGAGACGAGGAGGTTTGGGATAGTTTTTAAATTCAAAATTTAAATTTATCCGTTAGGGGACACGTTGAGTTTGGTAACTGTCGTATAAATGATTCGAACTGGGCCTCCAAAGCCTACGGTAATAAACATGGGCCTTTACTTCTAAGCTTTTAGAACAAACTCCCGGACGTTCTGATGCGCACAGACGCGCATAAACGAGCTAGACAACTTCAGTGGGCAGCGGCTAGTGAAAAGGAAATGCTTTTCTTCTTACCTTGTTCTCATGACTCGAAGATCAACTTTTCTCAATAACCAAAA
Source organism: Papaver somniferum (assembly GCF_003573695.1). Taxonomy (NCBI): domain Eukaryota; kingdom Viridiplantae; phylum Streptophyta; class Magnoliopsida; order Ranunculales; family Papaveraceae; genus Papaver; species Papaver somniferum. The sequence continues at coordinate 150,280,285 of NC_039367.1, read as the reverse complement.
GTTGGTGCAGTTAAGATGGCCTCTCGGGTGGAAGATACCTACAATAGAGGAATCAACATAATATCGTTGAAGTTCTAAGTCATTTCGACGAAAGGAGAACGTAATGTTGGGAAAATTGGCACCGCAAACGCAGCGGAACACAGGATCACAAAGGGCAATTGGTGATTTGAATCAAACATGAGAGAAATAATAAGAAATAGATAGAAGATAAAGAAGCACACAACCACAACACAAGATATACGTGGTTCACCTTTACAGGTTACATCCACGACCGACACCATTAGAAAAACTTCCATTAACATCAAAGACAATTACACGCTCTTTCTGCAACCAAGGATAAGACCTAAAGAGTAAACAAGACATACCCGAGAACACCATGGAGGAAACCATAGAAACCAACTCTCTAACCATTCAAACCAACCTCATGTCTTCTCTTCTACGCCTTCTTCATAGCTGCTACTAACAGAGGAGAAACATGGAAACACTAGAAACTAAATTTAGGGCAAAGCCCCAAACCCGACACACTAGAACACCAAAATCCTCTCTCTACGAGCTTTTCTCTCACACCGATATTGACCTTCACGGTAGCACATGATCCTCCCTAACAAAGAGACCAAAAATTTTAAGCACAAGGATTTACAACTCTTTTAGGTTAGATTGTCTACAAACCTACAATTCTAGTCATATACATAGATAACACAAACTTGGCCACCAAGTATTAGTCTCCAACTAGGAAACTAAACTCTATATGGCCTATATTAGGAAACCCACTCGACGGGGGAAAAGCCCAAAGATCATTATGACACTACAAAACAAGTAGCTTCTAGGGACAGCTGTTTTGAAAAAACCGTCCCTAAAAAAGGATATTTGGGACGGTGATGGCCTGACCGTCCCTAATAGTCACAAAATATTTAAATCAAGGCTAAAATATGTCCGTCCCAAAAAGAAAACATGGTCAAATAGTATTAGTGAGGGTGGAACAGGGGACGGTACATAAACCGTCCCTAATACCTCTTGGGACGGTTTTTTGTCCTCTTGGGACGTTTTTTGGCCGTCCCAAAAAGCCTTCTGTTTTGAACTGTTAGCCGTTTGTGTAAATCGATACAATAAATCTCACACATTATATCTCCTTATAATCGTCAAATTCTCGGTTGTGTTCATTTTGGCCCTGAACGTTCTTGGAATTCTATGAGTGCTCTAGATTAACCTTGCCTTTAAAGTTATCATAGAAGCGGCCCCGCTTCTCACTCATATAGGTGATCTCCTATTTGAAAGTATCCTGCCATACTTTTCTTAGTTAGATTAAGCTATATGAATCATTAAAAGAAAATCTCAACCTCTTACGTGACAGGCAACACTGACTCTTATCATAGGAATGGGAAAGAGAAAATCTCTTTCAGTGTTATCTGGCGAGTTCGTCACAACTTAGTTTGCCCTTTTAAACCTAGACTATGGGATCTACAATCGCTTAGGTTGGGTTACCGCTACAACTTACTCTTTAGTAAGGCTATAAGCCCATTCCCCTCGACATGCAATTATTAGCTCTCTCTTAAATTCGTATCCTTTATCACGACTCGATACAATTTTCAAAAGCTATTTCTTTTATATGCGCGCATTTGAGAGCAATTGCTTTATGGTATTACGTTGACCTTGTATTTGAAGGAACGTACCATAATTTTAGGCACCCCATATTTTGATGAATTTATCAATATAACACTCTTTGGTATATGAAAACTACCCCACAATTCTGTGGTACACCAGAAAATTCATCAGGGTGGCTATACCAATGGAAAACTGGAAATTTTAAGATTAAAATTTCCAAGTTTTGTCCATCTCAAACTCGTTAGTCAGATGACGTCCCGTCAAACATTCATTTTAATTAGTTTCCAATTAGATTGTCTACAGGCCCATCACCTGTATCAATAACCAGTCCTTCCAATTTTAGGACTCAGTCGCATCTTTGGCAATCATCATATGACTAGTCATCTTCCGATTGGTAGGTCAAATATTTTGACTAACCTCTGATTCATTCGAAAGTCTTCATTGCGGCTTTAATGAATTTTAACTCCAAATCATTTATCCAATTACACTTCATTAAGATTCTCGATATACAATAATCTTAATTATTCATGGCTATCCCCAATAGTCATGAGACGATGGTTCGTTAACAGTCTCAAATTACTTTTCGTGAAAGTAGAAACTCCCAGAAATGGCAACAAGCCAACAATTGGATAAACTTTACGAGATGGTACTTAATAACACCAAATTTGGTATGGTACTACGGTTGTCAGTAACAAACCCAAATGTTGTCAGTACCAGACCCAAATTAATGGCACAAGAATTATCCATTCACACAGATTTGATTTCCGTATGCAATGATGTGATTCCTTTCAATCCATGGAAACCAGTAATCCCTACCAATGAGATCACAGATCACCAACGGACCCTAATGGCCTAGTGCCATATTGGTAACGTTCAAATTACTCCAATGTAATGATAACACCGGGTCCTTTTTCTCCATCCCCGCATTTCATGGCTATCACCAATAGTCATGAAACCACTTTAATGGATTTGATCCGAAAGCAAATCTCAATGCAAGATCTTAAAATTTGCAGAGGGATAATGAGGTTCTGATTGGATGGTCATAGTAGTAACCATTTGGTATCTCCCACCAATCGTTCTCAGGAAACATCGCATAACAACTGCTTTTGCGGTGTTCTGATCCTAATGAGTTTGTGTCGCCAAACGACATCACGGACCAACCAGAGAACTTTCATCAGAGTCGTCTCACAAAATTTCATTTTGTAATATCTTCTTCCACTACCAATCGTTTCCATCCTTTCCGCCCAAACAAACAATGAGGAACTCCATTCACAATGATTACTTCTGGCCTGCAATCGTTTAGGAGAGGCACTATAGGCAGAGAAACACCATCCATATATTGATTCAAACAGTTATCATTGCAACTGATGACGTTGCATCTCTTGTCCTTTGAAATGAAATATGAACAGCTGTGTCTGTTCAAAACGTAAGATTTCAAAGGTCATGTCCCTGTAACTAATTAATCCCGAACGGTTACTAGAGATCAAAGCAGCAATTTTCCTATTAATTACGGCACTAACATCAATATGAAATGTTCATTCTATAAACAGAAATGATACCCACTCATCTATCATTCTATTTCCTTAATTCACCCAATCAAGAAAAGCTAAACAAAATGATCTTATTAGCATCTACTGTGAGTTTGCATGCACCAGATATATGGGTGTGTCACGCATCAACACAACAGTAACATGTATACATGCTATTATGCAGCGAACATGATGAGAATGCTAATCTCACTACACCAAAAAGGAAGCATATATTGTATCCAAAGAAACCGAAAGTACAGAGAAATGGAATTGTCTTTAAGATTGTTGGAAATAATATGCCGTTTCGGTTTCTCGGAAATCATTTTACTGCAACAAAAAAATACTAACAAGAAGAGAGTTAGAAAGACTTATCGGATTGGTTGATCGAGGCGAGGTACTCCTCTTTCCTTAAAGACAATTCATCCCCGCATATGGTGCTCACAGTTCTACGGATATCCCCTTCCAAGATACAACGATCACGCCTTATAATAAGTAGCACTACAATACTATTAAGTCAGCGAATGTTGACGATTACTGTGCTCTTAAATGACTCTGACTCTTGACTTCAAAATCTGATTTTTGTTCTCTTCTAACTTGTGTAAAAATAAAACTAGGAGATGAGTTTATATAGAGTCAATGGTGACTCTACAAGGTGTCCTTTCATCCATAGGTGACTCACCATGTCTAATGGTGACTCTCCATAACACTTGTGCACTAATTGTCTTATAGTGAAAAGGCATGACCCTTAAACACAAGAGGTTTAAACTTTCAAAAACCAATTTTCACTCACATAAATAATTTTGTAACTCAAAATCCCAAACATTGGGTATACCCAAATTAATTGGGGTATACCTAATGAGACAAAATCCAGGTCATTTTGAAGTAAAAGAAGCCACCCCTGAACCATGTATTTTCTAAATGGCTAATACGCCCTTGTTTAATTAACACTAAAAATTCTGATTAGGTTAATTAATTGAGTTTAGATTGACTAATTGAGTAGATAAAAACTTATGAATTTAAGTTATGAAATTTTGTTTTTGATTGAACTCATGTGGGAAGATTTTTTATGAAAAAAAATTGTTTTGAGAATTTATTTTGCAACGGAAATGAAAACATACTACCCAAACACTTCTAAAAAGGGGATTGCAAAGCTGCTGTATGAAATCATACTCAAAATTAAAGAAGAAATCAACACTTTCAGTTCTGAAACTATGAAAAGTCGGCAGAGTCGATGAATGAAGAACATGCAGACTATATCCACCCGGCAAGGTCTACGAATGAACAACATGCCGACTATATCCGGTCGGCGTGATTGGTGAATGAAGAAGATGCCGACTTTATTATTTTTGACACACATGAGACGGCATCTTATTGATTTTTTACCTTGCCGGCTACCTTATAATCGACAAGGTCGACAAAAAATACCTTGCCGACTATAGGATTGTTGACATACAGAGAAAGGTGTTACAAATGCATAATTAATCGTCAAGGTATTAATTTCATAACCTTGCCGACTAAACTATAATCGGCATGGTATAAGGATGAATACAGTGCTAACCCTGTAACTACTGATTTCAGAGATGAAAAGTCGGCACGTTATTCAACCTCATACCCTGCCGACTATATTTTAGTCGGCAAGGTCGACAAAAAAAAACCTTGTCGACTTTCGATTCGTTTTGATTCTTCGTTTTTTTTTTCTTGATTTCATCATGTATAATTAGAGTTTGAAGAAAGATTTTGAAATTTTTTTGGATATGTTTTAGTCGGCATGGTTTTTTAGTATGGGAAATTTGGTCTTTTAACACCTTTTAGACACCCCTTAGCACACTAGTTTGGATGGGAATAAAATGGGTATACCCCAATTAATCTGGGTATACCCTCGCCAGGAATAGAAGACCATAATATATGCGATAGTGTTAACAATTTTCTATATTCTTTCTCATCGGTTAATAAATCAAACCACAAAGTAATAATATCACCACCCCGAGAACGATAATTTTATATTTTTATTTTTAATTACAAAAAACCATATTGGAAAAATGAAAGTATTATTTTTTCTGAGATGGAGCAAATATCATATCAATTTGTTAATTACCCGTTAGCTTATTCACAAATTTAAATTCTAAAGCTTTAGGTAAAAACTCAAGAACCCAACAACGGTGAGAAGTACTTACACCGTAATATAATGATTCATTCCAAGGAGGAAATATTTTTTAAATTTGGGAATAAGATGATTTCAAAATTTTAATTTGTCATAAAACTGTGCAGATAACAAAAATTTGTCATTAGGATGGAATGATTAGAGAGAGAAATAAAATGAAAATAAATATTTCCCTTCGAATAAATGTAACAAGTATTTCATAACTTGTGCACTGTCATCTTTGGTCACATGTTCAAAGAAATGAATTCCACTTTCAACTCTCTTATCCCAAAAATTGATAACCCCTCCTAGCCAGGTCAGGATAGTTTTGCGAGAATACAAATGGAGGGAAAATATTATAATACAATATTCTTATAATTTGGATATGTGGATTTGTAAACAAGACGGTTGATTGAGTAAGAGATTGGTGAAAACAAAAAGATTAAGTATTGCTTAGATAATATGGCAACAATCAACTAGGATTGGTTTAGTATAAAAGACTTCTAGAGTGTATACGAGGAGGCAAATAGAAACCTCACAGTATATTCATTACATGTAAGATGGTAGGCATTAGATACTTACACGGTGGCATGAAAATTCGGTTGATGTGGGAGATATTTTTTAAGTTTATAGGTCAATTTGTCACAAAATTGTGCAAAGTATGAAAAAACGTCCAATTAAAAATATAAATCTAAATCAATGTTTTTCTTTATGAAAACTGCACAGACAATAAAAATACCATTTTTTATGATACGAAGCAAGAACAAAAATGAATAAGTAGGGATGGGATCGGTAAACAAATGGCTTCAACAAACTACTTTGACAAAACATCCCGATCGTGGGATCTTATATATTTAATGGATATTGTCTTTGCTAACATGGCACACAATTTAGTATTAGTGCGCGTTTGGCTTAAGCTATTAATATCCAGAAAGTAGGCGGTCCGGCTAGTATGAGTGCGGGTCTCGTACTTAGAGTATGCAGCCCCCTCTCTACGTGTGACAAGTCATGCTTCAAAAAAATATTTGTTTCAGAAACGAGTAACTTTAAATACAGGGAATTTAATATTTTTAATGACTTTATTACTCTTCCTAAAAGAAAATCGATCTCATCAAAAGCCTAAGTTAAATGATGTAGTGGGTACTAGGGTCTTTCTTGTGATTTAATCTTGATGAATCATATTTCATATATGATGTGGATGCCTTCGAGAGATTGCAAATTTTCTGTTAAAAGCACGTACAAAAAGCTCACCATGAATTCTTCAGAGGTTACAATCAATGGAAGAGTGATTCACAATAATACTTGGAAAAGACTATGGAAAACTAATACTGCGCACAAAATAAAGCTATTTTCCTGGAGATGCATTCATGAATCACATTCTACAAGAAGTAAATTGGCTCGTTTTGATCCTAATATTGAAACTGAATGTGCAATCTGTGGACAAGGTGAAGAAACATGGAACATATTCTCTTACATTGCAGACATGCAAGAGATGTTTGGGGTTTAATGAATGTGGATATAAATGAAGTGCACAGGAGTTATGATAACATCTCAGTCTGGGTCGAAAGCTGGTTCACAGATAGTAATGGTGTTGGCAGTGAAGTGACAACCTTAATGATCACTGCATGGATCTTATGGAAGGACAGATGTGAAAAAGTATTTCAGGGAGTTAATCTAAATCCTTATACTAGTATGCATAAAATCCATTATCACACGAACTCTCATCTGCATACATCATCAGGGAACCAAAACATTACTCTTCCTACTGCAATATCTCACTGGAAACCGACATTGCATGATGTTTTAAAATTTAATCCAGATGCCTCATATGATGAAAACACTAACACTCTTGGTACGGGTATCGTTTTGCGAAATCATGCAGAAAGCTGTGAAGGAGTCAGGAGAAACTACTCAGATGGAGTGTTAAGCGCAAAGACTAGAGAATGCATAGCTATTTGAGAAGCATTACTGTGGGCTCAAGAAAAACATCTCACACATATTCACATTGAAGCTGATGCAAAGCTAGTGGTCCAATCGATTACTGATAATGTCCTCCTAATTCAATGGGAGAATAAGAATCTACTGAAACACATTAAACATTTGAGTTCTAGTTTTATTTCTTATAGTTTTTCTTACGTAAGCAGAGTAGACAATAGAGTGGCTGATGCAGTTGCAAGAACTGTCAGAGAAACAACCACAAACATTAGTCTTTTAAACAATTTCTATGAAGATATCTGTAGTCTCTTGATAAGAGACATGAATTTTTCTCCATCTTAAGAAATGAAATTTCCTTTAGTATCAAAAAAAAAAGGGATGTGATCGGTACGGTAAACAAATGGCTTTAACAAACTACTTTGACAAAACATCCCGATCGTGGGATTTTATATATTTAATGGTTATTATCTTTGCTGACATGGCGCACAATTTAGTATTAGTGTGTGTTTGGCTTAAGCTATTAATATCCCGGTGCAAATGCCACAAAGTAGGCGGTCCGGCTAGTATGAGTGCGGGTCTCATACTTAAAGTATGCAGCCCCTCTCTACGTGTGACAGGTCATGGTTTAAAAAAATGTTTTTCTCAGAAACGAGTAACTGTAAATACAAGGAATTCAATATTTTTAATGACTTTAGTACGCATCCTAAATGAAAATCGATCTCATCAAAAACCTAAGTTAAATGATGTAGTTGGTACTAGGGTCTTTCTTGTGATTTAATCTTGATGAATCATATTTCTTATATGATATATATGTACACCGAGAAGAAAAGTGTTAATTAGTAAAAGAAGCAAGAAGAATTTCGAAAAGAATTCTCATCCAATTTTGTGATTATACGATGATTGATTTGGAGAAAAAACACCGCATAATGATCAAAATATATACACTGGGATTTGATCCCATCTTGGGACTTTTGAATCCAAAAGTTTTAATCAAAAATTAAACACATTAAATCTAATAGAAATCTTAATTATATAAGATGATAACCCTAATTACTATATCATAATTATATAAGATGATAACCCTTGACGCTGATTCAAAATTATAGAATCAACAAACTCTGATTTTAAATCACTTCAATCTAATACCCCTATGTTAAATATTCCAAATGATTTTGGTAAGTGTTTTACGACTGTGTCAACGATTTTAAGGTTAATATAGTCACATAAAATAACAATCAGGAGAAAAAGAAGTGGAAAAAGTGTTGAATGATATTTCCCCAACTCCCCTTATACGTGGCACAAAGAGGAGGGTTCCATACTCGAAGTATGGGACTCGTACTCATACTAGCCGGACCGGAACATAATGGAAAAAATGTCGTAATCCAGGGACGAACCAAAGATCATTTATAAGATAGGGCTAGTGAATGGGCTGGATTCTCATAACATACAGATTCCTCATCCTATAAATAAAATTTATATCAATCTCCCCTGGACTATAGCCCCCTTTAACCTAGTGATGGGTCCGTCACTGTCGTAATCACAATTAGTTTGATATATTATAGATGTTGCTAATGATTTTAAAAGTACTGTTGATTTCTTATAACTAAAAATCAAGGTCCCATTTTTACTCGTCTCTTAAACTAAAAACTCTGAAGTTTCAGATGACGATGAAATGAATTTTATTTTTTTTGTTTATAATAAGCATTCTATACGATTGATCAAACATGAAAAGTTGGGATCATCCATTGTCTAGAAGTACGTCGAGCAAAACAGATGGTGGATTTACATTCCATGGTGCTATACATCTTTTTCTCGAACAAAAACATGTTTGACCTAAATTAATTTAGGGTTATAAAGAAGATATATAAAGGAAAACATAGTTTGTCATCATAGCGACGGATAACGAGCAAACCAGGTCATTATGGTGATCCATTTATAAGGGGGCTGATGGTGGTGAAAGAAGATATCGAAGGAGAACAGTAGCAGTATGTTGGATTAACTTCAACATAAAAATCACTAACAAGCTGGTTAGGCCAAGATTAGGAAATTAATGTAATCCTAAGAGAATTAGAAGTCATCTAGTTCTAAGAAAAGGAAAGACATGTAATAAGGTAATAGGAGTAGGAAAAGGAATTCATAGTTCTATATATATATGATCACCAAAGTTGTGGTTGATCATATGAGCAAGATTAGAGCTTGTGTTTAGTTTTGAGAGATTTTCTAAACATCAATAAAGAGAGTTGTCTTTATATAAGCTAAGTTTCATCTTGCAGTTGCCATTAATTGGTATCAGAGCTTGTTTCTGAGCCATGGAAAACGAAACCACCATTGTGGGTGCAAAACAGTTCACGCCACCATCAATACAAGTTCCAATCCTCAACGCCACAAACTACACAGTATGGGCCATGAGAATGAAGGTACTGATGAAAATCTACAAAGTTTGGGAAACAATTGATCCTGGTAAATTGGACCCAGACAAAAACAATGTTGCCATTGGATTACTCTTTCAAGCAATACCAGAATGTCTTGTTCTACAAGTTGGTGAACATGAAACTTCAAAGAAAATTTGGGATGCAATAAAGGCACGTAATATCGGAGCTGATCGAGTTAAAGAAGCCCGTCTGCAAACCTTAATGTCTGAATTTGAAAGAATGAAGATTAAAGACACGGATACTATTGGTAGCTTTGCAGGAAAGCTATCAGAGATAGCCTCAAAAGCTGCGTCACTTGGAAAATCCATTGATGAAGATAAACTGGTAAAGAAGTTTCTCAATAGTTTACCAAGATCCAAGTATATTCATATCATAGCTTCTCTCGAACAAGTCTTAGATTTAAAGAAGACTAGCTATGAAGATATAATTGGAAGATTGAAAGCATATGAAGAGAGAATCCTTGATGAAGAAAACAATGGAGAAACTCAAGGAAAACTCTTGTACACAAACTCTTACCAACAAAACTCTGCGACAAGAGGAAGAGGTCGTGGAAGAGGTGGTACAGTAAACTGAGGCCGAGGAAGGGGAGGAAGGTTTAACTCACAAGATAGAACAACAAGTCAGAATGACCAAAACCAAGGGAAAGAAAAGAAGGATAGATCAAACATTATTTGTTACAGATGTGATAAACCAGGACACTTCTCCTTTGTACCCTGAAAGAATACAAAAGATGGAAGAAGCAAACAAGAATGAAACAAGGGAAGCAGATACAACTCTTTTCATGCACGAAGTTGTATTCTTAAACGAAGGGAAACTAATACCAAAGAACTACGAATAAAAGGATGGAGAAGAAGGAATCTGGTATTTAGATAATGGAGCCAGCAATCACATGACTGGTAAGAGACACTACTTTTCTGAACTCAATGAGAAAATCAAAGGACTAGTGAAGTTTGGGGATGGATCTTTTGTAGAAATTGAAGGTAAATGATCAATTCTATTTCAGAGCAAGACCGGAGAACAGAAGCTTGTCACAAACATCTACTTCATCCCAAACTTACAAAGCAACATTCTAAGTTTAGGACAAGCTACAGAAGTTGGATGTGATGTTAGAATGCGACAAGATTATCTAACAGTTCATGATCCAAGTGGAAGACTTTTAGTTAGAGTATCACGCTCATAGAATAGACTCTACAAGATAAGTCTCATGATTGGAAGGCCATTGTGTCTGAATATGAGACTGGAAGATCAGACATGGAAGTGGAACGCAAGGTTAGGACACATAAGTTTCAGAACCTTAAAAACTATGTCCCAGAACAAGATGGTTCGAGGGATACCACAACAAAACGGAGTGGTGGAGAGGAGAAACATGACTCTAATGGAGATGACAAGAAGTTCTTTAAAGGCTATGCAGGTACCTAATTATCTATGGGGAGAAGCTGTACGACACTCCACATACCTAATAAACAGGATACCTACAAAAGCTCTGAAAGACATGACTCCATATGAAAGTTTGCGAAAGAGAAAACCAAACATAGATCATTTAAGAGTGTTTGGTTGCAAGGCATACGCAAAATTTGATTCTGCAACTCTTAAGAAACTGGATGATCGACCTCAGACTCTTGTGAATCTAGGAATTGAGCCTGGATCCAAAGGTTACAGATTATTCAATCCAACAACGAAAAGAGTGATAGTGAGTCGGGATGTGGTATTCGATGAAAAAGCAAACTGGAACTGGAAAGAATCTAATGATGGACCAAGTAGGGATCCAGGAATGTTTCACATGAGATGGGGTCAAGTAATTGATGAAGGCAAAGGACCCATAATCATCAATACCAATGGAAACAATGATGTTAATCAAGAAGAAGAATAGAATAATGAAAACACTGAGAATAACGAAGAAGTAGAAGAAGAAGAAGAAGAAGAAGAGGAGATCGATGAAATAACTCAACCCATTCCACTCCGAAAATCAACAAGACAGATACAAAAGCCACAATATCTGTAGGATTATGTTCTTCAAGCTGCAGAAGAATGTGAGACTATGCTACTTTCTGTTAATGATGAACCAAGGAATTTTCAGGAAGCAAAGGTCTCGACTAAATGGACACAAGCATGTAGAGAAGAAATTATTTCAATCAACAGAAACAAGACTTGGTTTCTAGTTGATAAGCCAGGTGGGGTAAAAGTGATTGGGCTTAAGTGGATCTTCAAGGTTAAAAGAAATGTTGATGGAACTATTAACAAATATAAGGCAAGACTTGTAGCTAAGGGATACGTTCAAGAATCAGGCATAGACCTTGATGAAGTTTTCGCACCAGTTGCTAGACTAGAGACAATTCGTCTCTTAATAGCAGAAGCTGCATCAAACTCATGGGAAATTCACCACTTAGACGTTAAGACAACATTCTTACATGGTGAATTGCGAGAAGATGTGTATGTTGAACAACCAGAAGGTTTTGAAGTAAAATGACAAGAGCATAAGGTTTATAAGTTATCAAAAGCTCTATATGGTCTAAGACAAGCTCCTCGATCCTGGAATACAAAGTTAGATCAAATCTTAAGAGAAGTCAGATTTGTTAAGTGCTCTAAAGAAACATCAGTATACAGAAGAGAAGAAAAGGGAACGCTTCTTGTGATTGCAGTCTATGTAGATGATCTTTTGACTGGCAACTCCCTTAAGGTGATCAATTAGTTCAAGAGAGAAATGTCATCAAATTTTGAGATGTCAGACTTCGGAAAACTCACTTATTACCTTGGCATAGAAGTCCATCAAGGAGTAGATGGGATTCAGATAAAACAAGAAGCTTATGCAAGGAGAATTCTGAAAGAAGCAGGACTTGAAACTTGTAATCCAACTAAGATACCAATGGAGTTTGGACTTAAAATTTCAAAGGCACAAGAAGAAGCAGAGATTGATTCAACGTGTTATAGAAGAAATGTTGGGTTTCTTAGGTACTTGTTACACACAAGACCAGACTTGGCTTTCTCAGTGGGAGTAGCTAGTCGTTATATGCAGAATCCACGCAAGTCTCATGGTGATGTAATAAAGAAGATATTGAGATATCTAAGAGGAACAATCAGCTGTGGATTGAAGTATGGTCGAGGAGGATCAAAAGGAATTGTTGGGTATAGTGACAGCAGTCATAATATTGACCAAGATGATGGAAAAGGTACAACTGGTCATATATTTTATCTAGGTGAAGCACCTATTACATGGTTTTCACAGAAGCAAGACACTGTAGCCCTCTCATCCTGTGAAGCTGAGTTTATGGCTGCAACAGAAGCAGCTAAACAATCAATATGGCTTCAAGAACTGTTGGGTGAAATCAAAGGAAGAGAACCTGAAAAAGTTCTCATCAAGATTGATAATAAGTATGCAATTGCACTCACTAAAAATACAGTGTTTCATGGGAAGACGAAACACATTCACAAAAGGTATCATTTCATACGAGAATGTATCGAGAAGGAGATCATCAACGTTGAACACATACCAGGAACTGAGCAGAAAGCAGATATATTGACAAAGACATTAGCTCGGATCAAGTTTGAAGAAATGAGACAACTGATTGGAGTACAAGATATGTCACGGGTAAGGTTGAAGCTTAACGGGGAGAATGTTGGATTAACTTCAACATAAAAGTCACTAACAAGATGGTTAGGACAAGATTAGGAAATTGATGTAATCCTAAGGGAATTAGAAGTCATCTAGTTCTAAGAAAAGGAAAGACATGTAATAAGGTAATAGGACTAGGAAAAGGAATTCATAGTTCTATATATATATGATCACCAAAGTTTGATCATATGAGCAAGATTAGAGCTTGTGTTTAGTTTTGAGAGATTTTCTAAACATCAATAAAGAGAGTTGTCTTTATATAAGCTAAGTTTCATCTTGCAGTTGCGATTACAGTAATGATGGTGGATTCTCAGATTAGGACTAGTTCTATTTGAGCAGCTCATATTCTAAAGACTTTGTTAACAACCAAACACGAACCAAGCGTAATTTGTAAGCCATTTCATCAATGATATCAGTGGTTGGATACAAAAGATCAAATGGATAATATCTTTTGTCAAATGGTTTTGTTAAAACCATTTGTTCCTCGATCCTAACCGGAATAAATAACCTAGTTTAATTGGGGGCCATGACTTCCAATCGGGGGCCATGGAATTTTGTTTGTCCCCAAAATTTTCAGGGGGGTAAATATCGCAATATGAATATACTATTTTACCCTTCACTAATTGAAAATCAGTTTCAGTAATTAACTATCCTAATTAAGGCCCCTAATCTATATACCCTAATTAAATCAAAGAGAAAATCAGTTTCTCTTTTATCTTCATCTTCCTTTCTCTTCTCCACCTCCACCATTAACGACTCCACCTCCACCGAGGAAAATTCTTCGAACCGATTCATCGCGTAATCGTCGATGATAAAACTTTAATCGACGATTAACTTCTTCTACAAATATGGCTAAAACAAAGCAAACCGCTCGCAAAGCACTTCCAATTCCTAATCTTGTAGATACGGTGAATGCAGAGGTGTACGTGAGAAGAGCTCCTGAATCAAGCAAATCGAAACCCAAAAAGGGAATGACTCCAATTAGAGGGTACGTGAACTTAAACCCACCTCCTATTTGATGTTTTTTTTTTTGATTGTGCAATCGAGATTGGTAACTGAAAAATAGAAGTTACAGAGTGAGACTCGTTAGCATCGAAGAAATAATACCCTAACGACTCTTACATTGCATGCTTTTTCTATGAAAAATCGTTAACCTGTTAGTGTAAATATGACGACCCTTGTTCTGCTACTTCGACCTTTTGTGCCCTAGAATAGAGTCGTCGCCATATTAGGTTGAAGATGACGACTGTAGTTTGACGACCCCAAATTAGTGCGTAACCACTCTGGGTTAAACTTGAACTGCCTTCTGTTGGAGAAAACGATAGAGTCGTCAGTAGTATATAATCCCTAGACTAGAGTAATTAGTAATCTATAATCCCTAGAGTCGTCATCTCTTTTAAAGGGTCGGCAGTTACTTATTTGACGACCCAAGTTTAATCTTTAACGATCCTTTAAGGACCAAAATCATCCTCACTGTTCAATTTTTGCAAAGAGTTGTTACTTTGTAATGAAGAGTCGTTCTTTTGTTAGAGCATATCATTGACGACTCTTTAACTGATAGAGATAAAGTTGATGTCTTATAATTTTTTTTTTCGTGTTTGGAATGTAGTGACAAGAAAACGAAAGACAAGGTTGAAATCACGATAAATCCTCCTTCGAAACCTCCCCGCAACGATAAATACTTACTTTCTGGTCCATTGCGCGGAAGAAGGACGAGTGAGGTATCATTTTCTATCACCGAAACAAGATACAAAGGTAATGAGTTGTCCGATTCGTTAGAATCAGACACTCCTGTTGTTTCAGCTAACACTAGTGCTGAAGAAGAAGATGAACAAGAAGAGATCAAGTAGAGGAGGAACAAGGTGTAGAACATGAGATACAAGAAGAAGAGATTCAAAAAGAATAAGAGGAACAAGAAGAAGAGCAAGAAGAGGAGGAAGAGGGTGAAGTTAATGGTAGTGGTGATGATGAGGATGATGGTAATGAGGAGGAACAACATAAAGGTAATAATATAGGTGATGCTAATGATGATGAGGAGGAAGAGAATGAAGGTAATGATGATGAAAAGGATGAAGGTGGTGATGATGGTAAAACCACTGTTGAGGATGAGGAAGAGAATGCAAAGGCGAAAAATCCGGTAAAGAGGGTTAAGAAGGATGGAACAGATATTGCACCCAGTGCGAGACACGTTCCCACTACTCATTTAATGTTGCCTCCTCTTCGAGGTGGTAAACTTAGAGGAGAACCTAGAGATGGGGGCAAAGTTATATTTGGATATCCTGGATCGTGGGCTCATTGCATTAGTGAGACAATCGTAAGAATCCCAAATTTGCTTGACATTTGATTAGTTGGTGTTAACTTGTTTATGTTTTTTTTTTAAATACGTGTTTGTTTATGTTTTGTAGGATCATAAGGATGCCGCACGTCTTTTCCGGCACCAATCTTCTTTCAAGAAAATGGAGTTGTGGACGCTAGAAGGTGAATGTGCAAGAGTTAGAGATTTGGTTGAAAACTCAGGTTTGTACAATGCCGTTATGAACTCTGTGATTGCGTATGACAAGGTCGCAGTATCTAGTTTCTGTGAAAGGTATCACGCTGAAGTCGACAAATTCCAACTTCCTTTTGGTGAGATGGCGATAACTCCTGATGACGCAGAACAAATATTAGGGATGCAGGTCGAAGGAAAATCAACCGGTGAGAAGTTCAAGAGAAGGCCTAGTTGGGAAGACATCTATAGATGGACCAAGAACTTGTTTGGATGGGATTCCGAGAAGACTAATGGGCTTTTCGAGAAGGGACCTATGTACCCGAAGAAAGAGTTCACCAATCTCATTCCCTCCACTTGAATCACCCATTTGTAAAAACCCTAAGATTTCCTCTCAAAACTCCTCCTCTTCTTCTCAACACATAAAACACATTTTCCATAATTTTTTTCCTAAAATCAAATTTTAATCTAAATACACTTACCACACTAATCAAACTAATTAATTCCTAATACTAATCATATAAAGGCAGTTTTGTCATTTAGAAAATATTTTTTTAAAGGGTGACCCAAATTAGGATTGGGTGACCTTTTTTTATCCCGTAGTGCATGGCCCCCAATTAAACTAGGATAAATAACCTGAGATGTAAAGGAAACAAACATTTTCTCGTTGTGACGCAGAAAAGAGAAATAACCTTCATGGAAATATGCAGCTGGAACCTGATGAAACTAGATATGTTTACAAATGCTATTTTCTTTTACAGTTAGACCCGTCGGCATGTGTATCGATTTGGCAACTTTAGCTTTGTTGGTTAATTAGTCATCTTCTTCAATGATAAACTAGCAAAGGTTCCAAACTTAACAACATCAAATTCATTGTTAATCATGCTAACTTTTTAATTATAATGTTTAGATGTCTTTTCTTTTTAAACATAGTGAGTTTTATATGTCAAATGAATAAGCTATAGTGGGAGCTACGAGGACAACTTAGGAAAATAATGTACACCGTGGGAACATTAATATTGATAGCTTTCGATGAATGAATGTCTCCATTATATTGAGACGGTTTGATGATCAATTGATTAAGAGAAAGATAAAATCGATTACAGGACAGACTCAGGTTTATATACCTAGTTCTCTTATCTCTCGACTGGAAACTCTTAACAGACACGGGCTACATGCACATTAATATTATTCTTGCTCTCTGATAACACCTTACATACACAACTCTTACAGGTTCTACAATAGTATATGCTATTACTCCCCCTCAATCTCAAGGTGGTGAAGAAAACAGTTTGAGATTGCACCTTACACACACAACTCCCACAAACACCATTGTATGATTGGTTCTACAGTAGTATATTCAATGCAGTTTGTGATAAAAAAAGAGATTGCAGCAACAAACCAAACTGTGTACATTGCAGGCCATGGTGCAAGGAGACTGATGATGTAGAAAGGCTCGAGTTGATGTAGAGAAAGTCAGTAACACATGCAGCAGTAGAAAGAACCGACATACGAATAAGTGTGTCAAATTTGCACAATAACCAGCAGTAGGAGACATTCACAGTGAAAGTAAGACCTGGCACACCATATGTAGCACTATAGTAGGTGGCGCAGAACATTAAACAACATCATTCTAGCATAGATGAGCTGAGAATACGTGTATATTGTACAAAAAGTGGAGCAGCATCCAACTGAATTTTGACAAAAGAATTTCAGGCCATAGTGAGATTTAAGAGTAGAATGGTAGTATTCCGGAACCATACTCCACAACTGAATTTAATCATTGACTGCAGAGGCTTGAAAATATATCAACACCAACTGTATTTGCTGAAATAATGTTGTAACAGAATAGGTAGTCATCATTAGTAGTATCCCTTGCACCAACAGAAAAGGTACCCCAGTAAAATTGACCCTTGGATGTTGTGCAGAAAACCACAATAGCATTGACATCAGCACTTTAACCTAGATAAGTTTAGAAGCTCAGCAAACACAAAGCCCAAGAAAGGCAGGATAGCAGCAACAAAGAATTTGCAGATTAAGTAAACATCAAGTCCTGAATTGGAGATATTGAAGATGTGAAATCTAGTCGCAAGCTTTGACAAAAGTAGCAGCTTATCACCAATAGAAAGAAGGGAATGAAGGCGTATGCAAAATATCTGATTGTCACAGTACATCAGCTTAAGCAAACCTGAGGTCCAATTAAACACATGTAACATCATAACCTGACACCCTCCAATATCATAACAACATAGATGAAAACCTGAGAAATAAAGCTTGTATGTAAGAATTGCCAAGCACCATCAGTCATTAGAAAATAACACCATATGAAATATGTTGTCCCATTCTCATTCACTCTTGAATTATTCATCTATAACCAGTACTTCAACCGAATTCAACAATCAAAGTCGAAGTAACTTAATTCAGTACTCTAGTATAGTACCCATTATTGCAGTTGAAACAACTTATTGCAGTACTAAAGAAAGGACCCATTATTATGCACCAAATGAATACGAAAAGCACGGAAAAGATAACTAAACCAGGCTACTTCAGAATTGAAAGTAGACTCATCAAAGAGAATATCAGCCTGAACTTAACATAACTCACCAATTCCAATCCCATAACATCATCTTCAGTTTTATCATTGAACTTGCAAGCCAACTCACTCTTGAAAAGAAGACTGTACCAAAGCCAGTACCAATGGGATGAAGTGATAACAAGCTAATTAAGCACATATAGTGCAGCAAAACTTTCATTCCACACACACATCAATACACATATGTGATTTAAGAGAAGATTTTCCTCACTTTCAAGTAGAACAACTTTAAGCTTCTCTCTTATCTAGACAAGGTGTAGAGGAGATAGGCATGATCAGACTCAAAAGCGCCAGGTATCAGCACAAGTATGACTTGATTAAAAAACTAGATGCCACAATTCTAGTTATGATGAAAAAGTGTTTGAAGACATCATTGTCTGTTGTTGAGCCAATGATGTAGAAACTGAACACATGAAGATAAAATCTAAAGTAATCTAAAGATAGAAATGGAGATTACCAGCAAAAACTCAAATTTCAGCTGATGAGGTAAGAGATTCCAATCCAAAACAAACAACCTTGAAATTGGAAAAACCAAGAGCTCAAACCCCAAAACTGATCATGTTTAATCTTCTTGACGAAGTTGCAATACTAGCATCAGGATCAAATACAATTCTCACACTACTCACCATCAGTAATCACAACTACATACTAGTTCCATGATAAACATGAAAAACAAAAGTTTATAAGCAGCATTGATGAAAAAGGATGAACTCAAACCTTATGATTCGTATACTCCAACTCCAATACGAAATTCAAACTCAGAAACATCATGTGAAACGCAAGATTCTTCAACACATATGTGAGGAGTACCTTGAAGCAAGATATGGGACCAACAACTTCTCAATCATCTACTGAATCCAATCAGTGGAGCGACTTTAAATTTTCGACCTTACTAGACTGAAAAAGCGGGGGTCTAACAACACCACCCAATATTTCGCTTAGCAATTTGTACGGACTAACTTTGAAATACTTTGCTAGAGAATCTACTAGACAGTCAGACTCAATCTAGATAAAAGTATCTCAAGGAGTTAATATCTCTCTCTTGATTTGATTTCCACTCAAGCTAAAATCAATAGAGAGTCATTATCAAATACAAGGAATAACTTGGACGGTACCAAAGACCAATGTCCAAGGATCAATCAATATCAATCAACAACCAAAGGTAACGGGAACCAATTGATAATCCGGTGTTATATTCGCGAAGAACAACCTAGATTAATCAATCGCCTCTCTACAATCCTTCCTGACTACACAAGCGGATTGTCGAGGAATCACAAATAGTGAGACGAAGATGTTTGTGACTTCTTTATCTTGCCTATCGGAGAACTCTCACGATCTCAAGCCAATCAATCGATTGTACTCGTACGATAGAAGATGCAAGATCATATCACACAACTACGATAAAAGTAGTATCGGTCTGGCTTCACAATCCCAATGAAGTCTTTAAGTCGTTAACCTGAGTTTAGAGAAGAAACTCAAGTGTTAATGGAGATCGACTCTAGAGAGCGCACTAGTATCACACACACGTGTGGGGATTAAGTTTTTCTCTAGCTAGATGTCTCTTATATATAGCCTTTCAAATCAGGGTTTTTCCTTAGGTACAAAGCAAACTCTATCCACCGTTAGATGAAAACCTGATTTACATTCAAGCCAATATCTCTCAACCGTTAGATCGAAAGACATAGATTGACACACACATTTGGGTACACGTTTACTGGGTTTGAGAAAACCATGCCCAAATGAGTAAACGTATGTTGGTTCAACGTGATAACCCAAAAGGTCAACCATATGAGAATCTCATATTAATCATTTTCTTCTTCACCATTACTAGTTCAATTGACTCAAATGAACTAGTTAAGAGTTGTTCAATTGCTATGAGATCTTATGTAACTACACAAGACACAATTAAAACAAAGATGATTCGATTCGATTAGAATCGGCTCATGATCATTATAGCCACGGTTTGCATAAATCATTCCTTAATAACTAATGTTTCATGTTCAGAGCACATCTTTAGATCATAACCTCTTAAGTTCACACACAAGTTCGCGGACTTAAGTTAATCAGTTGAGTTTTCCAAACTTAGCAGAAATTCTCGGGTCGAGAACTTCCGCCAGTTCGCGGATTGGGTTTGTGGACTGAGTTCGCGGACTTAGCGGACAAACGAGTTTTGGAAATCCCAGCAGAAATTCTCGGTCGAGAACTTCCGTCAGTTCGCGGACTTGGCAAGCCAATTCCACAATCCTACTGATTCTCTTGATCAACAAATTTCGAAAACTTCGGTTCAAGGAATACATGGTTATGTAATCTAAACTCTCATTTCAATCATTGAAACATTCTCAGAGGGCGATATTCAGTCGTGAAGAACAACAGACCTTTCTCATCAGAGCAATTTCCAAAGTGATTGAAACTTTCATGACTTTCATCACTAGGTGAAGATAAACCTGATCAAAGCGAAATGCTTTACCAACACATGATTTCGAGTAAAAGATAAGTAATGAATACTCAGCTCGAAATATCAAGTATATATGATCTATTCTATATAGAATACGACTTTTGTCTCATAAGAAGTAGGAGAAGAATAGATAGACTTTCGAGTGATAGATAAGTTCAAGTCTTCACATACCTTTTTGTTGATGAAGTTCCACGGTTCCTTGGTGTAGATCTTCGTCGTTGTCGTTGAATCACCATGAAGTCCTTGAGATCAACTACACTTTTCCTATCCTAGTCCGAGACTTAGCTAATAGGCTAGAAATCAAGACTTTATAGTTTTGATCACTAACATTGAAAAACATGCTTGATATAGCAAAACATGCGAGGTTGACCGAGCTATGATCTAACATAGACCGTAGTGTAGCGGACTAGAACACGCTCAGACTATCTCGGCATCAGGAATCAAGAGCAGCATATCTTGATGAAAAAATTAGGTGCAAAAGAATCTAATTATGATGGAAATCTTTGGTTGAAGATGAAATTGGAAGATGTTGTTGAAAGTAATCTGGATCTGAGATGTAATTCTCTGTAGAATGAAGAACAATCTGTGGATTTTTGATGAAGAACGATCGGAGTTGTAAGATGTCGTTGATGCACAACAACAAAAAATGAAGATTTAGGTGAATCGGTGGAAAAATTGGATCGACACCCTCAGAAATTCATGATTTCTGAGTATGATACCATGATAACATTCAATGAATGAATGTCTACATTGTATTGAGACGGTTTGATAATCAATTGATTAAGAGAAAGATAAAATCGATTACAGGACATACTCAGGTTTATATACCTAGTTCTCTTATCTCTTGACTGGCAGCTCTCAACAGACACGTGCTACAGGCACATTTACGTAATATTATTCTTACTCTCTGATAACACCTTACACACACAACTCTTACAAGTTCTACCATAGTAGTATATTATAGAACAACTTGAGATTGCACCTTAGACACACCACTCCCACAAATACCATTATATGATTGGTTCTACAGTAGTATATTCAATGCAATTTGTGATAAATAAGACATTGCAGCAAGAAACCAAACCATGTACGTTGCAGGACATAGTGCAAGGAGACTGATGATGTAGACATGCTTGAGTTGATGTAGAGAAAGTCAGTAGCACATGCCGCAACAGAAAGAACCAGCAGACGAATAAGTGTGTCAAATTTGCACAAAGTACCAGCAATAGGAGACATTCACAGTGAAAATAAGACCTGGCACACCATATGTAGCACTGTAGTAAGTGGTGCAGAACATTAAACAACATCATTGTATCATAGATGAGCTGAGAAGACCTGTATATTGTACAAAAAGTAGAGCAACATCCAACTAAGTTCTTGGTAGACGCATTTATGTGTCTATTTTATTCCCAATATTCTGTATTGTTAGACTCGATTAAGTACTTATTGTGTTATTTTGTGTTTTTGTAGATGTTTTTAGAGAAATAAGCCTTTGCAGCGAAATGAGATCGAAAAGTAGTGTTTTACACCCGAGGATAATGTACCGGAGGAACCTCAGAAATGCACCGGAAGCATCCCAGAAATGTACCGGAGGAACCCAGAAAAATTACTATTTCCACCCCAAAATAACTATTTCCACCCCAATTGCTAAAGGGACACACGTACAAGATTAGGGGGAGGACACTTTTCTTCTCATAATTCAAATTTTGGAAAAAGGCGGGAAAATATTTCTTCTCACTGGCAGTTGGGTCGATCGATTTTTGGAGGGGTTAGAGTTCGATTAAACCTCTGATTTTCAATGGGTATTTGTGATATGGATAGAGGAAGACATTTTGGGTGTTAGGATCGATCATAATTGGCTGGAATCATCGCAATCAAGAAATCAGGAAGCACGTTCAAGAAATGAATATCACAAGATCACATCAGATTTAGACGTGTACTCATGTGTTTGGAGAGTGTTGAATCAATTCTACAGCGTGTAAGATCATGTTTGGAGTGTTTATACATCATTTCACCGCGTGGAGAACTAATTAAAGGAAGAAAATATCCAAAAAATATTTTATCTTTAAGCCGAGTAAAGAGAGAATTATCTTGAGTTATGGCGTGATTAAAGAGGAGTATAAATAGATTTCTGGTATCACAGATAATGGGTGTCGAGAGTTTGGGGTCGAGAGGATAGCTCAGGAGGCATGAATTAAGAGTTTTTTAAAACTCTGTTGCTGCTGCCACTGCTGCTCGTGAAGAAAACGACGACGGTTTATTCATCCTTCGTAACAGTTTCTTCAACTGGTTTGCAACATGTATCTTCATTGTAATAGTTTCTTCATCCTCTTCTGCAACATTTATTTTCAGATTTGTAACGCTTATCTCATCATAACAGTTGAGAGTTGAAACAGTCAGTCTGTAACGCATTTTTGATGTTGCAGATTTCCTGTTTCATTGTTTTCTCTTCTTGTATACACTTTTTGAGCCATGAATACATATTTTGAGTGTGTTTTCTACATGATGAGTTAAACCCCAACACTGGGACGACGGAGGAGGTCGAATTTCATCCATGTGGTAATTTCATTAATTCTTTTATTTACTTTTTGCACTAATTTTAATGATTTAAGATTTTAAATTAATTACTTGTGATTTCATTTGATGGAGTATGCTTAGTCCTAGGGATTTTTGATATGCCATGCTTAAGAAATACAAGTAATATTTTATAAAATCTATCTTGGCAATAAACTAGAGTTAATATTTGTTTTGTTTTTGAACTATAATTGCTAGAATTAATTTCTGAACCATTTGAAAATGAAAAAAACGGCCGAATCTTTAGTCCCAGTACTCTTGCCCATATTTTTAATATTTTTTGTATATATTTATTTTCTATTAAGTCTAAAAAATTATCCTTCACAAGTCCGAGAGTTTGAACCTCATTACTACAACCCACGAAAAATCATTAATCATTTTGGCGCCGCCGACGCGGATTTGTGTTTAGGTAGAATTTTTTTTAGATTTATTTTTCTTTGTTCTTTTTTACGTTCTTTGGATATTTGTCTATGTGCTACAGGTTTTGAGGCTTGGATCGAAAAGAAAAAAAAAGAAGAAGTTGTCAAGAATTTTGGCGATTTCATAAAGACTAGGAGCTAGAGCGTAAAGCAAAAAGAACGGAAAGAAGATGAAGGACTTCTTTTTTATTAGTATTTTTTAGATATTTTTTATTATTATTATTACTATTTTTTTTTTAGAAACTGTAATTAAGGTTTTTTATTTTTGTAATCTTTTATTTTTGGACATTTTTTTTCCGGATATTGAACATTGGACATTGTTTTTAAACCCTACGGAAGGGTCATATTAAAAAAAAAAATTAAATACAAACTGTTTGCAGGGAAGGACGACGATTACAATATCGTCTCGGCCCCTCGGGTTCGCACATGACATAGGAGTCGTGGCCCGAGTCGACTACAACGGTTCGTCGCTCGTCTTCTTTCAATGGAGATTACCAGCAGAGACTCAAATCTAAAGTAATCTAAAGATAGCAATGGAGATTACCAGCAAAGACTCAAATTTCAGCTGATGAGGTAAGAGATTCCAATCCAAAACAACCTAACTTGAAATTGGAACAACCAAGAGCTCAAACCCCAAAACTGAGTTTTAGATCCAAAATCATGTTTAATCCTCTTGACGACGTTGCAATACTAGCATCAGGATCAAATGCAATTCTCAAACTACTCACCATCAGTAATCACTGAAAAACGGGGGTCTAATGATGTAATTTTAAAGTGGTAAGTAAGGTTGTTGTTCACTCGGACTTGTGTAGACTCGATTTTAGACTCAAAAATAGAAAACACTAAAAATAAAGAAAATATATTCACAAAAGTTTATCACAGTATCGAGAGGTACTGAGACTCAGGATTCCACCAAATTCCATTCATGCGACTCAAACAATAATTCCAATAAATTATAGTTCAAATAATAAAAATATGGACTCTTGTTCTTTGCCAAAAATAGATTTTTGAAAAGCAATGACTGTAAATCAAAAGCATGATGTATCAAAAATACATAGACCAAGCATACACCATCAAACGAAATCACACCCATTCAGTAAAAATCATAAATCAATTAAATATCAATGCAAATAGTCATAAAAGAATTATTAGAATTACCACATGCGTGAAATAGGGCTTCCTCCATCATCCCAGTGTTGGGGTTTAGCTTCTCATATCAAAAACAGGCTCAAAAGAATAAATCATGGCTCAAAAGTTGATTAAAAGAGTGAAAATAATAAAATCAGTGATTCTGCGACCCACAGAAGGCGTCCAGAGAAGAACGATTAAATACGGCTGCTAAAATAGAAACAACGATACGTAGCTTCCGCTGTCGCTGTTGCTGTTGTTTTAAGACTGTTGAAGAACAACAGTTCTCGGCTGTCCGTTCTTCGTGTTCTTCGGGATCTTCGTGTAGCAGCAGAAGCAGAGACGGGCCTCCTGTAATCTCTGATTCTCGCCTCCTGAGCTCTCCTCTTGACCCCAAACTCTCCGTACTTCTTCTAGGGGACCTAAGCATCCTATTTATACACAACATGGTCATTGAATCTTTCCCAAATCGCATCAAAATTCCCTTTTTACTTTCTTGGCAGTCACGGCAATAATCGCTTCCCATATTTGTTTTACGCGTTTCTGAGCTTTCCCACTTATCTCAAACTCTTCCTTGGATATATATGTATCTTTGGAAAGAGTTTACTTGCCTTTAATTTCCTTGAATAACAGATTTTGAACCCATGAAGCCGTGTTTCCTTATTTGACATTGATTCCAATTCCCGACTATTCTAGCCCAAGTTGATCGGTCCAATTGCTTCTAATGAACTTGTTAAGTCATATCAAGTCCATCCCAATCAATTTCCGGTGTTGAATCTCTTTAAAACTGCCCAAAGCTTCACGTCCAAAATCTGCAGACGTGAGGTATCTTTTCTCGCCAAATATTTTTGATTCAAATCGTGAAGAAGGTGGGTGTCCCCCTGTCCTGTGCTGTTCTCCCTTTAGCAGTTGCCTGGAAATAGGTCACCCTTAGTAATTAGGTTACCCCTTATCCAAAATCGAGGGTCCGTATAATGATTTTTCTGGGACATTTTCCGCACTTTTTCGGGGTTCCTCCGGGGTATTTCTGGGGCGCTTCTGGTATTCTATCAACGGAGGTCCAAACGCCGCATTCTCAACCAATTTGGCCGCAAAACCTTATTCTTCTAAAAAACACCTACAAATAAATAAAATAACCAAATAAGTATAGAATCGAGCACTAACATTATATACAATTGAGATATATTAGACACATAAATGCGTCTATCAAATACCCCCAAACTTATTATTTGCTAGTCCCGAGCAAATCAAAACTACAAAATAAAATCCTAACTCACTGTCGCAGGCATCGTCGATTGCGTTTAGCGTATGAAATAAGCCTTTAAACCCCTAGGTGGCCCTAGTGGCCGAGTTATAGTCTCGGGAGGGCTTACCAGAGATATACCCACAAAAACTTTACTCCAGACCTTAGCTATCTAGCAGAACCTTGGAAGGCACTAAAGAATCTCCTTGGTTGGCATACTTATTGACTACAGGAGGAAGTACCCTGATGCGAAATTCCAATTTTTGTACACGAGTTTGCACTAAAGCATACTAAAATTCATATAAAGTGACAGAGCCATACTCAGGTAGTCGCACTATGGACATCAATATCCAGAGTCAAAACTAATCACATGGATAGATCAAGAAGATGGATATATAAAAACATAGATGGTTTTGATGTTTACTAAATGAACGGTGTTTCCCATATCTGTCCGAAGGCCTCCGCCAAAATGAACCTATCCTAATGGATTGAGATACTAGTCTGACTAATATCAACACACTGGCATATACAAGGGAACCAGTGGTCGATAACCTAACTCTAGGTCAACACAACTGGCATATACAAGGGTACCAGTGGTCGACTTTATTGAATTTTTTCCTTTTGGTCAAATGGTCTGGTCTCAAATTTTTTTTTTTTTTTTCATAATAATTTTTTTTTCAACTTTTTGGTAACTACCATTTTTTTTTAAATTTTTCATGGTATCTCAATCACTCTAATTCACCCTAGCATTGGTAACAACTTGAATCGTGGGCCCCACCTATCACTTAGAGAGACATAGTTTAAAAACACAAAATAAAATAAAATAAAAATAAAAGTGAAAAGGACTCAACGAGATATGGTGAAACTATCATGTTATTCCTAACAACTGAGCTCTGTGCTTTTATGAATAGACTCTTCTGGATGTTGCCATCTAATCAGATTGGTTCCTCAACTCCTACAATCAAAATGCTTCCATCCACTTAGATTAGTTAGTGCAATCCTAAATAGGCATAAATTTCTAAGCTCTGGAGTTTATTTATTCATACTGCAACTAAAAAGTTTCTCCCATACCCCCAAACTTAAATCTAACATTGTCCTCAATGTTTTAAAGATGAAATTAAAAGCATGAACAAGGATAAACTGTTACCATTTGAAGCAAAAGAGATAAGGAAAGATATTACCGTGTCGCATGAATGTTGGGTTACCTCCCAAGAAGTGCTAAGTTTAAAGTCTTCAGCCAGACTAAGAAAGGATTAGTCACCTCATGGAATCATAAACTAATAGCCGAAATAACTGCGAGTCTTTAAAACCAAAAAGATCCGACCAAAAGAAACTGCAATGAACCAAGAAAGTGAACAAGACTAGAAAGCCCTTACCTAGTTTCCTGATTAAGAAATTTATATCTAATTGTGGTTCAGGTTCAGGTTCTATGAAAGGGTCTACATAGAAAATTTTCATTGGATGCGTTTCTTCATAGGTGGGATCCGAATCATTAGGTTCTAGAGTCTGGAAAAACTCAAATATGATCTTAGAAGCGCACAATAATAACCTAAATAACTGAGGATCCTCTAAGTCAATAAGATTTGAATTAAGTAATTGACCACAATGAGAGTAGTGGTCATTCTTAAGCAAATGTGTCGATTCTAATTTCCTAAAGCATTTAAGTTTAGTCTCACAACTTAATATTCGACAAATTTGGAATATAAACGTTCCCACAGTTGGAAGAAAACTATTTGGTGGGAAAACAAAGTCAATCTGGGTATCATAGCCTGGTTCGACCACATCAACCAGAGGATGGGTTTCTAATAACTGAACTTCGTTATGGACATCACTAGGTTCAGGAAAACGTGTATGAAGATAATCTTGCGAAATGGTTGAGGCAGATATGTCAAGACCCAAGTGAGGGACCTTTCTAAGAGTTAAATCACATGGAGAATGATAATCACCCCCAAACTTGGAGTTTTGGGTGTCTCTAGATAGACTAACTACAATTTCTCTAATTTCTAGATCGTTGGAATCCTGAAAATAGTCAATTGCTTATTCTTGGTTATACTCAAGTGACGCATCCTCACCCATATTTAATAGTTGTACGAGTTCATTTTCTTCGTCTAAGACCATTATTTCTAAATCGTTAGACTCTAAAACGATATTCTCAGAATAAACTTGTTCCTCTAAACCATTATCGACTTCGTAATCAAAAGGAAATACTACATCATCTAAAGAAGTGGTATATCTAATCAAATCCTCGTCCTTTTGAATAGGTGAATAATCATTGAAATTATCGGGATCTGAACCAGAAATAACACTATCATCATAAAGTTCATTTGGAGTAACAAATTCCTGATCACTATGCCTACATATTTCATCAGCACTATCCTCATCATAATCATCATAATAACATGAAAATGGTTGAACCTCATCTAAAAAAGTAGTGTTACCAATTCTAACCCCGGCATCTTGATTATGCAAATAATTATCCTCATTTTCAAGGGTACTATTGGAAACACTATATTGGAAATTAAGACTATCTTGAGCAGTTCTGTTCTGGGCCTCTAATAAAAGCTTTTGAATCGACTCACATGAATTCCTTATGGTATCGTGTATAGAAGGTTCACTCATGGGTGCATTTTGTTTATTCATTTCTAACACAAACCTATTTGTATTCTCAGTTAATTGTTTGAGAGACTCTTCTAGAGGAAGAACAGGTTCAGAAGGATCATAATAGGGACTAGTTTTCAACATTTTCATTATATTGTCCAAAGACGAGGAACTAGTACTATAATAATCCTTATTTTCTTGCTCGTATGACATGTGTATGTGTGTATATAGTAATTGGGGTCACCATGGTATGAGCCTTAACCTTGAAAAGGTTGATGTTCCCAATCACTATTCACACTATGGTTAAAATTGTAACGTCCATTTTGAAACTCGGTCGGATATTCGTTGTATTGGCTATTATGATACCAGTTCGACATTCTTTTGCAGGGGTGTGAGTTATCACAAAATAAAACCCACCGACAGGGGATTCGTGGGTGGATAGAGTCTTACCTCCCGTACCAGACGGGCGATGAACCGTTGAAGTCGACTCAGGCCACCGACTCCGATGTCAGTGTAAGAACCCGAGGGGCCGAGACAGTATCGTAACTGTCGTCCTTCCCTGCAAACAGTTGATATTTAATTTTGACCCTTACTTAGGGTTTAAAAAAAATAATGTCCAAAAAATAAAAATGTCCAAAAAGGAAAAGAAAAATTACAAAAACAACACCCTATTTATAGTTTCTAAAAATAAAACAAAATAACTATATACAAAATCTTATTTTTCACTCCTTTCGGATTCCTCTTTGAGTTCCTTCTTTGGCGATGCTTTCCTTTTATAACACTTTTTCTTCCCTTGTAGCTTCCCTCCGAATCTGAAAAAGAATCGAAAATACCAAAACGCGTAAAAAAGAACAAAAAATAATAAAAATAAAAAGAAACCTAAAACAAATCTAAATACAAGTCCCCGTCGGCGGCGCCAAAAATTGATGTAATTTTAAAGTAGTACATAAGGTTGTCGTTCACTCGGACTTGTGTAGACTCGATTTTAGACTCAAAAATAGAAAACACTAAAAATAAAGAAAATATATTCACAAAAGTTTATCACAGTATCGAGAGGTACTGAGACTCAGGATTCCACCAAATTCCATCCATGCGACTCAAATAACAAATCCAATCAATTATAGTTCAAATAATAAAAATATGGACTCTTATTCAAAAGCAATGACTGTAAATCAAAAGCATGATGTATCAAAAATACATAGACCAAGCATACACCATCAAACGAAATCACACCCATTTAATAAAAATCATAAATCAATTAAATATCAATGCAAATAGTCATAAAAGAATTATTAGAATTACCACATGCGTGAAATAGGGCTTCCTCCGTCATCCCAGTGTTGGGGTTTAGCTTCTCATATCAAAAACAGGCTCAAAAGAATAAATCATGGCTCAAAAGTTGATTAAAAGAGTGAAAATAATAAAATCAGTGATTCTGCGACCCACAAAAGGCGTCCAGAGAAGAACGATTAAATACGGCTGCTAAAATAGAAACAACGATATGTAGCTTCCGCTGTCGCTGTTGATGTTGTTTTAAGATTGTTGAAGAACGACAGTTCTCGGCTGTCCGTTCTTCGTGTTCTTAAGGATCTTCGTGTAGCAGTAGCAGCAGCAGAGACGGTCCTCCTGTAATCTCTGATTCTCGCCTCCTGAGCTCTCCTCTTGACCCCAAACTCTCCGTACTTCTTCTAGGGGACCTAAGAATCCTATTTATACACAAAAGGGTCATTGAATCTTTTCCAAATCGCATCAAAATTCCCTTTTTCCTTTCTTGGCAGTCACGACAATAATCGCTTCCCAAATTTGTTTTACGCGTTTCTGAGCTTTCCCTCTTATCTCAAACTCTTCCTTGGATATATATGTATCTTTGGAAAGAGTTTACTTGCCTTTAATCTCCTTGAATAACAGATTTTGAACCCATGAAGCCGTGTTTCCTTATTTGAATTTGATTCCAATTCCCGGCTATTCTAGCCCAAGTTGATCGGTCCAATTGCTTCTAATGAACTTGTTAAGTCATATCAAGTCCACCCAATCAATTTCCGGTGTTGAATCTCTTTAAAACTGCCCAAAGCTTCACGTCCAAAATCTGCAGACATGAGGTATCTTTTCCCGCCAAATCTTTTTGATTCAAATCGTGAAGAAGGTGGGTGTCCCCCTGTCCTGTGCTGTTCTCCCTTTAGCAGTTGCCTGGAAATAGGTCACCCCTTAGTAATTAGGTTACCCCTTATCCAAAATCGAGGGTTAGTATAGTGATTTTTCTGGGACATTTTCCGCACTTTTTCGGGGTTCCTCCGGGGTATTTCTGGGGCGCTTCAGGTACTCTATAACGGAGGTCCAAACTCCGCATTCTCAGCCAATTTCGCCGCAAAATCTTATTCTTCTAAAAAACACCTATAAATAAATAAAATAACCAAATAAGTATAGAATCGAGTACTAACACTATATACAATTGAGATATATTAGACATATAAATGCGTCTATCATCTAACAACACCACCCAATATTTCACTTAGCAATCTGTATGGACTAACTCCGAAATACATTGCTAGAGAATCAACTAGACAATCAGACTCAATCTAGATAAAAGTATCTCAAGGAGTTAATATCTCTCTCTTGATTTGATTTTTACTCAAGCTAACAACAATAGCGAGTCTTTATCAAATATAAGGAATAACTTGGACGGTACCAAAGACCAATGTCCAAGTGTTAATCAATGAAATCAACTACCACAATAATCGATTAAACATTGACGCACAACCTATATTATTTCAATTATAAAGATAAACAATATAATACGGAAAATGAAATAACACAGACACCAGAAATTTTGTTAACGAGGAGACCACAAATGCAGAAAAACCTCGGGACCTAGTCCAGATTGAATACACACTGTATTAAGCCGCTACAGACACTAGCCTACTCCAAGCTACCTTCGGAATGGACTATAGTTTAACCCCAATCATTCTCCCACTAATTCAAAGTACAGTTGTACTTCTACGCCTCTGATCCCAACAGGATACCACGCACTTGATTCCCTTAGCTGATCTCACCCACAACCAAGAGTTGTTGCAACCCAAAATCGCAGACTTGATAATAAACAAATCTGTCTCACACAGAAAAGTCTATCAAAGGATAAATCTGTCTCCCACAGAAGAACCCTAGGTTTTTGTTCCGTCTTATGATATGAAATCAAGGTTAACAGGAACCAATTGATAATCCGGTATTATATTCCCGAAGAACATCCTAGATTAATCAATCACCTCTCAACAATCTTTCTTGACTACACAAGAGGATGTCGAGGAATCACAAACAGTGAGACGAAGATATTTGTGACTTCTTTATCTTTCCTATCGGAAAACTCTCACGATCTCAAGCCAATCAAAGATTGTACTCGGACGATAGAAGATGCAAGATCATATAACACAACTACAATAAAAGTAGTATCGGTCTGATTCACAATCCCAATGAATTCCTTAAGTCGTTAACCTGGTTTTAGAGAAGAAAACCAAAGGTTAGAGGAGAATCGACTCTAGCGAGCGCACTAGTATCACACAGACGTGTAGGGATTAGTTTTGCCCGATGCTAGATTCTCCTATATATAGTCTTCAAATCAGGGTTTTGCCTTAGTTACAAAGAAATCCATATTCACCGTTAGATGAAAACCTGATTTAGATTCAAGCTAATATTTCTCAAACGTTAGATCGAAAACTTAGCTTGTCACACACACTTGAGATATACGTTTACTAGGTTTGTGAAAACCGTGCCCAAACGTGTACGTGTATGTTGGTTCAACATAGTAACCCAAAAGGTTAACCATATGATCATTTCATATTAACCTTGTTCTTCTTCACCATAACTAGTTCAATTGACTCAAATGAACTAGTTTGAGAGTTGTTCAATTTCTATGAGATCTTATGGAACTACACAAGACACAACTGAAACAAAGATGATTCGATTCGATTGAATCAGCTTATGAACTTTAGCCACGGTTTTCATACTGCATTCCTTAGTAATTTAAGTTTCATATTCAGAGCACATCTTTAGATCATAACCCACTCAAGTACACAAGCAATTTCGCGGAATTAAGGCAACCGGCAGAGTTTTCCAAACTCAGCAGAAAATCTCGGCAAGGAGACTTCCGCCAGTTCGCGGACTAGGTTCACGGACTGAGTTCGTGGACTTAGTGCACAAACGAGTTTTTGGAAAATCCTAGCAAAAATTCTCGGCAAGAGAACTTCCTTCAGTTAGCAAACTGAGTTCGCGGACTTGGCAAAGCCAATTCCTCTGGTTTCTCTCAATCAACAAAGTTCGTAAACTTCGGATTAAGGAATAGGACTTATGCACATATGTGTTACCACACAATGCTTATATAGACCTAAACTCTCATTCCAACCATTGAAACATTCTTAGAGGACGTTATATAGTTGTTACACTATATCTCGTCAAAGCGATTTTCTAAGTAATTGAAACATTATGACTTTCGTCATTAGATGAAGATAAACCCGATCAAAGCGAAACGAATTACCAACACATGATTTCGAGATATAGATAGGCGAGATATAGTCGGATCGAAATATCAAATGTGTATGATCCAGTCTATATAGCATACGACTTTTGTCTCATAAGAAGCAGGAGATAGAAGAGATAGAATTTTGAGTGATAGATAAGTTCAAGTCTCCACATACCTTTTTGTTGATGAAGTTCCACGGTTCCTTATGTAGATCTTCGACGTTGTATGATGAATCGCCATGAAGTCCTTGAGCTCAACTACACTTTTCTATCCTAGTCCGAGACTTAGCTATGTAGACTAGAAATCAAGAATCATAGTTTTGATCACTAACATTGACAAACATGCTTGAGATAGCAACGCATGCGAGGTCGACCGAGTTATGCTCTAACAATCACAACTACATACTAGTTCCATGAAAAACTTGAAAAACAAACTTTATAAGCAGCATTGATAAAAAAGGATGAACTCAAACCTTATGATTCGTACACTCCAACTCCCATACGAAATTCAAACTTAGAACATTATGTGAAACACAAGATTCTTCAACACATATGTGAGGACTGCCTTGAAGCAAGATATGAGACCAACAACTTCTCAATCTTCTACTGAATCCAGTCGGTGGAGCGACTTTAAATTTTCTCCCTAACTAGACCATAGTGTAGCGTACTAGAACACGCTCAGACTATCTCGGCATCATGAATCAAGAGAAGCAGATCTTGATGAAGAAATTAGCTGCAAAACAAGCTAATTATGATCGAAATCTTTGGTTGTAGATGAAATTGGAAGATGTTGTTGTAAGTAATCTAGATCTGAGATGTAATCCTTTGTAGAATGAAGAACAATCTGTGGATTTTTGATGAAGAACAATCAGAGTTATAAGATGTTGTTGATGAACAGCAGCAGGAAATGAAGATTCAGGTGAATCGTTGGAAAAATTAGATTGATACCCTCAGAAACTCATGATTTCTGAGTCTGATACCATGATAACATTCAATGAATGAATGTCTACATTGTATTGATACGGTTTGATAATCAATTGATTAAGAGAAAAATAAAATCGATTACAGGACAGACTTAGGTTTATATACCTAGTTCTCTTATCTCTCGACTGGGAGCTCTCAACAGACACGTGCTACAGGCACATTTACATAATATTATTCTTACTCTCTGATAACACCTTACACACACAACTCTACAGGTTCTACAATAGTAGTATATTGTATAACAGCTTGAGATTGCACCTTAGACACACAACTCTCACAAACATCATTATATGATTGGTTATACAGTAGTATATTCAATGCAATTTTTGATAAACAAGAGATTGCAGCAAGAAACCAAACCGTGTACATTGCAGGCCATGGTGCAAGGAGACTGATGATGTGGACAGGCTTGAGTTGATGTATAGAAAGTCAGTAGCACACGGCGCAACAGAAAGAACCAGCAGACGAATAAGCGTGTCAAATTTGCACAAAGTACCAGTAGTAGGAGACATTCACAGTGAAAATAAGACCTGGAACACCATATGTAGCACCGTAGTAGGTGGTGCGGAACATTAAACAACATCATTGTAGCATAGATGAGTTGAGAAGACCTGTATATTAGATAAAAAGGAGAGCAACATCCAACTAAATTCTGACAAAAGACTGTCAAGCCATAGTGACAGTTAAGAGTAGAATGGTAGTATTCCGGAACCATACTCCACAACTGAACTTTAATCATTGACTGCAGAGGCTTGAAAATAGATCAACACCAACTGTATTGGCTGAAATAATGTTGTAACAGAAGTAGGTAGTCATCATTAGTAGTATCCCTTGCACCAACAGAATAGGCACCCCAGTAAAATTGACCCCTGGATGCTGTGCAGAAAACCACAATAGCATTGCAATCAACACTTTAACCTAGATAAGTTTAGAAGACCAGCAAGCACAAAGCCCAAGAAAGGCAGGACAGCAACAACAAAGAATTTGCAGATTAAGTAAACAGCAAGGCCTGAATTGGAGATATTGCAGATGTGAAATCTAGTCGCAAGCTTTAAAAAAAGTAGCAGCTTATCACCAATAGAAAGAATGGAATGAAGGCTTATGCAAAATATCTGATTGTCACAGTACATCAGCTTATGCAAACCTGAGGCCCAATTAAACACATGTAACATCATAATCTGACACCCTCCAATCTCATAACAACAGAGATGAAAACCCGAGCAATAAAGCTTGTATGTATGCATTGCCAAGCACCATCAGTCATTAGAAAATAATAACAACCATATGAAGTATGTTGTCTCATTCTCATTCACTCTTGAATTATTCATCTATAACCAGTACTTCAACCGAATTCAGCAATCAAAGTCGAAGTAACTTAATTCGGTACTCTAGGATAGTACCCATTGTTGCATTTGAAACAACTTATTGCAGTACTAAAGAAAGGACCCATTATTATGCACCAAATGAATAAGAAAAGCACAGAAAAGATAACTAAACCAAGCTACTTCAGAATTGAAGGTAGACTCATCAAAGAGAACATCAGCCTGAACTTAACATAACTCACCAATTCCAATCCCATAACATCATTTTCAGTTTCATCATTGAACTTGCAAGCCAACTCACTCTTGAAAAGAGGACTGTACCAAAGACAGTACCAATGGGATGAAGTGATAACAAGCTAATTAAGCACATATAGTGCAGCAAAACTTTCATTCCATACAAACATCAATACACATCTGTGATTTAAGAGGATATTTTCCTCACTTTCAAGTGGAACAACTTTAACTTCTTTCTTATCTAGACAAGGTATAGAGGAGATAGGCATGCTTAGACTCAAAAGCGCCAGGTATCAGCACAAGTAGGACTTGATTAAAAAATTAGATGCCACAATTCTAGTTATGATGAAAAGTGTTTGAAGACAGCATTGTCTGTTGTTGAGCCAGTGATGTAGAAACCGAACACATGGAGATAAAATCTAAAGTAATCTAAAGATAACAATGGAGATTACCAGCAAAGACTCAAATTTCAGCTGATGAGGTAAGAGATTCCAATCCAAAACAACCAAACTTGAAATTGGAACAACCAAAAGATCAAAAACCAAAACTGAGTTTTAGATCTAAAATCATGCTTAATCCTCTTGACGACGTTGCAATACTAGCATCAGGATCAAATACAATTCTCACACTACTTACCATCAGTTATCACAACTACATACTAGTTCCATGAAAAACTTGAAAAACAAACTTTATAAGAAGCATTGATGAAAAAGAATGAACTCAAACCTTATGATTCGTACATTCCAACTCCAATACGAAATTCAAACTCAGAAACATCATGTGAAACGCAAGATTCTTCAACACATATGTGAGGACTGCCTTGAAGCAAGATATGAGACCAACAACTTCTCAATTTTCTACTGAATCCAATCGGTGGAGCGACTTTAAGTTTTCTCCCTAACTAGACCGTAGTGTAGCGTACTAGAACACGCTCAGACTTTCTCGGCATCAGGAATCAAGAGCAGCAGATCTTGATGAAGAAATTAGATGCAAAACAAGCTAATTATGATGGAAATCTTTGGTGGAATATCTAAGATGTAATTCTTTGTAGAATGAAGAACAATCAGAGTTGTAAAATGTTGTTGATGAACAACAACAAGAAATGAAGATTCAGGAGAATCGGTTGAAAAATTGGATCGATACCCTCCCTTGATTTCTGAGTCTGATACCATGATAACATTCAATAAATGAATGTCTACATTGTATCGAGACGGTTTGATAATCAATTGATTAAGAGAAATATAAAATAGATTACAGGACAGACTTAGGTTTATATACCTAGTTCTCTTATCTCTCGACTGACAGCTCTCAACAGACACGTGTTACAGGAACATTTACATAATATTATTCTTACTCTCTGATAACACCTTACACACACAACTCTTACATGTTCTACAATAGTATATGCTATTAAATATGCTAACCCATAGTTACGATTACATACTTAGTGTTGCTCCCACAAACACCTTAAAAAATCAGTGAGAATATATGAGTAAGCTTACCCATTTGTTTATCTCAATCCCATGCCTATTTTCTCCTGGACATGAAGTCTCTGTGTCAAGCAAATGAATTATAAATGACCGTTAAAGCTAGACTAATGAGTGTTTAAATAAATTGTGCATGTTCATTCCTTTAAAGTATAAATATAGGGAAATATAGCCGAAAAAATTTGTGCCACCAATTTATCAGTGTCGTAACGTTGATATGCCGACATATAAACAAGATTAATGATCGTGCGAGATATTTGAGAAAACAGAGCATACCAAGAATTAGTTTGTTAATCGTTTAGGTGCACCAAGGGCTTAGTGGTGGCCGCCAAATATAATCAAACAATACAGAATGCCACATGGACTTTTTTTTTTCTCGAAGAAAAGGTTATATTAAAAAAGAGAAAAAGAAACCAAGGTTAATACAATAAAGTCTACATATACATTATAGTATCCCAATTACTCCAAATTAAACTAGGATCAACATACTTAAAAGTATCATTGTCACAAGACCATAAGACTACCAATTTCTTAACCAAATCAATATTTTCTTGCACACTCTTGTGCCGACCTCCAAAAACTCTTCCATTCCTCTCCTTCCACAAAATCCAACAAACCGCATAATGTAAGATTTTCCAAACATCCTTACCTCTACCTTGCAACACATTGTTAGACCATGCTTCGAGCAATTGAAGTAAAGTATTTGGTAATGGCCAAGCTATCCTAAAGGATTTGATGAAATAATTCCAAATCTCAAAAAAATACTTACAATGAATGAACATGTGATTTGATGACTCTCTGATGTCGTTGCATGAAACACACTGCTCGCTATCAATATTTACACCCCGATGTCGCAACATATCCCTGCTAGGTAACGAATCATGAAAAGTAGCCCAAATGATAAAACTCACCTTGTTTGGAATGTTACCTTTCCAAAGGAATTCATCAAGACACACTCTTCAAGGTTTTCTGAAAGTCTTTAATAACACCTTGAAACATTGAAGTTCTCCATAATCTCCATTTCATCATCCTCTTCTACAAGCACGGGAACCTGATTTAGGTCACGCCTCAGTAGGTCCCATTCTAATTTCTCATTTGAATTTAATGGCCTTTTAAAATCCCAAACCAAAACTCCATTTGCTATCATGTCAAAAATTATTGCGTCCTTAGCCTTCACCGCCTTGTAAATAACTGGAAACAAGTATTGCAATTTTCCCCTGTCTAGCCAACGATCCTTCAAAAAACGGATGCATTTACCATTTCTTACCGTAAAAGTCGCCATATTCTGAACCATTGTCACCATATTAGTAACGCTCTTCCACAAGCGGATGCCACATGGACTTGAACCCATAATTGGGCTACCTGTTTGGGCCACAAGTGTTTTTTACAAGCAAAAATCCATACGATTGCTGATACTCTACTTGTGTACTTCTTTCTAAATAAAAATCCTTTAGCTCGTTCGTGATTTCATGTGTAATGAGATAAATGTCTTAAACATGTGATTAACTGTTAGTTGTATTCAGAGAAAGTACTGTTAATTTCTATATGGGAATATATATTTCAAATAGAAGATTTAAATAAATCTTGGATATATTCCAAATACGTAGAAGATTAATTTTCAATTTGGTGATAAACATATTTGTAAGCTTCAAATCCTTTACCATTTAGGTTTTATTTTAAGAAATATTGTCCAAAGTGTGAGCACTATTCTTATCTTCGTACAAAATCGAAGATAAACATTGGGAAAGCTCCCCTTAAGAGTGCACAAATGTTAAGATAGTACTTATTCGGTATTTGGACATGACAAGATTTGGAACTTAAGATCTCACATTTACACCTACAAGGTTCTCTACAATTCCATGTGGAAGCTTGGTATTCTTGCACTAAGCTACATATCGTGAAACACTGATATTGGGAAAGCGTTCCTCATGAGTGCTTGTTCAAATTTGGTCGTCTCTGTGATAGTGGGGATGGTCACGGACAGATTGTTGGTCCATGGTTTTGATTTGTGAGCACAAGGGAGACATAATCCTTCACAGCAAGGTTAACTTGATAGTTCAGAGAGTCTTTCGCGTATACCGTATACCTAAATTTTTCCAAAGGACTAAACAACCTTAGTCAAGACCATAAACACAACCTTGGGTTGAACTAGTGCTCATCAAGAAGTTGGGTTCATACGTCCAAAATCACTGACTTCCAATTTCAAAACACTAGTGTAGGAGTAGGAATTTAGACTTGTGAAAGGCTTTTAGCGGTTATTTTGAAGTTGAACCGACTTGGAATGCTAAAAATTGGGAGGACGAATTTTGGGAAGTTTTCCGCTATAAAGCTCTTCCTAATATATGCCCAACTAGATTTCCTAAACCAACAACAACTTAGTCTTTGAACATCTATAAATACACCTCATGCTTACCTTCTTTCATAGTATACCTTCTGAACAACTTTTGTTTGTAAAGAAAAAAGAGATACAAGATGAAGGTTATTGCTTCTTATTTGCTTGCAGTGTAGGGAGGAAACAAGGAACCAACTGCTGAAGATATTAAGGACATCTTAGGCTCTGTTGGTGTTGCTGATGACGCTAATAAGTATATTCAACTGACTTTGACCATACAATAGTCAACTTATTTTGACTTTGACTACAGGACTGAAGGTTTCACCATAGTCAACACCATCTTGTTGGTTATATCCAAGTGAAACAAGTCTAGATTTAAATCTATCTATCTCTCCATCTGATCTTAGCTTAATTCTATAAACCAACTTGCATCCTAAGATATTCATGTGAGGTTCAGGATCAACTAAGTCCCAAGTATCATTATTCTTCAGTGTTGTATTTTCTTCTTTCATAAATACTAGCCACTTAGGACTCTTAATAGCAGTTTGGAAACTTTTTGGCTTAGTGGGAGTATCCAACAATGAGGCAAAAGCATAGTGAACTGGATGTTTAATAGAATAATGCATTACATGATCAGAGAAAGCTTTTGGTTTTGAAATTCCTTTTTGAGACCTTGTAACAGTGGATGTAGAAGGAATAGACTCAGAAATCTCAGGTAAAGATTCCAAAACAGTAGATATTGAAGGTGAAGAAGCAGAAACATATGAAGAAAAATAGAATTCAGATTCAGAAAACATCACATGTCTAGAGATATAAGTTCTTTTGGTAATAGGATTGTAGCATTTGTAACCTTTGTGTAAAGAGCTATATCCAATAAAAATGCATTTTTCTGATTTTGGTGAGAGCTTATCAACTCTAGAATGTTCCAAAAAAGGATGACAGACACAACCAAATATTTTTAACTGATAATAATCTGGAGTGACATTATAAAGAACTTCAAAAGGTGATTTGTTATTGAGAATGTGAGTTGGAGTTCTATTAATGAGAAAAGTAGCTGTTAAAAATGCATCATACTAAAATTCTTTTGGACAAGAAGAATTAAAAAGAAAAGAATTACCCATTTCAATAATGTGTCTGTGTTTTCTTTCAGCAAGACCATTTAGCTCTGGGGTTTTAGGACAGGATATTCTGATTTGAATACCACGAGAATCTAGAAAAACTTTTAAAACACCTTTCACCAATTCACTGGATCCATCATTTTGAAAACAAATGATTTTGCTATGAAATAAATTCTCAGTTAAGGTTTTAAAATGTTGAAAACATTGCAGTGCATCTTTTTTGAGTTGCATTGGATAAATCCAATGAAATCTTCTAAAATCATCAACAAATAAGATATAATATCTATGAAGTTTTTAACTAACTGACAAGATGAAAGTTGTGATGACTATGAAGTGACACAAAGATTTTGAAATAGAGGATGATAGATGAATGTTATGATGACTATGAAGTTTTTGTCAAATTCTAGGAGATGGATGACCTAACCTGTCATGACATATATTTGGAGAAGCAACAATAGATGAAAAGGTAGACTGCAGAATAGCAGAGGAAATAGGATATAAAATGTTAAGCATTTTTCCCTTAGCAAGTAATGCATTTGTTTTCAAACATTTAATCTCAAAACCATATGGATCAAAAGTGATGGAACAAACATTGTCTCTAGTAAATCTAGCAACTGATAACAAGTTATGTTTCATGGTTGGAACATGTAAAACATTATCTAATTTAAATCTTGCAGTAGGTGTATGAATTATAGTATTTCCAGTAAGAGCAATAGATAAAGTCTTACCATTGCCAATTTGAACATTGTCCTTACCCTTAAATTTAGAAGTATTTTGCAGAAGAGTTTAATCACCAGTCATACGTGTAGAATCTCCACTATCTGAAATCCACACAGTACTAGAAGAAGGATCATCATTTGCTGCAGCATTGTGAACATTAAAACTTGCAAAATCCCGTTGTGAAGGACCAGAAGTATGCATTGTACCAGTAGAATAATTTCCTTGATTCTTTGAACTTGCAAAGTGAGCTTGAGAGAAGTAGTAGAAGTACAAGTAGGAGGATGATACCTGAAAAAACATCTTGTAGCCAAATGGCCCTTCTTCTTGCATATCTGACAGTACATCTGATTATAATCCAATCTTCTATTATTATTAGAATTTGATCCATTTTGATATGTATTAGCACTGTTTGAACTTGACCCAGGTTGATAAAAGTTATTCTTGAAATTCCCTCCATTCTTCTTGTTATGTGCATAAGAATTTGAGCCATTCTTTGCGTAAAAGGCAATAGTATTTTGATCATCAAAAAATTAGTAGTACTCTGTTGTCTATGAGCCATAAATTGTTCATGAGAAAGTAATTTTGCTTTAATTTTACCAAAAGTATAAGGCTTCTTCCTATTTTGAGATGAGATAACAAAAATGTCATACTCACTCCCTAAACCATTCATAATGAACATCGTAAGGTCTTTATCACTAACTTTCTCTCCAATTGCTGCTAAAGAATCAGATATTGATTTAACCTTTTGAAGATAAGAAACTATAGACTGATTTCCCTTTTTAATTCCATGTAATTGTGTTCTTAACATATTCTTTCCTGCAAGATACTGTGTCTTAAAGCTAGTTTCTACATATTCCCAAATAGCTTTTGCAGTAGTAAGACCAAGAAGATCTTCACTAACAGTAGAAGTAAAAGTAGCTTTAAGACAAGTAGAGACAAACCTATCCAACCGTCTCCAAGATACCCATTCTGGATTTGTTGTTTCTACACCATCTACTGTGACAATTCTTGCGGGTTCAATAATCTCACCACTCACATAACCATACAAATCAGTAAAAATAAAACTCCTTCAAATTGATCTCTCCATAGGAGATAATTTGAACCATCTAGTTTCATTGAAACAAAGTTAGTGATATTCGTAGAAGGTAGAGTTGTACCATTAACAACGGAAGTCGACATTGCAATGTTTGAGTTCTGAAAATTGGGAAGACCGGATTGAAAATTGATGTTGTAATTGTTGTTGTTATTATTGAGATTGCTGGTGTTGTTGCGATTCTTGGTAGATTTTGTAGTGGGTATTGAATTTATTTCCAGATCTCAAAGTTATCGTACAGAAACTCAAGAACCCTAGATTTGTTACCCAGATTGTAGATAAAAGCTGAAAATTGTTTGAGTAAAATTATTGAGCTTTGATGTTTGATATTAGTTAGATCGATAACCTAACTGATACCATGAGAATTCTGTATTTTGTTATTCAAGAAATTGTTAAACACAGAGAGAAGATTGAGAAGTTGTATTCAAGAAAATCTTACAGGATAATAGTATTATAAGATTGGCCTGTCTCAGACAACGTTAATACAACAATTAATACAAACTAACACTTCTGCCAGTTTTACAGAACTGACCATACACATGATTATATTCAACTGACTTTGACCATACAATAGTCAACTGATTTTGACTATACTTATTAGACGCTGATGACAAGATTGAACTTCTTCTCTCTCAAGTTCAAGGTAAAGATTTTATTGAACTTATTGCATATGGAAGGGAGAAACTCGCTGTTTGTGGTGGTGGCATTCTTGTGGAGGCCAATGCGATATGCGATGGTGGTGCTGCTGGTGCAGCTGAGCAGAAGAAAGAGGAAAAGGTAGAGAAGAAAATTAAAGAAAAATCGATGGTGACATGCCTTTCAGTCTCTTTAACGAAGAAGAATGAGGGTCAAACGGTTCAAGGAGTTAATATTAATATTATCTGTTGGGTTAACATAAATCTTTTTGCATGAGTTTCGATTTAACTCGTAAAAAAGAAAAAGAAAAAATGTGCTAAATAACAAAATCAATAGCTTCACATTTCTTTTTCGCGACATTCTTTTCTTGAACTATTGGGTAAGAAGGTAAGCCGTAAGCTACTTAAAACCCTGCAACTCTCCAAAACTGCATACACACATCCACTCTTTAATGGGACCTCCTGTTTTCTTCCCAAAGGCGGGGCCCACCTATTTGATGTGTGAGAGTGGTTTTCCTTTAGTCGAAATTCACGGTCTGTAGAGAATTACTCATTAAAATATTAGGCTATTAGTGTATTGATGCAATTATAATTGTACTCATAATAGGCTTTTACTTCTGCTGAAGTGAGAATGAGATCAAATCAAATACACCCACGTCGCAAAGATGCTAGTCCATGGCTCCATGCTATAGCATGCCGACTGTACAATGAAATGTGCATGATTTGATAGCCACACATTTGATGTTTTACATGCAAGTCCAGTAATTGTTTTTTCTTTCCTTTTTTCTTTTTTTTTTGTTTTTTGGGATAGCGGATTTTTTCTTCTTCCGGATAATGGATACACGTCCAAAAGATGTGATTCTCGTACTTTACTACATAGTTGTGCTTAGTGTGGTCTTTAAATACAAATGGGAATTTTGGTTCAGTTACATGAAGA
The DNA here is from genome assembly GCF_003573695.1 of Papaver somniferum. Lineage (NCBI taxonomy): Eukaryota > Viridiplantae > Streptophyta > Magnoliopsida > Ranunculales > Papaveraceae > Papaver > Papaver somniferum. Next base: position 150,236,171 of record NC_039367.1, on the reverse strand, counting down.
AGAATAATTTTGAGTTTATATTTTCTATACCTTATGTCACCCGAAATGTTGGAGGAAACTATATATATCATCTTCCATCTATTATAAACAATTTTTGGATTATCTGTATAAAGAAAAGATCGGGGTGTGTTCTTGGTTTAACTACGGAGATAACAAATGTAATGGTCTCTCTGTTGATTTTTAAGTATATAGGTGTATTGCTTATAAGTTAATAAAAAGTGACACACATGTTTTAACCAAAATCTACCACTACAAAAACCAAAATACAACTCGAGACTTGGAGATTCTTTTTCCCTAGCAAACATATAGTACAAATTTTGCGCTCAAGTATCAATGAGAGATTCTCCAAATTTTACAGGCAAAACATACATTGATGGTTAATGGAAAAATACAAAATTTTATATTCTCACTAAAAATACGACCGCCAAAAGAACAGTCAAGATACCTAAATGTGTGTCTATGGGGCCGGCTGCTAGAGGTGTATCATTAATGACTAATACCTAAGATAGATTAATGTCATAGGCGGATGGGGGCCATTGGGTAATGCAGTGAGTCCAATGACAGAGCATTTTTCATTCACTTCTGCACTCCTTCTCACACCGGAAAAATCCCCACTGACAAAAGCCCCAAAATTCTACAGAGAATCTTCGATAACTTCAAGTCTTCGACTCTAATTTTTTATTTTTTTTAATCGGTAAGATAGATATACTGGTGAAAATAGGTAAGAAGATATGGACCATTTCGTTATTTATTGAACATAAAGGAGTTTCTATGTCAAATAAATGAGGAAAATTAAACTAACACTGTTGAATGTCGTGTACGTATTTTGTTTTGATATGTCGATTAGTTCCTATGGCTATAACTTATCCTTCACCTCTTTCGTCACCTTTCTTTCGAATTACCTAAGGCTAACATATCTCTGTACCTTCATCTCATAAAATTAGCTATTTCTGCTCTATCTTGGCCTTTAAATCTATCACATTTCATGCAATAAGGATATCAACATCTCTAATCGACTTTATCAATCTTGTGAAACCCCTGTCTGGAAGCAAAGCTCAAAACCTCTTTGGGGGGCAGGGCAAGATTGAATCCCTGTTCAAATACGGGGATGATTGTAAACAATATTTTTGATTGAGTGATGTACTGGTGGGAACTAAATATATTTGTCAATAAGTTGGAGTTCTCTAGATGACTTGAAGACGGTTGTTAAATAGATTCTTTGCATCAGCTATCATATAATTTGTTCTCCCGGGCTTTCGGTTTCAAGAACTTTGTGAATATCTAGTATGTTGTGGAGCATTGGTCGGGAGCATATAAACACATTATTAGTCTTATTTTGTGTAGATTATATTTGTGCTTGCTCTCTTCTTTTTTGTTTAACTCTCTTGTACATTTTTGTAATTAGGGTTTCGTCCACTAATTTTTGTTCTTCAATTATTTTTGGGAAATTGACTCTAAATTAATTTAGTTGCCTGGGAAAATTGGATTACTAAAATGTGGGAACAGAACTGTCAAGTCAGAAGACCAGAGATTGACAAGATAGATAGCGAAAGTACAATTCGACGAGGCACAGAGTAATAGCGATGGGAAGCAGCTATCAATGATAGAATGACGAGCGAGGAGGAATGATGACGAAGATGAACCTCATCGCAAGAAAGCTGCAGTGGAGTTGGTTAGCGAGCAGTGCGAGTGTCATCCCGTATCTAAGTTCTCCAATAAAAGGGGTTGTAAACAGAGAAGAAAAATTGAGTTTTTTTAGGGTTCATAGCAGACATAGAGAGAGCTTTAGTGTGAGCAAATTTGTATTGAGCTAAGAACCTGTAATCTCCATCCCTCCATAGTGAAATCACTATCGTGGACGTAGGTTTTAACACCGAATCACGTAAATCGACTGTGTTCTTTGCTTATCGTTTTGGTTGTAAACTGTGATCATACACCCGACTGAAAACCCTGATAATAGTCTTTAAATTATTCTTTGGGTGTGCTCTAATATTTCCTGCAGTTACAAACTTTAAGCTGACAATTAGCTAACCTTAACTTATTATTTTATGCCTTACACATCCTTCAAATTTCTTTGTCCCCCTTTTGTGGCCTTTTGGTTATGCCAAGCTGAACAATAATGGTAAACCCATCCCATGACCACCTTAAAAGTGAGAATAAACATGTCCATCTATTATCTCATCGCAATCATATTTTCTTATGGACATGAATTTTTTATGTCAAATAATAAAAAAAATCATAGTAAAATGAGAGTGGCAGCCGGCAGGTCCCAAGTATATAAATGGAGGGAGAAATTATCACCTTGTCACTATAACTTGGATTTGCACATTTGTGAGCAAGATAATTGATTGAGTGAGAGGTTGGTGGAAACTAAGGGTTTAAGTATTGCATTGTTTAGCTAATCGGGAGAAGAAACTAAGATATGTCTGGTACAAAAATTATCGGAAGTGTTATGGAGAAGACAAGCAAAATCGTTATGGTGTGACTTTTAATGGGGTCGGATGAACAAGTCCATAAACTCTGTAAAGTATGATTTTTTTATTGGATTGTATTTTGAAGCCATTAATGAATACATTATCGATTACATTTTTAATGTGGGAATATAACTCATTGAAGCTTTAAGAGAATGGAGTTTATTCATGCGTTACTATGTAAATAGTCATGAACTTGGAGTCGGAGGGACAGCTTGAAACAATGCGCCCTCTCGTATGTCGAGAACTCGGAGTCAGGGGGACAGCTTGAAAAATCTTGAGCACTGATTCATTTGGTTAGTAATCTCACATGTTATCCCTGGTGTGGAAGTATGACCGATAAACATAGGTGTTTGAGGCAAAGCTACTACTACATAGGCGACAAGTTGATGTTTTATGTCACACTTCGTGTCTACAGAGCTTAGATGTGAAAATCAAAAGCTCTGGTCAAATCCAGTTGGCTTGTAAAAGAGCAAATAGATATGTAATTTTTTTGATATGTAATTTTTTTTGATTCTTGATTCAAAGTCTAGGTGGACCGGTGAAGCATTTTTTATTCATGATTCAAAATCTGGGTGAACCGGTGAAGCATGTATATTAGTTCTGGTCATGATTGCAATAAACTTTTGGTTCCGCGTGAAACCATGGAATTTGGTTCAGGATATATGTTCGTTTTTTCTAAAAGAGGTTATATCTCCTTGTCTACCCATGATGTTTTCAACAAATCTTTTCTTTGATTTTTTATTTTTATTTTTCTGAAAGATTTTTACATGTTAAACTTATTTAACATTTTCAATGGCAACCGGGTAAAGCGAGCCCGGATGTTTCTCTCTTTTTCACTAGAAAATTTCGGAAAATCCAGAGGCAGGACAAAATTAAAGGGAAAAAAGATCGTCCAGATATGGGACAAGAAGAAAGGAAAAGAGGAAATGACCCGGCATCCATATAAATGGTCATTTGCTCCACCTAAACTCATCCGTACCCGCACCGTTTGGGTAGGGTTTTACTCGTACAAATGGGGATGGGATCGGGTATGGTAATACCCGAAACCTAAGCTACGAGATGGGGTGGAGATTACGGGATTCAAGGTCACCACCCCATACCCGCCCCGTAGATTTCATATTATAAGGGTTTAGACTTTTATGCAAGAATTTGTATCGAACTTTTATACTTCTACCACTTAGCCATGTCTTTCATTTATTATATCCTTGATCGTTCTTGTATATTCATCACTTTCGCTTGTTTGTGTGATTGGACACGTTATCTAAAAGTTAAAATAGTGAAAATGATACAGATAATGAAATGATTAACATGGACGAAGATAAAATGAGGAAGGGAAAAGTAGAAAAACTAAGGGTAATTCCCATGGCAATGGCCAAATCCATTTTTTTGTTGAGCCAGGTGGATGTCCAAACTGGCTTTTCCACTATGGTAAAGCGTTGGGCGTTAGATAACTAAGCGCGCGAGCTCGAGACAAACGCTGGAGTTTAAAAATAAAACGCGGGCGTGGGAAGATCAGTCGTGCGTTCAAACAATTCACGCCAGTGCTACTTTTCAATCATTAGCAATACTTCCTTCCATTTCCCGCCCATTAACTTTAATGTAATAAAAGTTTTAAAAGTATAAGAGTTGTAAGACTTTTATAATATAATAACAAGAAAATGAACTGTAGCATGTGAGCTGTAGTAAAAGAAATCTCGGGAAAGGGAATTGCACTCAGCGTTTATGGCATTAACGTGGGAGTTGAAGTTCAAGCGCCAGCGTTGGTAGCAAGCTCGCCCGTCCTTACCACAGGTGCGCGTTGGTTTGTCTATCTCGACGTTCAAATCAACAAATATATTGATCTGAACATCCATTTTTCATGTTTGTTCATTCCATAGTGGGAGCAAAATGAACAAATTCCAAGATTGTTCATTCTATAGGAACTGCTCTAATAAGTCGTTTAAAAATTCTTTTGTTCACTTTAAGATGAATTTTTGAATTTAAAACTCTAGAATACATTATTCTAATGTTATTATTTTTGTTTGATTCATATTTAAGTTTTGATTATAAATAAATTTATGTGTTATACCAGTGTGTTACGAGTAAACCCCATACGGGTATTCCACATACCCTTACCGTCCCAATTCATGTGGGTAGGGAGGGTATGGATATTTTTCTTACAAATGCGGCAGCGACTGGGATTGGCATACCCGCCCCATACCTGTCCCATGGCCATTTGTTGATACATAAAAATAATTATCCTTAGAAAAGGATTCCCCTTAACCTATTGGGGATTACTTCTAGGATTGAGAGATTTGGGGACTAGACTTAACCCACAGGATTGGGATAGCTCTAGCCAATAAAAGAGCATGTTAGTTTAGTTGGTCTTTGGTCCAAGAAAGAAAGAAAGCATCTTAGAGTTTACTAGTAACTTAAAGGAAATGAAGTGATAGTTTTGTAATATATTGATCTTATGAGTGTTTATTTATAAGAGGAGGAGGAAAGATTATTATAAAAGGAAATAAAGGATATTTAGAAAATTATTATTAACAGACACATTCTCTCTTCATCTGTAAGGGGATGGGCTTTCCGTGGCTTGGACTTGCTTCTCCTATCCACGTTTTACCCTATCAACATTGCGACCACAGTGGGAGGAGTTGAGTTTCTCGCGCAGCAAGACCCATCCGCCGATTGTCACAAACATTTCTTATTTCTCTTGGCCGCCTCTCTTTTCTTACACCAGCGTTCTACTTCTTTTCGGCTCAGGGAGTATTTATGCGTCACCAACCTCATCAGCGCCTTTTCTCCTCCGCGTCTCACCCATCTGTCAAGAGACTTCATATTCCTTCGGCTCCTAAGGGCATCACAAGATGAGATGCCGCTTAACACCATGGTCAACGCAACTTCATAACATCAACACAACCTAACTACATCAGCGCTTATTTACATAACTTACCTTCTGATCTTCCGAGAAGCTTTGTTATTTCCGGTCACCTACACCGAGTCACACTACCGGATGCTTCATCTTTCTTCGATCGCATCGAGCTACACTAACATCGCCACCTTCTTCATCGCTTGAACACTACTGTATCAGCGTTCCATTACACCAACTCCGCACCATCCTCGTCCTCCGACTACCCCAAGATACGGCCAGATATCTTCCTCTCTCTCGCCCCATCTCCTTCACGCGCCCAATCACTCAAGAGGGGAAGTGATTCAGTTTAAGTGACAAGCGCCCTCGTCTAACCGAGAATCAACACCAAGAAAAATAATTGTTGTTTGTTTTTCGACAACAGCGTCATTGAATAAGCCGGATGATGAAGACAGCAGCGTCATCGAATAAGCCGGATGATGAACTATGAATCGGATCAGTTTCAACAATGTTTCTCCAACATAGAGCGATTATAAGAAGAAACCTAATCGGCTCACACTCTCCTGGTGGATGTTCTTGAAAAAGTTGAAGGAGGAATTGATAGATCCACCATAAGTCATTCGTACTTAATCCAATTCCTTTTAAGTCCGATTTGTGTCATCTCTCGGTAGAAACAATTTTCGAGAATAATTACACAGTTTTAAAACTCAGAGAAATTAAATTTGTATCGAATCAGCGTTTTGATATAGTTCAAATGTAGTTTTGGTAAAGCTTTAGGGTTCCTGTATGGGTTTCGGTTTGTCTTTTGATTGTCCGTATTGATAGAAGATCGAACCTCAGATTCAGTTCGTATTGATTTTTCTTTTTACCCATCAATCGGTTTTACATTTTTGATTTCTTTGAACTTTAGCTGAACTTACATTCGTTCTTGGTCGATTATATTAGTATCAATTGAGAAATCCCTTAGGTGTCTAAACGTGTCAACAAATGTATTCAAATTTCCAGCTCTTGAATCACAATTGCTAACCAGAATTTTCTCAGTGTGACTATTAGGCATGTTTTCAAGCACATGATAACTTAGCCGGAGCTTCCAGGGAAACATTGAACAGGATGAATCACTACTTCATCACCATCTAGAATGGATTTTGAATACCATTAAGCACATGAAAGCTAGAGAGTCGCTGAGAATTGTCGTTTCAGAAAGAGCGCTGCAGTACCAACATTAGGAAAGGAGCAACAACAACAACAACAAAGATCAAGTAGGAATAACGCGCCTTACACCATATCACAAACATCCGGAGACTGATTTATTGTGCGTAAATAGAAGTTCTCATCCCAACAAAACCACCAGTCCGGCCCCTTGAAGGAGAAAGCACTTTACATGCTCTCTGTAGAGGTTCTAGCGCGTTCATCATCTCACACACCTTTGCCATTCTAGTAAGCTGCTGGTACGTTAAAGCACTAAGTCGACTGCTGTGGCATAAAACCTTACGCAATATGATGGGTGAAGTTCGTTCCTAGTGGTACCGCCAATGGAGGAAGGAAAAATTACATGTCGATGATTAGTAGACCCGGACACATCAACTCAGGGAGAACCATTCAACTTCTTGGAGGAGATTAAGTCATCAGTGTGGATACTTGGATCAGAGCAGCCTCAAAACCTCTCTGTACTCGTCCATACATAAGCATCAGAAGCAAATATCCATCAAAAGGCTCGGCTATACTACTGTCATCACCAACAGATTAGAATTTGCAGATATCGCAACGGTATATCACTTGACCTCATCAGCGCCACTCGACTGCACTAGCTATCCCCCCACTATCAGTAACAGCACACGCATCCTTCATCCTTAGTTACAACCAGCTCAGCTAGCGGCGACACTACCAACACTTCTCATCTCTACTAGACCATCCCTGCTCCAAGGATAAGAAAAGTTTCAAACTGCTTCAGATTAGTACCCACTGTCTTTGCTTATTCTCACTTAGCATTTATCTTATGATCCTTGGTTGTTTTAGAATACAAACCTATGCGTTTCCAGCTTAGTTAAACACATAACTATTCGCTTAAACCCATAATTCCGGTATAGTTCTAAGCTAGCATTGCATCAATGTATATGTTGCTTCACACCATCGCGTGTACGTACCTTTGGCATTCTAGTCAGTGGCATAACTTCCTTGTACATCCGCTAAACTTGTTGACTGTCTCCTGTAGTAATTTAAGATGATTTATCATTGTTAGCTTCTACCAGTCACTCGTAAAAATAGGTTGCCATTAAAGAGTTGATGAGCATATTTGCAAGCTTGAAGATCCTAAGATGAACTCATTTTGTTGTCTAGTAGCTAATATCATCTAAAATGTCATAGCGCTATGCTTATGATAAGCGGCTAACTGCTAATATCCTTGTGAATGTGTACACCTCGCCTTGAACCTTACAAGCATAGGTACCTCTGAAAACTCACTTCTTTCTTAAAGCACCGGCAGCTGTGTATGTATGTCACTTGAATCATTTGTATACAATGGATTAGCCCGCCTGTGCGGTGAAAGTTATTTATTAAACTCGAACTGGGTACGTAACTCCGATTGATTGTTGCTGCTAAATACACTATAGAGGGCATACTTGCCGACGCAACACCACTATACTTGGTCTTTCTTGTATAATAGAATAACCGGATACCCTTTGAATGTACAAACACACGCATATTAACATGCTGGTATATTCGCCGGTTGGATATATTATTGTTTCATTTCGGTCAAGTAAAAGTTAAAAGTATGATTGTATTATCTCGCATTCACATTCCTCTACACATACACAACTGTTCTCACCTTCACGGGTGCATGCTTCTATCTCATGTATTTAATATAGAAGTGTCCGAGATAGCGCCTATTTGTGTATTGATATTTGAGTTCCATGAAACCCATGTATGGCACATAATTAGCTAGCCATGTATGTAAAATACCATCTTACTAGTTTGACTGTTTAGATTTTCATGTCATATAATGTCATGAATTGAATTGTGATAATACCATGAACTGAGAATAGTCATGAGAAATGAGAAAAGGTGGCCTCGAATGTACCATGAGAAATGAAAAAGGCCACGAGTACAGCCCATGAAATGAAAAATAGCCGCGAGTATGGATAGGCTCCGTGTGCATGGCTTAGATGAAGTGCACCAATAGTCCAAGAAAGGGCTAGGCTCCGTGCATCGCTTAAATGAAGTGCATCAATAGTCCAAGAAAGGGCTAGGCTCCGTGCATGGATTAAACAAAGTGCACCAATAGTCCAAGAAAGGGGTAGGCTCCGTGCGTGGCTTACTGAAATGCACCAATAGTCCAAGAAAGGACTAGGATTTGTGCATGGCTTAATGAAGTGCACCAATAGTCCCAGAAAGGACTAGGTTCCGTGCATGGCTCAATGAAGTGCACCAATAGTCCCAGAAAGGACTAGGCTCCGTGCATGGCTCAATGAAGTGCACCAATAGTCCCAGAAAAGACTAAATTCTATGCTCGTCCTAATGAAGCACATCAATAACTCCAGAAAGAGCTAGTTTCCATACATGACCAATGAAGTGCACCAGTAGCCCCAAGTATGGCTAGGCTTTTTGCATGGCCAATGAAAGGCACCAGTAAACCCGAGTACGAGCTAGGCTATGAGTACAGTCCATAAAATGAATATTAGCCCCGAGTATGGCTAGATTGAATGATAACCCCGAGTATGACTAGATTGTATAAAATCCCCGAGTATAGATGGAACGAATAAAAGCTCCGAGTATGGCTAAATTGAATGAAAGCCTCGATCACACCCCGAGTATGACTAGGTTGCAAGCACGACCGATAAAATGAAAGCAGTCGAGCGATGAGATAAAATGAAAGTAGCCGAGTGATGAGATAAGATGGCTCTTGAATGCACCATGAACTGAAAATAGCCACGAGTACGGCTGAGTGATAAAAAAAAAATAGCTCGAATGCGCCATGAATTAAGTCTGCGCCGAAAGCTGAGTGATGACATAATCCGATTATGAGTAAGTCTATGAAATGATGATGATAAAAAAAAAAAGTGCAGGGATGCCACAATATTCGAAAATCAAGTATGAATGAGATTATTGTGACGAAGCTCCCACAATTTAGTATGAACGAAAAGACGCAAGCGCTAAATCATGATCATAGTTATCCACCACGTCTCGAGCGCATTAAAAATGATATGAGGGGACTTACCTCCAGAAATATATCACCACCCCTTGAACCCTTGCATGGGAGGCGAGCAAGTTAAATACCATACACTCGTCCGCCAGCTTCACTAACTTAGGCGCGTATAGTAATCCCCTATACTATCTAACCAAGCGACTATATACACTTATGCATACAGGTAGAACACCAAGCACTCGTCCGCCTCATTTTATTTTATTTAAAAAAAAAAAAGTAAAATCGGGTCATAACAACGAAATAATACTTTAACAAATAAAGTAGTTTATCAAAGAATAATAATTACCACGTGGTCGACATAGACATTGCAAAATCAAATGCTCCTGTCGATTATAAACAGTTAGATTATACTTACACAATTTGCAGGAATAGTCAAACCAGTCGAGTGCTCATGGTAAACACCGCTAACAAGACAGCCGCGCATGACAAATCTCCAGAGGATAATACTTGCGTAACATGAAAATTCAACCAGTTAAGTTCTCATCGGGGATGCACTCATCCGCCCTCCACTTGAACACTTATTCTAAGAGGGGCGCAGGATGCACTCATCCGCCCTCCACTTGAACACCTGAATTAAAATCTCATATTGAGCATTTATCCACCATGTGATTTTTTTAAAAGAGAGAGGGGTAAAAACGACAAATTAATGAAACTTCAACGCTTACCCAAAGAGAGGATTGACCGTCATGTTGACAAAACACAATATGAAATAGCTTAGCTAGCTAATTTCCACGAGCCCAGAGCAAAAGAGGATCATGGGCACATTTGATCGATTTAGATCTCCGTCATCACGATTCAGAAATAGTGTGATAAAAAATAAATTTCAGTGCTATGTATTCTCCATTTCACCCATAGATCATAAAAGCGAGAAACATAAAATTCCGGTAGCATAAGAAAGCCGAGCGTAAAATCTAATGAAGGACTAAAGTAAACAAATAATTGATATATAGCACCCAGGGCATTGTTTTAAAACATAAGGTGCTAAAGAAGCACCTTAACATATCCTAAAAGAGTAGGAGTGGATATCTACACTGATCTCAAAGTCTATTGGTCACGTGAGCGATAACTAATAACAAACATGCCTACTATGCGAACAACCTCACTATTCTCAAAGAATATATGTCTGCTTGAGCTAGCCGATCGATATGTAACCACTTGGATGTTGTAACTAAAACCACTCTCTGTCATCCGCCTTGTGATACATGGCGACTCTCATATACTTACACCTCATGAGGGATAGTCGCATATGCAAGTGCGTAAAGCATAATTTACCCGCCATGACTCATAATCTATTCGTTTTGGCACTCAGAGACTGCATTATAAAACGTCAATATCTTCTCTATCACCTGCGCCTTTATAACAAATTATGCTAATAATACCATCCCCCTACTAGGATGCAAACGGGAAACCCATTACTGACTCACAATAACCTTATCGGATTATTATTGGAACACGACAAACATTGATTTGAGTGATAGTCCTGGGGACTCGAAAGCGCGGATATAAACCGTTCATTGTGTTTTACCAACTTGCATAGATCTTTCCAACCGTCTCAGCGCGAAAGGATGCCTCCTCTTCTTTGATCCGGACAAGGGAAGCAAAGAACTGCCCCTTTTAATAACCTTCTGAGGAAATTCGTCATCCGGAAGAATCTACCAACTCCTCCTTATCTTCACCTTTCTCCGAAGCCTCGACTTCAACTTCGTCAAAAATTTGAAAGTTTATCGAATTTTCCTTGGCTAGAATCAAATGGTCTCGAAGATCTCTATCGCTCTTATCCATAGCTTTGAAGATACAAGACTCAGAATAGCATATGTCGCCATGAATAGGCAAACCATTAAGCACGACCACGTCTTCCAGCACTGAAGTCTCCTCCCCCAAGTAAATAAAACACGTGAGGATCGATCATCCAACGAGCAAATAAGGGAACCAAACTGTCATGATCTCGTCGTAGAGTTATACCGAGGGGCTGCTATGGCGTCCCCTATGCCAGAATAGCAAAGCATTTCCCAATGATCGGGGTTGGAATATATGTAGTCTAACCAAGGCTCCAGTTGGTGGAGATTCAGCGGATGAGCAAAGTAAGATTGTCGGAAAAACATAGTCTCCCTGTGAGCTGTTAGGCGAGGTGCTTCCTCTAAGGTATCTATCGGGGACGCATCCTCCTGAGGACAGATAAGCTAACCATCGTATGAGGATGAAGGGAACACGTAAAGTTTCAGCATGCATGGATATGTCCTTCTGAAAATCCCATCAGTTGCAATCATTAACTGACGAATCAACATGTGACTGTTGACCTGGGCTATGACCAGTCAACAGTCAGGGGACTAATGTTGATACATGAAAATAATTATCCTTAGAAAAGGAGTCCCCTTAACCTATTGGGGATTCCTTCTAGGATAAAGAGACTTGGGGACTAGACTTAACCCACAGGATTGGGATAGCTCTAGCCCATAAAAGAGCATGTTAGTTTAGTTGGGCTTTGGTCCAAGGAAGAAAGAAATCCTCTTAGGGTTTACTAGTAACTTAAAGGAAAGGAAATGGTAGTTTTGTAATATATTGATCTTATGAGTGCTTATTCATAAGAGGAGGAGGAAAAATTATGATAAAAGGAAAGAAAGGATATTTAGAAAATCATTATTAACAGACACATTCACTCTCTTCATCTCTAAGGGGGTGGGCTTGTTGTGGCTTGGACTTGCTTCTCCTATCCACGTTTTACCCTATCAACACCATACCTAAGCATCCATCCATGGTTGCACACAAAAACATCCCCCGGTAATCTATAATAGGAAAGGGCGCCCCCTCCTATCCCATATCAGGACCAACCCTTTTGTTTCGACTCTAACAACCACCGACAATTTCTCGATGAGACTGACATTTTAATGCAACAATAATGAGCATTAGATACCTACCCGGTGGCATAAGCATTCGTTTGGAGAAAGTATGTTTTAAAGTTGGGAAGAAAATCTTCCTAAGTACCGATAATGAGAATTTGTGGAATCCATGAAAACATGATTGCTAAAAGGAATACCAGTCACAAGGGTTTTACCAATGTGAAAATTGTTGATGTTTTTTCTCCTATGAGTTTTAGCATGAAAGAAGTATTTGATAACTTTAGTAGCGAATAATCCACGAAGCATATGTGGCATGATCTCAAACGACGACCCACCAAAGACAGAGCAGAGTAAAGCACTGAATCATCCTCTATGACATGGGCACAAGAAAAGAGACATCTACCAAGCGCATATAGGGGAGCACGTGTAAAGTGGAAACTCAGATGTGGTGGAGAGATGTTATCGGGAAACAAGGCATTAAATACACTGACAAGGAAGGTGCGAAGGGCAAAGGAATCTAGTCCGGGGGGGGTGCAGAATCTAAGGATAAGCCGATCCGAGTCGGGAGTAATGGCGACATCGATTCAAAGAATATTAGACCATCAATATATCGGCAAGTATGCTCATCATGGTGACGCGAGGTCAGGAGATAAGTATCGGGGAAGACAGTACAAATCATCCGACATGACCATCAAAGTAGATAGAACGTGACTTACACTGTAACTTCATTGTATGAGCATATTAACCTATAAATACATACCTATTGTAGTGAGAAGAGGCAAGTAATCTGTAAGCAAGTGAGAGGAGAGATAGAGTATTGTTGAGCGCATTTATCCTTGTAAACTTATGTGAAGTAATAAGATCATCCTTTCATCTTGTGGATGTAAGTAATCATGTTGAACCATGTATATCTTGTGTTCTTATGAATCTCTTATTTGCTTACATTACTACCATTTCATATTGATTGTTGAATGTAGTTATATAACTTTTTACACCTATAGATACCCCTCCCACTTCACGCTTGTCGTGGTAAGCTACTAATACCTACTGGGAACTGGGACGTTCTTGATTAAAACCTACTCACAAACCTAATTGAGGTTTTTATTCTTTACTATTGTCGGAGATATTTGCACACTGGAGCTTTTACGGAATTTGAACTTACATCTAAGATAATACGTAGTTGCTCCAATCCTCCATCAAACACCTCAATAAATCAGTGAGGAAAAGCATGCGGATTATTTTATCCCATCCCATAGTTATTTATTTTGTCTGAACATGAAGTTCTTGTGTCAAATAAACTTATCACAAATGAGGGGAAATAAACTAACAAGAGTTGGATGACTGATATATGTTTGCTTTTGTGATCATATAAATAGAGGAGAAGATCGTATCACCAATTTATCAGTAATATAACTTTGATATGCCGATTTATGAACAAGGTTACCAGTCGCGAGTGAGGCACTGGTGGGAACTAAAACATTAAAAAATGTTTTTTTTAGTCTTTTGGAGTTCGTGGACCAAAATCAGTTCAGAAGCTTTTCGTTCAAGTCGAAGGATGTGAATGATTTTTGTGGCGATCCTTCCCTAATTTGGGGATCACTCCCAATTTGAGGCTAGGTCATTCCTCAATTTGGGAGATCACTCCCAATTTGGGATCAAGTCATTAAATTTTGATTAGCAACTATTAATTTAATTTTTATTTAATTTTTAAATTCTTAAATTGGTTTCTACTACCTCCGTTTCAGAAAAATAGGCCGGTTTGCATTCAAATTTACACACAAACCGGCCTATTATTTAGAAATGGAGGGAATATTTTTATTTTGTTTTATTTTATGGATTTCTTTTTGCTTTGACTAGGTTTTATATTTTTCTAACTGTACCTCAATCTGTTTGGTTATAGAAAAAACTCATCCAAACTTCAACATTATTTTAATATGGAAAGAACAGGTTGGAGTTCAGTTTGGAAAAAAAAACCACCCCGAACCACAATATGTTCTTCATATGAGTGCGCGCGCAGTTAAGAAAACAATTGAAAAAAACAACAAAAATAATGTATTTAAGTTTGGGGAGAAAATACAAAACACACGTCCTAATCGTACACAATTTAAACCAAAAAACAACAAAAACAAATAAAAATTCTAAATTTTTAAAAAATGATATTAAAAATAAATAAAGATAATAAAAAAATTTAAACTAAAGGATAAGTTAGTTATTTCCAAATATTATGACACCCTAATCACCAAATTTAAAAATATAAATTACCAAATACCCTTTCATACCAACAAACTCTCCATGGAAATGACTTTGTTCTTGCTTTCAATAGAAGCTCTCTGCGGCACCCCTTCATAATAAATTTAAACTAATGAAGGGCCAAATATTATGACACTCTTATCTCCAAATGATGGATGAAATAAACATTATGGTATAAAAAAGAAGATGAAATAAACATTTAAGTGTCCCCTCAAAAATAAGCTGGTCCTCCAAAATAATTATTCAAAAATACTTTTCAATCGACTCATTGCATTAGCATTTAGCATCAAGTATAGTTTGTTCTCCTCGGCTTTAGTTTTCAACTTTTTAAAAGAAGCCATTTGAAATACTAATAAGTAAATTTGTCATTGATGACCACTAAAGTAATAGTTTAGTAATGGGATCGCGACTCGTGAGCCTAGTTAGTAAGTTCGCGAATGATTCGCGAATCATTCGCGAATTTTTTCGTATCACGAATTTTACCGTCTTATTCGCGTACGTTTGCAACTCCGAACCCAAGTCACGTATTATGTGGCATTCCCGGATTATTCGCGAATCGTTCACGAATTTTACGTATCCCGAATGATACGTCCGCTTAATTCGCCATAAATTCTTTAGCTTTTACTTTTCAAAGATCCCACTTTCTGGGCTTTACTGCCTCCCGAGCATACACAACCGAATATTAGACGTGTGGTAATTTTTATGAAACAAAAACGACTGAAGAGATTTGAAGGTGAAGGTGAAGGTGAGAGAGATCTCAAACTCACTAACCAAGCATCTAAACCACCATACGACGTCCTCTTGGATAACTAATGTTGTATATATTATTAATATCATCATATTAAGTTTATTTTTTCTTTAAATAACCCACACATATGCATAAAAATTGGTCTATGACCTTATAAATACAAATTATTTGTTATATATAGATACCGAATTTTCAGAACCGAACTCACATTTATAAATCGAATTATACATGTACGTATGCCGTTCCGACTTACTAACGAATCACGTCCCGTTGACCGAATTTTGGACCGAATCTGGATTTTACAAAACCGTATAATACTCGTACGTTTGCCGTTCCGTACGTTTACCGATTCCCGAATTGCTAACTAGGCTCGTGAGTTCTTTCAACAACAATGGGTGTCAACAAAAATGCTGCATTCAAGAGTTAGGTGTAGCTAACAGCCTATCAATCCTTACTCTATCACGTGGAATTCAGTCTCCCGGCTTATCCGCTTGAAGCGGACCGCTTCCCGAGTTGAAAAATAAAAGTCACTCTCTTTATGAAAATGCCTTATTATTATCATCTGTTTGGATACCCGAGGCTTAAGGTAAGAGTAAAATATTTTTGCCTCATAAAATATCTGTTTTTTTCTACTTTTAGAAGTAATTTTGAAATCATATACCTATATTAACTTCTGATTGGATGTCAAAAACTATTTCTCAGGTAGTATCCACACAGGCTATTAGTTGAATTAGCTAGAAATTTTACAAGGTGTTGCATGTTTGGCAATCACTTGACAATAAGTTGTTTCTCAACTTCTAAAAATCACTTATAAGTTAAAAGATAATAACGCAGTTGGATACATCTTTTAGAAATTACTTTGATTATATCTCGAGAAAAAGTCAAAAGTTAAATTGACGATATAATTTTAAGTTTTAACATAACTTCTAAAAGGTTGAAAGTTTTATAGCGCGTTTGGATATACACCCGAAAGTAACTTTTCGACTTGTAAAAATCAAAAAGCAAGAAGTCAGTTTGGTTGTAGAATTTCATAACGACTTTTAGAAGTAGAAAAGTCGACTTTTTGTGAAGCAAAATATCTGGACTTCTGACTTCTACTTCTGGGAAAACCATTTGAAATACTGCTAATAAGTAAATTTGTCATTAATGACCACTGAAGTAATAGTTAAGGGGGCCAAGATTAACACACACTCCCTCTCATAAGTCTCTAAAATGCCGAAGACAAACTAAGATGCCCCAAAATCACATGACAAAAATCAGATTCGCAAGACTTTGGTCGTCTGCTATAAGTTCCAAAGAGCACTCCCACTAAAAATCCAGATTTTCGTGTTAGTTTCTTCATATACAAAGTGATATTTTTGTAGTAGTGCTCCTCCCGATACAGTTCTGCAGGAGCCTACAGTGCTATGTTGTGCAATTCTCAGACCCTGGTCCGTTTGGGTGGATGAATGGCAACCTCAAATGAGTAGAGCAAATGCCGTCTAGCTAGTCAGGTGGTGTAGTTGTAATTATTTTCCTTTGTACTGTATAAAGTCCAAACCAAAGTGAGAGCTACTGTGTGTGTTGTAGCGTAGTAGGGGTACTTTCGGCAGAAAACAGAGACAGTAGGGGGTAGGCAATTTCCAGGAAGTTTCCTATGTGAAAAAAGTAAAGACGGAGAGCAGTTTAAAGACGGCCAGCAGTTCCAAGAATTTCCCTGCTCTCAGTCTCAAGACTCTCCACTATGAGCAAATGCCAAATTTTCATCTCATCTGATCTATCAGTAATGTTTCATTGTGAATGGTTTACAATTTCTTCTCCTTCAACACGTTTATTTTTCAAAAAAAAAATAAAAAAAAATGGTTACTCATCAATAGCATAATAGTATTTCCTCTCAAGACAATAGTCTAAAATCAGCACAACATCGGGGCTTCATCCTGTTTCAAGCCTTGACGTTCGAGCATCCGCAGCGTTTTTTAGATTTTTAGTTCCCATCAGAAGCTTGATGCCGGGATGGATCTGTGGTTCCAGGTACATTTGAAGAATGATTCCTGATTCCAGGATTTGGATGTGAAAAGGGTGAAATCTAGGGCTTGATCCTGTTTCATAGATCATCGATGTAGTAAATTATCGACTAAAAGTAAAGGCATATTAGGATTTCAGATTTATTTAAGAAATTAGTTAGTTTACTTGGTGAGGTTTTAAAATTTTGGGATTTGTTTCAAATTAGAAAAATTATATGTGAAAAACAACATTGGGTATGCTTGTTATATTGCTTATTGTATACAATGTAAGAAGAAGTTTTACAATCAACTTGATTTGAAGATGTCTTTGGTCTTCAGTCACTGGTTTTGGTGGCTATTACAAATTTTTTGCTCATTTCATATATGCTTCTTAATTGTATAATTAATCAAGCATCAACAGCTACATGACATAAACAATCCAAAACATCATATATGTATTAATATGGGTTTTTGTTCAGTGACTTCACAGGAATAATTGAGGACACAATTGTTGTGACAAAACAAATATGTCAGTTTTCGATTTCTTGATTCAAAATCTAGATGAATGTATATTTTTTCCGGTCATGATTCCAAAATAAACTTTGGTTCCGCGTGTAATCATGTAAATTGGTTCGAGATTAATGTTCTTTCTAAAAGAGTTTATTTCTCCTTATCTACACTAACAGCATCCGCAGTCACGACCAAATTTGGTCCAAAAGAGAGTCAAAGTGGAAGGGACTAAAACTATATATGGTCTGGAAAACTAGGGTTTGAGACTAAATGTAGTCGTCAACCCAAACGAAATCAACATATAGTGGGACGCAGGTATTAATAGCATGTGAGGTTAGACGCGAGTATAATGAACGTTTGTACCCAGACACCAGTATAATTAACGTATGATAAGGGGGCGGAGATGAAATGAACGTTTGAATGGGGCGCAATTATTAGCTCCACCTAGTAAAACACATGTAATACCTACGCCTCAGAACATGCGTGGTTATTAATCCGCCCAAATGGGCCCTCTTATAAAGTGTGTCTGTTGTTTATACAACTTTCCATGAAACGCATCTAATACTTTCGTCTGTTGGTTGAGCGTGGTTATCATCCTCGTCTCATGCCTGGCGTTTGTAATATTTACGCCTCTCTCCAAGCGTGCACAATACTGATGTCCCATATGTACGTTCACAATACCCACGCCTCACTGTTATACGCGTGATATACTTATGCTTAACTTGGGGCGCTATTATATCGTCCCCCAGATTAAATTGTAGTCTTTCACCGTTGTGTTTCACCTCCACTATACCCAATTATTTTTAGCTTTTAGTATGGCTTTTAATATTTAGTCCCGTTCATGATTGTGGTTGCTCTAAGATGTTCTTCAGGTCTTTTCTTTTGTTTTTTATTTTTATATATATTCCTCAAAGATTTTCTCTTTTAAACTTATTAAATTTCATATTCAATTACAATTGGGTAAAGTGGGCCCAGCTGCTTCTCTTCGTGGAGTGTTCACCCGAAAAAGATTTATATCCCATAAAATTTCTCCCGAAAATTTTCCTACAACACACAAACTAGTGGAACCCAAAACCCATCCCTATATTTCCTTGGTGTAGACCCCCGATCTTCCGGAGAATTCTTGGTTGAATTCTTATGTTCATATCTCTTTTTCACTAGAAAATTCTCGACAAGACTGCTATTTTAATGCAACAAAAGTGAGCATTAGATACTTACACAGTGGCATAAGGATTTATTTTAAGGTGGAAGTATTTTTAAGATTTGGGAATAAAATGATTCCTAAAGTACAAATCATGAGAATTTGTGGAATTCGTGAAAACATGCATTGCTAAAGGGGATACCAACCACCATTGTGGAAGTCGTTGATGCTTTCTGTCGTATGAGTTTTAGTTTTAGTTTTTTTTTCTTGTTTTTAGGTAAATTGGGATTATATTATATTAGAGAAGGTTAACAAGAGGGCACCTTGTTTACACAAGGAGTAGAGCCATCTAGTGAAAGTTTTTATTCTTTACTCTTGCCGGAGATATTTGCACATCTAGAAGACTGAAGCTTAATGGAATTTGAACTTAGGATCGCATGGAGTTGCTCCAAGCCCTCCACCAAACACCTCAATAAATCGATGAGAACCAAGCCTATTAATTTATCTTATCTTATGCTTATTTTCTCCGAACATGAAGTTCTTATATCAAATAAACTAATCATAAATGAGGGAAAATATGCTAACAAAAGTTGGATGACTTGTGTATGTTTCCTTTTCTGTTGTTCATATAAATAATGGAAAAGATTCGTATCACAAATTTATTGGTAATATAACTTTGATATTTTTTTTTTTTTTGAAGCATTTATAACTTTGATATGTTGATTTGTGAACAAGGCTACGTCTAAGGTACTGGTGGGAACTAAAACATTTAAAAAATAATAGTTTATCTTTCAGGTTATCCTGGACCGAAATCATTCCAGGCACTTTTCGTCCAAGTCCAAGAATACGAATGATTTTGGTGGGGATCCTTCCTCGATTTGGAGATCACCCTCAATTTAGGACTAGATCATTAAGTAGTAAAATGGAAACTTTAATTTTGATTTTTATTAAAATAATGAATTTAATATTTTTAACTTTTAATATTTAAACTCCTTAAATTATTGTTTCTTTTCATATGTTTTTATCGGTTTCGTTTCTGTTTGACTAGGTTTTATATTTTTCTAATTAAACCTCAATATGTCTGACTACGTAAAAAAACTCATCCAAACTTTAACGAAGAACAGATTGAGGTTCGGCTAGGAAAAAAACCCAACCCTAGGTTTAGTATGTTCTTCTTATAAGTTCAGTTAGGAAAACAATTGGAAGAAAAAAAAACAACTAAGAAAACGTATTAAGTTTGACAAGAAAATACAAAGCGCAAGTCCTAGTTATAAATAACAAAATTTTTAAATTAAAAGAAAAGTTAAAATTAAAATAAAACTAGGTATTACCGGGGCCTACGACCCCAGCTCAACCTTTGTTATGAATGCCAATAGCCGGCTTTGCTAAATTTAATTAGATTAGAATTCTGAATGCATTTGGGAGTGACTCCCACTAATTAGAAATCTGTTTCAACCTTTAGCCCAGGCATGGAATCTATACGCTAAATTTGTTCTCTGTTACTTCTACTAAGTTTGTCCTCTGTCACATGGGTACATTTGAAAAATACGAATTGGCCAATAACCAATATGGTAAATAATTAATTTGTTATCATCCAAACACCGTATGAAAACATTTCCTAGTAATAAAAGTTTATGAATGATGCGGAATAGGATTAACTCCATCCAACTTGACTAATTATGCATCCAATGTTGTTCTCATGCCGTGCAATGGTAATATGGGCTACCTATTAATTAATATACACAGCTTCACTTTCTCATATGAAGTTGTTGGATCTTGGAGAAATTCTTCCGTACATGAAACATTTTTGTGGCTAGGCGCAAAACATGTGATTATACATATAGTTTTTGTACTAATTCTTCATTTCTTATGTATGTATTGACTATTTTCGATGGGATACTTATTCAGTTGAAGTTTTCGGATACATTAGAAAGGATTTTGTTAAGCTGGCTCCAGACATACACTACATCCTTCACAGCCTTGCGACAACTTTTATTGTACTTGTAACTTTCTATTTTCTTGGGAAGATGTTCAGCAATGTAACCGCTATAGCTACTCTTTTTCTTACTTGCACACTAATAGTACTTTATTATAGACTATAGAGGGTCGAACATATTTGATAGTAATCCATGTGTCCTATTACACCAACGAAACAAAAAGTAATGCACCTACCTATGTACCGGTGTAGGTGCATTACTTTGAATAATTTTGAGGTTCTTGTGCACGTTATCCCTAACTCTAATTACCTAAATTTGGTCTCCCTCCTTTAGCTCTGGTCACTATATTTAGAAGCTTGAAAATGGCGCACAGTCTGTCTAGCATTGGGAAACCCAGATTCACCGACTTGACCACTTCCTTTCACGATTTGGTGTATCCTTCACTGCGGCCAACTTCATATACTGGACCAACTTTTTGATGATGAATCTGTAATCGTGTCCAAGAAAATCCTCCCTTCATGGTCCCTTTATGGAAAAAAAAACAGCGTACCTAAGTAATGCATACTCCCTAAGCTTAAGAATCAATCTAAAATGTTGGTACATGTCTTCCTTTGGAGTACTGTAATGGTTCACTCTTAATAAGCCATTGAAAGATGAGTCATTGAGTCATAACTGATCGTTATTTGGACAGAAGACTCACATACATCGGAAACAGGAAATATTTACGCTAAAAGGTTTAGGTTATGGGTTAACGGTTAACCTGGATGGTTACATGTAGTTATGTTAAGATTGGATATAGTCGGGTCCTGGTGTGGTCAGGACGTTAAACTGATAGGTTAACTTCTAAGAATCTTGAGGTTAAGTGGTTTGGTATAGTCGGGCTGAGGTAACATCTCTGCCGTCCAAATTCGAAAAATCTTGATCGTCGTTTGTCCATCATAGACACCACCTTTCCTTAGAACATTAATATTTACAAATTAGGGATTGCCTCATTGCACAAGAAAATGCAAAGCGCAAGTCCTAGTTGCAATATTATGACTCCCCTTATCAATTGCCTCACTGCACTAGCATAGTATAGTTTGTTCTTCTCGGCTTTAGTTTTTAGGGATTTTGAAGGTGTTTAGTATATATGATGGAGCGCAACGATTGGAACATACTCATACCCCTCACTCTTATTTTGTGTAGAAGACCTGCCCTTTTTTTTTTTGTTTTTGAAGCATCGTACCTGCCTTGCTATTGATTTCCGTAGTATTTCATATTTTCTCTATATCTTTTCTTGTGACTAGAATTTATTTCTCGAATTTTTGGTCTTCTGTTGTTTGGTGATCACTTGGGAAGTCTACTCTTCAAGGATCATAAAGAAATTAATTCACGACGAAATAAATTTAGTTCATGTAGCTTGGGCTCACTTGGGTTGGTTTATCTTGATTAATTTTCAATTTAGTTCTTCATTTTGTTTTTCACTCTCACCCGGTACACCAGCAATAAAATTTTGCTTTCCAGGATTCTACTTCTTCTTGAAGTAGTTTGTTTTCCTCCTTTAATTTTAGTTTCAAATTCTCCATTGCAAGTTGCAGTTGTTGAACTTTCTCATTCATGCATTTATCAATGTCAACAATTTTTTCTTGAAGTTGCAAGAACTCAGTTAAATTCTTTTTTCGAGTGGTTATGTGTATGGAATTCTATTGCAACTGTTGGATAGAGATAAATTACAAAAAAGTCGGTAACTTTTTTGATAATATGAAATCAATTACTGACAACAACTTCTAATACGAAACTAATATTGATGGGGGTATAACATCCATCAAAGTCTGCTCAATTACGAATATTGTTCTTAATCCACGGTCACATTGGAGCTCCTTGCTTGTAAACATATGATCTTGCGAAACATAAGAATGCAACCAGCTCCAACATACTAAGTCCATCTAGAAACCAATAAAAGTAATCTAAATGCGCTTGATTCATGTTGTTTGCTAGCCATCCGTGTTGACCTCCTGCACTTGTTACCTTCTGAATGACATAAATAAGGAAGACATTGAAGAAATCTCCAATGCCGAATATAGTTGAGTACAGGGACAGACCCACACTCCTTATCTTATAGGGAACTTGATCATGGAAAAATTCTTGTAAGCCAACTTGGGCGAGTACAAGGGAAAGACCCGACAAGACATATTGTGGAACCAACCACCAGATAACCATAGGAACTGTTGCTTTTGGATCATTAATCAGTCCATACTTTTGAGCAATTTCAAGCCTTCTGTTCTCCACTATAGCTGCTACAACCATTGTTATGGATGAAACAAATATGCCACCACCAATTTTCTGAAGTGAAGTAATAGAGTTAGATTTGCCAGTAAAAGCTCGAGTGATTGTAACAAAGATGCGGTCATATGTTGCTGCAAATAGAACGACGGATACAGTGAGAAAGATTTGAATTGAAGCTGCGGGTATCTGAAAGTCTGGTTGTAGCGACCTGTCCATAGTGCTGCCTTGCTTAACAAAGAAGGTTATAACTTGAGCGTTCACTATGGGGTATGTTAAACATATAATCCATACCGGAACCAACCCCAGTGCAGCCTTTACATCTTTATACCTACTAAAGGTAGAGGACATCCCAGCTTTCCTTGATCCCGGTGTGTTATCATTAGTAGTTGGCTTCCCTTGCATGGTGATTTCCGATGACGGTGATGATCAGAATTAACAAAATCGTGTTTATCACTTTGGTTTCCTCGTCTGCAATAACAATCGTTTCTGATGGATGGTATCAGAGCGGTTTCGCTCATTGTATGACCAAAACTCGAGAGAGAGAGAAAAAGAAAAGAAAAATCATTGAGCAGTTAACAACACAAGCTACTGCGATAGCTACGTCAAACAATCGTTTGGCTGAACAATTGAGAAGTTGTTGGAGAAAGACTCGGCATCAACCAGTGTTTCTTGTAACACACCTAAGAGTGATGTAGGAAGGTGATTTTTCAGTGTTTGAAGGTACGGATCCAGAAGACTGGTTATATTGTGCTGAATTGTACTTTCAATTTTATGAAACACTCTTGTAAAACAGGTGCAATTAGTGGGTATCACCCTAGATGGGAAGGCGTTGCAATGGTATAAGTGGATGAAGAAAATATCACCTAATCCTAACTGGGAAAGGTTCTCTGCAGCTTTTTTCAAAAGGTGTGGACGCACAAAATATGACGATCCAGCGGCGGCCTTAGCCAAAATCAATTAAACTAATTTTAATGCGATTGGAGATGATAGAGAGGAATTTGAACGACTTTCTAATCTTGTAGACGACCTTCCAAAGAGTATCATGGTTAGTTGTTATGTTGGTGGATTGGAAGATGAAGTTAGACTAGAAGTGCAAGCATTAAGTCCGAACTTTGTAGTCGAGACTATTGGTCTAGCCCGTTTTCAAGATAAAAAGGTAAACTTACATCGACAAGGCTCTAGATCGGCGGTGGGACCTAATACTAAAACCATAACAGTATCAGCAAACATCGATTTTATTCCTCCAATCAAAAGACTAACTACATAAGAGATAGAGGAAAGACGGAGGAAATAGTTAGGATATAATTGCAATGAGAGGTGGTTTCGAGAACATCGATGTAAGCAGAATACTTTGTTCCTTATCGAAAGTGAAGTGGGCATCAACGACGAAGGCGAGATGGCTATATCGTCGTTATGCCTTGAGGACAAGGAAGTTTCAGGGGGGTGGGGGTGGGGGTGGGGAATGATAGTGTCCAGTTCTATCAAGGCTTAATTTGACGCAACAACATTGCAAGTTAGGGAATTAAGAGTCCCGTTTGATTTATATTTCGGTCTTTCAGTTATTTTATGACTCCTTGGAAGGTTTTTGCGGAAGAGTTTTTTATCCCCAGGGAGTTTCAATAGCTTTAGGAATAAGTTAAGAGTTTTATTAAGGTTTGTTTACGATTTTGGTTTATATAAAAAAATGTCAAGTCCAGTATTCTGTGATGAGAATTAATATAATCGTGTTTATCACTCTGGTTTCCTTGTCTGCAATAACAATCGTTTCTGCTGACCGTGATATTACCATAGTGTGTTAGCAAAAATTTGACCGTTAACAATCGTTTCTGCTGACCGTGATAAATCAAACTATAAGATGTCCACGAAGGAATTTGAATCTGACTTTTGTAGTTGCTAGAGCTTTTCTAAAAATAACTAATTGTATCTTTTTTGCACAGGAAAAACCACAATTGAATCTCTATCTTAATAGGGAGATAGCAGGGGAGTAATACTAGTTTAGAAACCATGACATTAATTCATGGAGAACAACATAATACAACAGTCCAACATAGAAGAGATCTTCGGTTATAAAACTCTGTGTATCAAGATTTCATGTCCAGTTGGTAGTTAAAGCGGCATGCACATCACTATCTCCGTTCCTAAGAAAGAGGTACTCTCATTTTTTTCATTTTAGTCTGGAAATAAGCCAAACTGAAAAAGAAAAAGTAAGTCTCTTTTAGGAATGGATTGAGTAATAATTAGGAGCCGGACATAAATTTTTTGTCGTGTTTGCTTGGTTACATGCTTTTCTTGTACTATTTTTTGTTTTCTTAAAAATAATAAGGAAAAAAAAGAATTAATACATGTAAAACAAAACAATTTTCATCATTAAAATTACCGTATTTGTAACTCTAAATTAACAACAGTTATGCATATAGGTTGATGGACATTTTACATTTTTCACACATTGATCATCTAAGATTACATCATGTTTTTTTTTTCTTTCAAGATCTGACTAAGATCACCAGACTTTTCTGAATGTGTTTGTTTTTTTGGTTTTTTTTAGTCAGACCTGAATTAATTGACTTAAAAATGTATGTGTTAGAGAGGCTTGATCACATGAGTGAGAGTTATCTTGTTCCCTAACTCAAATAAATCAGAGATTAGATCTGAGTCAGTTGGCGATGACTCGGATTTGACTCAACTAAAATACGATAATTTGAACTTGCGCCGACAAGAAGCCGATCCCGAATACCCAAAGAAAAAAAGTAGGAATTACCAATAGGTACTATTATAGTAGTCTTAGCTAGTGGCAGGTCCACCCACTAAAACCCAGTAACCGGAGGTCCATAATTAAAACAAAAAAGGAAAATGGACCCAATTTTTTAAGCCCAGGTCCTATACACGTGTGGCACACATGAGACGGATTATTATAATTCCCAAAACACCCTCCACTATATAAAACTGGATAATGACGTTCATTTCTTTTTCATTCTCTCAATTTATATTCTTAGAGAAGAGTTTTGCAGATGAAGATTTTTTGAGGTCCTTGTTCGATTCGTGGATTCGAACTCATATTTTGTAATCGGTAGGTGGATTTTTTGTGCTTACGATCTTCGTGCTTGATTCTTTAATTTTTTACTTCGATTTTGGTAAAAATACTTCAAATCTAGATAGATAATCATGTTTTATGTTCATTTTATTAGTAGATCTGGTATTTTAATTTTATTTTGTTGGTATTTAATTTGTTTTTAGTTTGATTTTGTATATTAATCATCAGTACATATACGATGCACTGGTGGTTTTTGATGAAAATAGTTCAGATCTAGTTACAAAATCATGTTTTATGTTCATTTCGTTAGTAGATCTGATATTTTAGTTTCATTTTGTTGGCTTTTGGTTTGGTTTCAGTTTGCTTTTGTGTATTAACCATCAGTACCTATATGACGTAATGTTTTTCTGTGTTTACTATGCATCTATAGGTTTGGTTTTAGTTTGCTTGTGTACTAACCATTAGTACGTATATGACGTACTGTTTTTATGAATCTTGATCGTAATTATTCGATTTTTTTGTGTTAGATTATGATTTTTTTTAGCTTATTTGAACTTTCAATTTGATTATCTTGTTATTTTCGTTTCTTTATTTTCTCAAAATCATGTTTGATTGTTGTTTCACGGATATTATCCGGCAGTACATATGTTGCATACTAATATGAACTACTTTTGATTTTGTTTTATTCTTAGTTTTATCACTTGTTGTGGTTTGATCCATAAGTACATATCTTCGATACTAAGATAAGACTCTCGATTATTTTTTTTTGATAGATTCATTACATGCGGTTGTTTTTTAGTTCACGCATCAGCAGTACATATGTGGCATACTGATACAAAATGCTTTTGATTATATTTTATTCTTAATTTTATCATTTGTTGTTGTTTCATCCATAAGTACATGTATGCGATACTGAAATAAGACTCTCTCGATTCTGTTATTTTTCGTCATGAAGCTGTTTTAGATAGTGAATTAGCAGTACATATATTAAATACTGAAAAACTACTTTTTGAATCTGTTTTATACATAGATTTTAGTCAGTTAATTCTTATGATTTTGGCAGTACATATATGGAATGCAGAAATAAAACTGATCCATGAGTACATATGCGAATACTAAAATATGTACTTTGATTATGTTATATTCATGGATTCATCAATTCCTTTTTACATACAGTTGATTTTTAGTTCATGAATATGCAGTACGTATACATCGTACTGATAAAAACTTCTCTTGATTCTGTTTTATTCAGATTTTGCCACCTTTTTTTGTTTGATCCATGAGTACGTATGCGAAATACTGAAATATGTGCTAGTTTTGAATAGGTTATTATGTGTTTACTGTGCATATATAGGTTTTTCTTTATTTTTTCTATGCTTTAATATTTTACTAAAAAATATTAGAGATTAATTTGTATGATTCTACAACATATGTGATGTAATACGTTTTCTAATTTATTTTTCATTGATTCTAACAGACATACTCTACCTGTAAGCAGTGCAACAGATATATACTCGAATTTGTAAGAAGTGTAGCAGATATGTACTCGATATAATAAGGGCGTAAGCAGTGCAACAGATATATACTCGAATTTATAAGCAACGGATATATACTCGAATTTGTAAGCAGTGTAGTATAGAATATATGTACTCAAATTTGTAAGCAGTGTAGCAGATATGTACTCGAATTTGTAAGCAGTGTAGTATAGAAGATATGTACTCAAATTTGTAAACAATGCAGTAGATATGTACTCGAATTTGTAAGCAGTGTAGTATAAAAGATATGTACTCAAATTTGTAAGCAGTGTAACAGATATGTACTCCATATAGTAAGGATGTAGACACACACGTTTGGTAGTAGGGGACATTATGATCAGTTCAATGTTTTCAATTAATTATAGACCTCCAGATAAAATAAACTTCAGATTGGACCCTACTATAAATAACTATATGGGCGTAGGACCAACTAGGGGTGTGCAACGGACAGACGGTTGCGGATTAGGGGTCACCCGCAACCAAACCGTCAAAGCTGCGGATTTGAAAAATCAAACCGTGACCGGCCCAATCATCCGCGGATCCGCGGATTGTGCGGTCCGGTTGCGGATTAACCGCGGATTAGGGATAAAAAAAAAAAGATTTGGGCCTGTCTTTGTCATCGTGTTTTTAGTTGGTATCATTACTACCGTTGCGTAAAGCCTAGTGGAAGCTCATTTAAGGTTTTATTTTACTATTGAATTGAATTGGAAGCCTAGTGGAAGCCCATTTAAGCCTAGTGGAAGACAATGCTATTGAATTGGGGTCTGGGCCTGTCTTATGTTATAAGGTTTTACTTTACTAACCTACGGTGCGGGTAATCCGCGGTTTTCAATATTCAACCGCACCCAAATCGCTAAAACGTGCGGATTTGAGAATCCCACCCGTGTCCGGCCCATACATTTTGCGGTTTGGGTGAAATCCGCAATTTTGCGGACGGATACGGGTCAAATCCACGATTCCGGTTTTTATGCTCACCCCTAGGACCAACCAACAAATTTTCGAAGAAAAAAAAGCAAACCCAAAGAAAAAAAACATTATAGGATGGGGGCCGATGGGCCACTTCTTGTTTGTTGCTTTATTTTACCGAGGTTAAGATAGTAAAAAGAAAATTGACCGAGGTCAAGATAGTAAAAAGAAAATTGAACGAGGTTAAAATAGTAAAAAGAAAAAAGTGATCTATCACGTCACGTGAGTTTCCCGTGATCCCTGTCTTGTTAAATTTTTCTAGGTTTACACTCTTCCTCCCGAATTCACATTCACAGAGAAAGAAACAGACAGAGAGAGGGGAGGTAGACAATGGGAGCTCCGAAGCAAAAATGGACAGCGGAAGAAGAAGAAGCTCTTATAGCTGGTATTAACAAACACGGAACTGGAAAATGGAAAAACATACAAAAAGATCCTGAATACGGTCATATTCTTGCTGCTCGTTCCAACATTGATCTAAAGGTGTTTCTTCTTTAATTCTATTGAAGGGTTTTGTTTATTTATACTTATTACAGTCTGGGTTCTCTTTTATTTTTGTTATTATTGAGTTGAGACATTGAATTTTGATTATGAATAATCTAATTACAAATCCTAGCTAAGAAATTGTTTTCAAAATTAGGTAATAATTAAGGGTTTAAAGTACTAAAATCCTTGACAAAATTGAATTTTTGGTGTTGTTGTTGTTAGTAGTGTTTTATGGACAGGGTTTGTGGATGTTTTTTTTTTCATTCTGTTAATGTTATGCTTTGGACAGGATAAATGGAGGAATATGAGTGTTGCAACTGGGGAGGGTTCTAGGCCAAAAGGTGTTAAGGCAGCAGCAGCCACACCAAAGGTGCCAAAGTTGACTCCATCAGCCATCTTTCAGTCTCCATCATCCTCTCAAACTGCTGAGGATGCAAAAGATAAAGTTCTGGATCCTACAAAAAACGCACTAGATGTGAAGCCTCCACCACGGTAGGTGTTGACTCTTTCGTTTAGCTTTGTAATTTGTATATTGGCTTTTGTGGTTTTTTTTGTAGATTCGATATGCTATAAATATATATGATGTTAATAATCAGTTACAACTGTGTATAGTCAAAGTTTATGGTATAAGCATTCGGTAATTGGTCCCTGCTGCTATGTTATATATGGATTCTAGGTTGTGCCGATACTTAAACATCCCAGAAGCCTTGTCAAAAAATTTATCAGTATATTTCAAGTTTTTCCCTTGAAGTTTGTTTGAAGGTTTCTTGCTTCTAGCGTGCTTTGTGCATGTTAAGTGGAGAAACACTTGAAGAGAAATTTAAGGAGTTTACTCTCCTCTTAAAGAGGGTTACGAGGGGAAATTTGAAGTTTGTTAGCTTAGTGGGACAAAATCATTATGAAAGATAGAGGTGTAGAAAGAGTGTTTTTGAAATTACATTGAATTCGTGTTGTCTAAAACATTATTGATTCCTAAAATTACACTTAGAAATTATCTGTACGCTGTATCGGCCGCAATCCGTATCGGCCATTTCTGAAAATCCGATACGTCTTGGTGTCGGGTACTAGTACCAGTATCTATGGAAACTAGCCATTTATCTGGTGTTTCTGCCCTTATCTGGAATTAGAATGTAATTTTCTTATAACAAAACCATGAGAAACTCATGTAAAATTTTGGAAGATGCGTGATGGATGCCTTGTTTGTGTCTTAAAATTTTGGAAGATACGTCTTGATGTTGTTTTTACTTTGTTTGAACTGTATGAGCCTTCAACTTACATGAGGCAACAAAGTGTAATACTGCAAGAAATTGTACCTGTTTCTAGAATATATAATAAGGTTGGTTCTAGGTAAACATATTTTTATCTCGCATGTACCCTTCTTTCATTTGCTTTCTTTTTTATTCTACTTTTATTGGCTCATAGTGGTTTCATCACTCATAAGTTGCTTGATGCTGCTGCTTCATTCACAGGTACGATCTGATGATCCTTGAAGCACTTTCTAACATTAAAGATCCCAATGGTGCAGATATTGGTGCTATAAACGATTTTATTGAGGTCAGAGAGACATCTGTTGTCATGTTACTGCTTTCAATTTATGTTTCTATCTGTTTTTGCTCCTTGAAAAAACATATTCTGCTATCCGTGTATACTTCTAGTAGAATAGTAGAAAACATGTTGAAACATATAGAATATGATACATAATTGAACATTAAGATGGCCGCTTTTGCTCATATTTCTTCAAACAGAAATAAATAATGTTTTTGCTTGAGAATGTGTTGCAGCAAAGGCATGAAGTGCCATCTAACTTCAGAAGACTGTTAAGTTCAAAGTTGAGAAGGCTTGCGGCACTGGACAAACTTGAAAAGGTGAAGTTCTTTCACATGATGTTTATAACAACTAACAACTGTATTCTAGTCACTTTACTGTGTTATTCTAGTCATTTTACTGGGTTGGTGTTAGTTCTATTGAGTATGTGAATATGCCTTGTGTATATCTTGCATGTTTAAAACGTTTACGTCCCTGTAGAGTCAGAAATCTGAAGTGAGCAAGACATATCTCCGCATTGATGCTACATCCTGATGAGTTTAAATGCTAACAAGTTACACTTATAGACTTGTAAGCAGGTCTAAAATCACAAACATTAAGTTATATCTGGTTCAAACTTGTGAGCATGAAAATTAAGTTCATCAAAAATTTGTTTGCTTGAATGTCCTTATATCGTGTTGAGAAGCCAACAAGTTACACCTACAGTCTTTGTCATATTTGCCTCTGGATAATTGTTACATTTAACTGCTGAACATTGTTTTGTTGATTGTAACTAGAGTTGGTTTCAGCTTTAGAATATTCTATATTTTATTGTTAACTTTTAGAATATTGGATTGTTAAATCATCATAATGTGGCGCTTCAAAACAAAAAAATGTCATCATAATATTAGGATATGCTAGCAGATAGCATTCATACCTCGCCATATAGTGGAAATAGCATCTTTCTTCTCTCTTTTCTAGCTACAGTTCCATTTGATTCTTTGTGTATGCGTTAGGGATTCACTTCCACCATCTTCATAGTTTAAGCGAGGAGGGGGATGTTAATGCATCAACATGTTTTGACTAACTTTTGATTCTAACTTCTTTGAGAAAGATAGGTTTTGAAGAATCAGTAAATTTCGGTAAACGAGTTTTGTGAATAGCTACAGATAAACTTTATGAGCAGAACAATTCTGAGCTTTTCCAGCAAAGATTTTAATCATTACTTCTTTTACTTGGGAATTATTGAAGTAAAAAACCCAAATTTAATTACAGGAATAAAAGGTTAACCTGGGCGTATTTTCTCCTTTGTGGCGATGTTCAGGTCCAACATTACTACAAGATCAAGAAAGACGCTCCGTTAGGAATAACGATGGAACAGACACCAAAACCAAATGATAGTCGAACAAAACAATCACAGGACTCTAACTTTCCTAGCTCCACATTTAAGGAATCGACAATGTTTACGGCCCAAAAAATTGCTGAGGCTGAAAACAAGTCTTTTGTGGCGTCCGAGGCAGTTAAGGAAGCAGAGAGGGTAGAAAAGATGGCTGAACACTCGGCATGTATGAAACTGTTTTTTGAAGATATATTGGAACAATGTAAGATATAGACCAAGATTCTGCCCCTCAATCTCTCATTTCCTTCTTGTTTTTGAATTTTAGCATTCATATTTGTTTTTGTTTCAGGCAAACGTGGTGAACCTGTGATCATGGCTTTTTGAGATATGGACCAAAATTCC
Organism: Papaver somniferum; assembly: GCF_003573695.1. Classification (NCBI taxonomy): domain Eukaryota; kingdom Viridiplantae; phylum Streptophyta; class Magnoliopsida; order Ranunculales; family Papaveraceae; genus Papaver; species Papaver somniferum. The sequence goes on along the minus strand of NC_039367.1, from coordinate 150,203,695 downwards.
GGGAGAGGAAGCCCTTGGGTCTGTGGCATCTGAACGAGTACATTTGTATATTAAAGGCTTGTTATGTGAGGTGTAGACGCTCTTTTTTCACCTTCATAGAAGGTTTAGATAGATTTTAACTGCTTTATAGACGACATCAAGTCTTGTTATGTGAAAAATGAGTTGAGAAATGAGTTCCCAGGGTGGAGATTTTTTTGCCATGTTTTGAATACAATTTGCACTGTAAGGCGCTTATTTTCAGTATATGGAAAAGCAACATGGATGGAGTTTCTCCATGGATCAAAATTTCTTAATGGTGTGGTCTTTCGATTTGATGACATAAAACCTCAATGGAGTCGCATTTGAAATTCCTGTAACAATTAAACTTGAAAAGAAAAATTAAACATAAAAAGAACTAGACTAAACCAAGCTTATCAAAAACACAACCCCTCCAACTTCTTGCCCCCAGGCAGTGATCCATTTAATCAACTTCCTCAATCTTTGGTCCTGCACCAGTGCTACCAGCACCACCCATTGAAGGACCATCCTCATCCATGCCACCAAAACCACCCATGTCAGGTCCAGCACCACCTCCTTGATACATCTTGGCGATGATTGGGTTGCACAGACTCTCCAGCTCTTTCATCTTGTCATCAAATTCATCGGCCTCTGCAAGCTGGTTGGAGTCTAGCCACTGGATAGCAGCTTCAATGGCATCCTCAATCTTCTTCTTGTCTTCTGGTGCTAACTTCCCAGCAATCTTCTCATCCTTGATGGTATTCCTCATATTGTAAGCATAATTCTCCAAACCATTCTTCGACTCAATTTTCTTCTTGTGTTCTTCATCCTCTGTCTTGTACTTCTCTGCCTCCTGCACCATCTTCTCAATCTCCTCCTTGGACAACCTTCCTTTATCGTTTGTAATTGTGATTTTGTTCTTCTTCCCTGTCGTTTTGTCCTCAGCAGATACATTAAGAATACCATTTGCATCAATGTCGAAGCAAACAGTGATCTGAGGGACACCACGAGGCGCAGGTGGAATTCCAGAAAGCTCAAATTTACCAAGCAAGTTGTTATCCCTGGTTCTTGCCCTCTCCCCTTCAAAGACCTGAATCAGCACTCCAGGTTGGTTGTCGGAGTAGGTAGAGAAAACTTGCTCCTTCTTGGTGGGAATAGTGGTGTTTCTTGCAATCAAAGTAGTCATAACCCCTCCGGCAGTCTCGAGCCCAAGGGAGAGAGGAGCAACATCCAACAGCAAAATTGAGTTCAAGTTCTGATTAGCTTCACCAGTCAAAATCGCAGCCTGCACAGCCGCTCCATAAGCCACAGCTTCATCAGGATTGATACTCTTGCAGAGTTCTTTCCCGTTAAAGAATTCCTGCAACAATTGCTGCACTTTAGGAATCCTAGTTGATCCACCGACAAGAACAACATCATGAACACTGCTCTTATCCATCTTAGCATCCCTCAAGCACTTCTCCACTGGCTCCATACACTTCCTGAACAAATCCATGTTCATCTCTTCAAATCTGGCACGAGTAATAGACGTGTAGAAATCAACACCCTCATAGAGAGAATCAATTTCAATTGTAGTCTGGGCAGTGGAAGAAAGAGTCCTCTTGGCCCTCTCACAGGCTGTCCTCAACCTTCTTAATGCCCTAGGATTTCCACTGATATCCTTCTTATTCTTCCTCTTAAACTCTTGCACAAAGTGATTCACCATCCTATTATCAAAATCTTCTCCTCCAAGATGAGTATCTCCAGCAGTAGCCTTCACTTCGAAAATACCCTCTTCAATGGTCAGTAATGAAACATCAAATGTACCACCACCAAGATCGAAAATTAGAACGTTCTTCTCCCCGATACTGGATGCTTTCTTATCAAGACCATAAGCAATTGCAGCAGCAGTTGGCTCATTGATGATGCGCAGCACATTAAGACCAGCAATCATACCAGCATCCTTTGTAGCTTGACGCTGCGAATCATTGAAGTAGGCAGGGACAGTAACAACCGCATTCTTTATAGAAGAACCAAGGTAAGCCTCTGCAATCTCGCGCATCTTAATGAGAACCATAGATGATATTTCTTCAGCTGAAAATTGCTTCTCTTCGCCTTTGTAAGTCACAGTAATCACGGGTTTTTCACCTAGTCCAGCTGTAACCTTGTAAGGCCATAGCTTCATATCAGCCTGAACTGATGGATCAGAAACCTTTCTTCCAATCAACCGCTTTGCATCAAAGACGGTGTTGACAGGGTTCATGGCAACCTGATTCTTAGCAGCATCACCAATCAACCGCTCAGTGTCAGTAAAAGCAACATAAGAAGGAGTTGTTCTGTTTCCCTGATCATTAGCAATAATCTCAACACGATCATGCTGCCATACTCCTACACACGAATATGTTGTACCCAAATCAATACCAATCGCTGGCCCTTCGCCTTTTCCTGCCATTCTCCTTTATAATAACTCACAAGAAGAAAAAATTGCTTAGAAAAAACAGTCGCTCAAAGAAAAATTTGCAGAACTTTGTTGTGAGAATTTTATGAAGCTTCGTTTGAATAAGAATAGATTTGTGAGGTGAATGAGAGGCTGGCTGTTGTTTATATATACAGGAGTGGATTTCTCTAGTTTGTTCCAGAAGTTTCTGGAAGATCAAGTAAAGGAAAGTGGGTTTCCAGAAACATCTGGAAGATTCTGGAACTCATACACCCTTGTATGGAAACTTCTTGATATGCTTAAATTTGGCTAGGCTTCTATGTGGTGTTTAACATTCTTAAAGATGAGCCTTATTACAATTGAAGGACGTTTGGTACTTTCTAAGTTTCTTATTGAAAATTGCAGACCTCCATCAACACTGCAAAGGTGGTAATGAAGTGCATAAGATATTACCTCTTCAAGTTTTCTTCCCAGCCTTCTGCTTATGTTCCCATTGGTTTTCTCTTATCAGTCCTTCATTCTATAATTAGATGAAACTAAGCTAACCCCATAATGCTCCTGGTTATATAAGATTAAACTCCCATCAAGCTGCAACAACAAAATCAGATTTTGTTTATTATTGTGGAGTATGAATATGATAAGAGTATAATTTATTTCATTCACTAGAAGGAAACAACACATTCTTTTACATATCAAATGAGTTGCCTCACTTTTTCTCTTGGCCTACTGCTCTATAATGAGTTGAACTCATTGAGCCAAATACGAAATACGAACACTTGGATAGCATTCGTAAAACAAATCTACACATGATTCTGCTCTTAGCTCGCAATCGCACAGAAAAAGCAATATGGAATATGCAATTCTAAGAGAACTAAATTACAATTCACGTATCAGCAATTGAAGTTCTTTTTCATGTGCATAAGGTTCATTCTGATGATTCTGAGAGACAACTTGGTGTAAAATATTAAAAGGATCCAGTCATCTTAAATGAATTAAGCTGCCAAAAATACTTAGAGAAAGAGATTATGAACATGAACAAACCTGCAGTCGCACCAAGACTAGTTACCTGACTAACGAGACAGCATGAAAGTAGATACGACCACCCCATGCTACAGAACGACAAACGAATGATCTTCTTCATCTACTGCTTCTTCTTCAATGGAATAGAAGACAAACTCCAATTACAAGTTCATTTGTTAAAGAAACTGTTACAAAAGTATATAAACTGTCAATCCTTCAACCTAGCCAATGAATTCCAGATTCCTGCACGTACGTCTCATAAGGGAAGACTTGAGTGTCTCTCCATGCATTTGGCCCCAGTATAGACATCAACTATATAACCATCATACAAGCATATCACTTCACTTGTGTATCAAAAACTATTCCAATCAAAGGGTTTATTTGGTGATTTGAGCAATTCCTTGTATTCGTTACCGTTGAAGATTCCAAAGACCAAAGAATTGTTGATTCCAAATGCAAACCAAACCATTGCTAAGTACCCATAAACTGAACATCTTTTTCTAAACATTCCAATGGCCTATCAATTTTGACACCATACCAGCTAGTGAAATTCATTCGAGGATCGCAGATTACGTTTCCAAACCGACCGAAAAACGAAGTTAGATAGTAATATTTCGGTGCATCTTGACGAAATTATAAGGGTTAGAAATGAGTTCATACCAGGAATTGCAAACAGTACAGTTAAAAGGATTTCGAGGTAGATCTCATCTTACATGCTTGACATTATCGATGCTTCTTCTTCTTCAGATTCAGGTTCTAGCTTTCTAAAGAGTGAGATAGAAAAAAGTTAGGGTTTCTGGGAGATTCTTTCAGAATGTTCAAGGACATTTCGGTTTTATGGCGCAGGCCTCTGTTGGCACCTAAAAACTTGATTAGCTAAAACTGAAATATTTGCATTGGGCACCTAAAAACTTCAACCAACAGGCCATACTGTACCACCAAACTAAAAACTTAAAAAGAGTAAACTAAAATTGAGCAAAACAAAATAAATCTCCTCCACCGTCAGACCTCCAGGCACTCAAATTAGACCAGTGCTACCATACATTCTTTCTTCAAATCGCAGAAATTCATGGAAATGTCAAACCCTCCAACACTCTCATAGGTGAAGGATATCACTCCAAGCTGTCAGATTTCCTCGTGCTCAAGGAACGCATTCCAGACCATGACGAGTCCAGCCAATGCAAGGTTTCAGCCATCCGTGCCATCGTCAGGCACCTGATTTGTTGGAGACTGTAAACTCACTCAACAATCGGACATTTACAGTTTCGGCTTAGTCTTGCTAGAACTGATTTCAGGACGCTAGCAGAGATTAACCCGATCTCATTGAATGAGTAAACTGTTTAGTTATTTATTTACAAGCATTTTTAAGAGAAAAACGAAAACTCACCAGCTGCAGGTGGTGAAAATACCAGCTGATTGAATATCTTGTTTGGTGAGTGTGCAGGAAATATGTAAATTGGTGTCCGGTAAGGAATTCACTACGGTGGCTCGTGGCTGATCCACTATCGGAAGGCCATTATCCAGAGTAAAGGCTTGTACCAAGCTCTTTTTCTTGCAGCTGAGTGTTTACAGCGTAAAGATGTCAGTCGGCCTCGCAAAGAAATGCTGTGGATGTGCTATCTAATTTAGCTTCAGATATTTACTAACCAAACACTATCCAGATTAATTGAACAGGCACATTGGCAACATTGAGAAGGAAAGCCTAACAGAGCAATGGCGACATGTCTGGTTTTTTTTATTGAATTCTGGAACTGATGCCATCACCTAAATAATGAAAATTCTACTGTCTTCTTCTTAAACTGATAGCTCAATTTACTGAACTCTAGAAACGCTACTGTATTTTGTTCCATTGAAGTTGTTAGAAATATTATCTCTACAGATATTATCTTATTCTGTTGGAGATATTATACGATTCCATGTATTGGTTCCTTAAGCATGTATATTCTCCACTAGATTTGGTGTCCGTGCTACGCCCGGGCGGCTTCGTAAAATTGGTTCACCAATTCAATCTGCAACTACAAATAGAATGGCATAGTTATGCACCAACTACAAATACAATGCATCACCGCCTCTTTTTTTGAACCATATTGTTGATTTGGTAAAGCTTAGCTTCGCCTCGCCCAGTCCCGATACGATCTGGTAAAGCTCGGCTTCGGCTTCGCCTCGCCCTATCCAATTTGATTTGATATCGCCAAGTTTCTGCACAAAATTGGGACGCCTGAATTTGGTTTCGCTAACAGTCATCGTTAAAATAAGCATTCCGACTCATATCCTTAGTTAATTTCCCAAAACAACTTAAAGTTCCAAGCATGAAAACAGGTACTTGCTTATTTGACAACTTAATTATTAAGTAAACACCTTAATTATCACCTTAATCTAAGTAAAGATAATTGATGACATATTAACCTTTTAGATTTTGTGCCCGTGCTACGTTCGGGCATTTTTGTTCTTTTAGCCATATTTTTTATTTGGTGTCGTGGGGTTTCGGTCAGCCCCATCACGATATATTTTTGATTAGGTGTGGCTCGGCTTCGCCTCGCCCCGTCCCGAATCATTTTTGTTGCACGGCTTCGACCCTCTCCGATGCATTTTCGATTATCGATTAGGTGCGGCTTCGCCTCGCCCCGTCCCGATTTGATTAAGTAAAGTTCGGCTTCGCCTCGTCCTGTCCCGATTTGATTTGGTAAAGATCGGTTTCACCTCGCGTCGCCTCGTCCCGTTTTGGTGTGGCTTTGCTTCGCCTCACCCTGCCCCAATGTATTTGATGAACCTGGTAATGACCAAAAACTTAAAACCAAAAATTTCAGCAAAAATAGTTGATTCATCCACTTACCAAAATAATTAAAAAATATGGTGAATGGCAGTGGATTCGTGTGTGTACCACTTAGATACAGGAGGAGTAAGAAAGAATCTAAGACATCACACATCAAATGTTTTTATTGCGAGAACCCTGTGGCTAGCATAGTGGATTACTCATCGACCCGGGATCGATTCCCGTCTAGCACATATAATGTGCAGCTGCAGTAGCAGCAGTGGGGTTAAAGGGGAAGGGGCAGTGGAGCCCGCGTTAAAAAAGAATTTGTTTTTATTGCGAAAATGGTAAATGCTTATTTGTTCACTGACTGCACCACAGTGTAAGCTCTCCAATGTAATGAATGAAGTGGCAACTGGACACATATACATCCAAAACGAAAGCCTTTTCCGCCCAAACAGGTTGGGCGATAGGGATAGCTGACAGCTTGGTACCTCGAGGAGAAGAAAGAGGATGAATGCCACCCTCAGCCATCAGTCTCGAGATTCCACGACTAGGCTGGAAATGACACCCAAGCGATGAATGAATCTTACATCATCTTAATTATTATCAGGTATAGCCTAAAAAACTATCATTCATCCAAAACGAAGCCTTTCCATCCAATTTGTACAAGTTCCATCAGAGGGGTAATACTTATTATACTTGTGTTCAAGTTACTGAAAACAGTGGCTAAGACATGCATATGTATATATTCATGAAAATGTGGCTACTGTCTACAAAGATCAGTTGAGCAATTACAAAAATCAAGTGCAACTGAATGTGGAGGTTACTGAAAAGGAAATATACAGCAAATTGAAACACTTAAGAGACACTTTATCACTAATTAATGAAATATGGTTGTTTGAGCTAATATTCATTCTGTTCGAGTTAGTTCAGTTCAGATTGTGAAATCTGTTAGAACCTTTCTTTAACTTGCTGCCTATAGTTTTAGGTTGGCGCAGTGATCTACATTCCAATGACAGACGCCACTGGAGCAGCTCTATATGTTTGTCTTGAAACTTCACTATCTGAAACTGGATTTACTGCAGGCTACATAATTGGAAATTTTAGGGACCACCTGATAACAAAAGTTCAATCTAACAACTTAAATAAAGCAACCAAAAAATGACCAAATTACCTTGCATGCAGATAATTTATCTAACCCTCAAGGCCCAAGGACGGGCTTCTGAGGGGGCTAACTGGGGCTTTAGCCCGCCCCCTCACAGCTGCAATTTTGTTTTAATATTAGTATTAATTGTAATCTTTTTACTAGCCCCATGCTAATTTAGATTTTATTATTAGCCCCTGTTCTTTTCGCTTTTCTTTATCCTTATCCTTGTAATAGTCGATGGATTATTGAAAAGAAAAGTCAACAACTCTCAGTTTCCTTTTCTTCCACAGAAATGATCGGTTGATCGTGAAATCCACCCGGACAAATCGTGTGGCACTAATAGGGATGGGTCCCACCACCATCCTGTGGGGCACACTCCTATTAGTGTCACCGGATTTCTCCCGGTGAATTTCATGGTCAGTGTAGCATTACTGTTTCTTCCGTCATCAGAAGAGTTCCAAAGACATTTACTCAAAACTCTTGAAGATTGAGCTAAAAAGGGGTCATCGGTTATCTTCTATAGTTAGTTGATCCATCTTGAGATGTTGGCATAAATATCTTTCTGATTAAACCTAATAAGTGCAACTGTGCACATGATATTATGTAAAACTTACTAGACGAATACACATCACATGAATACATACAATAAAATGCACGACACTCCTTAGGATAAGGAATTATAGTAGTTTTTTTCTTTGCTTATCCTTCATTATAAGCCACTTAAAGCATCATATTACAGGTTTGTACCAATTGCTTTCTCAGCTTCGACATTGTCATCGTAGGCTTCTTTTCCGTCAGCTATTTTTCTCTTTTGAAGTACTCCATAAAAGATATACTGCAAAATGATCTAAGTGCATATTTGTCAAGGTTAACGTATTATAATACGAAGGATAAACGGTTTCCATTGCAAAATTGACTTCTCATGTAATAGAATACAAATAAATTCAGTGCAACACAGACAATTCATCCAACAACCAAGGCATGTTTGGCTTTATGTCTGACCATTTTGGCTCTGACGTTGCTGTATGAATTTTATTACTCATTTGTTGTTGTTGTATGAATGTTATTGTTCATTTTGCTTGTTTATAATTAGCTAGATCAATTTTTTTTTCTTTTGCTGTTATAATTCCAATTTATGTTTACTGGTTTGGTTCTTCAAGCCGATAGGGGGTGAGAAATCAAGATTGGTGTTTCATTTTATTAATAATGTCGATGTTCCTATATCATCACATCATGAGCCTAGTACTTCTCAACAACAAAAACATAAAACATATGCTCGACCAACTATTTCTAGCACATTCAAGGAAGTTGCAGTCCTAGCAAATTTTGGTAGGAAAACCAGTGATCTTTCGTATGACCGTGATCCAGGACTGCAACGTCAAATTTGGGAAAATCCAGTGACTCAACAAGATGAGGTATGTTGTGCTTATTTGAAATTGGGAGCTTATAAACCTATACGGGCAAGCTTCGAACACGATTAGGATAAGGATTTGCTTGTTGGACAAACGACAGATGGTATATTTGCATAAGGAAAAGCCGAAAAGGTAGTAATTCAGATTTTTTTTTTGTAGAAACTTTCAATATCTCGTAGAATAATTCTTTTTCTTAGGTTTAGCCCCACCTAAAACTAATTCCTGGATCCGTCCCTGCTCAAGGCTCAAGCCATTCACTATTCTACAACAACGCACCATCAGAAACAATCAATCATCACCCAAACCAATAAAACACAAATGGAAAAAAGAAAAAAAAAAGTGAAAATTGTTCGATAGAAAAGCATACCAACGCACACGAAATGGTTTTGATTGTGCAAGCATTCATTTTTGTAAAAAAAATTATGAGCAGGAAGCCACTAAATAATTATCGGCAATAGAAAGCAATTACATTGGGGAAATATACGAACTCTACCATTATATATGTCTGGTCCGTCAAAGTTGATGAAATATGGTACCTGATCATGAGAGCCAAGCTGTTACATCTAGGTCTTTACTTCATCATACCTATTAATAAAAAATGACCTAGATGCAGACAATGACAGGTATTTTTTATTACAATCTCGCATCATCACCACCAAATTCTGTGATTCACTAATTTCTTGAAAACCCTAAATTTGTTATTCACTGAAACCCATCTCAAACTCACTAAAAAAACCATAATAAACCTGCACATCTCAATTTGAACCCAGTTTTCAATATAAATCTTCTCAAAAACCCTAGCTTTAAAAAGTAAAATCTTACCTTGGGAGTAAGAATCCGAATCTTATTAATGTATTATCATATGGAATATAAAAAAAAAAAGTGAATCAATTATGAATTTCAGAACCAAAAAGAATAGACCACTGTATAGTTTCAGAAGCGAAGACCCGGAAAAACCCGAGAAAAGCACAAACAAAAAGAAGAAAAGCAGCCGAAAAAGAGAAAAGAAACAGAAGGATTAGGGAGTCACAGAAAAGACTTTTCGTGTGAATTAAAAGAAGTCAATTTCTGCATTATCCTGATTTTGGTTACATAAATTCGTGGATTCTTTCCGCAAAAGAATCCTACAATGAGACAAACTAAGAATCAGTTAGTTGATAGATGGAGAACATCGAGAGGAAGAGAGGCGGAAATAATTTTAGGTTAAGGTTTTTGTTTTTTTTTTTTTGTTAATTTTGCGAGGAAAAAAAGATTAAACCCCTTGACCAATATAGTCTCGCCAAGTGTCATCTCCAGGTTTAACGTGAGAACTCTTCTCTCAGCGATTGTGATCCTCTCGAAAACTCACTATTCTCTCGTTGAACGGTGACGCTCACCATTCAACGTGGGGCTCAAATGACTTAGGATTTTAAAGGACTTAGATTATGTTATAATATTTTGTTGCCTTGTTTTTCTCTGTTCATGTGTATAAGAACAGTCTATATGTAACTCCTTGATTATCAAGTAATACAATTCTATTCCCAGAATATACATGCCATGACTATTTCTGTCATGGCAGCAGAGCCTGGAAAGATCTGAAAAACCATCTTCTGCTGCAACACAACTCTGAGATATCAAATACCATTAGCCTTGCATTGTTTAACCTCTACCTACTTGTTGTTCGCTTTCTATCTTGTCAACAACAGAAACCCTAGCTGCAATTATTCATTTGTGTCTTCTTCTTCTTCTTTTACTTCAAAATGTCAAGAGAAGACTATCAACCCATTACTGCGAAATTTGATGGAACCAATTATAATCATTGGTCATTTCTTATGAGAAGTTTTCTCAAAGGGAAAGGAATGTGGAAATACATTGATGGTAAAGCTAAACGTCCTAACACTGCTGAATCGAGTGCAAAAAAAAGATAAGGAGCATGTAGGAGAAAGTATGGAAGATTGGGAAATAAATAACCACAAGATACTCACATGGATTAACAACACCGTGATAACATCCATAAGCATGCAACTCACCAGGTTTGAGACTGCCAAACAAGCGTGGGATTTTCTCTCAAAAAGGTATACTCAAATTAACTTTGCTCAACGTTATAAGCTTGAACAAGATATCAGATCCATGAAACAACAACATGATCAGTCCATTTCTGACTTTCACTCTGAGATATCAGTTCTATGGAATCATTTGGCCCTTATGGAACCTAACTGGACAGTAGATATTGAAATATGGGAGAAATATAGGGAAGAGTCACGGCTAGTTCAGCTCTTAATGGCATTGAGAGATGAATTTGAGACTGTTAGAGAATCCATCCTCCGTCGATCACCTCTACCAACTGTAGAAACTGCACTTTCTGAACTCATTACTGAAGAAACTAGGAAAAGAATCAAACCTGACATTCCCACAGTACTAGAAGTTCCTTCACGAACAAACTTTAGCAACCATTTCAGCTCTCAAAATATCATCGTGATACAACCCAAGTCCTGTGTTATAACTGCAAGAAACCAGAACATATATCCAAAAACTGCACTTTACCACCTAGCACAGCAACATCAGATGTGTCACAAGATTCAAGCTCACAACCTCATTGCAATTATTGCAAAGAACCTGGACATATTGTAGGTAATTGTACATCACCATCATCTAGGAATATGAGAGAAAAGAGAAGGATAAATGCTGCTCCATCCACATATAACTCTGCTCCATCCATCTTGGCAACACCAGATGTTGAGAAAAGTTATGAATCAACAACATCCACTCCAACCAATCTAGCTGATATTCAAGAGATGCTCGAACAAGCACTTTCAATTGGTAATAATCCTTCAGCAGCTACTGCTCTCTCAGTTCCAACATGTATTCTTTCAACTGGCTGGTTTCTTGACTTGGGTGCTTCAAATCATATGACTTTTGATTCGACATTGTTTGAGAATAAACATCCCATTGTTACACCTAATATTCATACAACAGATGGATCAGAAATAACTGCTAGTCATATTGGTCAAGTTAAATTTTCAGATAAGATATACGTACCTGATGTGCTTCTTGTCCCAAAGATTAGAATGAATCTTATATCAATTGGACAACTATGTAATCAAGGGATTAATATTTTCTTCTTTCCTTCTGGTTGTGTGATACAAGATTCCAGAACAGGGAAGCTAGCTGGGATAGGTCGTAGAGTTGGTCGTCTATATCTCCTTGAAATTATCATAATTCCTCAGCAATTCAAGAATAAAACAGTTGTTGCATATGCACCCGTTTTGCCTTCAACTGTATCACCATTTATGTCTTGGCATTACAAGTCATGACATGTTTCCTTTTCTCGTCTCACATATATGACTAATAAAGGATTATTAGGAGCTATTTAAGTAGAAAAAGAACCTTATTGCGTTGCATGTTAGTTGGGAAAACAACCAGCTCTTCCTTTTAATAATAACACTACATTATCCACTGCACCTTTTGATCTCATTCATTCAGATGTTTGGGGAAAATCTCCCATTGCATCTAAGGGAGGGGCATTATATTATGTGGTTTTTATTGATGATTACACTCGTTTTACATGGATATACTTGTTCAACTCAAGATCAGATTTCCTAAAACTATACGTTGATTATTCTAGGATGATTAAAACTCAGTTTGGAGAATCTATCAAAACCTTTCGTGCTGACCAAGGAGGAGAGTACATATCCAATCCTTTTAAAGAGTTTCTCAAAATCGAAGGTACACAACTTCAGTTATCATGTAAAGAAACCCCAGAACAAAACGGAATTGCAGATATAAAACATCGTCATATCATTGAAACAACAAGAACTCAACTTCTTTCTGCATATGTTCCTTCTAATTTTTGGGGTGAATCAGTTCTCACTACGGTGTACACCATCAACTGTATCCTTACTGCTGTCATAGGAGGAATATCACCGTATGAAAGCCTTTACAATTTTCCACCAGATTACTCTGAACTTCGTGTCTTTGGCTCTACATGCTTTGTTCTTCTTACAGAAAGAGAACGTAACAAGCTAGGTAAAAACAATGCCATCTGTGTTTTTATAGGAGATGGAATAGAACAAAAGGGATATCGCTGTTCTGATCCTGAAAGTAGAAGATTACGTGTTTCTAGACATGTCACCTTTTGGGATAAAATACCATTCTGGTCTCTTCCTAGCAGTAAATCATCTAGCTTAGAAAGTTTCTCATATTTGGATCCCTTCGAAGATGTATCTTCACCTAGTTCACAATCTTCAAAGTATTCCTATCACTACTACTCCCAATCCAGAAACTATCTCTCCTCTAGAAGTCTCAGAAATCACCACCAACAACTCTACGGAAGATCCTGACATTGCTTCTCTAGAAAGTAATCCTGTGACTGAAGATACGACACTTCCACCTCGTACTCGTCGACCACCAGCTAAGTTTTCTGATTATCATTTCTCTTTATCTTCTATCTTGTCTCTGCATGAACCCAAATATTACAGGGAAGCAACTGCCATTCCTGATTGGCAAGACTCTATGGGGAAGAGTTAACAACACACAAGAATGCAAATACATGTGACATGGTAGATTTTCCTCCTGGGAAGTCTGTTGTTGGTAGTAAATGGGTGTATAAGATAAAGACAAACTCAGAAGGGAAAACAGAACAATACAAATCTCGTTTGGTTGCTCAAGGATACACACAAGAGTATGGTATCGATTATGAGGAGACATTTTCCCCTGTTGCTCGTATGACTACGGTGCGCACTCTTATTGTTGTTGCTTCTGCTAAGAATTGGGATATTCATCAAATGGACGTTAAGAAAGCCTTCCTCCATGGAGAACATTAAGAATAAGTTTATATGCAACCTCCACCTGGATTACCCCACTCTCCAAATCAAGTATGCAAACTTCGCAAAGCACTATATGGCCTCAAACAAGCACCTCGTTCTTGGTTCGAAAAATTCTCCAATGCTATTCTTCAATATGGATTTTCTCAAAGTGCATAGATTCAGCTATGTTTACCCGGAAAACTGAAAATAAGAATGGTTATTCTTCTCCTTTATGTTGATGACATGATCATTACAGGCAGTGACTCGAAGGAAATTCATGCTTTGAAGCTTCATCTAAGATCCTGCTTTGAAATAAAAGATCTTGGTCCCTTAAGATACTTTCTTGGGATTGAAATCGACAAATCTTGTGATGGATATTTTATTTCTCAAGTAAAGTATGCATATGATATTCTCCAGCGTGCAGGGTTAACAGATAGAAAGATTGTTGATACACCACTTACTGAATGCTAAACTTAACTGTTATGAAGGACAGGCACTATCTAATCCAACAATGTATCGACGGCTTGTTGGGAGTCTTAACTATCTCACCATTACACGACCAGATATCAGCCATGCAATCCATATTGCGAGTCAGTTCATGTCATCTCCAAGATCAACACACTTTGTTTTTGTGCTTCGAATTTTACGTTACATCAAAGGTACTTTATATCAGGGATTACACTTCTCAATAAATTCAGATCTTCGTCTTCGCGCATACTCCGACTCTGACTGGGCAGCTGATGTTACTGACCGATGATCAACCACTGGATATTGCCTATTTTTTAGGTAATTCTTTAATATCTTGGCGTAGTAAGAAAAAAACTGTGGTCTCTCGGTCAAGTGCTGAAGCTGGATACCGAGCTCTTGCTCACACTACTTCAGAAATTGTTTGGCTACGATGGCTGCTTCAAGATATGGGAGTTAAGTTGTCTGAACCTACTCCACTCTTCTGTGATAACAAGGCTGCTATTCATATTGCTCACAATGTTGTATTTCATGAGCGTATAAAACACATTGAGATAGACTGCCACTTTGTACGACATCACTTGAAACATCTGACAATCACCCTGCCCCATGTTTCTTCAGAATTGCAACTGGCAGATATCTTCACCAAGACTCTACCTTCAGCTCGGCTTCATTTCTTGGCTTCCAAACTCAATATGTGCTCTGCACCATCTTGAGTTTGAGGGAGGGTGTTAGAAATATTATCTCTACATATATTATCTTATTATGTTGGAGATATCATACTATTCCATATATTGGTTCCTTAGGCATGTATATTCTCCATTATGTTGTAATATTTTGTTGCCTTGTTTTTCTCTGTTCATGTGTATAAGAACAGTTTGTATGTAACTCCTTGATTATCAAGTAATACAATTCTATTCCCAGAATATACATGCCATGACTATTTCTGAATATACATGCCATGACTATTTCTGTCAGAAGTAAAAGCTTGGTTTGGAACAGAACAAATGTTGTAGTTTGATGTAGCAAGGTGTATTTCGTTTGCACATTTAATTTTCATAATGTCACCTTTGCCATCTGTTGTATTGAATCTTGCAAATTGTAGCTTTAACGGACAAGTAGGATCCTATACTATATGGAGAAGACACTGGCCAAATTAAATGAACACACAAACTGACAATGGGGCGGCGAGAAATCATATATAATGCAATAGTGCATCCCCTTATCTTAGAACGATTTTTTGGGGACCATGGTTTTTTTGGGGGACCATGGTTTTATTTTGGGTAAAGACATTAGAAGTAAATATAGGTCACCCCTTCTGTAGATATTTATATTAATACCTAAATCACCCTCCTGATTAATTTTGGGTGCTGATTAGTTAGTGTTAATAATAGTTAGTGTAATGATTAGTGAGATGATTAAGTTAAACATAATTAGTGAGATTAAAAAATCAGATGGTTTTTTGGTTTTTTTTTAAAGAAGTAGAATTATTGAGAGAATAAAGTTAGAGAAGATGAAGAAGGAAAACATGAAAAATGATGGATTTTATCAACCACAGCCAGAGGAAGGGTATTTGGGGTACCTAGGTATGCTTCAAACTTAGATAATGTTTGTTGAATTGCTCCAAACTTTCAAAAAAAATGAAATTTTTTATGTAGATTTGGGCCAGTTCGGTTACCATATGTCAAGAACATGTAACCAAACACATCTGAAAGTGTAGTTCGGTTACGTTTTCCAAACACACAGGTTACCGAACTCGCTCGTTAATGGAGGTTTTGGTCGTACAATGTAATGTTCGGTTACCTAGGATAAAATGGTAGGTAACCGAACTTTGAACTTAACAATTTATTTGGGTACATCTTGTGTGTTCGGTTAGTTCGCAAACTTCAACGCAATCAAGTTCCCAACCGAACTGTAGGTTAAAAGTAACCTAGTGTTAGAAGTTCGGTTCGTTCGCAAACTTCAACATATTTTGCGAATCAACCGAACTGGGCTTATATATGCATATATGCAATTAGGAAAACGTTCGGTTACTACGAAATTTATTTCTTGCCGAATTAGGTAGAGTTCGGTTACGAAGTTTCAAAGGTAGAGTTCGGTTACAAAGAAAACTTAACATTTTTGCGAACGAACCGAACTTGTGGACTTCTCATTATTTTCGTAAACTAAAGTTCGGTGATATTCTTATTTTGCGAAGGAACCGAACTTATGGACTTGTGTTGTTCTAATACAAGGAGTTCGGTTAAACGTATTTTTTTGCGAATCAACCGAACTCTGAGTTCGGTTAAGAAAAATTTAATTCGTGATAACCAAAATTTTCTCTGAAAAAAAACCCTCCATTAAACCTCTCTGCAATTTCCATTTTCAACTCATTTTAATGATTACTTCTCATTTATTCAACCAAAAACAAATGACAAGTAATGGGTTTGTGAGAATATCTTTGTTAATTTTTTAAATTAAGCTATATATATATATATAGTGGTGGTGGTGGTTGGTGGTGGTGGTAATCGGTGTTGGTGGTGGTGATAATCAGAGGTGGTGGTGGTGGTGGTAATCGGCGATGGTGGGCGGTGGTGGTGGTGGTAATCGGTGGTTGGTGGTGGTGATAATCGGAGGTGGTGGTGGTGATAATCGGCGATGATGGGAGGTGGTGGTGGGAGAAGGTGGTGGTTATATATATATATAGGTGGTTATTGAGTTGGTTTTAAATTAAATTAGGTTAAGGATTGGTTAGTCATTTCAGTGTTTTAGGACACTCCTTATAACTATAGGGAAGGTGGTCTAATAAAACCATGATCCCCTCAAAAAAACCATGGTCCCCAAAAAAATCGTTCTTATCTTATATTGAAGCTTCTCTGCTATACATGTGGGCTTTGAAGCCCATATAGAAGAAGAAAAAGGTCTCTAGGAGCCAACCCACCCAGTAGGGTAGGCAACTAACAACCTTTGTCATTGTCATGGGGCTCACTCTGATCCTCCTAGTACCATCATTGGCTAACTCGGAGGACAGCTTAGGTAATACTCAATTAGGCAAATATTGTACACCGAGTGAACGTTAATATGCTAACCCTTGGATAGGATTACAGGGTGTTGCTCCCACAAATACCTTAAATTACATCTTTTTGTCGCATGCGATCATCCCATGTATATCTTCTTTTGGACATGAGGCTTTCATGTCGAGCTAAAATGATTTATAAACGAGAGTTCAACCAAATTAAGCTAACAAGCGAGTGAGATATTTTCTTGTGCATGTTTGATTTTTTAATAGTATAAATAGAGGAAGAAAAATGGTATCACCAAAGTTATAAATATCAATTTGTTAAAATCCTATCTTGGAACTGCCAGGGCCTTGGTCCTAGAAACACAAGCAATAATTACGTAAACTCATTAATACCAATGAACCTAACATCATTTCTTGTCTGAAACTGAATAACGTCATGCTTTTGTTGAAGATACTCTGCATAATTCTATTTTTTATAATTTTGTCTGTCTAGATGTAGCTTGGGATAAATCTGTTCAATTAAATGTCCCCTATTAACCAGATAAAATGTGAAATTTGGAATGAAAAGGCTAAAACTTTGTGGACTCTGACTTGTATGTATGATAGTCCTCACAAGGATAAACGAAAAGAGGAATCTTGGAGTGTAGTGAATCACATGGGCACAAACATGTTTACGCCTTGGATTGTCCTAGGTGATCTAAATGTTATCCTCCATCTGGATGATAAAAGGGGTGGTAACTCGGCTAACCATGTTTAATAATCTTGGCCTTAAGGATGTTGGTTGCATTGGCTTTCCTTTTACTTGGTCCAACAAGCAAGAAGTACCTCCCTCATAGAAAAAATGATGGATAGAGGTATGGCTAATGGGAAAAGTCTTACTCCTTTTTCTCAATAGTAGTTTCAGACATCTGAGCCATGTGGGATCTGACCACTCCCCTATTTTACTCAATATTGAGGTTCCTACTATTTCAGGCCACAAAACTTTTAAGTACTTTGGTTTGTTTCAGGAGGAACAGAAATGTACCTAATCCAGTCCTCCTTGAATAGTCATTTTCATGGATCTCACGCTTTTGTTCTTGTTAATGAACTTTCTACTATTAAGCATGAAGTTAGGCTCTAGAATATACGTTACTTTGGTAATATACAAAATAACATTGTACCCCTAAATAATATACTTGATAATATCATGAACATTCGTAATATTAGAATATATCACCCAAATTTGTTGAACACTAAATTTGAAATTCAGAAAATGTATGAGTACGAGGAAGAAATGCTGAAACTTAAGGGTGGAGAAAATACCATACTGTTAGGAGATAAGAACAATCATTATTTCCATCAGAATGTTGTTGTTAAACAAAGACGGAACCAGATTGATGGTTTGGATAATAGTAATAACATCTGGTTAGAAGGTAGGGATAACATTGCCAATTGTTTGAACATTCACTTTGAAAATGTACTTACCACCTCTTCCCATGTTATAAATAATGAGATTGTTAATCTTGTTCCCTCTTAAATTACTAACGAGGATAATATCTTGCTTATGGTTAAACCAACCCTTAATAAATTTCATGATGCTCTTTTTAGTAATGCCTCTTGATGCGAGCCTGGAACCAGATGGTTTCACGGATTGTTTCTTTCAGAAGAATCGGGGGCTTGTCAATAACGATGTGATCAAAACATTGTGAGCTTTTTTCAGTAGTGGTCACATCCTTACTCAAATAAACTAGAATTTCATTTCTCTGATCCCGAAGGTGTTGCATCCAACTACACCACGGGATTATAGACTTATAAGCATGTGCAATATTGCGTATAACATTATCTCCAAAGTCCTAGATAATAGGATGAAACCCTATCTAGACAGACTGATATCTCCCTATCAGTTGGCTTTTGTCAAGAAAAGGCTTATCTCAGACAACAATCTTGTTGCTCATGAGATAAATCATGCCATGAAGGAAAATAAAAATAAATCTAAAACTGATTATCTAGGATAAAAAATTGATATTTCTAAAGCGTTCGATGGGGTGGACTGGGATTTTTTGATTGTTATTCTTAGAAGAATGAGATTTTATGAGGCTTGGTGTAATCTTATTCACTAGTGCATAAGCATCAGTTCTTCTGTCATTGTCATAGATGGTAACCCTCGTAAACTTTTCAAGCCAACTAGAGGATTGAGGCAGGGAGATCCTTTATCTCCCTATCTTTTTATTTTGTGTATGGAATCCTTTTTTAGGACCTTTACTAACGCGGAAACCAATATGGTATTATCACTGGATTCAAAATCAACAATCATTGCCCGAGTATTAGTCACCTGCTCTTCGTAGATGACTGTCTAATTTTTGCAAAAGCCCAATTAAATCAGAGTTCAAATCTGTTAAAAATTCTTGAGGACTATGATAAGACCTCTAGGAAAATGATAAATTTCTTCAAGTCTGGGATTTTTTTTCACCCCTCACATCAGTAATGCGTTCGGTAAATCCATAATCAACATTCTTAAAGTTAAGAAAATCAAACTTGATGATAAATACTTAGGAGGCCCCCTGTTTACTAATAGATCGAAAATTGCTTGCTCTGATAATCTGTTAGATAAAATGAGTGGTAAGCTAATAGGCTTGAAAAGCAAATCTCTAACTGCTATGGAAGAGAAATTTTAGCTAAATCTGTTCTTGAAACTCTACGTGTCTAAAACATATTTACTTTTATTCTTCCTAAGAAAATTACTAAAAGAGAAATTCATTTAATTAGAGACTTTTGACGGGGTAAATCAGGAGAATCTAAGGGCGTTTATATGAAAAAGCAGATTAAACTTTGTATGAGCAAGGAAAAGGGGGAAAATGGATTAAAGGATCTAAATAAAATGAATATTTCTTTGATAGCTAAGAATGCTTAGAGACTGTTTCATCGGCCGAACTCCATGTATACCAAGACTATGAAAGGAAAATATTTTCCGTTTACCAATTCATTCCATGTTAGCTGTAATGATAGTACTCCTTGGGCATGGAAATGAAAATACACAGGTCTTGTGATAATTAAAGATCATAACATTTGGGAAATAGGTCTTAAAGACAACTGGATACCTGATATGGTTAACAATCATTTTATCTTAAACCTTGATTACATTAGCACCCATACCATGGTTGATGATTTAGTCACTGAAAATGGGTGGGATATTCATGTTTTGTATCAGATTTTTGACGGGTATATCATTGAGAGAATCTTATTTATCCAACCCAATAATAGTGAAGAGGATATCCTTAGGTGGATTGATGATCCTCAAGGGAAGTTCACAAGTACATCATTATACGATCTCCTTTATAAAAATGTGATTAAGAAACTGAAATTCTTGTCGGGAAAATTTGGGTCTTAGTGTTATTCCTAAAATCAAGTTCTTCATCTGGAAAATGAAGATTAACATTGTATCTTTCAGTGGCGCTATGTCTACCCACATAAATCATATTGACCCTCTTTGTTTCGTGTGAAGGAATGAAATTGATACTTGCGAACACTCTCTTGTGTGTTGCTCGTTCAGTAGAGCTGTTTGGGCTTACGTTTTTTAAATTTAGATAATGCTACTTATCGCCTTGATTATTTCAATGAGTGGTGTTCTAGTTGGTTTCAAAACTACCACCCTCAAACCCTTTTTGGTCCTTGGGAAATCTTATGTGCTACCCTATGTTGGTTCATATGGAAGGAAAGATGCGAAATGGTTTTTCAAAAGAAAAATCCCTGCCCTATAAGGACAAGAAAACTCATTTTGGACCATTTCAGATTGTGCAATGATTTGAAAACTAGAAATCTGACTCACAGCTTAAATAGTATCTCTGACTACTACCTAAACGGTCCAGACTTGAATATCTCATTCTCTCATATGAGCTACTTTTATCAGACAACATGTCTAATAGGGATTGGTGTGACTATTACAAGTGCAAGTGGAGAAGGGTATAACTGAACTTTTGTAAGGGTATGCAACTGAACTGCAAGGCATTTTGTCTTCGGGGAAATAACTTTCACATTAACAAAAATTTGCAAGGAGACAATTAAAAATCAGTTGGAAATCCAACTTCAAAATGGACCAGTTACTCTTACGTTTATTAACTTTTGAAGACGCTATCTGTAAGGACATAAAGTCCAAAACATTCCCTGATCTCTAGAACTTAGCTAAAGATGGAGTAAGAAACTTAAGTCCTCAAATGTGGGAGGAAACTTCTCTTTACCTAAACTGCCAGTAACTCCTTTTATTATCTATATATAAGAAAAAGTTATGAATATCACAACTCTGTTGTGCCAAAATTGTGAACAAGATTAAGAAGTATCCGTGAAAACTAAAATATCGAGAATTTCTCTAGTGCATTAAGAAATTATGATGTTTTTGTTAAAATAAATCTCTACTTTACACAAGCGGATACTAGTGGCATTTTTAGGTGCTAAAAGTCACGCCAGATGTACCTTGCAAACAATCTTTTCTTACCTCCCAAACTCTATAAGTTTCATTTTTGTATCAACTTCAGGTCCACATTTCTTGATTTTGGAGCAACTTATCCGCTTTCTTTTTTGGGAATAGGCACAACATTCAACTCAGTATCACATTTGTTTGTAATAATTAATCAATGTTCTCATGCTATTCATGTTATATCTTGCGCTTTAAGTTATATTATTGTTAAGAATTAGAATATACGAGCACACATACATCTTACTCCTAGGTAAGTTTTAGAACTTCTATATAAGAATATCCTAGGAACCACAAAAATATATTCTTATATGAAGGTCATTCTTATATAGAAGTCTACCTTGAAAATATCAAGAAAAATTATTTATACATGTGTAAGTTATTTTAATCATGTTGTTGCTCAATTAAACGCAATTTTCTGGATCTAGATTATTCATTTTTCACTACATACATATATGACAGATCAAACTTCACCATCAACATAACTTACCTGATGATCAAGAAGCAACCTTTATTGATGATGTTCCATATCCTTTCTTTTCTTCTTGTATGCTTCTGAACAAGACTAACAGGTTGCTGATAATGATGATTTATATTCCCTTTATCAATTCTCTCAGGTTACAAACTATTCTGATGGTATTTTATAGTTACATCTATTATTTGGAAAAGGAATAATCACTCTATCTCTCAAGTTGCTATTTATAGCTAGGTTTTCTTACCATCAAAGGAATTATTGAAGAGATGAGATTACTAACACAACCGACTTACTAGTGAATTCTTGTCGTCAAACCAGAATTATCTGGAAATTGTGTAGCATCGGTGATGGAGTTTCCCAAGGCTCAAGCCCATATGGTGTTTGTCTTGGGTCTGGGGGCCACAAAATCTAACAACATGTTCCTAGGAAAAATACATAATTACGCACAAAAAACATCAAAATATACATAGGAAATACAAATACTAATTAATTTTTATTTACTGTCACATGTATGCATATATTAAGTTTGTTATGTAAGAAAATCTACAAAAAACCCAATCTCAATGCAGAAAATTGACAAACAAAATTATATAACCAAAGACATTTGTATGATTCGTGTAAAAAGGAAAACATCACGTATGAAAATAAAATTAAAAAAGGCTGGGGAGTCATCCCACCCCAGTAGGGTAAGCAACTACCTAACTTAATTTTCCATTGGCTGGTTCCGCTCCTGTGACCATCATCAGCTAAGTCGGAGGATAACTTAGGTACACTGTAGTATCACACTAGTACAAATCTTCACATTGACCACACTTAATCACCGTATCCATAGGCTTTTGGTCATGGATTTTTTTTACTCCAAAAATGTGGCATCAGGTGCCGTGACAAAGAGGTACATGTATGGCTACATAAACTTTGAGTGGCTATAAAATATGATTTACCATGGACATACCTCTATAACCGTGTCTATATGGTACTCATATTTTTTTTGTAGTTAAGCATTTTCACTATCACCATGGCCATAGGATCCTTATAGACACACAATTAGATTACATATGGCTAAAGTTTACCTTAAAATCACGTGAGTTTTATTATAGTCGTGGCCTTTGTCATCAATTGGACACGCAAATTCATTTTATCATGGCCAATTCATGAGTTGCAACCACACTAATTTTTCTTAAACATGGCCATCTCTATCATTTGGACACACGAAAAATAATTTAACGTGGCTAATACATGACTTGTATTCACGTTTAATCTATCGTACCATGGCCGTCCATATTTTCGGACACGTGATAAACATTTTACATGGCCAATTAATAAGTTATGACCACTAAAAATTTGTAGCACCGTGGCTAAAAACTGGCCAAAGACACATAAAATGTTCTCAACGTGGCTGTTGTTCAACTTTCGGACACAAAAGATACAACAAACCATGGGAATGAACTTTATAAAATGACACAAAACGTATTCAATGTGGCAAATATTAGCTTTTAGCCACTCAAATATTGCAATTTTCTTAGCTAAATTTATTCTTTGGCCATTGTTTAAAATCTAAATGGTGGCGTGTTTTATATTCAACCATAGTATTGTCCACTATATCGATACTTCAGGGACCTATTGGCCACTTATTTCTATCATGTGTATCAAACCTCACCTTAATAACCATCTACAAAAATTAATCACACTACAATTAGAATTGAACCAAAATAATTTTATTAATCATATGATAAACGTCTCAACATCTGATCAATTCTGCAATAACCTTAAGATAACAAAATTTCAAAGGGAGATTCACAAGTTTAAACATCCAAATTCTACGGTCCTCGACTATTTCTCTTAATAATTAAGCTGCAATCTTGAGTCTCTTGCTGGATCTCCGAGACTTCAGTTCCCCACTCTTTGTATTTGAAGGTTTCTTCTTCTTTCTCTTCTTAGTGTTCGGGTCGGCATCATGTTCATCAGGGTCTGAAAGTGGTTGGCCCTGCAGCAAGCAAGTGGATGTATAATTATGGAAACAAACCATGTTAACAGTTATATGCTCAGGATGCAGAAGGTAATAAACCATGTATAATAAAGCAACTTACAGTAGAGCAACAGATCACAAACTCTTTAGGCCAAGCTACAACAGATTTTACAGCATCCTCTACTGTTTTGAGATGGGTAGATGAGATTAGCAAACAATGATTCTTGAGTAACGATTCTTCAACCGTCACTCTGACACAGTCATCCTTGAGTTTATCTCCATGTACTAACTGACCTGGCACTGATGGAAGAACGCTACCCAATGCAATGATATTTCTCAGTGAAGCATGAGCCAGTTTGCATTTACCACCAATATGCAAAGCATATATGCTATATTGACATCAACAGACTAAAATATCAAAATAATATATATTTAAATACCTGTGAAACAGACATACCGTTGGAAGTTCAGTTTTGTCTTTCAATTGAGACTCTTCCGGTGAATTAAGGGGCAGATGCTCAGATGCAAGAGACTTTTTTTTTGTGTTTTTCAGAATGCAAACAAATATGTTACATTAACATCAACAAATGGAACTCTCAAAACAATATATATTTAAATACTTGGAAAAAGAACATACCATTTGGAGTTCAGAACTGTCTTTCAATGCCGTAGACTGAGATACGTGTTGAAATTCAGAGTACTTCCTATTTGTATTAGATTCCCGCATTTCAGTCGAAGAATTGCTTCTAACAGGGGCCTCAGGCATAAGAGACTTCTCTCTAATAGGATACTTCTGTAGAGTGCAGTTAACATATTAGATACTTCAATTTTATTAGGAAATATATACTTGATCAAAATTACTTAGATGATGTTAAACATACCCGTGCCTTTTTTCTCTTGGTTTTTTCTTTTTCAGTACTCCTTGATATTTTAGATGAGACATTAAGATTCTCATCATTTTTGCCTGCGCATTCATTGCTTCCTTCATCTCCTTCATTTCTTCATCCTTCCTCCCTCTCTCCATTTGGTTCGTGCGCCTTTCATCATCCAGTTGTTTCTTCAGTTCAATGTGCTCCTTGGACGCTCCTTTCCGTGGCAGGTGCCAGTATGTTGTTGGAGTCACTCCCTTTCCTGCACATCTTACACGCCCACCATGTTCTTCCCCAAACACAAGTGTGATAGAATCAGTGCCTGGTTTTTTCGTCAAAGTTCCATCTTCCAGCTGCCTATCAAACTCCTCCTGCACAAAAAAAAAAATTAGGGTATTAAAAGTGTTAATCAATTAAAAGAAACTTATTTGCACATTTACTTAAGCACAAAACAAATAGCTAGGTAGTTTTAGTCGTGTTACAAGATGTGTTGCCTTTTCCTTGAC
The DNA here is from genome assembly GCF_003573695.1 of Papaver somniferum. NCBI lineage: Eukaryota > Viridiplantae > Streptophyta > Magnoliopsida > Ranunculales > Papaveraceae > Papaver > Papaver somniferum. Next base: position 150,178,435 of record NC_039367.1, on the reverse strand, counting down.
ATTATCGTCATCGTATTCTCCATTTTGTTTTGATGTGCCTTCCTCCACAGTAAAGACCGTGAAGGATTTTCATCTTCACGAATCTCTTGTTCTTTAATATAGTAATTATCAAATACACAAGGAAAATATTAGAACATACTCTTCATATCGTTAGATGTACACTTTAATTAAGCATACAGGCTAACGGAACATCATCGTATGGAAATAATACTAATTTTTGATAAGAAAACGGACTTATTAATTTTTCCAACAGCCCTGCATACCCTGCTCTTCACATCCTGTGGTTATATTTGTGGCTCTCACGCGCCTTCACTCCCATAATGGACAATTCCTGAGCATACAGATTTAAAGAATTTCATTCATAAAAAATTTAGACTAATTAATGAAATTAATATCAATAATAATACTAAAACGTGTGATATACAACCTTGCATTTATCATACAGCCTCCACTTTACGAACTCATCCCATTGTTCTTGGTTCACAATACAACGGTATGGTTTAGGAATAGTATTTAGTTTACCAGGTTTACCCAAATTGGGCACTGTAAAATTTGCATACAACTTTCTTCTGAAGTTGCGCAAATGTTCACCAAAATATTTCATAATTTTTCCTCTCATAATCTCCTCAATTTCATAAAACCGCTGCCAAAATATGAGTCGGATGTTAATGGCGGGTAACCCAACAAAATTAATAACAAATATAATATTAAAATTCAATATAAATCAGCATATAAACACCAATAGTTCGTGCCATAACTTATCCCTCAACACTGACTTCACTTCCTTCCACTTCAAGTGCCTGAGACCAACGTCTCGACGTACCAATACACCCATGTAACTAGCAATTTCAGATTTATACTCCCCCTTAAATCGACCAAGTTTATGAAATTCTATCACGTGTTTCTTGCCGTTAAATTTTTTCTTCAGCTTCTTTAGTCTTGTTAGACCTCGAACAGTATTCTCTTCAGACTCTACTGTATTGTTTGGAGCCCCTGTGTCTTTTATAGTTTTAAAACCCAAAATAAGAGTAAACATGGTGTAAGAGTATACTCATTCTACTTAAGTCAAAAACAAACAAGCTAGTACAACAGATCAGACAAAACCAGGACGTTCAGGACTTTCAGTAGATTCATCATCAGAACTGGAGCTATCACCATCGGAACTGGAGATATCACCATCGGAACGGGTGCCACTACCATCACTATCTTCGCCTTTATCCTTTGACTCTCCTACATTCTGCAAGGCTTGAGCCTCCAGGGTTGCAGTCTCATCATCATCATACTCATCATCATCATACTCTGGCTCCCAACTCGAATTCTCGTGTGTAGGCATATCAGAAACTGCATATACATACATGATTCAATCAAATATGGTTTGAATTATTTTCAATCAAAAGTCAAAAGTTATTAAGCTAGACACAATCAAAGGATTATATAATTGGTTGTATATATTTCATTCTTGTATATGCTTGCAGTAACATCAAACAGATACTCGATCCAAAAATCGAGCATAATGATGAATTGATTATAATTTATAAAACATGATATTATGTCATGACATTTGAGTTGATGAACAGGTCTGATATTAAATATAACAGTCAATTGGTCTTGATTATGTCAGTTCTAACTTGGATGAATGCTCCTCCTAATGATAGTATTTTGGGAAAAAAACTACAACTATTCTATAACAAAGAAAAAGGAAAGCATAGCTTGAACTCTCCTTTCATACTGCTATCATGACAGTTAATAGAAGTAATAGTATGATTAGATGCAAGAGCAGGATGCGGTCTCAGAACATCAAAAGAAAAAAAAAGTTGTAAATATAAATTAGTTGTAACTTGTAACAAGTGTTGCAGAAATAGAAAATTAACGTTCAATAATACAAAAAATTAAGAAAGGTTTAATAAAACTAGTAATGAGTCCTAACCAAACCTATCCAAAAAATATGAAACTATTGTATCGATCCAATTGTAAGGTGACTTATGTCATGAGGGTTTTTCTAACAACCTCCGAGTCAGTAAAATGATCGCTCATTGAGGTTTTTACTAAAGCATTGAAAGCACTCAAGCAAGACTCAAGCATAAAGATCCTAAGCATAACAGAGGAAAAGCTTAAACATGCATATATGTATCTAGACTAAACACTAGAACAATGGGTAATAGATTCATCCAGAAGTTCCCAAGAGAACATCAGTCTTCTTCTTAATAAGACATAAATAGGTGCATAAGCCCTTCTACCAATGAATCAAATATGAAAATAATCTATCAATTTTATTGCTCTTCTTACACACCATGATTTCTATTCAGAAATCAGATGTAGAACTAAACACTAAAAATTGAACGACTTTTATAAAATCTCAGTATCCACATATATTCCCTTCTGTTAGAAACTAATAATTAAAACAAGAATGTAGAGCAACATCTGAAGTACCAATTACTCATACTA